>NC_136275.1:33995661-34607913 GCF_964198595.1 Lampetra fluviatilis | reverse complement strand
AGCCTTGCCTGCCGGAGGAGCTCACCGATGGGACTTTGCCCAGATTTTTCAAGGATTTGTGAGGTCCCTCACACAATCCAGCCTGGTTAAACCCAGGATGGATCGTAGGCAGGCCAGCCTAAATGTTTCCAACCGGCGAAGATGCACTGAGACACACACACACACCGATACACACACACATATGTGCGCGCTCGAAATCATTCTCGTCTGCTTTGCAAGTCATACGAAATTAAGACTTAATAAGAGCCGTAATAAGCGAGGCTTTGAAAAAAAAAATATTGGCAGCAGCTATTAGCATTTTTTAATGAGATCCTGGGACAAAAAATTCCTTTAAAATTCCAGCCCAGCATGTGGCCACCTTAGTTCAATATGCAAGCGCGGGGAGTGAGCGAGCAGATAGAATAACCAGAGAAAACATAACCAGAGACATGAAAGAGACACTTTACCTGTAGGAAATAGTAAAGAAAGTAGGTTTCCAATATATCTGTGTAGATTTTGTACGTTATTACGCATTTATCCCTGGATTTCGTCTGGGTTGTCCAAATAATTTCCACATATATTCAAGAAAGTCACCATTCTATTCTTGCAGATGGCAATATGTTCAGGAGCTCGAAGCGAATGTCGGGGTCTGCTGGCCACGAGAGGGCTTCAGGAGTTTCCGTCCGTGTGTGTTTTGATATTTCTAGATTTGAAGCTTTCGTGACTGCAAGGCTCACTTGATGCAGTAATTTTATCTGTGACGGTCCCACCTGATGACGGAGACTTGTGTTGCCTACGTGACTTTACCGAAACAGCCTAAGGGTTTTGATATTCCCCCATTGAAGGAGCGCAAGCTGCAGTGCATCACGATGTGGTCCGTTAGCTTCGGTTGCATGGCCACAGTCGCACCACTGTGGCATGTCCCTTTCATTCCCCATTCACGAAGGAGATGTGCGCATCGGCCTGTTGACGTTCTATTGTGGTTTGCGGGAGGCGCGATGTTTTGGGTCGCGAATGAGGTGTTTATTATGAAACCACTGGACAGAAAATGGCAGTACGCCTACAGCGAATGGGGTTGTGGAACATATCGTTGCGGACACATTAAGTGCCACCCCATTCCCTTTGCGTATGCAAGGGCATGCTCTCGGTATCATACTTTCATCGCACGTGAAGCCAGCACTCATGTGTAATAAAAGACTCCGTCAGGCACTTGCTGGTCTCCGTTGATCTTTTATTTAGGTTCTTTCTCAGCACCCCGCTGGTCCCCTCCGCAGACCAGCGTCGTCTCGCGCGCGCCCCGCATGCGCTCCCTCGTCCTCTCCTCCACTCTTCCTCACACCCCGCTGGTCCTGACAAGGGACCAGCGTTTCCTCTCGCGTGCCGCGCACGCTCCTCCATTAGCTCCTCCACTCCCGCACACCGCTGGCCGACGGCGTGCTGAAGGTCCTTCGGCCACGTGGCCGATGGCGCAGATCTCCTCTCACCACCCAACGTGGCTCAGCCTCTTAACTTCCCCAACTGACCTCGATCTCTTCCCGGGCTCCCACTTATATCCTCTCCCCCCCACGTGACCCTGACTCCTCCCCTTCCGTATCGTCAGATCCGGCCTTCCCTTACTGCCCAGCTGGCTCCGCCCCCATTCACCTCGCTTCCCATTAGAGCCGAGGTGAACGGCGGCCCCTCCCACACGCCCCGCAGACCGGACTGTGTGATTGGGCCAGAGCCCAGCAGGAACCCAATTTATGCTCGCATTACACATGGATGGAATTGCCCAAATGCAGGACTTTCATGAACAAAAATCACGTGACGCTTGAGGATTCATGGGTAAACATTTGAATAATTAATTAAACACTGGGCTATTATTATCTTGGGACTCTCAACATTGCATGTCTTTTCTGTCTATCAACATTCCTTCATCCTCAAGTGTGATGGTAGAAGCCTAATTTCATGGGCCATGCTCTATCCACTTCTAGATGCAAGTCTTCAAGATATCACCATCTCTCTCAATCTCTCTTTCAGAATTGACAATTTTGGCAAATCGCTTGATGGAGCTGGTTGTAATCACTAGCGACACGGCATATCTTACATTTAAAACGTTGTTGGGTTTACTCGCCATCGCACCGATGTGCTGAAGTAATAGCTAATTGACACGTTTTATTCACGCGACAAACCTTACTAATTGGCTGTGTCGCGTGGTGGTGGGTTAACGACACATTTATATTGACGCCATCTAACCCAAAATCCTTTACGATTAATATCATTTCTCGCGAAAGCCTACGTGTTATATCACGCCCACTATTATTATTTTCACAGTCAATACCATGTCCCCAGCTTGCATGTGGTTCCAATACCTGATATGACACACGGATCGGACACGTGGACACTGGCAAAGTAAAACATGGAACACAAGCAGAAAAGTTGTGCATAGAGGCATTGAGAGGAATTACACTGAGGAACGGCAACTGGAACACGTGGATCCTATCGCCGACTCGTCTGAAGCACTTGAACTCTGCTGTGCATTTCGTCCTAAAGTTAGACAAGGGGCACTGGTCCATTCACCCTTTATAAATGACATTGCGCACAGCACTGTGCACCGGGCTACGCCGTGTCGAAGTGAAGCTTGGCGAGGGCAGGCTCATCAATTCACGTCGCGTTTGCAGCTCGTGGGAGCGCGATCCGAGCCTGCCAACCCTCGGGGTCTCCAGACGCTGGAGGGAAGGCGGGTGAGGAGGGGGTGTGGGCACCGGCTGCGACGCTTGCCTGCACTCGCTGTTAATTATGGTCTCGTCATTAAGTGCAATCCCCTATGCTCGTGGCACGATCGGCTTCCAGATGGCTCGTGGCCAGCGAGACACACACACACGGCGTGATGGACACACACGGCGTGACGGACACACACGCACACATACGGCGTGACGGACACACACACACGGCGTGAACGGACACACACACACGGCGAGACGGACACACACACGGCGTGACGGACACACACACACACGGGCGTGACGGACACACACACGGCGTGACGGACACACACACACGGCGTGACGGACACACACACACACACGGCGTGACGGACACACACACACGGCGTGATGGACACACACGGCGTGACGGACACACACACACGGCGTGACGGACACACACACACACTGCTCGACGGACACACACGGCGTGACCGACACACACACACCGGCGTGACGGACACACACAAACACACGGCGTGACCGACACACACACACGGCGTGACAGACACACACACACGGCATGACGGATACACACAAACACACGGCGTGATGGACACACACGGCGTGACGGACACACACACACACGCGTGAAGGACACACGCACACGCGCGCGCAAAATGAGGACAAAGTGCACCCAAGAGGGTGGCCCAGGTCAGCAGATCGGCCCTAAAATATTACGGCCGGGCAATGTTCCACGACAGGTGTCGTGGGTGGGAAGTGGCAGTGGAGGATTCCACTATTGCGAGGGGTTTTTGTGTTTTTGTCGCGGTCGTTGCTCTGTCGCTCTCCTCGATCTCTATTCGGGGTGAGGGGAGTTTATACCCAAAGCCGCCAGCACGTGGCGTGAAACCGAAGCTCGTCGGAGTGCAGCAAGGCATACATCTTTGTTTAATTAGTTTCGGCAAGAGGCGGTGAAAAAAAGGAACGGATCGAATTATGGAATCTTAGCTAACACGATATTTCCCCAGATGGGCTTCATCGTGCACAGTATTACCCAAATCTACTGACATCTCAGGTTCTCTGACATTGTCTTCATCACAACCAATGGTGAATAAACGACAGGAAATGTAAGTTACATCTCTGGCCTGTGAACAACAGCGGACACATGCTAAGGGGGTGCTAGAAGACACGGTGAGCGACTTGTAATTATTTTAATTAAACACGGGGGTGGGGGGGGAATGCAGTGTCGATTTAACCAGGGAAATTGAGGTTGTGATGGGTGGGACACGTGCGCGCGGAGGAAGAGGGGCAGCCGAGCGAGACCCGAGCGAGTCGGGCACCGGAGTGGCAGCCAGCGGTCTAGAGATCACGGGGAAGAGCTGAAGCCAGGCGGTGGTGGTGGTGTGGCGGTGGTGATTACTATAAGGACGGTTCTTTGAGATCTGATATAAACTTTACAACAATTACTATTCATTCGAGCTGTGACACAGCAGTGATCGTGAGGTGCGGTGGCTTCAACAGCATGAGGCCAAGACGACGACCTTCTGACCGTGACTTTGAGAGTTTTTTTCTACCACACCAGGTTAGCGATGTTGATAGCTATCGGGGTTTAAAGCTTTCGTGACTGCAGGGATTCATCTTCTTGGTTCTTTCGGTAAAGTCACGTAGAATGGAAATAATAAAATAATAAAAATAAAACATAAGAAAATTATTCTCACGACGTTTCGGCCACAACGCAAGCAGCCGTCCTCAGGTGGAGCGCAGGTCAGTCGAGTAGAGTCTTCAGACGCGTTGTGGCCGAAACGTCGTGAGAATTATTTTATTATGTTTATTTTTATTATTTTATTATTTCCATTCTACGTGACTTTACCGAAAGAACCAAGAAGAGGAGCTATCGGGGTGTTGGTGGCTATGGCGGCTCGCGTGGTTGATGTTGGTGGTTGCTGTGCTAATGATGGGAGGGGTTGTTGGAATAGGAGCGGTGGCGGTGATCATGGTGATGATGGAGGTGGTTGGCGGCAGCAGTGGTGGTGATGGGGGTTGTGGTGGTGATTGGGGTTGTGGTGGTGATGGGGAGCGGTGGCGCAGTGGTTAGCGCGCCGCACTCACGACCAACACCAGTGACGATTATATGAACCGGTCCTGGGCCTCCCCTAAATGAGCACCTGATGCGGTGTGTAAACATCGCCACTGGGGAGACAAAGGCGGTCGGGCGTGGTGCTGGCGACCCACCCCTTCCTGTGCCATGCGGGCCTTCATAGGTGCTCGCCAACAGCACTTGCCCCAGCAGTCTGTTCAGGCTATACGGTGGATATTTGTCTTTGGTGGTGATGGTGGTTGCGATGATGGTGGTGGCAGGTGCGAGCCTCGTCAACCGAGGTCCCCAACCACCACAGCAATCCCTCGTCGAGGGTGGTGGACGTGCCGCCCTGAGTGAAGTCCGTGGCGCGAGCGAGCGAGCGGGGAAGAGGGGCGATCGAGCGATCGATCGAGCGAGCAGGTGGGAGAGCGAGCGTGGATGTGTTCAAGTGATGGAGCCATCTGTCACTGGCGCAAGCATGCGAGAGACGCGCTCTCGGGTCCCTTGAATCGAGCCCCTTCACATGCGAGGCCCGTTCGCCGCCCGTTCCTCGAGAAACCGACAATGGAGCAGCCAGGATTGAGTTGATCAAAGTTATGCATTTTGCAGCGTCGGCCGTGTGTAACGTTAATTATCTAGTGTGTTGTTGTTTTTTTCAAAAATGTGTTTTCCTAGTTTTCACATGTGATCGCAAACATGGACTGTGAAAGTTTCATCCCCATTTAATGTTCATATTGGATTATTCATTTGGCATTGTTTCCGAATACGTAAACATGTTTTGCAAGGACGCGCTGTGGATATTTTTATTGAACGTTAATTTGCTGGTGTATTTTTAGTTCCCCCGTATTTTAAATGTATCTGCAAGCACACGTGATGTAATTTTGCTCTAATTAACGTTAATTGGCGAATTAGTCGTACGTTTTTTTCCACCCACTCTGTTTGTATTCGTGTTTTGTAAGCATGCGTTGCGTGGGCACGAGCCTTCATGAACATCGTGGGCCGATTTGTGATCTTGCATCGCATGCGGTCATGGGCAAGCATGCGGTGCAGTCATCACGGGACATATTACAACATTGCGTGACAAGCGCTGGATGGTTAACGACTGTGATGATTACTATAGCGGTAGTGATGATCGTGGAGGAGGGTAGTGATTACCATGATACTGATGATGAACTTTGTTCATGGCAGTAGTGACCGTCGTGTGTATTGCTGATGTCGATGCAGAGCAACAACTAGAATCCCACATCCAGGTGGTCAAGCCAGACGACCGCGACAGGAGTAACGGGGGGGGGTGCATCGCCGTGATGTCCCCTTCGTAATTGTGAATCGGGAATTGCGTCGTTACACGTTGTGCGTTCTGTTCTGGATGATCACAGTCGCACACTGGAGAGTTGTTACTTGTCAATGCGTCCAGCAGGTGCGGACACCTGCAATGGTTTGTGAGGATGCAGTTTGGGGTGGACCACGAGCTTCGTGGATGATCAGAACCCAGGGATCGTCTGCGTTGGGGTCCTTCACGAGGTGTTTTGGTTGACCTCCATTCAGCTTTTCAAGCTTCGTCGGGGTTGAACTCGCATTGTTAAAGGTGAAGCACACGGGTCCAAGGGGGGGGGGGGTGGGGCTTGCGACACTTCAAGCGATGACGAGGGACGTCATTAATGTCCTGATTAATGGGGGGACGACTGTTGCAGTAGTTCTAGATTTGAAGCTTTCGTGACTGCAATGATTCATATTCTCAGGTTTTTTCGGTAAAGTCACGTAGGTAAAACATTAAAAGTAATGAAAGTAAAATAAAACAAAACAAAAATAAAAATAAAATTCACGACGTTTCGGAGGCAACACAAGTCTCCGTCATCAGGTGGGACCGTCACAGCCAGATTAGCTGCATCAAGTGAAGCAATGATTCAAGATGTAATCCCTTATAAGCAAGTTGAATGGGGGAGGAGAGGGGGGGGGGAGTTCATCAGAATGTGGTAGCCAATGAATGGAACGTATCGGGAGGGAGGGGGTGGTGGGAGGGGGAGGGAGCCAACAAAACATTTGGCGACGGCTTGGACGCGGCTGCTGCGCACGCCAACACAATGGGCAGAAAGGGGGGAGGGGAGGTCTGATACACATGATAGAACAAAGGAACGAAAATGCCCATGTTTATACCAATGCAGGCTGAAAAATGAAGAGAGTACTGTTAAAAATAACTGGGGATGTTAACACTCGGTGAAGTAAATTAAAATAGTGCCTGTCAGATAAGATGGTCCCAAAAAGTGTAATTAAGTCTTTTTTGCGTGGTTAATAACATCTTTCCAGTGATTACTGAGTTTGTACCCATCATCACGGTTGAAATTATGTCTGTGTTTGTATATTTGTATGGCTTCGTGTACAAACCTTTGATGGTAGCCAGGAGGCTTGCAGAGAACCTTGGTCTCGGAAAAGACAATTTCATGAGAGCCCGCCGAGTTGTAGCAATGATCGGCAACGGCCGAAGAATCAGTTCTGCCGTGTTTCAGATCTGACTTGTGCTCGCGGACACGATCAGCAACATGACGTTTTGTTTCTCCAATGTAGCAATCACCACAAATGCAACTCAATTTGTAGACTCCAGGATACTGTAAGTCAGGAACGACATCCTTCACAGATGGAATCAGATCACGGATTTTATGCACTGTGCTGAATCGGACTTGGATCTTATGTTTGTTTAGAATTTTGGAGATCTTTTTGGTCACGCCTGCTATGTATGGTAACGTGATAGTTTTGGTCGGAGTTTCATGTGGTTGTTTCTGTGTGGTGGGAGAGACAGCTTGGCGGATAGTACGGTCAGAGTATCCGTTCCTACCTGAAACCGGATTCCCACCACCACCCATCTCAAAAGAATTCTCTCATCAAAACGCTATACCACAGAACCCATGGCATTTCTGACCAACACCACCTGACTGATGAATTAAGACATGTACATCGGGCCCTCAGGATGAACGGATACTCTGACCGTACTATCCGCCAAGCTGTCTCTCCCACCACACAGAAACAACCACATGAAACTCCGACCAAAACTATCACGTTACCATACATAGCAGGCGTGACCAAAAAGATCTCCAAAATTCTAAACAAACATAAGATCCAAGTCCGATTCAGCACAGTGCATAAAATCCGTGATCTGATTCCATCTGTGAAGGATGTCGTTCCTGACTTACAGTATCCTGGAGTCTACAAATTGAGTTGCATTTGTGGTGATTGCTACATTGGAGAAACAAAAACGTCATGTTGCTGATCGTGTCCGCGAGCACAAGTCAGATCTGAAACACGGCAGAACTGATTCTTCGGCCGTTGCCGATCATTGCTACAACTCGGCGGGCTCTCATGAAATTGTCTTTTCCGAGACCAAGGTTCTCTGCAAGCCTCCTGGCTACCATCAAAGGTTTGTACACGAAGCCATACAAATATACAAACACAGACATAATTTCAACCGTGATGATGGGTACAAACTCAGTAATCACTGGAAAGATGTTATTAACCACGCAAAAAAGACTTAATTACACTTTTTGGACCATCTTATCTGACAGGCACTATTTTAATTTACTTCACCGAGTGTTAACATCCCCAGTTATTTTTAACAGTACTCTCTTCATTTTTCAGCCTGCATTGGTATAAACATGGGCATTTTCGTTCCTTTGTTCTATCATGTGTATCAGACCTCCCCTCCCCCCTTTCTGCCCATTGTGTTGGCGTGCGCAGCAGCCGCGTCCAAGCCGTCGCCAAATGTTTTGTTGGCTCCCTCCCCCTCCCACCCCCCTCCCTCCCGATACGTTCCATTCATTGGCTACCACATTCTGATGAACTCCCCCCCCCCCTCTCCTCCCCCCTTCAACTTGCTTATAAGGGATTACATCTTGAATCATTGCTTCACTTGATGCAGCTAATCTGGCTGTGACGGTCCCACCTGATGACGGAGACTTGTGTTGCCTCCGAAACGTCGTGAATTTTATTTTTATTTTTGTTTTGTTTTATTTTACTTTCATTACTTTTAATGTTTTACCTACGTGACTTTACCGAAAAAACCTGAGAATATGTTGCAGTAGTGATAATAACTATGAGCACATTCTTGAGTTGATGATGATGATGTTGATGATGATGATGATAATGCCCATCATATTGATGGCCACGGTGATGAGTGCATAGCGTTGATGAGAGTACTCACCATGCAGATATGGCCTCTAATCGATCCTGTGAGAATCCACAGCAAGATTATCGCCCTAAATACTTGCGCGGAGTATCCAATTTAGCCAATGTTGCAAGTACCAAATACACTTTTATCTTCGGGGATATAAAAAAACCGGAAACAATCCGAAAAACAACAACCACCGAATGTTTGTTCATCTTCATTTACATCATCATCATCTGTCCGTTTCATCACCTAGTTAGCAACAATGGGGCCGGATGAATTTCCGCTGCGTTTGTCTTTCTCTCGCAAACTGTCACGAATTCCTCGCACAATCTTAGTCCCGCCCTGTCCAAATCCCTTTCCCCCTCGCCTGGTGTTCAGCAATCTTCGCAAGTATGTCGAACGTAGCCAATCGTGATAATCGGCGAGGGACAAGAGGACTAAACAACAAAAAGCAGTTCTAAAGACGCGAGTTTTCAATCGAGATGATTTAAAGGTGCATAGCTTCGGTTGCTTCCTAATGCTGGAAGGAAGAGCGTTCCAGACGGCCGCAGAAGCGAATCGGAAAGCGCGCTAGTGCTGTTAGCGAGCACCTATGATGGCCTACACGGATGGACAGTACCACGCCCGACCGCCTTTGTTTCCTTTCGTGCGTGTCACATCCGTCAGTACACGGTCCTGTTCAGACTAATTTTCGTCACGTGTCCAAACTGCGGCACGTCTTTTTGCTATGACCTAGCATCAGAGCCTATGAGTAGAGTGTATACTAATAATATAATGTGTTCTTTAAACAGTGATGCTAATTATTATAGGTACTGCATTTGGCAGCGGTGAACAAGCGCAGCTAACACAGCGACTCAGCATATTCATAAATAACGCTGCCCAAAAGGAAACATTTGTTTTTATAATTAGTTTTTTATTATAATATGCATGTGCTATGCAGAAGGGTCATTGCCAAAAGTCACAAATTATGTATATTTGTTATGTATTTTTTATGTTTATATATATAATTCATATGTGATTTTATATATTATAGATGTTTTCCTTCAAGGCCACACAGCGTTACTGACAATTGTATTGAGTTTTCACAGTCGAGGTTTGCACACAAATCGCAGTTTGTCTGCGTTCTACCCATAGTACGAATGTAGTTGTCATTAGTATTATCGGTTTTTACTGTTTTTCCATAGAATGTTATCCGTGCTTGAGTTGTGTTGTTGTTTATTTATGATATATTTTGATAGGGAAGGTGCCTTAAAACGTAAATATCATAATCATTTTCTCAACAATGTTAATATAATTTTGCTAACCTGGCGAGCCTAGGTGAAACCACGGGGTCCACGCATCATCACTTATTAAAAACGAAAACGTCGCATATCGTGGGGGAAGGGGTGGGGGGCGGGCGGCGGAAAGATAAAAAAAGCTCTGCTGGTACAGCCACGTGCTTAACTTGCGATCACAGAGCGTTGCGTTTAATTGAATGAACCCCGAGCATTGGACCAAAGTACCCATTGAAATGACTTCATTTCCCACGGCTCTTTCAAGCAAGCGCGGGCGTCGCGCGCATAGCGCAAGCGTGACATGAATCCGCACGCGGCTCGTAAAATCCTTAACTTACAAAAAAATGCTTAATCTGGCAAAGCGAGGATTATTCGCATTAGGCCAACCCACCGCCGTCAGTTGCCCGTCCTTCAGTGAGGACCTTCAATCAGCCACTGCTATCGCGTTAACGTGTCCGAATCTCATCAACATGTTCTATCTCATTAACGCGTGTGTGTGTGTGTGTTCCTAAATGGGAAGCGGTAGTGTAGTGGTCAGCGCACTGCACTTGCGAACCTAACCGCGATCCCGGATCAATTTCCGCTCAAGGCCAATAACAGTGGCGAAAATTAATTGAACCGGACCTGGGCCCTACCCTAGGTCGACTCAGTTGTAAATGAGTATCTGCTGTCGTGTTTAAACATCAGCACCGTGGAGACAAAGGCGGCCGGGCGTGGTGCTGGCCACCCAACCTCCTCGTTTGCCGTGCCGAATTTCACAAGGTGCTCGCTAACAGCACTTGCCCCAATAGGCTGTTAGAGGCTACACGGGAGATCTTTCTCTTTGTTTTGCCGTTGCGTCCCAAGCTACTGAAGATGGAGGAATCATATTTCGTGGTATATTACAGTGCCTATTCTTCACGCTTCAACTGCATATATCTCAAAGTAAACCAATTGAATGTTACCGTTTTGACGAATTGTATCGCGTTTATGGCCCGTATATTAAATCTGACCGCATTGTATATTTATATATGTGTTTAAATCACGGTTGCTGAGCGTAGGCACAATGGCCCAAAGCGTCATACGGACAACAACAAAGAGCAGGGTAGAACGTGTAACGTTCTATTCTTGCGCATGGCAATAGCTTCAGGAACCAGATGCCAATGTCGAGGTCTGTTTGCCACTAGAGGGCTTCGGCAGAGATTTTGAGTTGCTTTTGCTGTTACCTGTCCCTTCATTGAAGGAGCGAAAACTACAGTGGTGTGGTCTTGATTGACGGGGAGGTGGTTGAGACGAGGCTCTAAAGAAAGCTGTCTCTGGTGTAGACCAATCAAGTTCAAGTCCAAGTTCATTTATTAGGTATAGCCCTGTGAGCCATTCGGCTCTTGAATCGGGTGCAACCGCAACAAACAAAAAACAAAAACATGAACAAAAAACATCTTAAAGTGAATATGTGACTGAGTGCAAACAGAAAATCCAAGAAAAGACAGCAAAACATTGCAGAAAATACACCGTACACCAACGCTGTGTGCAAAAATCCCAGTGGGATGCAAGTCAAACAACCAACAACAACCACAAGACAACTTAGTTTCAAAGACAATGTATATGTTTTCAGAGTATAATGGTAGGTTTTTACCCTTTTAACTGGTACAAAACTGACACCTTTATTCAAGGCATCATGTTTGCAATGACCACAACACAAGTAGTCAATAAAGCAAACAAAAAGAAGCAACTCTGATAAGGATAATAATATGCACTGTCCTTGAAGTTGATTGGCCCACACCCGAGACGGCTTTCTTTAGAGCCTAGTCCCCATTGGTGTAGGGCCAGATGACACCAGAAGGCGTACAACTCAAAAACAGTGCAATATCAGAGTATTGAGAGTTCGGGGTAAACATTTACACTATGAGATCTCTTTTACCAGTGGCAAAATATAATGGTAGGTTTTTACCCTTTTAACTGGTACAAAACTGACACCTTTATTTTCAGAGTATGTTTGGTTTACATGTTCACCACAAGTGTGTGTGGTCAATGGAGGCATGATTCCTTCCAAAAGGTTTATATTTGGTGTTTTAACATGTTAACACCTGTTTTATTGTCAGACAGGGTAAAACCTATTCTTATCTTTTTCATACTTTTATACTGCCAAAAAAGGTCCCATTTTGTAGGTGATTGTCGTTGCCAAGAAAACGTGTAAGCTCCCGTCCAGCTTGTACGTATCTATGTAGAACTTCTTTCGCACCGTACGTAGGCACCCGTGCTAAACTGAGTTTGCATCTCTCTGTGGGTATTTCGTGGCAGAATGCTCGCTCGGGAATTGGCGTCGGTTTCAGACTTCCCGTTATGATGCGCATTGCGTTATTTAATTTTGCATCCAGCTATTTTGTGTGTACAAGCTCCCGGGCCAGGCTGGAGATCGCTGACTCTGCCAATGGGTTGATCAGTGAGAGGACGTCAGTTTCTCAGCGCATCGGCTGAGGCGCCCCAAGGCGTCCCTGCGAGTTTCTATCGCAGAGCGATTCTTGATTTGGTAGGTGTAATAGGTCAGAGTTGATCGGTTTATTTAGGATGTTGCTCAGAGAAAACCCATGCACACGCATGTTTTTTTTTTTTCTGAGCAATGTGGTCTCCTTCCACATGCAAAATGTTCAGCCATATATCTATCCACTGCCGGACGAAGGTATTTCCAAACCGCATTTAGTTATGACCGTCGTTTGGCCATACTTCACCGCGCTGGTCAGTGTGGGTTGATGAAGAGAGGAGCTGAGCATGCATTGGGTCAGGTATCACTCTCCGCAGATGTTAGCTATGGCCCTGAATCGAACTCGGGATTTCCTGGGTTCAAAGAGCAGCGCGCTAAGCAAGACACCACCGCTCCCACTACACCACGCAAAATGCGCTCCCGTATCTTCTCAAGAATATCAGCAACCGCAACGAAGACTCCAACTTCTTCATTCCACCATCACCTTTCCCGAGAGAGACATTTCCCGCATCCATTTCAGCATTTTCATCTCAAGCTCAATTACAGCAGAGCATGGCATAGAGAAATTATCAGGAGAGAGCGCCAGTTGGGAGTGTACGAGTTTATTCTCACACGAATATTAAATCCTGGTATTGGTATTTCCCGCTTGTGACCAAAATCGCCGTGAACGCATCCGACCTCGTCAGATCTCGGATCCCAGGCAGGGCTGAGCCTTCAAAAGTGCTTAGATGTACCACCACCATGCATGGCGATGGGTTATTTGCTTCGATTAACGGTTACTGTTATCTACTCCTATGCTCCCGCATTAACGTTACCCCCACCGTCACCAAGTCACATTGGCCGGCGTGTTGAATTTGGGTCAAATAACCGCACACAACCCGGCGTGGTGTGGCAAGGCCTTCATCCAGCAGTGGAAAAACAAGCGGGCTGATTTTTACACTCCACATTATGTAACACGATTTTTGTCCCTGGGTAGTAAGTGTTATTTTCGAATTGCTTATGCCTCAAAAGTATAGAAAATGGCTATTATTACCCACAAACTTAGCTTTTGTGACCAGGACTTTACGTGAAGGAATGACACAAATGCACACCACGTTTTCTCATTAAAATAGGTAAATTTAAACATTTCAATGTCCTGGTCACAAAAGCAAAGTTTGTGGGGAATAACAGCAATTTCTTGTACTTTTGAGGCATAAGCCATTAGAAAATAGCACTTACTACCCAGGAACAACATTTCTATTTTTGTTACACAGTTTATCAGCATGCAGCCTTGCAGTACACAATAAGCGAATGACTAACGTGGGGTTATGCGCGCAGCAGTTACCAAGAGCCAATTTCTAAGTGGCCGCTGTTCCCTGTGCAATTCATTGCGAAAATTCACTCGCTATATTATTATTGATTATTACGAATTCTCCCTCTTTTTGTTCTTCCCACCACCGCCTCGTATTGACTGTTGGAGAAAAGCAAAGCGGGCTTGCGTGCAGGACACGTCACGGCCACAGTAGAAGGCGCCGATGGTGTCCAGTGGTTAAGACTCAAATTAAGAAGTGGCGGCCAACGGCGGGGACGTGCTGGAGGAGTGAGATGGACGCCGTTGCTTCCTAAAACTCAACTAGACACGATGTTTACTTTTACCAGATAAGGCTCACTGAGCGCTATAGCTTACTTTCTTTTTTAAGAAGCGACCTGACCACAAATGATAGCCCAATTAAGTGGCTTATCGTGTGGACACGCAGAGCGGCCAAATACTCTAAGCGCGTATTTTTTTATTATGATTTTTCTATCTACGTGACTTTACAGAAAGACCCACAGAGTATGAGCACTCTAAGCGCGTGTTTCTGAATGTGGAGGGGAAATCCGGAGGACCCGGAGAAAAATCCACGTGACCACGGGGAGAACATGCAAACTCAATATATACAGACGACAGGATGGGGATCGAACCCACGACCTCCTTGCATACCAGGCGAGGCAGTTAACATCTCGCCACCGCGGGACCCGTCGCAAGACCGCGGGAGACGGTGGCAGCGTGGGAAGGAATTCATCCAGACTCGGCGTGACTGACAATTGTCGTGAGCTTCTGTTGTTTGCTTCATACGCAGCCCACACGTGGCCAATTAGCACGTGTGGGTCTCCCTCAGTGCACACCAGCCCCTAATTAGGGTACTAAATCAACGCAGCCCGCGCCTTCAGTCAAGACTGGTTTATCTCGTCTCATCGGTCGGCCACGCTTTCCTGCGCTCGCTGTTGTGAGCAAGCGATCTTTCTTAGCCATCGTTCGCGCGTGATGATTTCCAGGCCGCGAATGTTTGGCCGCGAATATTTTCGCCACCGGTTTCGTTCAGGTGATTGAAGGTCGGCCGCGTCTCGCCTCCGTGAAATTCACGGACACATCCACCGCTAACAGAAACATTTCCCAGGGCTTCTGAGTGACAATACCCATCGACAAGACGTCTCGATGTGGGATGGGTTAGCATGGGCAAGGTGGGTGGGTGGGGGGAGATTAGGGGGAAGGTGGGGGGGAGTTTGGGTGGAGGTTGTGGGTTTGTGGAGGAAGTGGGGAGGCTAGAGGGGAGGGTGGGGGGGGCAGGAGAGGTTTGGAGGAGGAGTGGAGGTTGGAGGGGAAGAGGATGTTGGAGGGGAGGGCGGGTTTGGGGGGGGGGGTTGGGGGCGAGGTTTGGGGGGGGAGGTTAGGGGGGGGTGGAAGAGGAGGCTGGAGGGGAGGGGGGTGGAGAGGTTGGGGGGAGAAGGAGGGGAGGTTGGAGGAGATTGGAGGGGAGGGGGGTTGGGGGGGGAGGTTAGGGGGGGGGTGGAAGAGGAGGCTGGAGGGGAGGGGGGTGGAGAGGTTGGGGGGAGGAGGGGAGGTTGGAGGAGATTGGAGGGGAGGGGGGTTGGGGGGGGGAGGTTAGGGGGGGGTGGAAGAGGAGGCTGGAGGGGAGGGGGGTGGAGAGGTTGGGGGGAGGAGGAGGGGAGGTTGGAGGAGATTGGAGGGGAGGGGGGTTGAGGGGGAGGTGAGGGAGGGGCTAGCTTCCCGCCGACCTGCACTTTGTTATTCCTCTCACCGCAGGCGCCCACTATAAGGTTCACATCATCTTTCCTTATCTAATCATATTTATTTCTGCCGGGAGAGATTCGTCTGAACGGATAGGTTTTTTTGTTTAATCTCCTGTCTTTTCTCCTCTTCTCAGCCGCTCCGAATTACTCTCTGCCGTGGGTGGTCGCTCCACGTGGCCGCTGTTCGCAGCAGCGAGGCGCTCACCGGGTCTTGCCACCGCTTGCCAGCTCAGGTTGCAAGCGTTAATGTGGGTCAGCTCCATCCCGTCCGGCCGTCTGTCTTGTGCGTAACACGGGGTCACCGATAACTCTCGTGAAGATGCCCTCAATACGAATAAAGTTATATGGTAGAGGTTGTTTTTGCTTTTTTTTTGGGGGGGGGGGTGCTTTCAGGGACTAAATAGCCGAGAGGAGACCCAGGCAACAATCATTAACATGTTGCGCGGTGTGATTAACTCGGGAGGTCACGTGTCACTTTCGCTAATTAACTACTCGGGAGGTGGAACGCATGTTGGAAAGCATTGCCGCAGCCATGCGTAGGCGTGGTTTTTCAACTTTTTAAATAGTATAATGTGCGAGTTAATACATCCCATCCACGTGTTGCGCACTGCTTCGCGACGTACACAATGAACTCGGTCACCTGACTTTGATTCGGGGCCACGGCGAACACAAGTGGTGAGCGATATCTGAACCAGACTTGGGTAACCCCCCCCCCCCCACCATGTCGATGGATGGTCAAACAACACCCATGACCCATACAGTGGATTGACGAAGCCCTGTGCATTCGCACTTGGCATGGTAAACAATCCGTGGTAGTATTCGCAGGACCCCATCACCGTGGGCCACACGCGACGCCTGTGGCGCCATCCTCGCATCTCTTCCAACGGGAGCAGTGCTGGTGCCAATAGCGCGGCACGTCTAATATTCATTCCACGGGGCCCTTCGCTTTGGTCAGTGGCAGTGCAGTGGCGAGCTCGGCCTACCATCATCGGCTCTAAAATATTCTCCATGGGGGGTCCAGTTAGGTTGGTCAGCTGCACAGTGTGGTCGTGTCTCGACTCACTGCAGCAGGGGTCGGCAAGCAGAGAGTCGTTTCTTTTGTTTCTCCAAATTCGCTACAAAACTCAATATTTAAAGAGCCGCAATGCATGATTAAAACAGACATTGCGGCAAGACGCAATGTAGGGGTTGCCAGCCCCAACACTCTAATAGCCGCGTTGTTGTGGCCGCAGATTGTATAGCAACACTGCATTGTATCATTCACTATGTAATCGAGGACATCATGGGTAAAATCAAGGACAGTCTAAGCAAAACGCCGTTTTTGATGTCTCTGCATTCATGAATAGTTTACCATCAGCCCCTTTGTTGGAGGCTTCCCAGAATTTATTTTTATATTTTCAAGCAACAATTGGTCGAGCAAAGCACATTCAGGACCGGTTTCGACCTTCTTGGTCTCTTCATGTGCTTGCTGAGATAAATACTGCCTTCAAATATTGATATGAAAAGCCAAAAAGGCTGATGGACTAAAATATTAACTTCATGCTTTTGTGACTGCAGGAATTTATATTCTATGTGTCTTTCGGTAAAGTCACGTAGATAGGTTCAAAGAAAATGTGTTGTTGTTTTTTTGTTATTTTCTTTGAACCTAACTACGTGACTTTACCGAAAGACCCATAGAATATGGACTCAAATATGTTCATATATATATGTATGTGTTTATATGTATGGAGTGTATGTGGAGACAGATAATTGAGTTGTGCTAAAATATGCCTTTATATAATCGAAGGAGAGGGCAAGCTGGTCAGATTTTCAAATTAAGCTGCACTGGCATGTAGCGCAAAACGTCGGACATCATGCCCGTGGTATAACCCGAACACACTTTTAGCGAGCACAAACGTTTCGTCTCCCGTGTGAGTTGACCAACCTGCCGCAGCTTCACCTTGCTGGACGGAGTGCAAGGCGGGCCAGAAACACAGCCACACAATCATCAAACAGACCGTTGCGTCCCAGCGGTGTTTGCTGGCCCTGAGAATCTACGTTCATGTTCTTTTAATAATAATAAAAAAACACAGCCGCGGCATTGATGGTGTTGTTGGTGGGTGGGTGGTGTTGGCAGGCGGATGGTGGTGGTTGTGGTTGTGGTGGGTGGTGGTGGTGTCGGCGGGCGGGTCGGTGGGTTTTGGTGGGTGGTAATGGTGTTGTCGGATGGGTGGTGGTTGTGTTGTTGATGGGTGGTGGTGGTGGTGGTGGCAGTGGGAGGTTGCGTGTAGGAGTGGAAGGAACCGGCGGTTGTGCAACGCGTGCTCTGGCATACAAAGTTCGAATGCTTTTATGATCGCTAGACATTACAACGACGCTTAATATCCTGGTCATCAGCAGGCCTGTGCGCTAAAAAGCCCCTGTTGACACAACGCGTCGGTAGTTTAGCCTTGCATTCATAGCGACCACTTATTTTCTCTTATTTTTTTTATCTCGCAGCCCCTGAAGATGTGTCTTCTTATCGCTGGGCGGACGCAGAGGGGGAGGGGAAGTCCCGCAGCTTCCTTTTCACGCGGCTCGTTATTTTAGAACCCATCCCGGTGTTCCAATTAGCATGTAAATGTTATTCAGCAGGAATTTTCCTTTAATTTTTCTTTCCGGGGCGGGGGGGGGGGATTAACTTCAAGGTGCTTTGATATGGGGGGAGAGGTGGGGGAGGGGGCTGTAGCGGGGGAGGAGGGGGGGGGTATAATACCGAGGAGTAATTGGTTGGAGTCTTATCTGAACTCCGCAGCTGCAAGTGAGACCATCTCATCAGTCAGCGGTGGTCGAGGAGGAAATCTGCAGATACACCTCCGTGTGTGCGTTGGGTAGAATACTCCACGCAGGCAGCCCAGTGGCAGAGGTAAAATCAATTGTCACGCGTTCTGTGAACGACGAGAAACCCGGTGGATGGAAAAGGCGCGTCCTGACTGGAAACAATGAAGAGGAATAATTAACAGCGCACGTACACGCGAGGTGACCACTCGACGGTAAAAAGCACGATCGCGACAATAAGATCTCTCCTCTCGCCATGCCTTTGTACGTCACTCGACGCCACTGCACTGCGCGTGCACTGCCATCATGAGACACCACACACGCAGTTTTGACCAGTGTTGTTCACGAATTTGCAGAGGGAGGCCACTTTCGCCGATAAGACATCGGTGTGCGGGCCTCCACACATTTGAAACCATTTGGGGTTGACAGCAGCACGATGATGGGGGTTCATCTTCTTGGTTATTTCGGTAAAGTCACGTAGAAGGGAAATAATAAAATAACCAAAATAAAAACATTATAAAATAAAATTCTCACGACGTTTCGGCCACAACACAAGTCCTCAGGTGAAGAAACAGAGCTGTCCGAAAGACAGCGCTCCAAATTTTTATTTTTATTTTAATATTTCCCTTCTACGTGACTTTACCGAAAGAACCAAGAAGATGAATCCCTGCAGTCACGTAAGCTTAAAATCGAAAGATGATGGGGGTGTTTTCACTCTTTTGTGTATAGTCGGGGGGCCGGACGCGAGGCGCAGCACTAGAGGTCGCTCAGGGCTCACCATTGGCCTGCGAGCCGTGCAATGAAGAACACTCGTTTAGAGACATCGTTCAGACTGTTCAGGAAAGTAAGGGGCTTGGGTAGAACACGCCGCTAGAAGGAATGCGAACTGCTTGTCAAGGATAACGACGGAGCGGCTCGCCAAGAAACAGACGATGTCTCAGACGATGTCCGCCAATTGAGAGGAGGCAGTGAAATTAGCTCGTGAGTAGGCGCTCGGTGGAGTATTACATCACATGATCATGAGGGATGGAGGCGGATTGAGGAGGCCTTCATCCAAATGCCACCTGATGGGGCTGGCTAATGGGTTAAAAACAAAGAAAAAAAATTCACCTTGGAGAAACCAAGAGTGACAAAGTTGAACATCGCGTTTATGTTATTTTATTCATGGTTCTGTTTGGTTACATTATTTCTCCCCCTTGAATGCACTGCTCCTGACCCCTCCTGCGGTAGGGCAGCGAGTCCAGACGTCCTCGTTGGACCCCTAATGTTCAGGGTGTATGAAGTCGAGCTTGCTACGCGTTACCTGCTGCTTTTTCTCCCTCTTTTTTAAAATCCGCTTTGTATTCTCCGTTCTCTATTTACAAACAAATATATATCTAGTAAAATATATATCATACAAAAAAGCCACTCAGCGGAGGCCGATATGACTGATTCTATGTGTGTTGAACTTTATTCGCACCGTGCGGAACCAACAGTGCTAATAGGAGGTGCGGGGGAAGAACAACAACAAACTAAACACAAAAAGCAGTTCTAAAAAAATGGGGTTTCAATCCAGATGGTTTAAAAAGTGCACAGCGCCACCGGCTTACTACTATTGGAAAGTAGAGCGACCCAGACAGCCGCAAAAGTGCATCTGAGAGCGCCGTCTTTGTTTGATGGCAAGCCAAAAATCCCCTGCTGCTGCGATGATGACGACCGGAGCTCATGTGATGGTCTATGCGCCTTGACGAGTGGCGATGCGCGTGGCTGATGCGGCGATGTTCTCAACTCGAGCCCCAGTCCACTCGGCCCACGGCGCTCAGCTCCAACGGCTTTGAGGGGGAGGCTGCAGTTGTAGCTCTGAAACGTTTTGACTCTGGCTCAGAAATCCCCCAGAATATAAAACTAAAGTGAGAGGAGAGGGAGAGAAAAATATTGTGAAGAGCCTTCCAGGAGAGAAATTACAATATTTTTTTTAAACGTTCTTACGTATTTGCAACCAGACAGAATCAATTAACCGGTGTAATAGTATTAAATACAGATATGCTAGTCTCATAGGCATTGGACTTTTTTATTTTTATTATTTGATTTGTTTTGAAAGTTATACAGAACTAAAGGGCAGAGCATGAGACGTGCAAATATGCATGCTGTTCCACCCGCAAACCAAGTAATGTGTTTCATAGTTTCCTGTCGAAATGGGACCCATAATTAACAGAAAGGGTCCTGAACTATAAACGCCTGCTATAGTTCACGAGTATTGCTTCAACAAGCAATCATGACGACTTAACGAGACACTGAATGGCAAAACAAATGGGGCCCGCGTTTGTTTCTGTTGAACCAATGCGGCCCAGAACATTGCAGTTACAGAAGATCGTGTGGCTGATGGGATGCATAAAACGTACTTATTAAATCATTTATATTAAGTTCACTTGCTTGCACGCTTACGACCGTGCAAATCTTTCGGTCGTTTTTTAACCCACTTCCCGTGATCCAATCGAGCTGACATTTTGCACACAGACTAGTTGTGCGTGGCAATGTATTTTCGTGAAATTTTTTTTTCCAAAATTTACACTTTTTAGGAAAAAATGAATTAGATTTAATTACCAATTGCTTAATGGTGGCAGCCATTCATCTGACCCATAAGTGGCAACCATCTCAAGCCAGAGGAAGAGAGGACTCTAGCCGCCACGCATATAAAGGATTTATAGTGAAAAACTTTGTTTTTACGGGTTTTTTTTTACGTAGAGTGGAAGATATGTGGGAGGGGTATCAGTTTGTCTACGTAGGTGCCACTGTGGACGGCACCTGATAAGTGCAGACGATTACTATAACTTGCTTTAGTTACGTGCTAAAGATGGAGTGGTTGGCAAACTGTGCTATGAAACTGGTGACCTTGGATTGATGTTCAGGGCACGGTTAGCATCAGTGGCAAACATCCGATTCCTGCCTTGCAACAAACTGCATTGACCGACATGGTGAAGTATGGCTAATCGGCCACTACGACCGACACGGCTTGGAGTAAAGTGACTAAGGGCTGTACGCTCCTAAACTATTACCCATGCACAATAACAATAACATCAATCAATTACTGCCCTTTGTCAAAATACAACTGGATGAACGCCTGCCAATGTGCCCTGTCGCCAGGAGGGGCTGTTAGAGTATATTTCACCACGCCTATCTGTAATGGGGAATACAGCACGCTATATCATCAAGGGAGAGAGTGAACTCAATTCAGTTCCTAAAGAAGCTGCCAGCATGTGGAGCAAAACGTCGGACATCATGCTGAACAGCCCTGGGTATTCGACGAGTGAGGATGTATGCATGTATGTTGAACTTCTTTCGCACCGTACATAGCCAAACGTGCTAATCGGAGGGAAGGACAACAAACAAAACACAAAAAAAGGAGTTTCCAATCCGGATGACGTAAAAGTGCACAGCTCCAGTGGCTTCCTCATTTCAAAAGGGAGAGCGTTCCAGACGGCCGCAGAAGCAGCGTACCCAAAGGTGCGCGATGCAGTGGCCGCCTTTGTTCGACGGTTATCCCAACTCCTGTCGCAGCCGCCACCGCCGTGGGAATGACCACTGGAGAGTGCGTGAAGACTGGCGTTGGGGTGAGTTTGAAGGCATCGGCGGGGGAGGAAGGGGGGGGCACACACGCGATTCGCCCCGGGCCCGGCACTGCCCCCCACTACGGACAGCCCTGGGTAGGGTCGTTTGTGAGCTGCCGCCGTTCCTTTCGCGATGCAGGTTGGAAGCGGATGCTGGTCACGGTGCCCTCGTTGTGACTCTCGTTCGTAATCGAGTTGGCACGTGGACACCATTAGCGGCCCGTTAACAAAGCTCATTTAAACTACGTGGGCAGGAAATACCACCCGGCCTAAGTAAATAATAGCCTCCACAGGGCTAATGGTGAAAGCCAAGTAAATATTTAACCACAGTGGAAACGAAGAATGGTTTCGAAGCGTTGCAAGAACAATTGACAATCACCTCTGCGTGTTTCACATGTGTTTCACGTGCTGTGACAAAACCAACTTTGATGCACCACCATGTCGTCACATCTCGGAAGCAATGCAGGGTTGCGCCTGGTTCATATTTGTGTAGTGACTGACTTGGAGAAGTACGTTCTTGGAGGCAGTTATTGTATTAAACCGTGCACCCTTTGCACAATACACACCCTACGCTGGTACACACTCTTTTCTCTCGTTTATACACAACTCTACATAACCATTGGAACCTCATTTTCCAGTAGAAAATATGATAATTGGTTTTTTACCCTTTTATCTGGCAACAAAACTGACACCTTTTTTACAAGGAGTCATGGTTGCAGAGACCACAATACCTGCAGTCATAATGCAAACAAAAAACATAACTCGTGCGCCTTTTGGCGTCATCTGGTCCAACACCATGTGAGACTAGGCTCTAAGGAAAGCTGTCTCGGGTGTGGACCAATCAACTTCAAGGACAGTGCATACATTATCAGAGTTATGTTTTTTGTTTGCATTATGACTGCAGGTATTGTGGTCTATGCAAACATGACTCCTTGTAAAAAAGGTGTCACTTTTGTTGCCAGAAAAAAGGGTAAAAAAAACAATTATCAACTCTATGTAAATTGCTAGCCTACACACAACGCTAGCCGTCTGACACTGACGGCGCTGAACCGAGACAGCCAACTACCCTCTAACAGCGCAATGTCAGGTGAGGACGACAGCACCGAAGGCGACGATCTTCAACAGCAACGACGACGGGTATCCAACTTCCAAACGACAGCCCCGAGCTCCCCTCCCGGGTGCCCCTCTTATATTCTCAGCGTGGCTTGGCTCCGCCCCCGGCCACGCCCCCCTTCTGGATCCTACTAGCGGGTTCTCGGTGTGCCCCTTCCGTGAACCCTCCCCTAGATCCCTCTCGGGTCTATCACGTGACCTGCTGTCAGTTAGGGCTGCTGTAAGCTGCAGATCCCCTTCCCTGCCAGCAGCCAGCGCTTTGCTGCTAAGTGACCAATTCTATGTCACTACACTTGTGTGAGTCACCAAAAGTGCGATGTGCAGCCAGGAGATGGCTGTGCTGTGTGTCACCTCCCTGCTATGCTTGGTGAGTTTTCTCCGGGTTCTCCAGATCCATCTCACACTCATGAACGAAGCTGGCCAAACATCCCAACGTGGCACCCCTAAATAAAAAAAGTCCTAAGATTAATCAACTCTGCAGGGTAAATAACGAGCAATATTATTAATTATTGTCATTAATATTATTATGAATTATTATTTATATTATTATTAATACACGTTATTACTAATATTATTCTGAATTGTTATGAATAATATTAATACACTCACATTTAGCAAATTGGGTGAAGATTATTTTAGAAGAAAGCTCCGCAAAATGAACTAAAATTACACATCTTACCAGCAACATTCAATCGTAATGCATTGTGTTTGGTATAATGTCAATGTGCTTGGTTTGTCTCAACTAAACTGGTTTGCTGACGTTTAATGCAATCTTTTTTTTTCACCAATCGCTTTCCAAATGTACTCTTGCCATCCAACTGTCATGGCTTGACGACAATATCCACTGAGAGCTCTCAAAGCGAGTAGCGCACCACCTTGTGTCAGAGAACAGTCCCAAAAGGTGACGTCGCACACCTACATCTGAACTATGTATGTTGAACTTCTTTCGCACCATACCGTAGCGAATGGTGCTAATCGGAGATGCGGGGGAAGGACAACAAACTAAACACAAAAAACAGTTCTGAAGAAATGAAGTCACTTCAATACAGGCACAGCTTCCATATGGCCCTTCAAAGTGTGTTTGTCACGTGGCTTCTCTAGTCCTCTGCCCAACGGCAGTGTCTTTGTCTCAAACTCCCACCCTGTCCCATCTGGAGATATTTAACTCTTGACCACTGTATCCTGTACCCGCCAAGTCGTCAAGCAGCACGTTTCTGTTTCTGCCGCATCGCAATAAGACCTACATTGACAATGCCCCATTCAATCATGTAAACCACATTATACAAATAAAACAAGTACATAAGAGGTTATTTGTATTGTTGTGCAGTCATCGGTGACCAAGCTAAGACCGTCACCTTAATACGCTTGAGAAACCAGTTTCATCAAGGGTGGCTGAAACCCTGAGTCGAACCCAGGCTTTCAGCGGGGCCGGCTCAGTGTCTCTGATAGGGGATAAACTCCCTGAACACAACTGGCCACTAAGAATATCCCAAACGCCTCGGATTTTCATAGCTCAGTGCATACCAATGGAAATTCCTTCCCAAGATCTGCATCACAATCCTGCACACATAGGCCGTATTGGAATGTTATTTTATATATCTATGATCATCATCCGTGATCAATGCACCGCTGGATGAATGCCTGCACAAGCTGCTGCCACCACTCACGATCCTTTGATGCATAACCAATGGGAGAGGCTCATCCATTGAGTTCGACTGAGAGACATGAACGTTGACCCACAGAGCTCGTACCATTGTGTTCATCTGCCATGATTCTGCATCGCTAAATTCTTCTCTTTTCTACGTTCGAGAAAAAGGACACTTCGATATACGTGCCACCAGCTTCAGTCCAACGATTTAACGCCGTAATATTGCAAATATGCGCGGCAGTCAAAGGGTGATGTTGCAAGTCCCGGTATAAATCCAAATATTCATCTATCAGAAACAGTTGAGAAGGAACCATTCTGAAAAGTACCGATGTACACATGTTTGGCGTTCTAATAAATACTGCCATGACCTACCGTTACATATACTGGCGATTTTAACCACTGTGTAACTATTCTCCGGATTATGAGATGCAATTGTTTTTCATATATTTTAAAGCAAAAGGGGTGCGTCTGATAATCCTGCAGGAGTGTGTGTGTCTGTGCAGGCGTGCTGCTGGCCACCCATCCCCTTGTGCCGTGTCGGCCTTCATAGGTGCTCACTAACAGCACGTCCTGCAACAGTCTGTTGAGGCAATACGGGGGATCTTTGTCTTTGTGTGGGTGCGTGACCATAGCAGTATCACTTTATTGACACCAGGCATAGGTCTGGGTGCGTCCAACTTTCTGGAACATCTTTTAATCAGTAGAATGTCGTATACATTTATATATAGTTGTACCACCTTTTACGATATTAGATATTTGATTAAATTGCTACAGCGGAGAATGTCAACAATCGCAAGCTGGCGGAAACAGGGCCAAAATGCCACGAGCTTGCAGCGTACGGAGAAGGTGGGTGGAGGGGTCCCGAGGGGCATTTAGCGTCCGTTTTAAAATGACCAAGCGGGCTGCAACGATAGCAGCGAGTTTTGAGGTAATCGATTTTCATTCCTCGTGGCTTTTCTTTTTGCAGCCAAATCGCATTATTGTCGGGACATCGCCACTCAGGGCATTTAAGGAATAACATTGCCCCCTGTTGGCATGGACCTGTAGGGAACTCACCGTAAGTCCAAGTCACAAAAAAGAGCTAAAGCGATTTCCTGCTCAAATGAGCATGGATGCAGAGGTCATCTCCTATCTACAGCCCTGAGCCAGGAGCAGAAATTACACATTTCCCCGATGGGGTCGGGTCTATCCACAGGACAAAAACTGTGAAGGTGGGGGGGGGGGGGGGTGTTTGGCTGAGTGTCCCCCCCAAACTTGCGACCCCGATTGTGGGCCGCTCGCTTTAACGGGGAGCCACCTGGCCAGATTCAGTCAAAGGGCCAAATTATCAACGCTGAAAAAAATTACCTGCAAATTACTTGGCAGGACCCTTCCTGCAAAAAAAGTATCTTGAGACTAATTGAGGCGATCGTTCGTACAGACATGCGTACTAATCAAATGATGTCGTAATACCACTCCTAAATCGCTCCCTTTGTGAGAAAGCGTTTGACAAAGTCATATGTGCAGTCATACCCACATTAAAGTCAGAAGGTTATATTTAAGATGTTTAAATGTGGCGGCTTGGCTTACAATTAAAATGCCGATCACCTGGGATACAGAACAAATTGTACACGTCCATCGAGTCCATGGCCTCAGCCTGGAAACCAATGCAAATTGGCTCATTTCCAGCTGTGAGAATGAAATATCGGTTTCACCTCCACGTCACAAAACGCAAATCTCGTGGCAGAGTGGGGGGGGGATGCGCCCCCTCTTGTGTAAAGGCTTAAAAGGCCCACTTGCTGGGTAATTCTGAAAATCAAAATTTCCGTGAAAATCTTTAGAGGAAAAGAAACCACAGGCTACACTTGTCTGCGAGATTTCCCAGTGGGTTCTGTGTCTCGCGTCTCGTGGCACGGCGCCAATTGCACATTGGGAATAGAAATGGGGAAAATACCACCTTACAAACCGCACTCAATAAATTACATTTATATTCCAAAACATTACGAACATACAAATAAGCTGACAATTTCGTCTGCCAAACTTGGCACGTGTTTTTTTTTTTCCCCCATGCTATTTTTTTCCAGCTTACGTAAAAAAAATATATATATACACACAGATATATACATATATAATTCGAAATTCTGGAAATACATTAAGGTGAAGAAGCCACGTAATGGCCTGGTGGTATTACATGATGTGTTGCGCTGAAACCGGGCGATGGCTTTAAGAGCTTTAATAACCTGCCGCTGAAAGACGGACATCTATGCCAACGTTTCTCGCACAGACTGCAAGCAGGCGCCCAACCAGCGCTGAAACACCACCAAACCATGCGATAGCGATTCAATTAAACTCCAGGCTATGAAAGAGAAAAATATCGGTGGAATTCAGATAAGACAATGAGCCTCTTAAAATTGGTGTAATAGTTTTTTTGTACTCTTTGCTTAATGTGCAGTGCTCTTTCTTTAGTTTGGGAAGGCAAAGTTAGCAACGTCATACGTAGATATCGAGGTTATTTTGAGATTTAACAGTATCCGTGTAATGTGTGTGTGTAGTTAAGTAAATGAGAAGCAGATTTAAAAATGTTGGATTTAAGGGTGGCGGCCTGGTGGAAGCTGGGGAGGAGTTGGGTGTCAGTGTGGCGCAGTGATAACGCTCGTGCCTCACAGTAAGAACCACCTGGGTTCGATTCCCGACTCGGTGCGCCTTTCTGCGTGGAATCTGAATGTTTTCCTCATGTTCTGCATAGATTCTCTCCGGGTTTATTGGCTTTCCTTTCATTGCAAAAAAAAAACCCGTACAATATAAATGGTATTGTCGAACATTTCCAATTGTGAAAAATCACTTGCAAATTACTTGATAGGGATTACACGCAGCAAAACCAGAGCCCAACTGCAAACCAACTTGATATAATGAGCCGCTTGAAAAAGATTATTCAGACTCCGATGCTCTCACGGACAAACAAGCTTAACATATTTTTTTTTGGGCTTTATGATAATTTTCTATGATTTTCGGACGATTTAGATGAAGTACCCATTTAAATGTATTCGTGCGAACACCTGCGGCATCATCCGATAATCAGATACCGCAAGACAGCACCTTTGGCAGTAAACACACGGGTGAGACTCCGTGTGACGTCACCTCCTCTTGCCATTTTAATACGTAGGCTTTCACGACCAATATCATCCATCAGAGTTTTTTTTTTTGGGGGGGGGGGGGTTAGATAGTGTAAATATATAAATGTGTCGTTAAACCCGCCACCACCCGATACAGACAACTAGTAAGGGTTGTCACGTAAACAGAACGTGCCAATTCGTCACTAGTACAACACTAACCGGTGTGTTGGAGGGCCAAGCCACAACATTTACAATCGGAGTACGACAGTTATTACAACTAGCTTCATCAGGCGACAGCCAGATTTGTGGAGAAGTCCACCTGTTTCGTTCCTTATATAGAGGCGTAGATGTGGTGACCACGCTTCTCCGCTCTTGCGCAACGTGGGGGGGGAGGTAGATTAAATTAAGCATGCGCATTATGCGAGCCCTTTGATCTTGTCCTTTCTGTCCATTGTGTTTATTAAAATAGCCGTACCAACGGTAATCCCTATTGAAGTATGGTGGCCTGTATAGGCAGGCATTTAAACAATGTATTATTTCATGATTCGCTTCCACGCAGCACTAAGTCGGTAGCTATCCGAACGGTTAAAATTATTATTTTTTTCTTTAAATTTCGAATGATTCTCGAATTAGTCTTGGCCAGTAGTAGCTATTTTTGCACAGAACTTCAAAATTATCAAAGTAAAATGCGTGTCCTTGTTGGCACGCGTGTTCTGCGACTGCTTAAAAGTTGTATTTTGGAATATTTAATATTTATTTGGTGTTCTTTTAGTCTCGTGCTGATCATTCGTCCTGTTTGCCCAACATAACATTTACCACAAGTGCAATTAGTCCAGTACACACCTTCGGTTGATAGCTTCAGTAATGCATCTTTAGTACCAGATATTAATTTCTGTATTTTATGTACCGTGCTAAATCTGACTAGGATGTTTTGTTTTTTCAAACATCTGGCTAGTTTATCAGTTACTCCTGCAATGTACGGTATTTTGATCGTTTTAATTACTTGAGCATTTTCAATGCTCGTGTTATTTGATTTGGTTTTGGCATTCAATGCCCTGTTGATTTGTGCACCATTGTAACCATTCATTTGCAGCGCTTCTTTAACATGCTAAATTTCACTTCTTCGACTGTCACCATCTGACACTTTCCAAGCTCGATGAACGCCAGGGCTCGGGACCGAACCCACGCGTTCCTGCGTAGCAGGCGAGGGAGATATCATCTCCATCCCCACCGTGGCGCCCCACAAACAAGAATGAGTGAAACTCACAATTCTTTTTTCAAGAGTGTCCTGCTACATTGGCACGTTTAGAATTGTTTCCAGAGTGGAAACCAGAGCACCTGGAGGAAACACACCATGCATACGAGGGGGTAGTACTTACCGCTCCGCACAGATGGATTCTTGAATCCATTGCGACACTGACATTTTCAGGCCATACTCTTAGTTCTTTCGGTAAAGTCACGTAGGTAAAAAATGAAATTAAAATTAATAAAAATAAAATAATAATAATATTAATTTAATTTTTTACCTACGTGACTTTACCGAAAGAACTAAGAGTATGAATCATTGCAGTCACGAAAGCTTCAAATCTAGAATTTTCAGGCCACCTTCCAATGCGAGCTTTGCAAAAGGTGGCGCTTCCCTGGAAGTTTCCCGTGCAAAGTACTCACCAGGCTGTGAACTGCCTCTGCTTCAGCGAAATGTCGAGTCGGTTAAAATTTGCAAGTACGCTTATTTTTCGATTTAAAGCTTTCGTGACTGCAGGGATTCATCTTCTTGGTTCTTTCGGTAAAGTCACGTAGAAGGGAAGTAATAAAATAATAAAAATAAAACATAATAAAATAATTCTCACTATCGGAGAATTATTTTAGTATGTTTTATTTTTAATATTTAAATAAAACATAATAAAATAATTCTCGTTATCGGAGAATTATTTTATTATGTTTTATTTTTATTATTTTATTACTTCCCTTCTACGTGACTTTACCGAAAGAACCAAGAAGATGAATACGCTTATTATTTGTCTTCCAATTTCAACAAACCATTCGAGAAACCCTCTTTTTGGTAATCCGTTTGCATTAATTGGGGACCCACGACCACGCAATGTAAACTTTCGCTGCCAATTATTAAGAACCGCTCTTCCGTTTTGCCTAACCGTCGCCTGCACATTACGCGCCTACACACCTCATTGATTTCTGATGCGTCGAGGCCATTACCGCCGACAGACAATACCCACCCAGCCGTTCCCGCCGTAATTGCAACCATCACGACGCGTCGTACGGGGTTTGCGTTTCCACACGCCCGTGCCATGCTCATGTTTTAATATCCACATGTGGCAACGAAACAAAACATATTATATTATGAAAAAAAAACATCGCATTCAAACGAGGACCGCGATCTCACGAGCACGCCGTCACGAACCGCGAAAGGGATGCGCGAGGGAAAACGAAACGAGATTGCCATGCACGAGCACTCCAAGCGAGCGTGAATCGAGCTGTCAAATCACACAGTGGGATGCTGCCGTGCGGCATGACGGTCGGCACACCGCTCGACTCGCGATCCTGGGGGGGGGGGGGGGGGTCACCGGTCCGACCCGATCTCCTGGCGCGGCAGGTGAAGCAAACATCGGCGCAAGATTTGTGAACGCACCAATCCCCCCGGCCCTGCCGCCCTCTGTCCACCCAGCGCAGGGATCAGCAAACGAAACTGCAAGAAGACAAACTCAATATTTCAAGAGCCCGCACTGCACGTGAAGACGAGATGTCACGAAACAGTCCGTGAGGAGCTGCAGGTTGCCGGCCCCTGGAGCCAGCAGTATAAATGGTTCGAGTTGCCAAACGTCAGCCTCGAAACCTTAATGACTTGGAGAAGATGTGCAAAGAGGAGTGGGACAAAATCCCTCCTGAGATGTGTGCAAACCTGGTGGCCAACTACAAGAAACGTCTGACCTCTCTGATTTCCAACAAGGGTTTTGCCACCAAGTACTAAGTCATGTTTTGCAGAGGGGTCAAATACTTATTTCCCTCATTAAAATGCAAATCAATTTATAACATTTTGACATGCGTTTTTCTGGATTTTGTTGTTGTTATTCTGTCTCTCACTGTTCAAACAAACCTACCATTAAAATGATAGACTGATAATTTCTTTGTCAGTGGGCAAACGTACAAAATAAGCAGGAGATCAAATACTTTTTTCCCTCACTGTAAATGGATGCGCCATAATTAGTCGATCGGCAGATCACGTTTGTGGAGGTGACGTGTGGGATACTTTAACCGCTGCCAAATTATTCTGTCCAGCAGTGTAGGAGAAGACGAAAATTACCCTCTAGAGGTGCCTTATCGAGAGCTCCCCTCCAGTGCACACCCTTCTGCCAGCAATGTCATAAGCAAGCCATTCCAGGGCTGCACCTTTAACCACAACATGTCGAAAAGCAATACTGCAGAAACGAGCTCCCCCAGGGTTATCCCCGGTTGAATAATGAACCAATGCCCCCAAAGGGCAGGAATCAGTGTTTGCTTCAGTGGCAGCGCCAGGAGGTAGCAAAGCAAGCAAAAGCTCAGGGTCCCCTAGCAACTCAAGGGGCGCCGAATAAAAACAAGGGTTGCATCGAATAGTAGCTTAAATTTCAAATGCTCTTAAACATAAAAAGCCGATTAACCCAATACAAGTCAATTAATCTTCATCGCCTCCATACCTTGCCTGCATCTCTCTTCTCCCGCTGCATCTCCATTGTGAACACGTTTCTTTTGTACCACGACATCTATATCACTTCTGTCATCTTACTCAGGTTTCATACGTGAGTGGGGGCGGGAGAAAACAATTATTTATGCATAGCGCTCCCCCATTTCCCCCATTGGGCTTGCACCGTCACCGCTTTGCACAGCTCCCATCATTGAGTTCGCAAAAGCCATTCCCAGGCGAGTCTAATTTTCGAATTAAATTAGGCGCAAAGCAAGCGTCATCAGCTCGGCAGTTAATCATGCAATTGGTCACGCGCCATTGGTTAATTTTGCCACCTTTCTAATTCGTCCTGAAAATGAATTGCCGTGTCTGAGAATGTTTTCGCTTTCCATCCGCTCAGGGAAACGGTCTCTTGGCGTTGCTGGGCTCGCGGTCCACGATCATTTACGCAGTCGTGGCGCACGCGGGAAGTCACCGTCACTTTACGTTAATAATAAAAGTTAAATCTTTACTTAAAGCTTTCGTGACTGCAGGAATTAACATTCTTGGGGCTTGTTATTTTTCTTTGAACCTATCTACGTGACTTTACCGAAAGACCCAAGAATAACAAAGTTAATTCTGGCTGCTTTTGTTGTTGTTGTTGTTACCAAATTCCAGTAACGATTTTAAAAGTTACATACTCGATAGACCCTTTCGATTTAAAGCTTTCGTGACTGCAGGGATTCATCTTCTTGGTTCTTTCGGTAAAGTCACGTAGAAGGGAAGTAATAAAATAAGAAAAAATAATAAAATATTTTATTTATTTTATTATGTTTTATTTATTTTATTATTTTTCTTTTTATTATTTTATTACTTCCCTTCTACGTGACTTTACCGAAAGAACAAAGAAGATCGATAGACCCTGTTCATCCACGAGAAGGCCGCACATCGTGCTGATGAGAACTGATTGAAGAAAAGCCCAGTCCGAGCTTCTTGTTGTTGTTGCTTGAATCAATGCGACTGGAAAATATTTAGACGGGAAATCGAGGCTGACGTAGCTGGCGAGTTTAATATGAATTTCATCTGGAGATTAAAGAAACCCTCTTTCCTGGTGTGCATCCAATTGTCTTGCTAAGCTGGTTACACGTTAATGTTGAACCCTCAGAATTCTAACACTGAGTGAGCCGCTGGCAATTTGGTGGCAGGGCCAGTGCAGTGGTAACACTCGTGCCTCGCAGCAAGAAGAACCTGGGTTCGATTCCCGACTCGGGTGCCTTTATGTGTGGCGTTTGTACGTTCTACTCCTATTTGGCATGGGTTTCTTCCGACAGCTTACCTGGTGACTGCCAACATCCCAATGCGTATAAGTTACTTGCAAATGACTCAATTGGGATTCGACACGGCAGCAGAAACATCGCCTCCCTCCCGCTGACAAAGAGCCTTGAGACTCGGTGAGGTGTTTCTGGGCATTCATTTGTTTTTAGAAATATAATCGCTATTTTGGCACAGAAAAATCATCAAAGGTACCTTAGGCTGGCTCTGTGGGTGTTGCTGCATCAATCACTGTGTGTGTACGGCGCATATTCTGGATATATGCATCAACTGACTAATGCCCTCATATACCGCGCTCGCGCGTCGAGTCTCAAGACGAAACAAATGAACACCGCGGTGATATTTGCTGGATGCCGTGACTCACGTTTTCTCCGTGTGCCATTGACATTCTGCCGACACGCGTCTCTTACAAACGTCGACAGGACCACCCAGTTTCAGTGGCATTCTGCGCTGAGTTTCTTTATTAAACATCGCTGCTCCGCCGCACCTCCCCCTCATTTTGACAAAACTCATCAATTGTGGAATTCATAAAACAAATTGTCAGATGACGAAGAGGAAATAAGGGTTCGTTGGGCTCGCCGACACTGAAATCGTATTCGTAATGTGACGTGCCCTATGGGATGCAGAAGCAGGCTCTTTATTTATCCTGGAGAAATCTGACGAGCTATGAAGCTCGTTTTCACAGATGTCCAGTGGGGGGCGAGCCAGTGGGATGCACACGCCATAGCAAAAACACCGAAGACAAATATTTCCCACATAACCTTTAATATAGTTTGTTGGGGCAAGTGCTGTAAGCGAGCACCTATTAAGGCCGCATGCAAGGCGCATGTCAGGGCGATGTGTCCAGCACCACGCCCGACCACATTTATTTCTCCAGTGCTGATGTTTTTACACCACACCCCCAGGTACTTATGTGAGGTTCAATGAACCCGGAGGAGACCGATGACCGGGGTGAGATTTCACCTGCCACTCCGATGTTTACCGTGGCCGGGAATCAACGTCGGCTCGTCGGGTTTAGAGGGCAGCGCGCAACTCCACCACGATAATGCCACGTGAAAGAAAAGCACAGCACAGGATGGGGTTTTCGTAATCTTCGCAGGATAGTTTATAGATCGCTATGCACACCACTCGGAGTGAGTGAGCGGTTCAGTTTTCTCTGCCATCGGGTAATTTATTCAAGGAATTGCCAAAACATGTCTGCTGCCTGTTGCGAACTGCACTTTAAAGACCCTCTGACATCATATGCAAAAATTATGCCGCCGTTGGCCTATGGCTTTGCCCAAAAGGAAATGCTACACGCCCGTTCATGGCCCACCTCTGCGAGTGACAATTCCGACATCCCTGGGTGACTAGGATGCGTGGCTGTTCGTGGTTGTAACATACAACTCTCCGATGTGATTTCGAGTTGCACCGCGTGTTGTCCAGCGGGTGTCCAACGTTTCGCATCCACATGCTGCGAGCTTCTTCAGGAACTGATTTGAGTGGTTTGCTACGCTGTGCTAGTATACCAGAGTAACGAAACTCCACACACACACACACGCGCGTACGAGAGGACGACACATCATGGTCCGCACAGATGGCTTCACAAACACGCCGTATGTTTGGCATGGACGATGGCACAGTCACTCGCAATCCGAGTTGCATCTTCCCGCTTGAGCCGCGAGTGAGATGGTAGCATAGCTGATGTGCTTCCAGCTCCCGGCCAACCTCGCATTCCAACAGTTTCGGGAATTTCACGAATTTCTGCACACTTCGCACGCATGGTGGATGGCGCGGCGCGTCACCCCGACGATCTGGCTCACGGTGCGTCTGGGCCGAGCACTCCATCCTCACTGGCGTGGCTCGCCCAATTATCTCGCTTTCTCTCACTCACCGACTCACTCGCTCACTCCCTCACGCCGTCCGTGTGCAACCCAGGTGTTCATCGATGGTGACGAAGGTGTCCGGCACTGTCACTTGCTCCCTCACTCAATCCCCTCACTCATTCTCTCATTCACTCAATCATCTCACTCGCTCGCTCACATTCGCTCACATTCGCTCCCTCAGCCGATCCTCTCTCACTCGCTCCCTTAAACTTGCTCGCCCGCTCACTCAAACACCTCATCGCAGCGAACTCACACAACTTCTTCCCTCGCTCGCTCGCTCGCCCGCCCGCGTGCCCTCCAGCCAGCTCACTCCACTATGGGGTGCACCAGGTATCCGTTGAAGGTGACGTAGGTGTCTGTGCTGTCGCTGTAGACGGCGTTTTCACGGTCGCGCTTGTAGAGTCGCAGCCAGAGCTCGTCGCCCTCGGCGAGCTCCAGCGTGACGCTCTGGCTCTGCATGATGCTGCGGTCGCTCTGCTGCGCGTAGAGCACCACCTGCGGCCGCTCGTTGAGCATCAGGTGCACGTAGGTCTCCTTCGAGTTCCACGTGTGCACGTTGAAGCTCACGAAGTAGAGGCCCGGCACGACGCAGAAGAACTTGCTGGTGAACATGTTGAAGTGGCCGTCCGGGTTGGCGAACTCCGTGTCGAAGGACAGCACCGAGAAATAGTCGCCCGAGTGCAGGGCCGTGCGCCGGGCCACCGAGAAGGCCGACGTGAAGACCTTGCAGTCGGCGCCGGGCGAGCCCGGTGAGCCGTGCGGGCCCCTGGGGCCAGAGGGCCCGGCAGTGCCCATCGCGCCGTCCTTGCCCAGGTATCCCGGCGGGCCGTGGTCCCCGCGGGCGCCCCGGTCGCCTGCGTGCGCACGTGACGGGGAGAGATTTTGACGGAGCCTGAGACGGCGTGGTTGACACCGCCGGCACGTAACGCGTGGCACCGCCGAGGCGGACACCGCGCAGCGTGCCGTGGGGCGACACGCCGAGCATCGCGCGCCGCGCGGACATCCGCGTGGTACAGCGCACCGACCGCAGACCACTCACACGCCGAACGAGGGTTGCCACATCGGCCGCACGGCACTTGGTTCACACTCCCTACACCGTACCAATACCACACGCCACGTACGACAATCCTTGCCAAACGCACAACACCAAGCCACACACCGAACCCCATACTCCGAAACTCCGCACAATGATTGCTGCACTCCACACACACCACACATGCATTGGCGTCACCAATGCATGGATGGGCGAGCGCCATGCACTACACGGGTGTTATAAGCTGCTGTTGCTGCTGCGGGGTTGTGCTGCTATGTTGTGAGCAACAGAGGAGAGGGCAGCAACATCTATGGTCGTGCTATACCCAAGTGCCACCATATGATGCACAAGTCAAAAATTGTAAACGCTCTAGTGTGCGACTGTGGTCATCCAGAATAGGCCGTGCAACGTACAACGACGCAATGCCCGACCCACAAATACGAAGGAGATATCAAGGCGATGCACTGCACTGCTCCGGACACGCTTGACTGGGCCGTACCACCTTGATGTGAAATTGAGGGGAGGGAGGAGGAGGAAGGAGGAGGAGAGGGGAGGAGGGAGAAGGAGGAGGGGGAGGAGGAGGGAGGGGGAGGAGGAGGATGAGGAGGGAAGAGGCGGGAGGAGGGAAGAGTGAGGAGGAGGGAGGAGGAGGGAGGGGGGAGGAGGAGGAGGGAGGATGAGGGGGGAGGAGGAGTGGGGAGGAGGAGGGGGGAGGAGGAGCAGGAGGAGGGAGGTGGAGGAGGGATGAGGATGGAGGAGGGAGGAGGAGGAGGGAGGGGGAGGAGGAGGAGGATGAGGAGGAGGAGGGAAGAGGAGGGAGGAGGGAAGAGTGAGGAGGAGGGAGGAGGAGGGAGGGGGGAGGAGGAGGAGGGAGGATGAGGGGGGAGGAGGAGTGGGGAGGAGGAGGGGGGAGGAGGAGGGGGGAGGAGGAGCAGGAGGAGGAGGAGGGAGGAGGAGGGATGAGGATAGAGGAGGGGGGAGGAGGAGGGGGTAGGAGGAGGGAGGAAGAGGAGGGAGAGGAGGAGGGGGGAGGAGGGAGGAGGAGGAGGGTGGAGGAGGAGGTGAAGATGCCACCACATGTATGCGCCCAGTCTTTCAGCGACCCACACTGACCAGCTTGAAATATGGTTCAAGTAATCACACCCACCACATTCGAGCCCCGAGCCTGCACGGCATTGGGGATTCCTTCATCCAGCAGTGGATTTCCCAAAGCGCAGGTAGATGTGCATTGAGCCACATGCTGTGGCGGTTATTTTGTATGATCTGGGCAGATTGTTCCCTTACAAACAAAATAGTAAAACGTATTAACATATTTAGTGCCTGTGAGCAAACTTACGTGCGTAGAAGCTGAATTTCAATAAATCTATAGAGGAGCACATATCTAGCAATTCCGCTTGAAAATATTTTCTTTTTGGATTTATTTCTGCCGAGAATAAAACATATTTTTTGCCAAATTTGAATTTATTTGCCGAATTTTGAACATTTTAAATTAAAGTGAGCTGCTATCAGGCACTGGCAGTCAGTCAGTTTATTTTGGGTCAGGTCCATTGAGCTGAGAAGCTTTTTGTCAATGGCGACCCAGCCAAAACGGCCAAACCCGTTACATGGGAAGAGAGGGTTTAGAGGGGTTGCATTGAACGGCTGGTACACAATAGCCAGTCCATTGCATGGAAAGGTTCTGGTTTACAGGCGCTTCATGGAACAAATGCAGAGACATTTGATAAACATGAATAAATTATAAAACAAATACCAACCAGTTCTCTGTACAATGAAAATCTAGTGAGCAATTCAAAATAGCATTATGCTAGACACTAGTGAGAGTAACTTGACATTTTAACATGGCATTCATAACAGCAAGAATTACAAATGCATTCCCTATTTGAATTAACAGCATGAACAAAAATGACAATGTCAAGTTCCCTGTCACCAATGGTGTTTTCTAAAGAAATTCACAGGGTTTGGCAGCAGTAAACATAAAAGCAACGCCCTGAAAGCAGACAGAGATAGTCGGGGTCACAATATTGAGACCAATCTAGATTTGAAGTTTTTCGTGACTGCAGGGATCCATGTTCTTTGGTTCAGCAATTGTTTCTTGCTGTGATTGTCCCACCTGATGACGGATGCTTGTGTTGCGCCCGAAACTTCATGATTTCATTTATTTTATTTTATACCTACGTGACGTTACCGAAAGAGTAATATTGAGACCAGCGACCAATTTATTCCAGTGGTTTGGGTGCCACAATTGAGAATATCATTGACCCATTTTGAAAATGAGCTTCTATCCGCTCAATGGGCTTCACTTGGGAAGTGAACTTCTGATTCCAAATAATAAATTGCCCTTATAAAGCGCATTTCTACAAGGTACCCAAAGTGTACATCACAAAAGTCATGAAGTATCTCATTGGCCAAGGGGAGCAAGAAATACGAAGTATAGGAGCTACTTGTAGAGTAAGTCACATGACCGGATCTTGAATGGAATATAAAATCTCGCCATTCACAATCCACCAATATTTGGAAGCCTCACCATGCCATGTCGATCATGGGTTTTTTTAATATCATATTTCACCAAACTGTTCATTGCAGATTGATGAAGATGGGAAGGTACGACCGGTTCTGATGTTATCCATGGCCCGGAATAAAAATGGGGTTTGCCAGGTTCCACTGTAACACAAAAATACTACTTACCATATTCTCCTTATTATAAGACACACTTCTTTCGTAGAAAAACTGAAGGGTGGGTGAGACCAGATTTGCTTAGTTTTATTAAAACCTATCCCAGGTTCAAGGTGCGTTTTACTTTCTAGAGCACCGTATAAATGGGCACCACAGTGGTGAGCTGTTATCTGCCTCGCCTGTATATTTGTAGTTTTCATGTTCTCCCTATGGTCGTGTAGATTTTAGAAACAACATGCATTTAGATGGTTTGGCTGCTAGAAATGTCCACATGATATAATTTGTGGCCAAGTCTCCACTGAAGGAGAGCTAATAGCTCAGTGGGCTTTACCTGGTAAGTAGAAAATCATTTAATAGTTTAAATAGATTAAATTGGTAGAACACGGTATATGCCATAGACTTAGCAGCAGCAATGCGCGTGCACAGCCGACATCTGCCAAGGTCCCACGGGAGATGACAAAAAGACAAAGATCCCCCGTATAGCCTCAGCAGACTGTAGGAGCAAGTGCTGTTAGCGAGCACCTATAAAGGCCGGCATGGCACACGAGCGGGTCGGTGGCCAACACCACGCCCGGCCGCCTTTGTCTCCCTAGTGGTGATGTTTACACACCTCACCAGGTACTCATTTGAGGCTGAGTCGACCGGGTCGCCGGGTTCGTCGTGCAGCGCGCTCACCGCAACACTGTCACTCCCCACACGGGAGATGAAATCACACTTTCACCTGCGGCCAATTCATGATTCTCAGCCTATAGGACTGCACCACAAAAACATCTAACACATTTTTGGTGTCAAACATTAATTATTTAAGACAGCTCTGAGGGCCGATTGCAGTACATTTACAAGAGGTTAGTTTGTGGCTTTTCTCATGTAAACACTCATTAATTGGCCGATAGGGCTTGGGGTGGAATTGGGAACACATCCACCTTGTTAATGTGTGTTGAGTTGGCGAGAGTGCAGCCTGGAGGTTGAGGTAATATTCCACAGCCGAAGGTTATAACGAAAAAAAACCCTTCCCACTTTGGAGTCGCATCACGTTGAGACGAGACTTCTCATTTCTGCGGGCGCTTTAAATGAATTAACGCATCGCTCTGTGCGCAGATGTCGATAGTAACATTGTAACAAAATTCGTACAAGATAAATAATTCAGTTTTAACTACTCCCTCTCATCATCATCATCTATTTTCCCAAACGTCTGCTACCATGTTTTAACTCGAGAAATGTCAGCTCCAATTGGGCCGTACTATAATCTGTGGCAACTCAACAGCAGCAGCGGCGGCAAGCAGCGTTCACCTTTGAGGATGGAGATCTCGATCTGCGGTGCTGCTGTTGTCGTGGTTTGATGGAGTCTATCACCGTGACGAGGCGGCCACCTCGGGGAGTCGCAGCATCTCACACATGCATCCTCAACCTCACGCACCCCCTTGCCTCCCCGCACCCCCGCGCTCCCCTTTCTCTCTGCGCCCTTGCTCCTTCCTCCAGCTCCCTCCTCTGCCGAGGGGGCCCCCAGCACCCTCGACGACGGCAGCACCAGTGCCAGGAAGATGGCCGCCCAGTGGGCCCAGGCTATCACCATGGTAACGTGCACCTGGTGATGGAAAAAGAGACGTTGAATTTGTTATAACATTGCTTGACACGAACTGGCCCTTCTTCGTATCATGTACGAAGGTGTTGAGTTTAATGTTTCACGTGTTAATTTTGCTTGTTCAACACCACCGATACAGAATCACCGAATAATTTGACTTTGAATTTGGCTGCCGAGCACAGGCCCGAAATGTAATGTAGCTAACAATAACCAGCACTCTTGAAGTTGTAATACCGTTCTTGATAAAGATTATTGCATTTGGTGTAAAAGAGACGATGAGGGGGAATTCCTAAGTGGAGCAGTGTGAGGGAAGAGGCCGAAAGAGAAGTGGTGTGACCTGTAGTGTAGTGAATGAGTGGGTGAGCGAGTGGGTGAGTGAGTGGATCAGTGAGTAGGTGAGTGAGTGAGTGGGTGTTCAGTCAGTCTTTTCTGGAGAGACCCTAGCTGCTACCGTAGGCGCACACTAGGTGCTTTCCATCTTGCACCTGGTGAGTCGCTACTTCCAGCAGCTGCCAACGCCGAACCCCGGGTGGCGGTTAACTAACCCGGCAAACTCAGTATCTGAGTTGGATCGGTGGAACTCTTGGTGGAAGAAATACTATCAGAAGGTCTTCTCCGACCATCCACTGCATCCAGCATCATCTATAGCCGTCTAGACGTCGTCTTGCCACTGGATACAGATGAGTTTGGACTAGAGAGCGAGGTCAAAGCTGCGCAACTGTCCCTCACTTAAATCAAATTAAAAGCGCAAGTCATGACACCATCATCAGGTCGAACAAAGAATATCAAAGATACACGAAGTAATATGGGTGCTTGGAATGTGCGCACACTTATGGACACAGCTGGACCGAACAGACCTGGGAGACGTACGGCACTTGTAGGCAGATAACATGCCAGATACGAAATTTACGTTGCTGCCTTAAGTGAGACCCGGCTAGCTGACACGGGACAGATTGCAGAAGATGAATCCGGTTTACTTCTTTCGGAGTGGCCGTGGAAAAGAGGAGAGACGTCACACTGGTGTTGGTTTTGCAGTAAAATCTAACCTGGCCGACCAACTGTCAAGCTTATCCCAGACCATTTGATGACCCTGAAGCTCCATCTACCAGGCAAAAAGCAGGTCACCATCATCAGTGCCTATGCACCAACCATGACAAACTCTTAACAGGTCAAAAACAAGTTCTAAACTGACCCGGAGACTACAATTGCTGCTATAACCAGCAAAGATAAACTCATTATTCTCGGCGACTTCAATGCCAGAGTTGGAACTTACCATTAGTCATGGAATGGGATCATAGGTCCATATATTGTTGGCAAATACAACAGCAATGGCCTTCTACCACTAAACACATGTGATATGCATGACTTACTGATCACAAACACTTTCTTCCACCTGCAAACCGCAAGAAAACATCATGGATGCACCCACAGTCAAAACATTGGCACTTTATTGACTATGTCATTGTCTCGAGGAGAGACAGGCATGGCGTCCAAGTGACAACGGTCATATGCGGTGCAGAATGCTGGACAGATCACATACTCATTATCTCCAATCTCAACATCCAAATAAAACCTCCCAGAAGTCCACAAGGCAAAACATTTTCTAAGCGACTCAACATCTCTCAGCTAAAACAGGACAGCATCTAGCAGAACTTTGCTGAAAGCGCAGACCACCGCTTGGAGTCCATAATCCTTGACTCTGAAGATGCTGAGGCAGATTGGACAGCTCTCAGAAATCTGCTTTACTCAATAGTGCTTTAAACAGTTGGTGCTTCAACACGCAAACACCGAGACTGATTCGACGAAAATTATTAGGAGATTCAGGCACTCAATTTGAAACATCGTCTGCACACAGCCTACCTGATTGATAACAGTTCAGAGTCCAAGACAGCAGAGGAGATACAATCATATGCCGACAGCAACAACACAAAGCGATTATACGATGCACTCAAGTCAGTTTATGGTCCACAAACTACAGGAACCTCACCTCTTCTGACTTCAGATGGAACCACACTGCTCAAAGAGAAATACAAATCCTTGCAAGATGGACCAAACACTTAAACTCAGTCCTCCATCAGCCTTCATCCATAAATGAAGATGCGATCAATAGGCTGCTTCAAGTTGAAATTAACCTGTCACTTGCAGATCCACCCACTCTGGAGGAAACCAAAAAAGCCATCAGTCTCTTCTCATCGGGAAAAGCTCCGGGAGCTGACGCCATCCCAGCGGAAGTCTAAAAGGTAGGAGGGCCTCGTTTGGTTGAGACGCTAACCGACCTCTTCCAGTCATTATGGAGACAATAAACTATCCCTCAGGAGTCCAAGGGTGCCTCGATTATCCACCTCTGCAAGAGGAAGGGCAATCGCCAAACCTGTGACAATCAGATAGGTATATCCTTGTTGTCAATTCCGGGAAAAATCTTTGCAAGAAACCTCCTAAATCGTCTAACAGAAAACCTGCTGCCCGAGAGCCAGTGTGGCTTCAGAAAAAAACGTGAAACCACTGACATGGTGTTTGCAGCCCGCCAACTGCAATAAAAATGCCAAGTGCAAAACTCCGACCTATACCTCACCTTTGTCGACATGAGGAAGGCTTTCGACACCATCAGCCTCGTGGGCCTCTGGAAGATCATAGCAAAGGCTTCAAAGACAGCCTGAAGGCCTCCCTCAAGAGCTTTAACAGATATCAAAAGTCATGGAAAAGCCTTGCTCAAGATCGTCCGACCTGGCGAAATCTCATCTGGGACGGTGCTACCACCTCTGAAACCAGCAGGACCAAAAATACCATGGTGAAGAGACAACAGTGCAAGACCCGTATCAAGAGACCCGTTCCCCAGCAGGCTGCTACCATCATATCATATCCAGTCTGCCACAGAGTGTTCCGGGCTCAGATTGGCAACCTCAGCCATCTGTGCTCTCATCGTACCCCAGACTTATCCCAAATTAAGCGTGTCATGGTCATCATCAACCTTTGATGGACGAATAAGGAAGGAGTGAGTGGGTAAGTAAGTTAGTGGGTGAGTGAGTGGCCTGGTACGTGGGCGTGGAAAGGGTTTCTGCGGTATGGAGGAGGAGGTGCAAGGCTGTGGATGGCTCTGAACGCGAGGGCGAGGATCTGGGTGCCCATACGCTCGTGCGATGAGAAGCCAGTGAAGTGAAGCCAAGCACTTGGTGTGATGGGAAAGATTACGATTTACAAACTTGCTTGCGACCAACGGCGGTGGGGGTCTCGCGAATGCTAGCGGCGCTCACAACATCTGTAGGGGTGTTAGAGAGAGAGCCGTTATGCATGGCAGCTTATGGGAAACAAACACAGTGGGCGGGGCTACGTGAGTGCACGGGGGGGGTGCTCTCAACGACGTCCGCACCAGGCAGCCCGGGGCCCCACCCCTCAGCGGGGGTGGAGTATAAAGGGGGATGTGTCAGAGGGCTCGGGGCAGAATGTTAAAGCTAAACCAGTGAAGACCGAAGATCGTCTAGCTAGAGCCCTGGACTCCCCTGGGACGCCGCCCTTGTCAGGGCCGCGCAGGACCGAGCCAGCGGCGTGGTCCCGAGAACCAGAGCTAGTGCTCTGGGACTCCGGGTACCGTAGCCCGACTTACCAGTGTCGGGCCAGACAGCCTCCCCTAGCCCGTTAGTGGAGGACTAGGAGGTAGGTCAGAGATAGCTAGCAGTGTATTCCCAGCTAGCCGGGCGAGGGGGCCGATACCCCCTCTAGTATTGTATGTCCACAGTTGTGACTACTTGTACGGAATAAATACGTGTGCCTCACCAACGGTGTCCAAGAGTCATCAACGGTACGTCATCTGGTGTCAGAACAACTACGAACATGGACACGCGCCGGACAGCTCGAGCCGGAGTACCGCAGGTGGAGGACACCGCTGAAATTGTCGAGCCCGAGACGGCTCAACAAGACATCGTGCAGCCGGGGCCGGACGCATTCTTACCGGGGCATCAGGATGAAGAGGAGCCGCCATCAGAAGGGCTGAGGCTGGCTCACGCGAGGCTGGCAGAGCTGCTTTACGCCGCTGCCGCCACATTCGAACACATCACATGGCTGGGGGCTGGTGGACCACCACGGGGCGAGGAAAACCGACGTCCGATGCGCCTTCCCGCCATCTCAACGGATTCAAACTTTGAATCTCCCGCCATCGCCGCAGCAGCTGCTGAGGGCGTGGCCGGCCTGAACCTCGGGTCCAACATCGCTCTCGCTGGGGCTGCCGCGTCACCGCCAGCGGAGGGAGCGTCATAACGGCTGCGACAGGCGATACCATCTGCCGTTCGCACCGAAGCGCAGCCGAGTTACGGGGACAGCAGCCTGCGAGCTTCCATGGCGACCGCTGCGCTGCACCAACGGCTGCCTCCGCTCAAAGAGTTTGTTGGCGCGGAGGGCGACTGGGGCGGCTTCCAGCGACGCTTCCTCGCCCACCAAGAAATGGCACGGTGGTCGGATGCTGAGGCTCTCTGCGCACTGCCGGCGATCCTCGACAGCGACGCACTCGCCGCCCTTACATCGGCGCCGAGGGAGAAGCGCTCCATGCTACAGATGGCGCTGCAGTTGCTGGCCGGGGTCTACGGACCTTCAGCGGAACGCAGGCAGCAGTTTTACGATCGCCAGCGGGGTGCAAAGGAGTCGCCCCTGGCGTACAGGACGAGTCTCCTGGCACTGGCGAAGACGGCCTTCCCTCGAATGGACGACGACGGCGTGGACGCCATGGTCACAGAAAAAATCCTCCTGCTGGCAGACGACCTGGACATCGCCGTTGTTGCACAGGAGGACACGGAGATGAGTTCCCTCCAGGCTGCGCGGCTCCTCCACGCCAACCTGCTGTCACAGTGTCGGAAAGCCAGCAGGGCAGCGGCCGGGCGTGCGGTGGCTGCAGCCACCCTCCCGGCGGAGGAGGTTTACGCCGTCGACCGTCGACGGCAGCAGGGGACGGGAGCACGGTCGGGCCGGGATGGGTCGAGCCGCTTCGACCGTCCGTCATCGCCGCCGGCGCTCCCGCGTTGCTTCAACTGCGGCGTCCGGGGCCATGTCGCCTCGGGGTGCCGCTCTCCTCGGCAGCGCGGGACGACGCCTCGACAGGACGCCGGCCCTCCTCCTCCCAAGCTCCATCAACATAATCCGGCGAGTCGCGGCACCCCTCATGTTTGGCCCAAGCACACACTCGTCACACACTCGCACACCGCAACGAACGGGGGGCCGACATTGCGCTGCAACGGGCCAACACGCACCACTATGGGGACTCAAATCGAACCCAGGCAGTGGTCCATGTTGGCCCATCGCATTGTGGCCGCGTCGTCGGGGTCGTCGGTCGTGGTGGGACACATTGACGGGGTGGAGGTACGCATCCTGGTCGATACGGGGGCATCGGCGACCATCATTTCCGAACTCATTTACAATATTCTACCTGTCCAGAGCCGTCCTTTACTGCCGGTTAACGTCCCATTCTATGCTGCTAACGGGGGCTCTCTTGGCATCATTGGACAGATTCGAGCGCAAATTTGTATCGGGGATATCAAATTGTCGGGCCCGATTTTTGTTTCCTTCTCGCTGGTGGTTCCGTGCCTGCTGGGGACGGACTTCTTGGGTAAAATGCCGATTCGTATTTTAATAGACCAGGGATGGATTGAGCTCCCGTCGGGACGATGCATGGCGTTCCTGCCTTCCCCTACTGCGGCTCAGACGGCGTTCGTAACAGTACCAGCGTTCGTCGTTAAAACAGTTTGTGTGCCGCCGGGAGCTCAAATGTTGGTGCCTCTAAAACTTCGTCGGCCCTTCGCTGAGGGCATTGGGGACCAGGGAATTCTGCTGGGACCATCTAGGGCCAAGGTTAGTGGTCCTCATTTGATTCCGGCCCAGACCATCGTAAGAGGGGACGGGGACCCTTTCATCGCGGTCCTCAATGTGGGGTCGCAGACAGTGGTAGTTCGTCAAGGGACGGTGCTTGCTCACGCGACGCCGGTGCCCTGCGAGGAACCTGTTGCGAATCACGTCGGCACTGCTCCCCGGCCGCACCCACATTCGGACAGTGATGGAGGGTGGCTCGATGCGCTTTGTGCGGGATCGACGGACCTGTCAAATTCAGAGTGCCAACAGCTTAGAACGCTACTGCGGGAATTTTCCGACGTTTTCAGTCGGGACAAATACGATTTGGGTTGCACTCATCTGCTGCGTCACCATATTGACACGGGTGACAGCGCGCCAATACGCCAGAATCCGTTTCGGTTAAGTCCCGCCGAAAAGGACCATGTCAAATCGGCTATTGATGACATGTTAGCCGCCGACATCATTTCTCCTTCCACCAGCCCTTGGGGAGCGCCGATCGTCCTGTTTAAAAAGCAGGACGGCCAGTTGCGGTTTTGCATTGATTTTCGGCGCCTTAACAAAATTTCGGTTGCCGACGCATACCCGCTCCCACGGATGGACGAATCGCTGGACGCCTTGGCGGGAGCGCGATTCTTCTCCACACTGGATTTACTTTCGGGATTCTGGCAGCTTCCTCTGGACGATGATTCAAAGCCTAAAACTGCTTTCCGTACACCGCACGGCCTGTTCCAATTCAACCGGTTGCCGATGGGCTTATACTAAGCGCCGGCAACTTTCCAGCGTTTGATGGAATTGGTTTTGGCTGGATTGCAATGGGAGTCGTGCCTGATTTATTTGGATGACGTTATCGTCTTTAGTAAAACTTTTTCCTAAAGATGCGGGCTGCTAATTTGAAATTCAAACCCCAAAAATGTCATTTGTTACGCGATTCGGTGCGTTATTTGGGGCACATCGTGGGGCGCTCAGGTATTGCTACCGTTCCCGCCAAAACGCAGTGTGTCAGCTCCTGGCCGACTCCCACCTCGGTGGGAGAGGTCAGGAGTTTCATTGGCTTCGCGTCGTATTACCGACGGTTCGTCACTGATTTTGCGACGATTGCCAAACCCCTACACGCTTTAACATCAAAAGGGGTTCGGTTCCACTGGGGTCAGGAGGAGGAGGCTGCTTTCTGCTCCCTTCGGGACGCCCTGGTAAAAGCTCCTCCCTTGATTTACCCCGATTTTTCGGAACCATTTTTGCTCGACACCGATGCGAGCAACACGGGTATTGGGGGCGTGCTTTCCCAGGTGGTTGACAGCGTGGAACGGGTGGTTGCGTACGGCAGTCGGGTGTTGTCTCCAGCGGAGCAAAGATATTGTGTCACCCGTAGGGAACTGTTGGCAATTGTCTATTTCATCCAACAGTATCGCCCATATCTGTACGGTCGGCATTTCACCGTCCGCACAGATCATGCGGCACTGCAGTACGCCCTGCGAGTTCAACAGCCATCGGGACAATTGTCCCGATGGTTGGAGATCCTCCAGGATTTTGATTTCGAAACCACCTACCGTAAGGGCGTTCGCCACACCAACGCGGATGCTCTGTCGCGCATGCCAACCACCTCCAAATGTGCATGCCTCCTGGGGTCAGGACGTTGCAAGCCAGCAGGGGACATGCCGGTTCCGGTCCTGGCGGCCGCCGCCGCCGACGAAACATTGCTTCCAAATTCTATCGCACAACAAGGAAAAGATTCCCTGCTGGGTTTGCCTGTTAATGAATGGGGGCGCCTCCAGATGGAGGATACCTCCCTCCTTGCGTCGCGTCGTCGCGCCGGGGAGGCGGGGCGGGGGACGGGTGATGCCGACGCATGGGAAATGCACGCGGGGTTGCTGATGCATTGGGACGGGAAATCCCATCGACACCGGCTGGTGGTCCCTTCTGGGTTATGGGGTAGGGTGGTGTGGGCTGCTCATGAGCGCCTCCTCCACCTGGGTACCCAAAAGACCCTCGCCTTGCTCCAGCTTGATTTTTTTTGGCCAGGCATGACGAGGGATGTCGCAGATCTGTTGGCATCATGCCCTCGGTGTGCGCAGCGAAAACCACCAGCACGGGAGTCAAACCCGCCTTTGCAGTCTATCAGAGTCTCCAGAGTGAACGAACTTGTCGCGCTGGATATTCTGGGGCCATTTCCCGCCACCCCTAGGCGCAATAGATATTTGTTGACCAGGGTGGAATACTTTACGCGCTGGCCTATGGCCTGGCCCCTGGCCAACCAGTCGGCAGCAGCCATCGTGGAGGCCTTTGTCCAAGGTTACGTCATGGACAAAGGTGCTCCGGAGCGGCTGCTGACCGACCAGGGAAAATTTTTTCCGGCAAACTCCTCCAACAGGTCTGTGAGCTCCTGGGAACGAAAAAAATTCGTACCTCTCCCTATCACCCGCAAACTGACGGGATGGTCGAGCGTCTGCATCGAACCATCACGTCTATGTTGTCGCAGCAGGTTTCGGACTCACAGACCGATTGGGACTTGCAAATTCAAGGGGTCCTGGCAGCATACAGATTGGCCCCCCATGCTGCGACGGGATTTTCACCCTTCTTCCTCATGTATGGCCGCGAACCTGACCCACCTGTTCGGGCACAGCTGCAGATCCCCGCGCCGCTGGGAAAAACTAAATTGGCCGACCATGTTAAATTTAATCTTGCGAAATTGACTGAGGCACGGGATGCTGCCATGCTAAATTCCGACAGGCGTCAGAAAGCGAATGAGCGCCTCAGACTGGGTCGCGCGCACGTGCTACAGTGGAAGCCGGGGGACAGGGCATGGCTGCACTGTCCCCAGGTACCACTCGCGACCTCCTCAAAACTGGTGCGGCCGTGGCGGGGCCCCGTCGAGGTGGTCGAGGTTTTGCGGCCTCAGTGCGTTCGCATCAAATGGGGGAAGCGCCGGTGGTTTGTGCACCCCTCTAGGCTGAAACCCTTCGTTGCGGTGCGAGGCCCCACTCCACACACGCGTGGCCAAACATGTGGGGGGTCGGCCGGCTCAAAGGGTCCGTCTCTGCTGCTCTCGCCTGACGTGTTGCCGGCTGTCCCGCCCCCAGGTGCACCAATAATGACGGGCTCCCGCCCAACAACCCCTACGGGGGATGCCGAGGGTCTCGCAACATCAAGCGCAGACTCACTTCGAAATGGACAGCTGCCACCGGATGGTCCGCCATCCGGGGTTGCCCCGTGTGACGGGCCTGCGGCAAGGACGCGCGCAAGAATGCGCAGACTCTTGTGATGCACAAAAAGAAGAATTTTTTTTTTTTCACGTGTATGGCTACTGTGTGCTGCGTCGGTGGTGTGCTCCTGGCACATTGTGTTGTGTTGTGTGTGTGTGGGGGTTCCTTGCGATTTGTATATACGTTGCTTTTACGGAATTCGTATTTATTCGGGGGGGGTGCGTCGGGTTGTTTTCCCTTCGGGGTTTTCTGGTTCTTGTTGTTGTTCTCTTCGCGTTATGTTGAAAAATAGTGAGGCACACGCGCAGTCAGGGGGTAAATGCGCTTTTATTGTCGTTTTTTTTGTATGTTGGCAGCCGGGACGGCTGCAAGCTATGCGGGGGGGGGGGGGGTGATGTAGGGGTGTTAGAGAGAGAGCCGTTATGCATGGCAGCTTATGGGAAACAAACACAGTGGGCGGGGCTACGTGAGTGCACGGGGGGGGGTGCTCTCAACGACGTCCGCACCAGGCAGCCCGGGGCCCCACCCCTCAGCGGGGGTTGAGTATAAAGGGGGGTGTGTCAGAGGGCTCGGGGCAGAATGTTAAAGCTAAACCAGTGAAGACCGAAGATCGTCTAGCTAGAGCCCTGGACTCCCCTGGGACGCCGCCCTTGTCAGGGCCGCGCAGGACTGAGCCAGCGGCGTGGTCCCGAGAACCAGAGCTAGTGCTCTGGGACTCCGGGTACCGTAGCCCGACTTACCAGTGTCGGGCCAGACAGCCTCCCCTAGCCCGTTAGTGGAGGACTAGGAGGTAGGTCAGAGATAGCTAGCAGTGTATTCCCAGCTAGCCGGGCGAGGGGGCCGATACCCCCTCTAGTATTGTATGTCCACAGTTGTGACTACTTGTACGGAATAAATACGTGTGCCTCACCAACGGTGTCCAAGAGTCATCAACGGTACTTCACATCCATCGGGCAGCAAAATGAAAACGGGGCGAGCGGAAAATGAATGTGAAATGTTGCACAGCCTTCATTGGCAAATAAATTAGGGCCGATAGCAGCCACATTGTACGCATAGTGTGCAGAAGGCATTATGGCTTGTAAGAGCACTCATTAATTATAGAAAGAGCAAATTAATTAATGTTGTGCATAACAAAAGCTAAGTTGTTTCAGACTCAAATTACACGGTATCCATATGCTATTCATAACCTTCAGACAACTGTGGGAAATTCGACATTGATATGGTTGAGGAAAATTGCTCCAAGGACGACCGCAATGCCAAACCTGTATATATTTCAATAATACTGTAATTTATCAACTCAGATTAATAAGCCTCAATGAGTCTCAAGACTCATTAGAACAAGTTAGAAAAATGATGTGCACCAGTGTAATGCTTTTCAACATGCATTTTCGTCCATAATCAATAATAGAGGTTTTGAGGTTAGATCGCGTAAATAGATAAATGTGTCATTAAAACTCACCACCACCCGACACAGCCAACTAGTAAGGATTGTCACGTAAACAGAACGTGGCCAATTCGTCACTAGTACAGCACACAGGTGTGTTGGAGAGCAAAGCCACAACATTTACAATCCGAATACGACGTTTCGCCAGTAATTACAACTAGCTTCATGCATTTTTGTATTCGGAAATACATTGAAATGCCAGCGCGGTATGGAAGTCGTCGTATAGTTGTTAGGGCAAAATTATGTTTGCATGTTTACAAATAGTCCTCATGTTCTGGTTTGTGTCTCCCAAGTTTTGGCCAACCCATTGATCAATGTGGCTGGTTTTAAATTGGGGTAAGTTCCGAATAGCAAGAGAACTTTTATAAACAACGTTTTGCTCAGAAGCGACAGTTGCAGGCGAATTGGCAGAGCGAAGGCATCAATGCGTTCAACCCGAGTGAGAAAACATGAGAAAGAAGCCCACGCTGGCCAATCTTGTCAGAGGTTCACCCACAGTGGCTGCTTGTAAATCAAGGCTTCACGCCTATTTCTATGACTTCGCCTTGTGATTTTATTTTGGCATCTCACGATCATTTTATTTTTTCATCTTCTTGTTTTCCCTTCTCTTTGTGTATTTATCTTATTTTATGAGTGTTTGTACAGCATGTGTGAATGTTTGCTTTATATTAACTCGAGTGAAGCAGCCTTGAACCTCATGGTATGAAAGACACTCTATAAAGATTATCATGATTTTTTTACTTTATATGCTGCTGTAATATTCTTTTGCACACACACGCACGTGCTAATGGTCGTAATTTTATTTTTGGCTACGGCCACGTGGTAGTCAGTAGATGTATTCCAAAATTTCTTGAAGCAGCCTATTGATCGCATTAGGGTCAAGACTGTTACATGGACAATGTGTTGATCAAATTCCAACCTTTCAAGAATCTCCTCCCTAGTGCATTGACTCTTTTCACGACCGAGTACGACATCAACACGCAACGAAGCTTCGCCCCAACCGGACTGATCTTCAACAGGTAGCGAAATCGGGAAATCGATTTAACTCGGAGAATCAACATTTCTGAGTTGTGAGATGAATAAGCTACGGCTGTCTCAGGCACCATTGCGATTCCTGGGGTTTAGTGTTAATAGCCAAGTTTCGCAGAGCCAGAACACCATTATGATTCGTATGGTTCAATATTTCTGCCCGAGGCTTCCAGAGACAATGTTGAGAGTGGTTCAGCCGCAGGCAATCACCTGCTAAACAGACGCAGTGTCAGAAATAGTTGTTGCGCATGTCCATCCCTCCCCCTGCTTTGCGAACAAGTGGTGAATATTTTATATCCTTTAATGTGTCTCTATGTACACCGTCATCGCCATCATCAGATACGATCATTCCACTGCTGGATGAAGGCCTCCCCAATCCGCCACCATCTCTCACAGTCCTGCCATGACATCGTGTCTAAGTCAAGTGTATTTTTGGAGAACAAAAACAAAATGAGTATATATAAACAATGAAGGTGCTTAAGAATTCTAAGGCTATGGTTTCGACATTACTGCCAGAAAAATGCCATGTATACGCAGTACAAAGTCACCGACACCATGCAAATCCTGTTAATAACACCCCTGATTCACCGTTGCGTGTTATTAGTATTACCTGCGCGATTGTTTAAATCAATCTGGATGCGTTCACGTCGTACGTACTTTTTCATATTTACTTTGAAGAAACGGCAACATTTATTTCGTCAAACACACCAATGAACTGCTCAGCTAAGCCGCAGGGATATAATGTATTTTGAAAGTAATTTATTAGCAAAAAATAGTAATACGTTTTCAGCGATCTGTCAAACACGTACATGACGAGATTCTCACCAGTGCTGCTCGTCATGGGGAGTTGTTTGCCCATACTTCACCACGGCTCGTCAGTGCGCCGGGTTGGCAAACGTTGGGGGACCAGGGACAGATTCAGACTGCACTTGCCACCACTGACGCTACAGCCAAGTCACCGGGCATCGGAGCGCAGTGTTGCTGACTCTCCGCCATTTCTCCACCTGCAAGTGCCGTTTAGCGAGCGCCTATGGGGCCGTCCATAAATGACGTCACGCGATTTTGGAACGATTTTTTACCCTCCCCCCTCCCACCCTTCGTCACACGGCGTCACAAAAAGTCAGACCCCCCCCCCCTCAAATATGACGTCACAAAGCTCTGCCCCCCCCCAAATAAAAATAAAACATGCTTCAAATCGCTTTAAACTAATGTCATTGTAGTTTATTATTTAATGTGGCGCTGCACTCTGATGTTGTTGGAGAAAACATTTATTTAAAAAGTATATTTAATTAAGTAGAACGTGTTGTCTATATTTATTTAAAGTTGCGCATTTTGATGTGACGTCACGTTTCTCAAGCCCCTCCCCCTCGTCACACATCGTCACAAATGTCTGCCCCCCCCCCCCCCAGGTGCGTGACGTCATTTAATGACGGCCCTTATCGAAATCTTGGACGCTGAACGAGCGGGACGCTGGTAACCTATCCACCCCCTTTGTCTCCCCCAGCGTTGGTGCTCACCCACGACCACCGATAACTTATTTAAGGCCCGGGGCACTTGAGTCCGTAGCGAGGTCAAGCACCGGATTAAGGCATCGCACTCCACGGGCGCCAGCCGTGGGGCTGTGGAATCGAACTCAGGTCCCTGGAATGCGCAGCGCACCGGCTAAGTCACACTTCTGCTGGTTACCCCCCCCCCCCCCATTGATTTTCAAAAGTAATTAATTAAAGTGGTTAATTTAAACAACCTCACTGAACACAGAGATCATCACCGCACGTGCTTGTTCCTCATTTACACCACACAAGCGCGTGGAGTGAATGAGGGGGCCGGTTCAGATATTCTGTCTTTGCTGCCTCCGAGCGAGGGGACCATCTGTCTCCAAAGGCGCTGTTGCTGCATCTGTGCGGCGCGTTCATTGCTATCGCGATCGTACGAGTGGTGGATTTTCTACTGGTGCTACAGCTCCCCCCCCCACCCCCCGGCAGGAAGCTAAACACTCCCCGCACCTCCGATTAGCACAGTTGGCTTCGTACGGTGCGAAAGAAGTTCAACATACGTGCGTGCGTACACGGTCACGGAAATGCTCAAATTAGATTGTGTGACACGAACAACTCGAGGGTGCAAGATGGCCGAGAGATGGAAGGAAAGGGATTGGGTTAATAAACTCATCTGTGCGTTGGAACTTTGAGTGTTATCTCCTTGCATGCGTGGGTTTTCTGTGGTACTCCAGATTCCTGCCACAGGGAAATACTCATTCATTGAATTGGCCCAACGTCCCAGTGTAGCCGGATCTCCTCTCTCTCTCTCTCCGACTTGTTTTCGTGTTGTACCACGTGTTGTTCGGCACGGTGTCCAACGTTTCGTGCTGCATACGGGGAGCTTCGTCAGGAACTGAGTTGAGAAGCCCCCAGCATGTGGTATTGGACATCGGACATGGCGCTCAACGACGCGTGGCACAACCAGAAGCACCGACACAACAAAACCGATGCAGAGCACCCAGCAGCACGGCCCTGCTGGAAAAAAGGCCTCGTGACAACGCCAGGCTTCTCGCGTGGACAAAAATGTAGCTGCCCTATTACTTTATTGCTTTTTGGAAGTTCAAGCTCCAGGCTGCCCTTTGTTTTAAAAAAACGCAGCAAATTACAAAGCAAGAGATTTTTATATTTCAATAAAGCGAACCTCAGCCGTGACTCACGCGTGTCTTTTCTCCGCTCCTCCGAGCGCTTGGAAGGAATACCGAGAGAATCCTGCTGTGCGCGACTGTGCGGTTTGCGCTGAACCCACGATCTGTCAACTCACAATCTTAAGGCCATTGGGTTATATCGCCTGTCCGTGGTTGACTCCCCTCGTCTCCCATCATTAAATCTGTCGAGTAGCTCCAGAATTCATCCGAAAATCAACAAACGCCCCAGACTGCTTTTGGGTCGTGTACGTTACAACCTAGCGTCAAAATGAACACCGCACCCTCTTACTTTGCCAGTTGCCACCAGCGAGCCAGAACTTTGGCACGAAAATGCAACAGAAATATGTTTTCCACATGTAGGAGTAACAACGCCACACCCCTTGTCAATCCACGACTGGACTAGGGCCTGCCAGAGTTTCCACCTCTTCCACAGACCAGACCTGCACGTATTTCTCAGCCAACTTAGACCTATCAAAACAGTGCAGGACGCTGCACTGTACTGCAATGAAGTGCAATTCAATGACCACCAGGTCAGTGCAACGATGTCATTTTTGCTGCGCTAGCACCTGCTGAAAACGTAACCCCGCAGCAGCCTGCAACGGCAGGGACACGTGGCGACTGTGGAGAGGCGGGGAAGGAGGGTGGTTAGTACCCCCCCCTGCCCGCCCCCTGGCTTGAGGCGAAGCGTTTTTGCCAATCAAAAACTGTAAAAAATTAACCCGTAAAAACAAAGTTTTTCACTCTAAATCTTTTATATGCGTGGCGGCTAGAGTCCTCTCGTCCTCTGGCTTGAGATGGCTGCCACCTATGGGTCAGATGATTGTCTGCCAGCATTAAGCAATTGGTAAATACATATTTTAAAAAAATTCCCTAAACAGTGTAAAATTTTGGAAAAAAAAATTCACGAAAATTAATTGTCACGCACAACGAGTCTGTGTGAAAAATGTCAGCTCGATTGGATCACGGGAAGTGGGTTAAAAAACGACCGAAAGATTTGCATGGTCGTAAGCAAGCAAGCAAGCACACAAGCACGCAAGCAAGCAAGCAATCGAACCTAATATAAAGGATTTAATAAAGGATTTAAAAAGAAACGTTTTTTTGTGTTACCAGGTAAGGCCCACTGAGCTATATACATATTTTTTCCGAAGCTACCTAGCCACAAATGATAGCTCAACGAATTGACTAATCACGTGGAAAATGTATCGCAGCCAAATACTCTAAACGCGTGTTTCTAAATGTGGAGGGAAAGACCAGAAGGTCAAGGAGAAAAATTCACGCGACCGCGGGGCAGAACACGCAAACTCCAAATATATAGCAGGCGTCAGGGTCGGGATCGAACTCACGACCTCCTGTGTGCCAGGCGAGGTAGTTAACATCTCGCCGCCGTGGCGTCCAATGAAATCCCGAAGCTATGACTTTGCAGCCCCCACACCGAGATCCGTGAATGTGCACAGGTCGCATGGGTGGCGTGTACCGGGAAGATGGTGCGTAAGGGTTGACAAGACAAGAAGAAGAACCATGATTCTAAACATACTCTTTGGTTCTTTCGGTAAAGTCAAGTAGGTAGAAAAAAATAATAGATCACAACGTTTCGATTGCAATGCAAGCAATCGTCATCAGGTGGGACAACCACAGCAAGAAAAACTGCCTACTTCAGCAGTTTTTTCGTCGTGATCTATTATTTTTTCTACCTACGTGACTACCGAAAGAACCAAAGAGTATGGCTTACTGCGGTCACGAAAGCTTCAAAATAAATAATAATGAACAATTATTTTTTACGTGGGAAGGCCCACTAAGCACAATAGCAACAAACACAACATCGGGAACCTTATGGTGCCATAAATGAAAGAAAACGGCCAGACAGCAGTGTCAGCCATGTGGGCCAGATTGTAGATTGTATTCATCTTCCGTAAAATTAAACGCACATGTGATGGGAGGCAGCTGTCTGAGCGCGTGCCTGCTGCGTGTTTCTTGTGAAGACGGGTAGCGCTTTGAACCCGTCAATACGAGTTCGATTCCACAACTAACACCAGCGGCGAGTGATATCTAAAGCGGTCCTGCGCCTTCTCTCGGTCAGCTCAGTATTAAACGATTGCCTGGTGCGATGTGTGAACAGCCCCATCGCCTGCCATGCCAGCACAACCTTCGTCGATGCTCATTAACCACACTTGCACAAAAGTCGATACAGATGGAAGGGGGTCTTTGTCTTCGCAGTGCAGGGCAGCAGTGCAGTGGATTGTGCACTTTGGCACCAACCCAGCGACCTGAATTATATTCCCGGCAAGGGATAAACATCAGTGTTAGAACAAGCAGTGTCTGACCCTGTCGCAGGCCTCCCCTAGGTTGACTCAGCATTAATTAAGTGCGTGATGTAGTGCGTAAACATGTGTGGGGCTGGGCACAGCATACCTCGTGCATCCTGCCGGTTGTTATAATCAGTGCTCATGAACCATCCCTGCTCAGTTCCTCTGTATAGCTAAACAGGGGGCCTTTGTGAGTGTGTGTGCGTAAATTGAATGTGGTGGTTAGCGGTGCACTGTGTGTGAGTCGATGTTGGAAGACGTGGCACAGTGGTCCGCACGTAACACTTTATGGTACAATTCCAGAAATCTGAGTTTGATTCCCAGCCACGGGCAACATTAGTGCCATATCGTATCTGAACCGATCCAAAGAAAATTAAAAAATATATATGAGAGTGAATGATGGTGGGGGGAGGGGAGGGAAATGTTACGTTTTATAATCTGAGGAACGTGGTAATGACAGAAGGCTCTGTGTCATGTCAATAAAGTTATTCAAGCCTAGTCACACGTATAATTGTGGACGTGGCTGTGGTGGCAATAGGGGCTACATATCGATGGAATGGTTTTGCACACTGGAATTGCAACCCAGAGGCCACCGCTCCCACGTCCTGGTGCTTCGGTTGAAACAGCGGGGCAAGCTCCTGAATCACCTTTCAATTGTCCGGCCAGCAGTATAAATGGGCGCAACCACAGTTAAGTTGATTGGCAGGACATTTGTGGTAGGGTAAAGTGTGGGTACCTCTTCTAAAACATTTGGCCAGTACGCAAGAAGTGAGCCAATGTAACTCCCTAGATGGGTATGGGTTGGAGGGGGGGCAGAATGTGTATTAATAATCCGGAGAATATGATGATTGACTCATCATATTCTCCAAATCTGTATGGGATATAGTATTGCCCCGTTGCACGTGTGCGTTTATTCCAGGTACTCAAGTTTCCTCCCACATGTAAACATTCATGAATTGACCAAAAACATCTCAATATATAGAGGACTACAGAGCTTGGGCAATTGCTTGTGCACTGCCTTCCCGCTCGTCTGTGGTTCCTCCTCGTGCCTCTCTCTCTCTCGACGAGAGCGAGCGAGCCCTGTGCTGTGGCAGCACGGTGTTACAAGTTCACTATTTTATTATTATTACAAGAAGAATAAAGCTTTACTGTTGCAACGCAGAGCTGTGCAGGTACTGAGTGGGTGGCACACACTGCGATCAATTTTTTGCATGTGTCAAATTTTTTCCGGTGGGATACAAAACCATTCATTTTGGGATACGACACTGATTGCGTAAAAAACAAAACTAATACGAATGTCATCGTGTAATATTAAAATGTCTCCGGAATGAAACAAACATGAAATATTGCTCATTATTGACTGACAATTGTATTCAATGAAAACGCTTCAAAAACGGTGGATGGCACCTGGCAGCCATCTGAAATGTCGCGAGGGAACGGGCACAACTGCCCCCCCCCATACTCCTCCCCCACTCCACCCTCCCCCTCTGAGTGCACTTCTGAGTACTGCGCGCACACAGTGCAGGAGTACGCGGTACGTACAAAAGGCAGGAGAGTAGGGATGCAGTGGTGCCAGTGCTGCCAGCGGCGTTCAAGCCGTGGCGAATCTTCGCCGCCCTTCCTAGCGCACCGCATCTTGGCGAGCACACTCCAGCGGCGTGCGGCGCTTTCACCGTGAGTCCTCGTGGAACAAAACTAAACTCGCGGGTAGACTTCAGTAACTTCAGGCTGGCGCTGGCTCTCCTCTCCGTGTCGGTGAAGCTGAGCTAATTACAGCCCCAACTTGCGATGCGCTGCATGGCATTCGCTCACACTCACAGTGAAGAACCACAGACAAGCGGGAAGTTACACCCTCCCCCACTAGCAGACGTCACATTGCGCCTGCAAGAATCGATCGCAGTCCATCTAATTTGTGTTATTGTACGCATGCAAGTTATAAATACACAATTGTTGCGCACACATTTTGTTCGCACGCAATTTTATCATCCTGATGTCACATTTAGGCGAATGGAACGAGCAGAACTGCATCGAGCAAGATCTTAAATAGCCGATAAACAATATCAGAATCTAAATATTTATTGTACTCAATCATCAAATTACGTGGACTGCCATGCCAGGATATCAGGCCGAACTGGTGACTTCTGAATTGCAAATCCAGTGTGCACACAAATTACACCACGGCCGTCACCTAAATGTTTCCCTGAAGTCTTAGAACTCAATCTTCCCGGCTCACCGCGAGTCCTTTACTCTCTCGCTTTGTATCTCCCTCTCTCTGAAAGCCTCCTAAAAGCCCCTTGGCTTAAAACATCGGCTTCCTGCTCTTACGCCAAAATATAATAACCGAGACCACGTCCATGTTGAACACGAGAGTGTGTGTTTGTGTGTTGCGTTGATGTTTGTTTTGATGTTTAAAACAAACTGGTGCAGAACTTTTAGTATTCCCCAGCGAGCGAGCCACGCAAACCCCCTAACCCCACAAACATCACCCAGCTACCAACACCGACCATCAGCCGTCGTCGATTTGAGGCGCAAGGTCTATTGATGAAAAACGAGAGGTGGGGGGGGGGGAACAAAATGATCACGTTGCACCCAAGCGCAAGGCGACTCTTGCAAGAACAAAAAGAATCCGTGTGAACAATACGATGCGGCTTCCAACGTCCTCGCCAAACGCGTGTCAAATTTATATTCTTCATCGCACTTGGTGAGGTGGCGGGTGGTGAGATTCATAACTTGGAATAAATTGGTATTCGCCAATGGGCCAATATACATATTTAGACAGCGCATGCAGTTCCCTACGTTGCGTCTATTGATTGCTGTTATGAATCACGCGTTGCCTTTCGAGCAGTGCGTGTAAAACGCCACACGGATGCATGCGGTGCCACCGTAGTTTAGCAACTTGACGCGAATCGGTGATGACAATTGCTGACACGAACGTATAATTGGCCTTTAATCATGGTGAGTGCGGTACCTTCGTGTGAGATATCTTTAATTAGCCATGACCAATCCACTGCTACATGTAGGCCACCCCCCATGCAATTGACGGATCCTGGGAATTCCGTGGCAAGACAGGAGAAGCAACGTCGAAGTGCCGGAGAGAACGTTGTGCAACTGGGTGTTGCATTTGACGGGGAAGGAACGGCTGCGCTGGGTGGGACACGGTGCCACAGGTAGGGGCGGGGCCGGTTACCGGCACCGTCATTGGAGTGGTGCCCACAAATCTGGCTAACTGACGGGGAAGAGCTCAGAACGGATGGCGGGACACTGTTCGGGCAAATCTTGTTTACGTCACAAACCTTACTAATTGGCTGTGTCGGTGGTGGTGGTGGTGGGTTAACGACGAGTTTATGTTGACGCGATCTAACCCAAAAATATTGGTCGCGAAAGTCGAATATGTGTAAAACCGATCTTGCGAGAAGTGGTTGCACCAATTGGCTTTAGCCGTGGTGCCCATCGTGACCCTGAATTGAATTGAATCCATCGAGCGTGCGTCCCAGCTCGTGCCGAGACTGAGGATTTTAATCTCACACTCTCCTCTGGCTACTCCTTCGAAGGCTTCGTAAGATGCACGGCTCACAGCTGTTTTGCAAATGTTGTGTATTGAAGGGGACATTGCAACAAAAAAAAGCATGGGTCTATTTAATGTGTGAACACTTTCTCACCCATTAATTAGCCTATTTTATTTCTTTAACGTGTGTGAAATGTTAATTCATTAATTATTTCGCGCATCACGAGAATTAAATGGCACTTGGAAATGTATTTATACCTCCATAAAATAACGAGCAACCACGCTCAATGCTGCGGCTTTTAAGCATTCCGTGCGTCGTAAAACTCATAACAACGCAATAAGGTTTTCTTTCATTAACACGGAATTAATTTCCCACTACGTGCAATTAATTGTGTTTATTAATTATCGGCCTCGTTCCGTTTAATATGTTAATAGTGTGTTATCTGGCATTATGCTTTCCATTCTGTGATCCACATTTGCATAATCCCAATGTCACAATTAATCCTGAGCGCCGTCTCCCTCCGTTGCTCATTGTCACTCTCATTTTCCGCCGCGATGTAGCATTTGCGCTGGATATCACCTTTATTTTCAATATGGGAAGATGTTTTTTCTCCCCCCCCCCAACAAAATGTTATGCCCACTGCGCTACTGGAACCATTTCATGAGATGATGAATCCTTTCGAAAATCTCGCAGCGCCGTGGGTCAGATATTTTTGCTTCGCAGAACTTTTGCACAGACCTTCAAACGGACTGCTTTCATCACTTACTCAGTCCGAGTTGGGGTCACATGTTCCCGCACGCTTTCAATCTGGTATTTTTTCTGATCTCAGAGACAAAAATGCAGCCAAATAAAGTGAAATGCTCAATTGAACACAATTTTTTGTGTGTGCACTCGTTGGTGACTTGGCTGAGACATCGACTCGCCACAATTGAGAAGCCGGTTAAATCAAAGGATACGAACGCTGGACCATCACGGTACCGCCTCCACGCTCTGAAACCCATGGGCCAACACTTGGTTGTATGACAGCATCGCGTTCCAAATTTGCCAAATGTTAAAATGTTCCTTCCTTACTTCACCTAATTGGGGAAAAAAGCACAGAGGGACACCGTCCGTCCCCTGCCGGCAGGGTTCTACCGTGTGTCACACAAAACGATGACGTCCAAAGGGACGCGCGGGCCACTAGTTCGCTTTAAAAAAAAGCGTTCAATTCAACCTGCGATCTGACCAGCCCATATTACCGCAACTGCATTTCGGCCGAAGCCAGCTGCAAAAACGTCGGTCTGTTGAGAACTCCTGAATAAATCCTGAGCCACCAACGCCCCAACTGCTTTTTGGCTTGGGTACGGTATTTACCAGCCTAAATATGAATACTATGACCCTTTTACTTTGCCAGGTGCCACCAGCGTTGGAAATGTGTTTTCCACATGTAAGTATAACAGGCCTCTCTTTGTCAATCCACTGCTGGACAAGACCCTGCCAGGGTTTCCACCACTTCCATAATGTAGTCCAGTCCCGCACATATTTCTCAGTCAGCCTCGGCGATAGCACCATCGCGGCAGTATTGCACTATGAAAATGGTAGGAACGTGAAATGTACTGAATTATTGTTGTTATCAGCAGCAGCGGACAACTCTTTTTGCATAAACAGAGTGATCTGCTCTTCCATTTAGCTCACTATACGTGGCGCGAAAAGGCAGACACCGTGCCAATCCATAGGTGGTACAACCTGGAAAACGCATCAAGTGAAGTTGGTGAAGTTCCGGCTCCGAGAATTAAAAACAAAATTCATTTACACGACGACTTGGCAAAACTTTTCCTCTGCAGCAGGGCATACGAGATAGTGCTCCCCGAACATCGTGTGTGGCTAAAATAAAAGGGCCACTTGAAGGAATGTCAGAAGTAGTTTCGCGATATCTCCTTATCGGGTCTGTTCTCCGATACCGCGCCACGTCGAGTTCGGAATGGACACTTCGCTCTCACGCCAATAGCGCAACGCGGATAAAATTGTGGAATAAAAACGCTTTGCTTAAAAAAAAATGCTCACTCAGCCCGCTCACTCACTCACTCACTCGCTCTCTCACTCGCTCTCTCACTCACTCTCACTCACTCACTCACTCGCTCGCTCGTCTCTTTCTTGCCGAGCGATCTCGGAGTCATAAAAACTGCGTGCGGCGAATGATTCCGTCACCGAGCCCGATGAGCATTTGTGCTCCCATTGGGAAATTACCACCAGGGATGAGCGATTGCGGCTATAACCGTTCGCTTGCGTGCGGCAGAGGTTGACAGCCCGTGCCTCGGCGCACTGCGTTCATGTTGACAGCACACACAAGCATGCAGAACCCCAGTAAGTGTGTCTCCGCACTGGCTGTCGAATTCGCCTATTGAATATTGAAAGGTGAAGCTCTGCAATCGTTTGCTCGCACGACACTGCCGGTGGAAGGGCTTCCACTAAATGCAGCTTCAGCGAGCACCTCTAGCGGGGTGTTTGGCCTACTCTTCCACGCTGGCCAGACGGCTTGGAGTAGGAGGAGGGAGCACCCACAAATGACCCCACCACGCACGGCCTGCCGGTCGACTGACCTAGCTGCGGCGTACAGATCTGTACCGCTGCTCGGTGGACAGAGGGCATGGGGGATGTTCGGTGAACCTTCCCGTTGCTTCAACTGCCATGCCTGGACGGCGACCCGACACCGGAGTTGCTCGGACTGCAAGCGCGGTGTGCTGACGATTATGCCGTGGCAGAGCAGTGTCGTAATTTTTTTTCTTTTTCGAAATGTTAATAATTGTAGCCGGGTCTTTCGCCAGAGACGAGCGGCAATTTGCGGCATCGTCACCCACCCCCCACCAACTCACCCTCCAGTGCCTTAATGAAAAGGCGCCTTCCAATTTGGTGAAAGCGCGCGCCGGAATGGATTACCGCGGTTCATTTGCCCGCTTAATTCTCCGCGGGTTGCGCCTCAAGAGCAGTTAGCGAGAGTGACCCCGAGCATAGCGGACGTGAAAATAACGCAAAGAACTCCCAGACGGCGGTGGATCAAATAAAACTGATAAAGACAATTACGGGACAACGCGGCTTCATCATCATCATTATCATCATGATCTGCCTCATTATCATCATGAGACATTTTCTATCCACCGCTGGATGAAAACTCCCCTATGCCGTTGCCATACGTCTCACGGTCCTACCGATGCCACAGTCCACCTCACTCCTGTGCATGGACACCTGGAGCTAGAATCGTTTATTAATCGTAGTAATAGGTTTTTACCCTTTCAACTGGCGTCGTCTGGTCCAACACCAATGGAGACTAGGCTCTAAGAAAAGCTGTCTCGGGTGTGGACCGATCAACTTCACGGACAGTGCATATCATTATCATTATCAGAGTTGTTTCTTTTTGTTTGCATTTTGACTGCTTGTGTTGTGGTTATTGCAAACATGATGCCTTGTATAAAGGTGTCAGTTTTTGTACCAGTTGAAAGGGTAAAAACCTATTACTATATTTTGCCACTGGTAAAGGAGGTCTCATAGTGTCGTTAATTAATCATTTACAGCCCTGTGCCAATCCACTGCTGGATAAAGGCATCACCGAGCTGTGTCCTTCACGGCGGCTTGATAGATTGACCATACTTCACCCCACTGGTTATTGAACTGCTATAAATAAGGTTGCTATGTCGATAACATCGCCTGTTATGTATTTTATTTTTGGATGGTATTTTCGTTTTAACGCAGCCCTATTGACGAGTGCGTTGAGTGCTTTGGTAACTGCGGGTTGGTGAAGGGTGGGTGGGGTGCCATGAATGGCCCAGATAGCACTCACCACTGTTGTTAGCCGTCTGGTTCGTAATCACGACTCCCCACTGGCAGTTCTTACAAGGCATCTAAATAGGACTGCATCTGAATGTAAACCAGAACCACATTCGTCATTAACACTGCCTCACGACTACATATATACACACACGCACGAGTCATAAGCTGGCATTTCTACAAAATAGCAACTCGGTTTCTCGCAAGCAATTATATCAATTATCAGAGGCCACTGTGAACAGGGGGCATAACAGCAACGAGTACCAACATTCTCTGCCTACTGAATCATGTATGCGGCAAATGAGCGCGAATTGCTTAATGACCACATCAAGAAAGGCTAACTGCCAAAGTGATGCCACCCTCCAAGCGGCAAGTCCAGTGGGGTCTGGCCTGGACCCATGGCCTATGCAGGCTGCCGTTTACTCTGCACAGTCCCCCAAGCGAAGGGCAGTCTGGGAGATCATTAGTAGCAGAGGACGCCAGCCAGTAGGAGAGCCACAGTTAATCGATTGATCAACTGGAATCGAGTCTCAGGCTCGGCAATATAAGCAATTAATATTCCCCCTAACAGCCGATTATGCAGATAAGTGAATGCAAATGATATGCAAAACTATCAAACGATTAATGCATACATAAACAACCCGTTGGCCGTGTACAACTCAGTTCCTGAAGAGGCTCCATTGCACGTGGAGTGGAACGTCGGACATCGTGCCAGACAACAGCAGCACGAGGTAACTGCCAGAAAATATATCGAAGGTGTGTGCAGCAGCACAACCATGAAGATACCAGAGTAGATATACAGTGCAGGCTAACGTTACATCTGTAGTGGTGGTATTGACGTGCGCCGACTGTGACAGTGATGGATCACGGGGCGGCGCGGGGTGCGGGGTTGGGCACGCGTTGTGGGCGTGGTGTGGACGCGCGCGCCGGGAGTGACAGATGACGAGGCGGCGCGGAGTGAGTGGTGAGGCACGATGAGATGTGGGAAAAGAGGATCGTAGCCAGCACCCGGCGATTGGTCGAATAAGTGGGTGCTCGCAGCGACGTCCGCAGGTGGGGTATAAAGGGGGACGCGCGAGAGCACTCGGGGAGAGTTACCCAGTTGAAGACCCGAAGACGGAGCTGAAGACCTAGTGAAGCCGAGTAGCTCAGTGGCGTTAGTCGCCGAGTAGCTAAGTGGATGTTGGTCATCCGAGTAGCTCAGTGGCGTTAGTCGCCGAGTAGCTAAGTGGATGTTGGTCATCCGAGTAGCTCAGTGGCGTTAGTCGCCGAGTAGCTAAGTGGATGTTGGTCATCCGAGTAACTCAGTGGGCGTTAGTCGCCAAGTAGCTAAGTGGGTGTTTGTCACCCGAGTACTAAGTGGATGTTGGTCATCCGAGTAACTCAGTGGGCGTTAGTCGCCAAGTAGCGAAGTGGGTGTTTGTCACCCGAGATACAAAGTAGGTGTTAGTCACCTGTAACCAAGTTTGAGAAAATAAAGAGTGTGTTACCCGTGAAGTCGTCTCCCGTGGAGTTACTACATTACAACTGGCGTCAGAAGTAAACCTGTCTTCAAGAAGTATGGACACAAGGAAGACTACCCGTACCCACGAGCGAGGTCGGGATGACGACGGCGTACCGGGGACACCAACCTCGGGAGGAGAGGACGAGGAGTGGCCGCCGATGCAGCACCTCGGGGTGATGGCCGACGCTCTGCTTGCCTCCGACACCAGCCTCCAAGACGCACACTCCCGGTTGGCGGAGTTGCTGCTCGCCGCCGCTGCAATCTCCGTTCCAGCGGGCGAGAAAATGGCTGCGGGGTTGGATGAAGGAGCGAGGCTGGCGGGATCCCGCCAAGAGGCGCTTCGCGCCAAAAGTCGGGAAGTTCCCGCCGTTTTTGAGGGGCCGCCATTGATTGGCGGGAAACACGGACGCCACGTGGCCGGACACCTCCGCGCAGCGCAGCCCACGTCATCAGCGCGCGCCGGAGCCCTCCATTTTGCGCCTGACAACCGAGCCGACATTTTACACAACTCCAGCGGAGCGCGGGAAAATCTCTCCGACGTCGACGACGATCGGGTCCTCCAGCAAAGATTGCCCGCGCTGTCGGCGTTCAAGGCGGATGGGGGCGACTGGGGAGCCTTCCAACGAAGGTTCCTCGCTCATCAGGAGATGTCGGGGTGGTCCGACACCACTGCCCTGCGTGCGTTGCCAGCGATGCTTGACGACGACGCGCTTGCAGCCTTCACATCTGCTGCAAGGTCGTCCCGCTCTACGCTCCAGGCCGCACTACACCTGATGGCGAAGGTGTTCGGGCCGCCCTCCACGTGCCGCCACCAGTTCTACGATCGGCGGAAGGTGGCTGGGGAAACGACGCTAGCCTACCGCACGGCACTGCTCGCCTTGGCGGACGCGGCTTTTCCCCGCATGGATAAGGAGGGGAAGGACGCCATGGTGACGGAGCAGCTGCTGGTGTTGGCCCACGAGTTGGGGGTCCCCATCAACGTGGCAGACGAGATGGAGATCTGCTCCCTGGCGATCGCCACGAGCATTCACGCGTACGAGGTCCTCAAACGCAGGCCGGGGGTCGTCTGCAATTTGGCGGGGAACGCGGTACTGGCAGCCACGATCGCCGAACCTCAGCCAGCTGCGGTGCAGGAGCAGGCCTTCGCTGCATCGCGTCCGGGGGAGTGGAGAACGGGAGGTCGTTCGCCCACACGTTCGCCCCGCAAGCTGGAGCAACCGAAACCTACGACGTCCGTCGTCTGCTACAACTGCGGCCTTCGGGGTCACGTCGCAGCCGGGTGCCGGGCCCCGCGTCAGCGCGCCACAGGACCACGTCGGGACGACGACCAGGGCCACAAGTCATCCCAACAAAACCCGGCAAGTCGCGGCACCTCACACGTTCGGTCCACAAACACGGCACATTCGGGTCGCCGCTTCGCGGTGGGGGGTTCGCGGCTGGGTGCCGGGGGTTCAATTCGGCTTGGGGGGTCCGTACGCGGCCCGCAAGCAGTCGAGTGGTCCGAATTGGCCCACAGGATCGTGGCTGCGTCGGCCGGGTCGTCCGTGGTAACGGGGTTCATTGACGGGGTTGAGGTCCGGGTGCTTGTTGACACGGGTGCGTCGGCCACCATCATCTCGGACCTTATTTATAACATTCTTCCCGTTCAAAGTAGACCCCTTCTGCCAGTAGATGTGCCATTTAATGCGGCGAATGGGGGATCCCTGGGGATCATCGGCCAGATTCGGGCGACTATTTGTATTGGTGACATTAAATTAGCGGGCCCTATTTTTGTATCATCATCGCTGGCCGTTCCCTGTTTGCTAGGTACGGACTTTTTGTCCAGAATGCCCATCAAAATTCTCATAGATCAGGCCTGCATTGAGCTTCCGTCAGGTCGGCGGCTTGCGTTCTTGACGAGCCCTACCAAAATACGCACGGTTTGTGCGACGGTGCAGGCGCTGGCAACTCAGACTGTAAGGGTGCCCCCGGGATCGAAAATGTTGGTACCCCGTCGGTTGAGGAAGCCACTCGAGGTGGGCGCGGTGGCACAGGGGGGGCCGTTGGGGCCGTCTAACAGGGCCAGAAGGGGCCTCGACTTAGCGGTTGCTAAAACCATGGTGAGAGGGGACAGTGAGCCGTTCGTAAGGGTCCTGAATACGGGGTCGCGGCCGGCCGAAATTGTGCAGGGAACGGTGCTGGCTCACGCCGCGCCGCTACCGGTTGAGGAACGGCTCGTGTCTCAAGCGGATTTCACTGTCGAGTCGCATCCTCCAAGTGATGAGGGGACAGAGTGGTTGGACTCGTTGTGTGCCGGTTCTGCTAACTTGTCCAAAGTGCAATTGGGAGTCGACGCTCCCACGGGGAGGGATTCGCTGTTGTCATTGCCCCTCATTGAGTGGGGCCGTCTCCAAATGTCCGACAGCTCCCTACTTACGCTACGTCGAAAAGTTGGCGCTCCCGAGGTAGGGGATGCGCGGGTCGGTTCCTGGGTGTGCAGACAGGGCCTTTTGATGAAGTGGGACAACATGTCCCGGGGTCACGTGCTCGTTGTGCCTGTTTCTATGCGGGGTAAGGTCGTTCTGGCAGCTCATGAACGGCTCATGCATCTGGGTTTTCAAAAAACGCTCGCCCTAATCCAGCGAGACTATTATTGGCCGGGGATGGGTAACGACGTGGCGAACATTCTTAAGGGATGCGTAGGGTGCGCCGAAAGAAAACCGCCACCATTGGCAGCTAATCCACTGCTGAAATCCATTCAAGTTTCGCGCACAAACGAATTGGTTGCGTTGGACATCTTTGGGCCCTTTCCTGCTACACCGAGGGGAAATAGGTTCCTGCTGGTTGGCGTAGAATACTTCACCCGATGGGCCATGGCATGGCCACTCGCCAACCAGTCGGCTGCAGCGGTGGCGGACGCCTTCGTCCAGGGTTATGTTTTGGACAAGGGCGCCCCCGAACGCTTGCTGACGGATCAAGGAAATAATTTTTCGAGCGGTTTGTTGCGCGAGGTGTGCGGCCTGTTGGGTACAATGAAAGTGCGTACTTCCCCCTACCACCCGCAGACTGACGGGATGGTTGAGCGTCTGAACAGGACGATTACGTCTATGTTGTGCCAACAGGTCTGCGACGATCAGGTTGATTGGGACTTACAGGTGCCGGGGGTACTCGCGGCCTATCGAATGGCCCCTCATGCGGCGACGGGGTTTTCCCCATTTTTTCTTATGTATGGGCGGGAGGCCGATCCGGCCATGGACGTCCAACTAGGGATTTCCCAGCCACGTGCAAAATCTAAATTGGCAGACCACATCAAATTTAATATCGCAAAATTGACTGAAGCACGGGAGGCGGCGAGGTTGAATTCGCGGTCGCGGCAAATTGCGAACGAGAGATTGCATGAGCGGAGGGTGCATACGCATGATTGGAAACCAGGAGATAAGGCCTGGCTGCATTGTCCACATGCACCGTTGGCTACGTCCCCCAAGTTGTTGAGACCTTGGAGGGGACCGGTGGAAATTGTGCGGGTTGCACGACCCCAGAGTATACAGATAAAATGGGGGAAACGCCGTTGGTATGTGCACCCCTCCCGACTGAAGCCCTATGCGGCACCGTGTGACCCCGTTCTGTGCCGTAACGACCGGGCGTGTGATGTGACCGTCGACTCGGGGAGGGAGGTGTCGCAGGCTGCTCCTCACGTGTTTCCACCTGACCCACCCCCAGGTGCCTCGGGCTTGACGGCTGCTGACCGTCGGGAGCCTGAACCCCGCGGCACGCACGGGTCCTCGGTGCCTGGCCGATGTCTTTCTGAACCGCCGGCACCACCGGACGTTCAACCGCGTCTGGTGCCGTACGACGGACCGGCAAGGCGGACTCGGGCTAGGTCTCAACAATTTTCATGAAGACGTTTTTTGCTCTACACCGAGCTCGCCCGGTGTTCCCCTCTGCCAGGGTAATGTCCCGTTGTAGGGACGCTCGGAAGAAAAGGGGACACTGCACGAGTCGAAAGAAAAAAAAAAAAATTTCCATTTATTTTTTTTGTATACACATTGCTATTGTCACTCGCCGGTTTGTATATATTGTTCTGTTGTCGCGGTGGCATTGGTTGAGGATTGCGGATGGTGGTGTTCGCGTCGTGTTGTGTTGTTAGCTTAGTTGTTGTTCTTGTTGTTGTGTTGTGTTACGGGGCACACAGGGAGGGTTTGTAATTTTTGTAGCAGCCGGGGCGGCTGCGAGCTATGTGGTAGGGGGTGATGTAGTGGTGGTATTGACGTGCGCCGACTGTGACAGTGATGGATCACGGGGCGGCGCGGGGTGCGGGGTTGGGCACGCGTTGTGGGCGTGGTGTGGACGCGCGCGCCGGGAGTGACAGATGACGAGGCGGCGCGGAGTGAGTGGTGAGGCACGATGAGATGTGGGAAAAGAGGATCGTAGCCAGCACCCGGCGATTGGTCGAATAAGTGGGTGCTCGCAGCGACGTCCGCAGGTGGGGTATAAAGGGGGACGCGCGAGAGCACTCGGGGAGAGTTACCCAGTTGAAGACCCGAAGACGGAGCTGAAGACCTAGTGAAGCCGAGTAGCTCAGTGGCGTTAGTCGCCGAGTAGCTAAGTGGATGTTGGTCATCCGAGTAGCTCAGTGGCGTTAGTCGCCGAGTAGCTAAGTGGATGTTGGTCATCCGAGTAGCTCAGTGGCGTTAGTCGCCGAGTAGCTAAGTGGATGTTGGTCATCCGAGTAACTCAGTGGGCGTTAGTCGCCAAGTAGCTAAGTGGGTGTTTGTCACCCGAGTACTAAGTGGATGTTGGTCATCCGAGTAACTCAGTGGGCGTTAGTCGCCAAGTAGCGAAGTGGGTGTTTGTCACCCGAGATACAAAGTAGGTGTTAGTCACCTGTAACCAAGTTTGAGAAAATAAAGAGTGTGTTACCCGTGAAGTCGTCTCCCGTGGAGTTACTACATTACACATCTACAACAGCGACGTAGGTGGGGTGGTTGGCAATGTGACCTCGTGCGAGGAATGAAGTTCAACTCCCAAAATTTTCCCCACCACTTTGTAGCCAAGGGCCTTGGGCCCCTCTGACAAAAGTGGACCCCGACGCAATTGCACCGCCTGCACACTCACTCGGTAGCTTCCGTACCTGATTTAACAGCTGAGGTCGTGGAGAAAATAAATCTAAATACACTGTGAACGAGACGAAACAAAAAAGAGAGAACTCTACTCGTGGGACAACAACAGGCTTCCCACAATGTGGTACTAATTTTAGTACCCCCACTCCCCCAGATAGGTGATGGTCTAAATTCACCCCTGGTTAGGCTACTGACAACATTGCTTGTTCATTGTATCACCACCATCCCCGGGGAGATTCCGAACACGTACAGCGATATCGAAAGACACTTTCTGAAAACTGGTTTGGAGATATAAAGACATGAGCATGAAGTTCTGGATCAGATACCGTTATAGCCATCCAAGATTCAGTGTGGACACAGTTATAATGAAACCAAGCAATGATAATGAGCAACAGGATATGAAGGGAGGGCTGTACCATGGAGCTCGAGATACATATAAACCAAGCCAAATTAGTGGACAAGAAGTGCTCTCAACAAAGGGAACTAATCTTGATTTGAAGCTTTCGTGACCGCAGGAATTACTCTTTGGTTCTTTCGGTAAAGTCACGTAGAAAGAAAAAATAAAATAAATAATAGTTCACCAAGCTCGGAGAGAGACACATCCACAGAGAGAGATAGACAAACAACACGGAGTTGTCTGTTTCTCTCTCTCTCTCTGTGTCTCTCTGTGTATGTGTCTCTTTCCGTGTCTGTGTTTGTCTCTCTGTATACGTGTCTCTCTCCGAGCTTGGTGAGCTATTATTAATTTTACGTGACTTTACGGAAAGAACCAAAGAGTAAAGGGAACTCATTGGGGAGAGAAGTGGAAAATACAGCAGAGCATGAATATCGTTACCTCTGGCAAATATTGAAATAGTACCGGAGTGAATATGATTTAAAGTACAGCGTGCTGTCGGAAAACTTGGCAACGAAGAGCAACAAACCAAATGTTCCCCGAAAGAGAAAGTTTTGAGTCCCTACCTGCTGTGATGTATGGAAAAAAAAGTTGATGTTTAGTGGCAAAGATAATTGAACTACATCTCGCAATGCGTGTGGCGAAGCGTACGGAGGCGTTCACGTGGAATAACACCGCGAGACGGAGATATCGACACGTGGGTCAGGGAAATGAATGCAAGCCAGATGCGTTCGTGACTGTTAAGGAAACGAGTGGACTTGGACCTGGGCAAAAAAAAAAACGGCGATTCTGCATGGGTGGCGGTGCGCAGGCACGAACAAGGAAGACTCTGTGCATTTGTCAAGAAGTGAGGAAGGGCCATGGCCCAAAACGTCGCTCATTATATATGACTTGACTCTTTTGGGCAAGAGTCATGGTTGGAAGCGGAGCTGAATTTCTCTCCCGATATCTTTTGGAACGATGGTCGTCTGGTTTTCAGGAGGGGCTTATCCGGCCGAAGGCACTACCACGAGAGTCCAAGTGACACCTATTCATATTGACCCTATATCTCTGTGCCCTCTATTCCTATAATTTTGTGGACCAAAATGATGACCACGAGGTCAAAACAAGATGAGAGGGATGTGGCGTGAAACATAAAAAAAGATCAGGAGCATCGTTCCAGACCGTTCCACTGAAAAATAAACATCGGTGGGGATGAATGAATGGCAAATGGGGCAAGACTAGCGATGGAATGGCGACTTCTGTTGCTGGCCTTGGACCCTATGTTCGCTGTCCCTGCCAGTTGTTTGGAGAACTTGACGTACCAGGAGCCGGATGGCACTGTGTATTCTAGAGAATGAGTCAAGCAAAGTAAAATCTGAAGGCAAATAAATCATTTTCCGAGGTTGCCGAGAGCTTCCCGCATATCCTCGGCGTTAAAATGTTAAAAAAGGACACCACGAGCTGCATGCGAGGTCTCTTGCTTCTTCAGCTCATTGTTTCTCGTAACAGCATCAATCCTCGCGTATTATCTTTGCTCACGAGATGGCTTGGCTATTTAACCCCAAGGTTGCCGTGGCCGTTTTATTCAAACCCTGATAGAGAAAATGGGTTTTCTAAATTAACAAATAATTCGTTCAAAAGCAATGTCCTACTTTTCAAAAATATTCTGCTCAAAATAATGGAATGTTAATTGAATTTCATTGCATGAGTTTGTTTTTTTGGAATTGTTAATAATCCGACGCCTCTAATTGACTTCCCGATACGGGAGATTACACACTCTAAGCATGTATCAATATAATGCTCCATTCAGTGGGCAGTGCAATTTTAGATAACACATTCAGCCAACGCATACTTTATAAGCGCTACTCGCTCTCATAGGGCTTTCGGCCACTTTTCCTGCCACGCTCTGGTGTGATTGGCCATTACGATTGACCTAGTCTGCCTCATTTTAATATTACTTCGGGTTTTGCAGTTAGTATGGTCACCCACAGAAACTCTATCCAGGCTAAAACAGGCTTAGCTTCCAAGTTCTCTCTCTCATACGTCTGTATGTTGAACGTCTTTCGCACCGTACGTAGCCAACAGTGCTAATCGGAGGTGTGGGGCGAGAACAACAAACTAAACACAATATCAGTTCTAAAGTTATTAGTTGTTAATCGAAGCGCATAGCTATAGTGGCTTCCTAATATCGGAAGAAGGAGCGTTCCAAACGGCTGTAGGAGGGCATCTAAAAGCGCACGATGCGGTGGCTGGATTTGTTCGATGTCCAGCCATCGCATTTTGCTTCTGTCTCTCTCTCTCTTTTGATGTGCACGTCTTCTTCGAACGCTGGGGAGCCGGAAAAGCCCACCAGCGTAGACGGCACCCTCGTGTTCACCTTCTGAAGCGCTCGCTCGTCACCGTGGCGTGCGCGATGACACCACCACCACGTGACTTTTCTTTTGTATTGTGCGCGGTGCTTTTAGCGCTACAGCGCGTCGATTTGTAGCGTTTATTTTCATTTGTTTGCTGGTGACTGTGTGTTTCATATCCAAATCGCCTCCAGTGTTTTTGCTGCTGGCGGCATTAAAAGTTGTTTAAAAGTCAAAGTCTCTCTTTTGAATGAACCTTCCTCTGTCGCACCCCGCCCCCTGCCCCCTCTCCCCTGCTTGTCTATTCCGCAATGAATGGTGGCGCCTCTAGTGGCCGCATGGGTCACGTGTTACCCTTGACGCAAGATGCGAATCGACAAAATATCGCTCAATATAGATTTGAAGCTTTCGTGACTGCAGGAATCCATGCTTTTTGGTTTTTTCGGTAAAGTCACGTAGGTAGAAAATAAATCACGACGTTTCGGGCGCAACACAAGCTTTCCCACCTGATGATGGACGCTTGTGTTGCGCCCGAAACGTCGTGATTTGTTTCGTTTTATACCTACGTGATTTTACCGAAAAAAAACAAAGAGTATAGAATATCGCTCGTTTGCTAATCGTTACACGCCTAATACAACGTTCGAACGACAGGCGCTGAAATGCTCTTTGATACCGTGTTCTCTGAATTATAAAACGCCTCGGAATGTAAGACGCATCGTCGAAGTTGTGCCAAGTGTCAAGAAAGTGACACTAATCTGGTCACAAGCACACACACATACAATTACTTATTATAAGACGCGCCCCTAACGTTTGCTTTCGAACACAGGAAAGACAAATGCGTCTTATAATCCGGAAAATACGGAAATACCAATAAGTCATTGATGAAATTTCGTCAAATATTCCAATGGAGCAGGACCCTCTGGTAAATGAGCTTCCCCTGGATAAACAACATTTCACTTGTAAATCACCAGCTTAAAATTCGCCTTCACTGACGCTTTCAGCATTACGGACACATTTACAAACGTGCAAAGATCACCTGTAAAGTCTACACAGGCAGTAACGGCAAGTGCCGAGAGCGAGCACCTGTGACGGCCGTAACTGCGCACGAGGTGGTGGTGGTGAAGCCTGCACAACGTCCAGTCGCCTTTGTATCCCCAGCGCTGCTACACATATTCAGGCTAAGTTGACCTATGAGAGGCTCAGAACTGGTTTAGATACTCGTCACTGATGTTTTCCGTAAGGTGGCAAGCAAACACATTTTACACATACAGACACACAATACATACACACGAGATGTAGGTTATTGTCATAGTTATAACATAAATACAATTCCGAGAAGCGGGTAATTACGCCACTAATACTTAACGCCTTGGTGGCTAATTTTTTTTGCCAATTTGCCACAATTACCCGCGACAATTCATTTAAAGTTGATTATGTAAATTAGCCCACTCGCAAAACAACCACGGATAACATTTCTACAATTCGCTCCAAATGTGTTTAGGAGCACACACACACACACGTACTTATAATACACGTAAATGTCTTACCCGCTGAGCGCGCTTAAATGGATTCCATCCGATTTCTACCAATTACCAAAAAAAAAAACACAATTATCGGGACACTATTTAAAATAAGCACTTTCTAGCTGGCCGATTGTAGATATGGAGAGAAAAAATGAATACCGTTCGGCTGGCTTTGCTACTAATTCACTCCTACCCCACTCTCTCTCCTCATCCAAAACATCTCTCGTTCCTCCTCCCGCGTCGTGTCTCGCCAAAGCTCGAGCAGCAAGTCGACCCGACCTCACTGGTTCGCCCGCGGCTGCAACAGGAGGCCCAGCTCCGAAAGCCGTTGGGATGAGAGTTCAAGAGTTTTGCACGTTGGCAGGGCAAATCCGTACCACCCGGAATTCGAAACTCGGCTTTTAAAATGTTGTGACTTTCTCGAGACTTTCTCTAAACAAAAGCAACCGACAAAAAACACTCCCAGCTCTCTTCCTCTTCTCGTTTTCCTCCCCCCCCCCCCTTTGGCTGAAATTCACATCGGCCCATCTGGAGCACAGAAGGAATGCTGAGGATTTTTTTTACTTCTGGTACAGTTGTGGGGGAAGAGAAGGAGGGGGAATTTCTGGCCGTGAATGTTGCGGTTGGGGGGAGAGGGCAGACAGAAGTTTATATAAGTCCGCACGTCATGTCCACGTGGCTGGCTGCTTGGAATGTGCACAACCCAGCTTTGTCGATCCACTGCTGGATGAGAGCCTGTACCTACCCACCCCCACGCAATGTGTCTGTGTGTGTTTGTGCTATGTGGGTTAGTTGTAGCGCGCTGCGGCTACGAACTCGGCAACCCGAGTTCGATTCCCGCTCACAGCCAAAACCAACGACAATTATCTGAACCGGCCCTGGGCCTCCTCAAATTAATACCTGCTGCGATGTGTAAATATCGCCACTGGGGAAACACAGGCGGTAGGGCGTTGTGCTGGCCACCCACCCCCTCGTGTACCGAGGCCTTCATAGGTGCTACTCGTTAACAGCACTTGGCCCAACAGTCTGTAGAGGCTATATCTCTGTCTTAGTTGATCGTACGTACTGCGGTTGAGTGAGGCCCCTCTACAATTGCTTTGGTTTTCAGCTTCAGCTGCATGATGATGATACGATTATAAATTACAGTCCATTTTCAATCCACCGCTGTATTAAGAACTCCCCACGCCGTGTTGGCCAGGGAGATAGTTTTGACCATACTTCACCACCACGGGTTATTGACGGATTGGTGAGGGGGTGGGTGGGGAGAGAATTATGTAGGGTCTGGGTCAGTGTTCTTCATTGCAAGGCCCGCGGAACACTGGCGGTCCCTGGTGGCCTCTAATGCGGCCCTTAACGTGCGGCCCCCGACAAAACAGCCCACCCATGATGCTGTCAAACCCAATGGTTTCAAATGCGTGGCAGCCCCTCAGACGGATGATGTCTTGTCGGCGAAAGTGCCTCACCCTTCTCTGAAAATTAGCGAAAAACGCTGGTCTAGATGTTCTTTTTTTGTTACATCAAGTTTGCTCGACTTTCACGTCAGTAACATAATCGGCAGACTCACGCGGAGTGAGAACCGATGTGGCCCATGGGTCTCTCTCGCGATGCTCACCCGGGTCACCGCGTGACGACATCGCAATGGATTTCTAAACAAAACACGCAGAGCTACGGGGGAGGGGGGGGCACGGCGGAGATCGTGCAGATCACGTGCCACCAGTCACAGCAGTGAAATACACATCTCAACAACGTTGTCATCCACCATCATCATCATCATCAAGTCAACGACGTCACCACAGCGTCCTTGCTTAGATGAGCATCGAGGCTCTGCTCATCTCCTGTGTACAGCCCTGGGCGAGTGATGCAATGTCCACATTCCCATGACGGGGGCGAGGCCATCCTTAAGGCAACCAAAGTTTACTTCCCCACAGAGAGGTACCAGTGTTATAGACCCCCCCCCCCAAGGAATGATGTCAACTGTCAGCACATCATTGTCAGCCACGATCTATAACTCAAGACATTTCAGCCACTCTCAATCCACTGCTGGATGGAGACCCCCCCCAGCCACCCCCAATTGCCATATCAGCCATCGAGGGTTTTTATTCACCATATTTCATCCAGCTGGTCAGTGTGGGTTGCTGAAGAGGTGGGGGAGGGCGAGAGATCAGGACTGATATCATTTAACTCTGGTGCTAGCCGTGGCCAGAAATTTAAATCGGGTCGCCATGTGAATCGTGAAAAGTGCTAGGCACTGCACAGCGCCGCTCTGTTGTCTGGCCCCTTGCACGGTTGGAAGGACACTGAGAGACAGGCAGAGGAACACCATGCAAATCGTTTCGTAAAGTAAGCGGCCTTTGGTAGGACACATCATGGCTAGAAGGGGTGATGGCCGATGAACAAGAGTGGTGCATACGAGTTAGATTCCTGCCCGTGGAAAGTGTTAGCGGCAAGTGATATCCGAACCGGCCCAGCGTATAATACACCCGTTTCACCAATATCCATTGATCAGCGTTGTGATGTATGGTCAAACTACCCACGTGACCATCATAGCATGAGGAGGGCTTCGTGCAGAAATGTATTTACTAGGGTCTGTAAAATATTATCAGTATTTCTGCTTTGTGAAGTTAAATTCCTTTTGTTTAGCTGGCACTGAGAACTGATGTTTTGCCAAATTTTTACCCGAGTGTATATAGCCATCTTCCATTATAACCTCGGGCATGATAGCCTGTGCCTATAGCCACGAAAGAATTAACCTGTAGTCTGAGTGGTGCCGAGATGTGTACATTTATCGATGAGCATTGATTTTTAACGCTCACAATCTGTACCATCGGATCGACACGTGTAAGAAGACAGTTTTATCAAGTCACGTGCTGCATGTAAATGACTGTAATACCTGCAGCCACTAGAGCAGTGGTTCTTAACCTTTTCCTGCAGCCTGCACCCCTTTGGTTCTCAGAAAGGACATCTCGCACCCCCAGGGGGTGCGTGCACCCCAGGTTAAGAACGACTGCACTCTAGGCTGCTACACCCATGACAATGTACCGAATTATCAGCGGAGATCGGCAGGGGGAGGGGGGCATCCATAAACGTATATTGAAGTTACAGACTGTGATGGAGACACGTAGACTTTTACATAGCCTTATATAAAGGCACAATCTTACATCGAATCCGGCGACTTACATTGAGCTTACACTTACACAGTTCAAAGTTCAAAGTTCATTTATTAGGTATAGCCCTGTGAGCCATTCGGCTCTTGAATCGGGTGCAACCGCAACAAACAAAAAACAGAAACATGAACAAGAAAACATCTTAAAGTGACTAAGTGCAAACAGAAAATCCAAGAAAAGACAGCAAAATATTGCAGAAAAAATCACCGTACACCAACCCTGTGCAAATATCCCAGTGGGATGCAAGTCAAACAACAACAACCACAAGACAACTTAGATTAAGGCCATCAGTCTAACTCTACAACAAACAAACATGGCCAAACCAAAAAACTTTTCGAAAATCACCAAAATAAAGCCATAAAAGCAATGAAACAGAACCCAGAGACTTACATGGAGACCTACATACACACACAAAGAGACCCATACACTTACATAGGATGTGTAGACTTACACAGAACCTAAATACGAACGCAGAGACCCAATACACAGGACTAACATACGATCCGTATCAGCACAATAAATTCGCAGACTTACATAGAACCCGTGAAGCCAAACTTCTGTATCTGTTTTAAATCAGACATCAAACCCCGGCTCATTATTGAGGAATGCTCAAACCGACCACGTTTTATGAGCAGGGCATGTGCGCCGGGGAAGCGAGCGCAGTAGCCGGACTTCTCCGTAATAACCAGCAGTGGGCTGGCCGCGATGCAAATGTCACGATACAATATGATATAAAAAGTCACGATTTGACGATTATCGCGATTTTCGATTTAAAGCTTTCGTGACAGCAGGGATTCATCTTCTTGGTTCTTTCGGTAAAGTCACGTAGAATTTCAGACTCTGTCTTCTCGAAAGACCTGTCCTTCACCTGAGGACGGCTGCTTGCGTTGTGGCCGAAACGTCGTGAGAATTATTTTATTATGTTTTATTTTTATTATTTTATTATTTCCATTCTACGTGACTTTCCCGATAGAACCAAGAAGATTATCGCGATATCACTTTTTCTGTAACTTTGTTATTGTATTTCGCATCTGTATAGATTGTTTGTGTGCGCTATGCTTCAAGAAATTGCAGGGCTGCCCCTTTACCTTCATGTAGTTTTACAAAGAGGAATTTATTTTTAAAGCGCCGCAATGACCCGCGCATGGCGTGGTCCATCGAGTGACGACCGCACAGACAGCTTTATTGAATTTCGGAAAAATATATAAAAAGTACATCCCAAGCCGGGTTTTTATATATAAAATGTAGACAACAGCAGTGGATTGACCAAGGGGGACAGTAATATTTTCCAGTTGTTCTTGAAGAAGATCTGGCAACTAAATTTTTTTGAGTTAAACAAACAACCACAAAGAAAGATTTTACCACAGATGTAAACAAAGTGTGAATAAAAAATGTATTAACCCAAATTGAAAACGAATGTCTTGAGAACTGCTTTGTATGTTCAGTTTGTCGTCTTCATCCCCCCCCCCCACCTCAGATTAACACGGTTGGCTACATACGGTGCGAAAGAAGTTCAACATACATACACACATCACGGGGCATTTCGCGCAGAAATCCACCACAAATATAAAGCCAAATGCCTGTAGAATTATGGGAATGACGAATGGGGATTTTACAAATCTCCACCACTACTAAAGTTATATAGAAGATATTATATTATCAGCTCGTAAAAGAACGTGTCGTCACTCTGACACAGTATTCTCCGATTCCGGGTCAGTCCTTCGTCAACCAGCGTATAGTGAAGTATGGTCAAACAACCCCTGCGACTGACACAGCATGGGCAGGCCTTTATCGAGCAGTTATTTGACAAATGGCTGTAAGCTATTATCGTTATTACTATAAATATACATTTTAAAAGTTATTCCAAGAATTCATTACACAACAAACAAACGCCGCATACATCACTCCGAAAATAAGACGCACCCCAAGCATCTTGCCCGGTGTCAATAAAGTTATACAAATCTGGTCACACAACAACAACAACAACTGCCGTTGTCCCCACAGCGCTTGTGCCAGGCGAGGTGCATTTTGAGGCCACGTGACGTGTCTAAGGCTCGAGACAGATCCAGGCGTTGACGGGTTGACTGATTGAGATTACTGACAAGTTCACCACCTGTGCTCCCCACTGTGTGCGATGGGGCTGCTAACCCCTCCACCTGGCACTAATTTAACCAAATACCACGATGGAAACACCCAATTTAAGCTCGTGCTTGTGCTGGAACCCTATATAGCTGTTGGGGCAAGTGCTGTTAGCGAGGCTCAGATTATAATCGTCACTGGTGATGCCCGAACCATCTACACTGCCACTCACAACGACAAAGACACTCCGTAAAGGTTTAACAGACTTTGGGGGCAAGTGCTGTTAGCGAGCACCTATGAAATCCGGTACAGTACACGGGGATTTTGGGTAGCCAGCATCATACCCGACCGCCTTTGTCTCCCTAATGGCGATGTTTACACACTGCACCAGGTACTCATTTGAGGCTGAGTCGACCTAGGGGAGGCCCAGGACCGGTTCAGATAACCATCACTGGTATTTGCCGTGAGCGGGAATCGAGCTCGGGCCGCCGGGTTCGTAGTGCAGCACGCCAACTGCTACACTACCGCTCCCCACACACACACAGAGGCACGCACACCTAAGGGTCTTAAGCTGCATCCCTAACTTCCGCTTTCAAATACAAATGGAAAAAGGAGCATCATAATATGGAGAATGCGGTATAATTCTTCATTTAATTCCGCATAACATTTTAATTCTTCATTACAATGTCCAGCCATCTGTCAATCCAGAAGGCCTTTAACCCAGCAGTAGATTGACAAAATGGCTTTGGTACAAGTAGGATTAGCATGGTACCGAGCATCGCTCTGCGAAATCAATTAACATTAAGATCAAGTTAATTCATTACGCTATTTACATTCCAGAAACCCGTTGGCTCCCCGTGTCTTGGTTCGGTGCACATGTTTCGCAGCTCGACTCTGAGTCTGTTTCGCACAGCGAATTCAATGGATTGGGAAGGTGAGGGAGGTCTCTTGATCAATAACAATAACCCTGAGACAATCTCAAGAGATGATGCTTATCAGGGCCGAAGCACACGGCAGTTCAACACCACACAGCATGTGACCGGGCATCTCGAGATCCAATATTGAAACTAACTCACGCGGTTCACAATCAGACATTACAAAACATTTAAGACGTATCTTATCTCATGTTATATCTGTAGAGCGCCTTAACTCAAGGTTCTTAAAATAGTTTTACAGACGTTGACAGAGTAGAATGATTCTAGATGGCGGGGGCGTGCAAGTGCTGTGGAATGAGTGACCGCTCTAGATAGAGGGTGCTTAGAGATCACACAGGGGTAGGGGGAGGGGGGAATGGGTGGAGGGGCGAGAGGAGGTAAGAGGAACAGAATGGGCAATGGGGAAGAGCTGAGGCACGCTTTACACACAACTCATGCCTCTCAATGTAATCGATCCAAGCAGAGAACACGTGGATTAAAGAACACGCGCAGGTCAAATACCCAATCAATACATCTAAATCAGCTCAAGCTTTCCGTAACTCACGTGACTTACGTGTGGCGACCCGACATCTGAATTCCCCTTCATGCTCCTTGCTTCCTTCTCCCTCCCTAATCACCCTCTCATCCCGACATCCTGGCCCGGTCATTCCTTCCCTCCCGCCCCTGCTCCCCTTCCTGCCTGGTGCTCATCATTCTCTCTCTTTCCGCTGCTCATCTTGAGCCGTGCCCTCCCCTATTGCCCGTCTTGGGCAGGGGTCGGCAACCTACGGCTCCGGAGCCGCATGCGGCTCTTTACGGGCTGCTTCTTGACGATGTGTACGTATGTACAGTATATGTACATAGATGCATTGCGGCTCTTGAAATACTGAATTTTGTACCGAATTGGAAAGAAATGGCTCTTCTTGTTATTTTGGTTGCCGACCCCTGGTCTTGGGGAACTCCTGTCCCGGCATCCATCCACTTCACCGCTCTGCTTGCCCCTCTGTCTGCTGCCCTTTTGCTCAACTGACTCGGCTCCACTTCCCGCGGCGTGGTGCCAGGGGCACGACACGTCATTGCAAGTTTTAAGGAGCAATTTGCAATGTTCTGAATCCGAGTCATCTTTAGTCGCCCACTGTTTTAGTCCCCTGGATGTGTCGTAGGATGGTGGTGGATAGTCTGCTGGTCCTATTGATGTGCCCAAAGGATTGCAGTTGTCGTCATTTGACGGTGGCTACGAGTCAATCTGTTTGTCCTGATTGGATGTTAAGAGTGCTCCGTATTATAATTGCCGATGAGAGAATATATGCAGATCAAATGCACAACTTCCCCTGTTAAGCAGGATAAGTGGGCTTGGGCAGGACAACTCCTGGCTAGAATGGCTGACGGTCGATGATCAAGGATAGTGAAGGAACAGAAGGCGCAGATAGAGACCGTCCACCTAAGAGCGATGGAGCGATGAAATCAGCTCGTCTTCAGGTCATGTTAGTATGTTGAACTTCTTTCGCACCGTACGTAGCCAGACGCGCTAATCGCAGGTGCGGGGGAAGGACAACACACTAAAGGTGGCGTCGACTCGAGGAGGTCTTCATCCAGCAGTGGATTGACCATGGCTCACGGTGACAAAGTTTGCAACGCACGGTCCTTCGAACATATGCCGTTTGTCAGAGCCAATGATACCCCGTTCGTAAAAAAATATACAAACTCAGTGGCTACCACTTAATGCGTTCTGTCAGGATTGCTATTATTATTCCCGCATGAAGATTGCGAAAGCTGTCACAATTAGTCACCGTCATATCGCCTTTGGGCTTCGTGAGAATGCCTTAAATCCGAATGTTCCGGACACTCAGTGGTGAGAAAACGTAATAAAATTGTTTTCTTTTTAAATTGGCCAAGTTACAATAACTGTAAGTGGTGTACCACTGGAATTGTTTCGTTTACCCTTTCGATACCATGGCAACAGTCAACAAGTTATACGAGCGTCTTAATTGGTTGTAATTTTAACCCGATTGATGGCACGTTTAATGGTTCACGATGTTTATGCGTCTTTACTTTTGAGCCCACGAGAATCCATGAGCCGTTATGGATGTGTGCTGTTAGGACGTGTTAAATTTGTAGTGTATACGGCAGGGATGCGCTGTAATGATGAATGCCGTTCATGGTCTTTAACGATGCATTTTAATTTGATGAAATAGAGCGTGTTTGTGATAGCCACTGCTGGATGAAGGACTTCCACTCGAGGGAAGACTAGAGAGAGAACCTATTTGGTCTCCGGTTCCACACTGGTCAAACGTCTTCGAAGAGGTGGGGTTACCCACACTTTACCCCACTACACGGGACCTGACGATTGACTGTGGTCTAACCTCTTCTTGGTTCTTTCGGTAAAGTCACGTAGAAGGGAAGTAATAAAATAATAAAAATAAAACATAATAAAATAATTCTCACGACGTTTCGGCCACAGCGCAAGCAGCCGTCCTCAGGTGGAGAACAGGTCCGTCAAGTAGACAGAGTCTGAAAGAACCAAGAAGATGAATCCCTGCAGTCACGAAAGCTTTAAATCGAAATTTAATGTGGTCTAACCATTTATAATTCTGGGCAGGCGGATGGCGGAGGCATTTACTACATCGCGGTGGGGATAAAGCGTGGGTACTGCGATCTCTTCCAAACAAGTTTGACCAGCGTGGGGCCAAACTACCCTTTGAGTGGAGGCCCATCCGCCAGCAGCAGCGTGAGCGAGTCATTTTGCCAGGCTGCTGCGGGAGTGGCGATGCCCTGCCGGTATGCCACCCGGGCGGTTAAATTGCCGAGAAGGCCAAGTGGGAAACTCGTGCTGGAAGTGGTGCAACACAGCCTGGGTGGAAGATGTCACCGCAACGGCTAATTTGGGCGGTGACCTGGTGGCAGGTTTCTCGGGCGGTAGCAGCCTTGTCGCTTGTCGCAGTGGTTTTTGTGGTTGGAACCCCGAGGATGCCCCGGTTAATACTGCGGGGTATGAACCCCCCCCCCCAAAAAAATGAGGTACGTCGTTCGCTTCGCTGTTAATGTTTAAAGATGCTGTGGCATTGCCAGTGTCAAATTTGCAGAAATTGACCAAGTTACTTAATGGGGGCAAACACGACTGAACAACTATGCCCGTCACTAAAACATAGCTCGTGTGAAACTTGGTCAAAAGTTAAGTGATTTGTTGCTCAGATGAGCATTAAACCATTGGTGCATATTTCCTGTTTGCAGCCCTGACCCAGTGGTAAGAATTCCACATCCCTATGTTGGGCGGGCGAGTTATTTCCAAATGACAACTGCCATTAACTCGCCTATAAAGTGGTACCTGTATCATAACACGTGGAGGGATTATGGTCTGAGTCAACTCCAACCAAGATTTGAACTTGCAGGCTTCCAATTGCATGCTTTGCTCGCTCTACTGCCGAGCCACTTGACCGGTATAGCATTGTGATACACAACCATATTATTATTTGAAGCTTTCGTGACTGCAGGAATCCATACTCTTTGGTTCTTTCGGTAAAGTCACGTAGGTAGAAAAAAAAGGAAAAAAAAAGATCACGACATTGCGATCGAAACGTCGTAATCAATTTTCTACCTACGTGACTTTACCGAAAGAACCAAAGAGTATACATATTATTATTGTGAATCTGGCTGCAGAGGGGTGGGTAGGTGGGCTGGGTAGGTGGGGTTGATAGGGGGGTTGGCAGGGGGGTTTGCAGAGGAGGTTGGGTAGCGGAGGAGGGCAGGACACATGGAAGGCTCAGGCGATGGAATGGATTTATCGTGAGTTTAACATTTTCACATCGGAAATATTTCCCTGGAATCGTCAGTGTTGCGGATCAAGCCCGTGATTGATTCTAACACAGGATCTCAGCAGTACCAGCTCAGTGCTTTTGACATGCGGGGCCAGATTAAGTTTGAGGGGGGCCCAGGCCTGTACAGTTTTGGGGGGCTGCTCTTTGTACATTCAGTTCCTTCCTTTGACTGTTTCATAACAACACCAAGGCCTGATAGCAAACATTCCACGGCTATATTTATCCTCTATTTCAATGCTAAGGTATTAAATGTGATATACGAATTACAAAGCTCAATCAAAATTAAAGCGAACAAAACTATTTAAATGTTGTTGCGTAACTAGTAGTAATTCACACACCGCATTGTCTATGCATCATCATTTGGACCATTATTGACATGCAATTATGCATACGTGTATATTTACTGGAGGGCCACTTACAATCAGAGGTCCTGGGTACAGATATATTTTGGGGTCTCAGGGTGGGGGGGGGGTGGCAATGGAGGTGATTGCCAGACATCCTGCCTTGAGATGTCGAAAATTGGTATTTCATTAATATTTACAATGGGAAAACACACGATGCAATGTGATTCATATTTTGACGTAGTTATTCACGTGAGGTCCCTTTTTAAAAAGATATAAATATCTCCGCCCCCCCCCTGGGAGGTTTCTAGATCTGCCTGTGGCTGCAGCCCCTGAAGCTTTGGGGTTAATGCGACCCCGTCGTGTGTACGTTAAACTTCGTAGCCGACCGTGCTAATCGGAGATGCGGAGGAAGGACACCAAACTAAACACAAAAAGCAATTCTAAAGAAATGTGTTTTAAAATCTAGATTTAAACGTGTATAGCTCCAGTGGCTTCCTAATGTCGGAAGAGCGTTCCAGACGGCCGCAGACTCATCTGAAAGCGCGTTGCGGTGACCGTCTTTGTTCCGTGGCCAGCCAAAAGCCGCTGCTGCGAGGACGACGGGAGTGTTTTTTGTTCTTTTCCTGACGCAGTGTTAGCCCTCTGAGCCGCCTGGTCACGTGGACACACAACGGACTAGCAGTTTGAGGGACTTCGGTCCCCGGAGTTAAGAAGTGCAAGCGATTTTGCAATCTTCGCAGCACCCAGCCAAGGTCAAAGGCACACCCGGGACCGACGTGTTCCGACTCACGAATTTCCCATCTCTCACGGCCTCACACCTATCGCACCCCGCAGGAGGAATAAGTCAGCAAGAAGACGATGGCCGAGTTACATTAAATCACTTGCGATTATGTTAGGGCACCCGCCAGCACCTTTGATAGATGCGTATGAACGAACCGTTATGTGTTTTTAAGTAGATGTTGGGGTTTTTGGGGGGGTTACTCCCGCACACCCCTCAATCACAGAAGTATCACGCGGCCTCCCCCTGTGTTTGCACGCAAATGACACGTGTACACAGGGGAGTCTGGCAAAACTGAACGTGTCGAGGCTTGGCATGAGCTTATGAGAGCAGTGGTTGTTTTTTTCATTCACTGTTCACAATGACTCGGAAATGTTTGAACCATGTTCCAAAAGTGAATTCTAACTTTGGGGGAATTATCGCTCACATTGTACAATCGGATTACAACATCGCACCGGGGTTGCATTGAAGTTTCGAAACGAAAGTTCTTGATAAGCTGTGGGATTCCCAACTTAGCGTGACTGTGATTCTGAAATGTGTTAAATTATTACTACCGTCATATACAACGCATCGTCAATCCCGCGGCGCAGGAAGACTTCCCCCGTGGGAGGTTACTTCACCATACTTCACTGATCAATGTGGGTTGAAGAATCTACGCAGAACTCGGTCTGATACGAATCGCCGCTGATGTTAATTGTGGTCGGGCTCCTTTCGGCCAATCACTTTCTCATTCCCCACGTCGCCACTGGGTCAGTCGTGCGTGAGACTGGTGCGACCGTACTTCACCACGCTGGTCGGTGTGGGTTGATGAAGGGAGGGAGCCCAGTATCGGTTCAGATGCAACGCACCGCTTCTGGTTCGCCGTGGTGCGGAATCGAACTCGGATCGGTAGGTGTATAGGCCAGTGCCCTAACTACTGCGACACGGCTCCATCCCTCTTACTTAGTGGTTATTTTTCGATTTAAAGCTTTCGTGACTGCAGGGATTCATCTTCTTGGTTCTTTCGGTAAAGTCACGTAGGTAAAAATAATAATAAATGAAAATAAATAAATTAAATCACGACGTTTCGGAGGTAGCACAAGCCTCCTTCATCAGGTATGCATGTTTTACACCTGATGAAGGAGATTTGTATTGCCTCCGAAACGTCGTGATTTAATTGATTTATTTTCATTTCTTATTATTAAAATTTTATTATTATTTTTACCTACGTGACTTTACCGAAAAAACCTAAGAGTAAGTTCAACGAAGTCGGTGCACATTTTGGAAAGAGCTGTGGAAATGCAGTCACTTGGGCGCATCCTCTATTTCCTTTCAAGAGCGTCGCAAGTAACCTGTTGGAAACCCATATCGGTAGATGGGGGCATTGCCTCCACCGAATTATTCGCGGACTTTTACGCGAATATTTCTTTACGTTTGTATTCTATTTCAGTAGGAGCCTAGCACAGAGCAAAAACCGCGATTACCTGCGAATGATTACTGCTTTTTTACCGCGCACATGAACCGGGAATTTTGTTTAAAACGACCGTGCCAAAAACGTAGCCTTTCAGGCGGCTCCCCACTCGTGTGGGGGTCTCTCTAAAAACCAGAAATGTCCACGTACATCAGCAGGCGCATGATTACGTAATCGATCGCAACAGCGGGGAACTTTGCCGTTGCGTTTAACAGCAACCCACACGCATTGGACAACACCGATATTCGCCGTTCCACCGATGTCGTGAGAGCCTGTCTTGATGAGGCAGTTGCAAGAATTGGTGAATGCACACCACCACCTAGTGGCTTGCTCCAGGACTAAACGAATTATTTGGTGAAGCTGCGTTGGCAGTGGTGTTGCACAAGCGATGTACAACAATAACAAAAAAAACTCGACACGGTCGTCAATAACACCGTGGCATTAGAGGTAAAAATATAGATATGATAGGCGACGTTTCAAGCAATTACCCTTAATTGCACAGGGGACTGTTCCATGGGTTGGAGGATTGTACAGTGCCGTACAGGACTTGTTTTTGGAAGCTGCAGTATTTGGAAATGCTTATCTCTGAGCCGCACCCGTCGCCTCACCCACACAGCCTCTGGCTTCTCACAAGCAGATAAAACTCAAAACATCAAACAGATGGCAGCGTTTCATAACACAGGACTCAATGCACTATTTAGCGTAAAGACTGTGAATGTGCCTGAATCTCAATAAAAAAAAACCTCTAACTCAACACAAGGGCAGTGTCCAATCCTTGTGAACTCTATCCCTCTGGACTCTTGGACTCTCTGTGCGTTACTAAGAAAGGCCACTGCCCGAAACGTTAGACAATTTTACTTTTAAGGCCACAGTTTTGAATAACGCTTAATATCAACACTCGTATAATGTACGCGCACATCACTTTATGATTCAGAATAAGCATTTATACTGGAGGAATATTTATTCATACTGGAGGAATCCACTGCTGGATGAGCGCCTCCCCCACGCCGCAGTGTCAAGTCCCGCTGGGCAGTTTGGCCAAACTTCACCAACACCGGCCCAGAGTGGACGTTGGTCAAGGTGGAAGGTGGACCCGGGGAATGCTTCGGGAATCGCGCGCCACTGATGTGAGTCGTGCGCGAGAGTCCAATGAACGCGGTGTTCTTCATTGCAAGGCCCCGCGGGGCCACTGGCTGTCCCCTGGTGGCCTTTAGTGCGGCCCCTGACGTGCGCCCCCCCCCCCCCCCTGATAATGCACAAATGATCCGCATGGCGGTACCCCGGGGTACCAAATAATACAAAATGGCCGAGGCAATTACATATTTTGTTTCTGGGACACTTTTTTTGCAGGGGTGTACTTCACTCCGTGACTGGGGTACCAATAAATTAGAAATCAGTGCTATTCCGCGATGTCGAAACGCAGCGAGGACGATTGAGCTGAAACCCTGAACGCTCGCGGTACGCACCGTAGTGGTGCATCGTCTACAGCTCGTCCAGATGAGTCAATTGCCGCATCGCCGACCATCAACAGACTAAAAGTGACTGCATCACGGACATAATTTATGCGAGAGCCGGGGTACTATGGTACCCCGGGGTACCGCTATAAGGTTAAAATAGTGACAACACCCCCATCATCATCATCGTTGCAGTCAAACGCGCAATGGTTTCAAATGGCGTGGCGGCCCTCAAACACCGACGATGTCTTATCGGCGAAAGTGCCCACCCACCCCCCCCCCCTCTGAAAATGAGTGAAGAACACTGAATCAATGTCTCAATTAATTCACAACCTCCCTCACCCCCCCCCCCCCAACATTATCCTGCCATGGTGTGGGCTACGTACAAATGTAGCGTTTAACTTCGGCTCTCACAAATAGGCACGATGCACAGAGCATCCATTATGCGTCTTATACTGTAGGTGTGCAGGTCACGTGGGGGCGTTGACCATACTTCTTCACCAGGCCCGGTCAGTGCGGGTTAATGAAGGGAAAACATTACGTCTCGCCTATCTAAATATATATGTACCACCGTGTGTTGAACTTCTTCCCCACCATACGCATGTCGACACAGCCTCTTGGATTCGCCCTGTCAGGGGGCACCCACCGAGGAGACGGAGCGATTATTAAATCAGCTCACGTGCAGGTGCCGGATGGATGATTGTGGTGGCAACTTGAGGAACCCTTCATCCAGCAGTGGAATGATCGTGGCTGACGACGAAACGGAACATGGTGAAATTTATATCGCAGTTCTAGATTTGAAGCTTTCGTGACTTCAAGGATTCATATTCTTGGTTTTTTTCGGTAAAGTCACGTGACTTTACCGAAAAAACCCAAAAATATATATTGCAGTGTACACTGCACTGGCACGAAGGGCCTTACAATACAACTCCTGTCCCGTAATTTTATCTCGATATGAGAAGAACATTAATCTGGCCATTAGCCAGTCCAGTACGGCGAATCGTGGCCCGTTATTTATTCATGGAAACAAATGTTTGGTGAATTCCCAATTTTTTCTCAGCATCGCGTTTCGACGAGGCTACACAGCCGCTCGACTCGCGCTTGCAAAACTTAACACGTCAGCAACTTGCAACGATTTCACCATCGTGAGTCACGCTCTATCCAATGCTCGATGAAGGCATGTCCCTCTCGGCCCCGCGATGCCACACTTAAGCTATCTAATCTCACTTCTGCACGTGAATTTAACTCATCGTGGGAGTTGTGTCTCGCTATGCGTTCCCTCCTTTGGCTGACAGGCCGTCGTCACCGGTCTGACCCATCGGCCAGCCAACCCTTCCAGCGATGTCTCCTGCCTAAGCCCACTTGATAGGGGGATGTTAACTACCTCGCCTGGTGTCCAGGCTGTCGTGGGTTTGATCTCGGCCCTGACACCTGGATATTTGGAGTTTGCGTGTCTCTCTCCCAGTGGTGGCGTAGATTGTTTACGGGGTCCTCCAGTTTTATCCCTCCACATTTAGAATCAACAACACGTGTTTAGAGAGCATTTGACTGCTATAAATTTCCACACGATGAGCCACTTCGTTGAGCTTTCAGTTTTGGCCGGGTCGCTTCTCAAAAATAACTATACGGTTCAGTGGGCCTTACCTGGTAATATATATAAAAAAAAACACTAACTTAGTTTTGTTTTAAAAAGAACAGATGTTGCTCTTTCCCAAGCGCTGGTGGAAGAGACTGGCACTCGAGGCAGCTGCAGTGTTTGGTCCAATCTTCTGATAAACACGTGCATGGGAGTCCCCACACTTTACCCCACTACACGCAAACACTGTGGACCCATTTAGAGTGCAATGCTGCGTGGCAGTGTAAGAAAGTTGCGTCGTTGTTTAATTGTTATCGCTGGGAGATCGGAATTGAACCGGTGAGTTATCTGCGCCGAACCTGAACACCGCTTGTATTAACAGTTTATAATGTATCACGATTTCAATGGGTTTTACCGTCCTCCAAGTTTCAAGTTGTCCGTATTCTTTACGCACGCTGCTTGCGTTCGTGAGCTCAAATCATCGACATTTCTATTAATCGATATTTCTATTAATCGACATGTCGACGTTCGCGGCCACATCCCCCAATCCCCTGGGGTACTTGCAGATGTACGTATTTGAGGCTGAGTCAACTTAGACTAAGTCGCATGCCGGCCCAAGGGCGATGTCCCAACACGACAGGCCAAATTGCCAAATCGTTTCCGTGAAGCGTATCTTGGCCCCTTCCTGATACAGAAGCCACTCACTGACCACCTCCCACTCACACAAAGAACAACCACCACCACCACCCACCACCATCCATCTCCGAAGGGCTAACGAGCGGGTCGTCGAGTAAGCGTGAGTGTCTTGCGTGCGCGCACAATCACGACCAATCAATATTTCGAACCGGTACTGGGCCTCCCCTAGGTCGACTCGGCCTTAAATGAGTAAGTGTGCGATCCTGGTTACGGTTTAGTAGACATCAGCGTTGGGGAGACAAAGGCGGCCTGGCGTGGTGCTGGCAACACCCATCCCATTGTGTGCCCTGCCGGCCTTCATAGGCGCTCGCTAACCCTGTTGTTGTCCTGTTGTTGTTGTTGTTTTGCATCGATTGCTTACTGGATTGGGCGGTGTGCCAGCCAAGGCATGGGACGGGTCTGATGGAACAGTGGTTCTCAACCGGGGGCAATGTCCCAGGTGGTACGTGAGGCGATGTATAAATGCGTCAAATTATATAATATACAATGGGTGCCATTGGTGATTAATCGCGTATGAATCTGCCAATATGAAATAACTATGATACATTTTGTAATCCTTGTGGTAACCTGGAAAGATGTAAAATTACTTTCTATAAACTCATTGATCGTCAACGATGTTGGGTTTTCCAAGAGCAACCAGCGTGCGCCAACCAATCACGGCACGCATGCAGAGTCCGTTATTGATTATTATTTTTGGTAATTCGCTTGCAGCCACTCGCTAATTAGGATACCTCACAAAGTGTACAATTGGTTAAACCATAGATGTCACGATTCGTGCGTTCATGTCTCAGAAACCATGTTGGGTCGAGCAAGGGAGTGCTCGTTTGAGACTAACTTCAACAAGGGGTGGTGTACAGTAGCCAAACAATGTTTAGAACAACTGCCTGAACATGTTGAGAACCATTGCCTGAGCATATAGACTGCAGTAGTGGGGGACGTTCGGTCCGTGGGCCGTATGAGGCCCGCGGAATCATTTGGTGTGGCCCTGCCAAGGCAACCGCAGGCGGGACTCGAAATTAAAAAAATCTAGGAGCAAACCTGGAAAAGCAGCTGCGAGTAGCAACATCATCAATAGTCAGCTAACATCACACGCCTCGCCAAAGAGAAGTAGTTCCAGCCATCACATTAAGGGGTGAGTTAATTAAACGTTTCACCAAATATAACAGGCACATTTTTCAGTTGATATATTTTGTATGGCCCGCATAATGATGTTATAAATATCCAAATGGCCCTTGGCAGAAAAAAGGTTCCACACCCCTGATATAGAGCGTACTGTACTTGGAATTTAATTTGCGCAGTGGCCAAAAGCGCAGCCCTGCAATTATTCGCTCACGACACTGCTGTAGGAAGGACTTCGAGGAAGCTCAAGGTCAAGAGGGTAAAGTGGTGCGTGGAGAACGATTCTAAGCACACGTCTTGTTGAGTAGAGTCACAGCGCGAGTGACCGGTCGGATAGTCGCTCATGGTTACGGTCATCATGAGTGATCGTACGTGCATGGGATAGGGTCAGTGAAGGGCTAACATCAGTGGCTGGATGACGAGTTAAGGTTATGGTCAGCGAGAGGGCCACGGTCATTGGAAGGGCTGGTACTAGTTAGTGGTGGACTAGTTAGGATGTGTGTCATTGGAAGGGCTAGTACTAGTTAGTGATGGACTAGTTAGGATGTGGGTCATTGGAAGGGCTGGTACTAGTTAGTGGTGGACTAGTTAGTCTGTGGGTCATTGGAAGGGTTAGTACTAGTTAGTGGTGGACTAGTTAGGATGTGGGTCATTGGTAGGGCTGGTACTAGTTAGTGGTGGACTAGTTAGGATGTGGGTCATTGGTAGGGCTGGTACTAGTTAGTGGTGGACTAGTTAGGATGTGGGTCATTGGTAGGGCTAGTACTAGTTAGTGGTGAACTAGTTAGTCTGTGGATCATTGGTAGGGCTAGTACTAGTTAGTGGTGGACTAGTTAGGATGTGGGTCATTGGAAGGGCTGGTACTAGTTAGTGATGGACTAGTTAGGATGTGGGTCATTGGTAGGGCTGGTACTAGTTAGTGGTGGACTAGTTAGGATGTGGGTCATTGGAAGGGCTAGTACTAGTTAGTGATGGACTAGCTAGGATGTGGGTCATTGGTAGGGCTGGTACTAGTTAGTGGTGGACTAGTTAGTCTGTGGGTCATTGGAAGGGTTAGTACTAGTTAGTGGTGGACTAGTTAGGATGTGGGTCATTGGTAGGGCTGGTACTAGTTAGTGGTGGACTAGTTAGTAGGTCAGTGAGAGGGCTGGTACTAGTTAGTGGTGGACTAGTTAGTCTGTGGGTCATTGGAAGGGTTAGTACTAGTTAGTGGTGGACTAGTTAGGATGTGTGTCATTGGAAGGGCTAGTACTAGTTAGTGATGGACTAGTTAGGATGTGGGTCATTGGAAGGGCTGGTACTAGTTAGTGGTGGACTAGTTAGTCTGTGGGTCATTGGAAGGGTTAGTACTAGTTAGTGGTGGACTAGTTAGGATGTGGGTCATTGGTAGGGCTGGTACTAGTTAGTGGTGGACTAGTTAGGATGTGGGTCATTGGTAGGGCTGGTACTAGTTAGTGGTGGACTAGTTAGGATGTGGGTCATTGGTAGGGCTAGTACTAGTTAGTGGTGAACTAGTTAGTCTGTGGATCATTGGTAGGGCTAGTACTAGTTAGTGGTGGACTAGTTAGGATGTGGGTCATTGGAAGGGCTGGTACTAGTTAGTGATGGACTAGTTAGGATGTGGGTCATTGGTAGGGCTGGTACTAGTTAGTGGTGGACTAGTTAGGATGTGGGTCATTGGAAGGGCTAGTACTAGTTAGTGATGGACTAGCTAGGATGTGGGTCATTGGTAGGGCTGGTACTAGTTAGTGGTGGACTAGTTAGTCTGTGGGTCATTGGAAGGGTTAGTACTAGTTAGTGGTGGACTAGTTAGGATGTGGGTCATTGGTAGGGCTGGTACTAGTTAGTGGTGGACTAGTTAGTAGGTCAGTGAGAGGGCTGGTACTAGTTAGTGGTGGACTAGTTAGTCTGTGGGTCATTGGAAGGGTTAGTACTAGTTAGTGGTGGACTAGTTAGGATGTGATAATTGGTTCTTTACCCTTCTATCTGGCAACAAAACTGACACCTTTTTACAAGGAGTCATGTTTGAATAGACCGCAATACCTGCAGTCATAATACAAACAAAAGAACATAACTCTGATAATGTGCACTGTCCTTGAAGTTGATTGGTCCACTTCAAGGACAGTGCACATTATCAGAGTTATGTTCTTTTGTTTGTATTATGACTGCAGGTATTGCGGTCTATTCAAACATGACTCCTTGTAAAAAGGTGTCAGTTTTGTTGCCAGATAGAAGGGTAAAGAACCAATTATCATATTTTTACTGGCAAATGAGGTTCCCATAGTTAGGATGTGGGTCATTGGTAGGGCTAGTACTAGTTAGTGGTGGACTAGTTAGGATGTGGGTCATTGGTAGGGCTGGTACTAGTTAGTGGTGGACTAGTTAGGATATGGGTCATTGGTAGGGCTGGTACTAGTTAGTGGTGGACTAGTTAGGAGGTCAGTGAGAGGGCTGGTACTAGTTAGTGGTGAACTAGTTAGTGTGTGGGTCATTGGTAGGGCTAGTACTAGTTAGGGGTGGACTAGTTAGGATGTGGGTCATTGGAAGGGCTGGTACTAGTTAGTGGTGGACTAGTTAGTCTGTGGGTCTTTGGAAGGGCTGGTACTAGTTAGTGGTGGACTAGTTAGTCTGTGGGTCATTGGAAGGGCTGGTACTAGTTATTGGTGGACTAGTTAGTATGTGGGTCATTGGAAGGGCTAGTACTAGTTATTGGTGGACTAGTTAGGAGGTCAGTGAGAGGGCTGGTACTAGTTAGTGGTGAACTAGTTAGTGTGTGGGTCATTGGAAGGGCTGGTACTGGTGACTGGTTGGTCAAGTTTTGGCCAAGTGTTTGCCTTTGATAGCTCGCCCCGTACGTGCCAATTCTGCGACCTTTAAAGACGCTTGGGGTCTTATCCACGTCGACAACACAGGCGGACTGAGAGGCCAGCGTCGTCGGCGGCGGCGTCTAGACGACGCGTGACCACCATCACCACACGAGAGCGCTACGGCCACGTGGCCACTGGCAAGGAAACTGCCACCCCCCCCTCAAAGGTCGAAAGTGCAAGTCTCCTACGAGTATTCACTCGAATTACTCTGGGCACTCTTTCTCTCTCCGCTATGAAGAAGGGTCATTGCCCGAAACGTCGCCTATTTTCTGTTTTTGTTGCAATTTAGAGCAGTGGTGCTGTAGACGATTGCGTTGTGGAGGGGTTTTGTGTCCTGATTCATTATTTGTTTGTGCAACACTGCCATCGCAGCAGCGGTAGCAGCAGGAACGTGAACCACGAACAATGTTTGTGTATAATTGTTATTCACTCGTGGCGTGCCGCCACAACCACAAATCATCGCCCCCGATCATTCCGCTTTCACAAACGTACATACATACATACACACATACGTACACAGACAAGTGCACACAGAATACAGACTCCCGTCGTATATACATTAATGTACTGTTATCGGGCAATTGCTGTTAGCGAGCACCTATTTCGGCCAGCACGTCACACGCGGGGGTGGGTGACCAGAACCACGCCCGGCCGCCTTTGTCTTCCCAGTTCTGATGTTTAAACGTCACACAGGATACTCAATTAAGGTTGAGTTGACCTAGGGGGAGTCCCACAGCCTGTTCAAATATTTGCCACTGTTATGTAGTTGTGAGCGGGAATTGAACGAGGGTTGTTTCGGGTTTGCAGCGTGGTGCGTTAGCCCCTACCCTACCGCTCACGAACAAAGACACACACGTACACACGCGTGAACAGACACACACACACCTAAACGTACACACACGACAACAACACTAAGTAGCGGTGACGTCACCACGGCGCTTGTGCCAGGCCATGTGCACGTTGAGGCCACGTGAAGTGTCGAACGCCCGCTGGCAGGAGGTCACGGGGCAGACCCAGGTGCCACGGGTCGACTGACCGAGATGACCGAGATGACTGGCTGATGCACCACCTGTGCCCCCTACTGTGCCAACTTGCTGTACTTTAGCCATCTGGCGCTCCGCTCGATGTTGTGAACGTCGCTCATCTGCCCTCGGTTATTGTTGGAGGGCGACTGCCTCCAAGTGCACAGTAGCGTCCATCACGAGCCTCCTCCACAGAGGCCGATCTCGACACCGCTGGTACCAGTTATCGGCAAGTCCACTCAGCTCCACATCCTCTTGTACCACATCACTCCATCTCTTCTCCAGCCCGTGCCGCGCCCGTTTAGCCCCCTCACACACACAGGCGTGCAGGGCGGGACACTTTTGCAGGCGACGGGTGCGGACGGACTTCGGTGATAAAGCGAAAGATAATGAACTTCAGACGAATTATCGAGAATGGCCACGCGCTCTCACATAGTCACACAAACAACAAAGACAACGAGCCCCCTTATAGCCTCAACAGACGCTTGGGACAAGTGTTGTTAGCCAGCACAGGTAAACAAGGGGGTGGGTGGCCAGCACCGCGCCAGACCGCCTTTGTCTACTGCACCAGGTTACTTATTTGAGGCTGAGTTGACCTAGGGGAGGCCCGGCACCGGTTCGGATAATCGTCACTGGCGTTGGCCGTGAGCGAGAATCGAACTCGGGTCGCCGGGTTCCTGGCGCAGCGCGATAACCGCTGCATAGCCGCTCCCCAAAGACAAAGATGATCTACTCACGTACTCATACAACACGGTCATACGTACGCGCACACACACCAGCTGTAGTGAGGGACTTTCACAGCTGAGAAGCTGTGCGCACGGATTCCGCACGCTGTAACTAACCCACACCCCACCAGCACGACTACTACGGGAAGGCAATCGATCCGATCGTTTCATTTCTTATGCTTGCGGAATTCGCTCAGCAGCAAGGTAAGAATAACACGTTTTTTGTCTGGCTATATACACACACGAACAGTATATATATACTGACCAGCGTGGTGAGGTCTGGCCAAACAAGCCCTAGGACCAACATGGTATTGTGGAGACCTTCATTCAGCAGTGGATTGACCATGGGCTGTATATTCTAATAAAACTAATTATTATTTAATAATTGTCACATAATACGAGGAGTGGAGCAGTGGCACAGTCGTTGGCGCACCGCAACACGAACCCAATGGCCTGAGTTTGATTCGCGGTCATGGCTAACATCAGTGGCTATCGATATCTTGAATCGATCTTGCCCCCCCCACCATCACCAATCCGCACTGACCAGCGTGGTGAAGTATGGTCCAATAATCCACGCAACGTGAGCTGGGAGGACCTTTATCCAGCAGTGGGTTAACAAAGCGCTGAAGCGTGATGCAGCAATGATAACGTTATGCTGTTTAAGCTATACGTGTACACGTGTGTGTGCTTAGCGGTGGGGTGTTGGTCAGGAAACACTGCTTCACACCCCCTACAGCTGAGTTCGAATCCGAGAAGTGGACGTCGTCAAAGCGTCATTGTTTTATGCACCAGTCGGTAAACCTTCAGCCCTGCAATTTCTTGCTTAGGGCCTCCACTTGAGCACACTCCAGAGACATATATTGTATTTGGCCTACTCTTCCACGCTGGCCAGATGTTTTGGAAGAGTTGGGAGTAACCACGCTTGACCTCACCACACGCGACATGCCCATCAATTCACTGTGATCTACCCGTTTATTCAACTGGTGGGTGGATGGAAGAGGGGGAAGGGAGATTTAAGAAACTGATCATTGAACTGTCGAGCCGGGAGATCGAATCGCCAGAATCTCGCGGATATGAGCGGAAGGACTTCCCCTAGGCCTGTGGACCTCTCCACACAAGCTGAGTAACATCACCTCGTGTCCGAGAAAGGCCCGCGGAAGATGACATCACAGAACTATTACTGTGGTGCCTGCAATTACATATCATACACACGAGGGGGCGGTGCACATTCCCGCACGCTATGCTATACAGGTGTTCGTCACGTGGCATTCAATCCGTCCTATGCTGAATTAAGTGAAAACAAATAATTTCATGAGATGGATTGGTGTGCAGTCATTGATGGCGACTGGGCTGAGACTCATCAGCTAACTAGATTGGAGAAGCTGATTTAATCACGAGTGGCTGAAACCCGGATTCGAACTAACGTCGCAGCAGGCAATGTCTCTTATTCATAGCAAAACAATGAACAAGGGCAATTGCCCGAAACGTCAATACTTACATGTATATTTTTGTTCCTCTTAAGGCAGTGTTATTAACGAGTGTATTAAGTATTTTTTAGCGGGTAGTATGATCTATATTTGTCCCGTTGTAAATAGAAAAAAAAAACACTTAGCCGTATCGAAAATAGACGATGCTAGCGTACAGCCAATAGATATCAATAGTCACTATGTGGCGGTTATAGGTAATCTCTTACTCGGGTCACTCGCAATCAATGGAGCGTTCATTCATTGCATAAACTTGGTGAGTCCACAATGACAGGGTGCCGGAGGACGAAGCCTAAAACCCCGTTAGGTGACTCATACAACGTAGTTTCATCAAGGAGTATTGTTGTTTAAGTGACAGAGAGATTATTCCAATCATCAGCACGGCCGACACCTGCTTGTAGACTTGTAAGTTGACAACCCACACCTTTATTAAAATCACGGTTGCTGGCCACAAGCCAAAACGCAAAGCGGCCAGCAACAACCAGCACAACTGAACATGTGATAGATGAGAGTTAATACGTTCCTTGAATTGTGGCCTGCGGTGTGGTGAGTGGATGAGTGAGTGAGCGTGTTATTGTGACCTGCAGTGTGGTCGTGATTGGAAACGGTGTGGCTGAGACGAAACAGTCAGACTGGTAAACCGAGTCCTCAACACGGGTGGAGTTCATGACAACAGTAACCATGCTTTCGATTGAAAGCTTTCGTGACTGCAGGGATTCATCTTCTTGGTTTTTTCGGTAAAGTCGCGTAGAAGGGAAATAATAAAATAATACAAATAAAACATTATAATTTTATTTTACTATGTTTAAATTTTCTTATTTTATTATTTCCCTTCTACGTGACTTTACCGAAAAAACCAAGAAGAAGTAACCATGCTGTTAACATGCAAGCAGTACACATACATACACAGCGGCCCCTCTCTCTGCGAACTAGCGCCGTCTACCCCCCCACCCCCATTTATGTGCAGGGGGAAAGATGTGGGACTGCGTCCCTGACCCGTGGCACGAGGAGGCCCTGGGCAACGCGTGCACTCTGGCCACACGCGACTTCACTCTGATGCGCAGCGGGCGACTTCTCCGCGAGACGTCGTGCGGCTGGGACCATCGTCAGGGCGAGGTCGTCCTCGCCACCATCTGCTCCATCTTCCTGGCCACGCTGGTGCCTCCCGCGCTGCTCCTCAATCTCGGCGTGGCCGCCGTGAACCTGTGCGGTGGACGCCGCGCTCTCGCCGCCATCGGCGGAGGCGCCTCTCCTCCTCCACCTCCTCATTCTCGGAGCGCCGCGGCTCGCCAACCGTCCGCGGTGGACGTGTACGTGACGAGCGCCGCGCTGGCCAACGCCCTGCAGCTGAGCGTGGCTCTAGCGCACCTCACGGGGCTGACGCACGACGCGACGGACGCGACGGACGGGGCCGCCGAGCGCGACCCGCGCGGCGCGTACGGCTGCGCCGCGGCCTACGTCCTCTTCCACGTGTCGGCGCTGGCGAGCGCCTACTCGGTGACCCTGCTCGCCTTCGACGCGTACCTGGAGGCGGCGCTACCCGCGGGCTCGCGCCCGCCGCTCGTGGACGCGCGCAGCGCCCCGCACGTGTGCGCCTTCCTGTGGGGCGGCTCGTGCCTGGCCGCGTTCCCCGCCGCGCTGCAGATCGGCTGCTCGCGGCGCGGGCACCTCGACTGCGTGGCGCTCGGCGTGCGCGAGCTCGCCGACGTCTCGCTCGTCGTCACGGGCTTCGTCGTGCCGGTCGCGGGCTCGTGCGTGAGCGCGTGGTGCGCTGCGCGTCTGCTGTCACGCGGCGGCGGTGGCGGTGGCGTTGACGACGACGACGCCGCCGAGCGGGAAGCGCAGAGAGGTGCGCTGCGCATGGCGCTCGTGGCGGTGCCCGTCCACTTCTCGCTGTGGGCCCCGTTCTACGCGACCGTCGGGGCCGGCGTGTTCGCCGCCGTGAGGAGGAGGCCCTCGTTCCGCCTGGTCAAGGCGCTGGCACAGATGCTCGCATACGCGCCCCCGTGCGTGGCGCCGTGCGTGTACGCGCGCATGTGCCGTGGAGTGGCGGAGCGTGCGAGGCTCGTGGGGGCCGCGCTCGGGTCGCGGTGCGGGAGGCGACGCTACAGCCGGCACTCGTCGCTGCCCCTGACAGAAGCCGTGTAGGTGCGGGCGCGTGCGTGCGTGTGTTTGTGTGTTTGTATGTACGTGTGTGTATTCGGCACCTGGGTCTGCCCCGTGACCTGCCAACGGGCATTCGACACTTTTCGCGGCCTCAACGTGCACATAGCCTGGCACAAGCGCCGTGGTGACGTCACCCGCCACTTAGTGGCGAATGGCGATTGTTGTTGCTGTGTGTGTTTGTAAGTACGCGTGTGTGTGTTCTGTGAGCGAGCGAAGCGCTGGGCAGCTAAAATGCAGCGAGTTGGCACAAGGCTGGTCATCTCAGTCAGTCGACCCATGGCACCTGGGTCTGTCTCGTGACCACCTGCTTAGCAGGAAGCCTTGCCCACTGCACGTGGCCTCAAAGTGCACCTAGGCTGGTGATGTCACCGCCACATGGTGGCAACTAGCGGCTGTTATTGTTATGTGTGTGTCTACGCTTGTACCGGTGTGTGTAGCGTTGTGGCGACCGCACTGTGCTTAGATCCCTGTTACGCGAGTTCGATTCCAGGCCACGTCTGATAGTGGCGTGTGTTATCACAAAAAAGGGTGGGGACCATCCCTAGGTTGACCCAGCCATGAACGATTAACAATCGGGCGTGGCTGTGGTAACACCATCCCCTGGTGCGCCGTGATCGCCTGCATAAGGTGTCTACAATAGCACTTGGCACAATAATCTGCGAAGGCCGCCGTGGGGGTTCTTTGTCTTTTTGTGCGGCCGCTACAGGTGGATCGCTGCTTCGCATGATCGTGGGAGGCAGCGGTGAGTCATGGAGGTCTTCATCAATGGATTGACCACGGCTGATGATACATCCTGAGATTGCCTCGTGACCTCCCACCAGTGAGCCTTGGACACTTGACGTAGCTGCAAAGTGCACTTAGCTTGGACACAAGCGCTGTGGTGATGTCACCGTCGTTTAGCGGCTGTCAATAGTTGTTGTAGAGGTGTGCGCATCTCTGTACGCGTGCGCAGGGTCCGACTGTGGCGCAGTGGGAAACAAAATGATGCTTGTGACTTTATTTTTCTTCCCGGCCACGGTGCGATTGTTACGTCTGGATACAACCACGAACATTCCCGTCGCTGCGCTGTAACGCAATGCAAATTTCAGAGGTTTGACAATGTACGTCGTTAAGTTATTGAATTAGTTCTGCTTCTGTGATCTTTATTAAACAATTGCTGAAAACCCCACAGGGAGGCATCCGTCTGATTCCTCCGCGTCTTTTGATTTCGAGCGGAATTGCTGCTAGTGTTGGCAATGAGAAGAATTCCCATTCGGTCTCGGAACGGTTTGTTGATCAAGTGAAGTAACAATAATGACGACTACTAATTTAATTACAGCAGCTTTTGCTTCTGCATTAATGATTCATACTATTTATTTAATTTTTCGCTTTAGACCAGATAAGTGGACACCACGTAAGAACCGCTGGCCTACGATGGACAACAAAACCTAGTCCAGAGTTGATCTCGAGAGAACTAAAATAAGCTATTATTATTACTTTTACTTTCTTACCCTGGGGAAGAAAAGCCAACCTTGTTGGTCGTGTTAGCCATAACAGAGGTTTTTGGGTTAAATATAAATGTGTCGTTAAACCCGCCACCACCCGACACAGCCAATTAGTAAGGTTTGTCACGTAAACAGAACGTGCCAATTCGTTACTAGTACAGCACACCGGTGTGTTTGTGTGCTGTACTAGTTTACGTAAAAAACCTTACTAATTGGCTGTGTGGGGTGTCGTCGGGTTTAACGACACATTTATATTCACGCGATGTAACCCAAACACCACTATTATGAATAATATTGCTGGCGAAAGCCTACGTGTTAAACTGATTGTATTAGGTTTATTTGGTTTTATTTTGGCACAGGTGAAACCAGTTGGGCAATAAATCCCCATTTTCGATTGGGACCTGATTACTCCGATAAGCACGGTTGGCTACGTACGGTGCGAAAAAAACGTATACATTCTGTGCAAAACAAAACAAAAAAAACTATGTGCCCGGTTAAATAAGGTCGTGCATCAACGTGGCACACGTTACAAGGCTAACAACGCATCACACACAACAACAACACACCGGGTCCTCCTGGAGAAGCCGGAGGAAACCCCATTGAGAACAACAGGAGAACACACGAACTCCACAAGCAAGCAATGCCTCAATCGGTAATCGAACGAGGGGTTATCCTTGATGTGAGGCTGCAAGTGACAACACTGCGCCACCATCGTGTCGCCCGGATCGCACGGCGAGACGAAGCCGCTACGACACAGGGATCAACTTTGCCAGCAGTGGGACGTTGCAGGCTACGATGTGGGCAGCAGGAGGCAGAGCGGCAACATTCACAGTTGCAGCAAAATCCACACTTCATCCACAGCAAAATCCACAGTGCTGTGAATTTTGCTGTGGTTGAATTATGGTCAGAATTTTCCCACGATGCGCACGGCGCAGCAGTGGATTGACAAGAGGGCAGCATCGCGTGAAAGTCGAGTCTGTATCTCGACTGCAAGCGCAGCCGGTTGCGCAATTGCTGGCAACCGGTTTTCAGAGGCGGTCCGCGCATTGCGAGCGATTCACGACTCGGTTGCGCAACTGATGGCTCAGGCGTTAACCCGGCTTCACACCGATTGCATTCGCTCATGTGGTTACCAATGGGCTACACCAACTATTCACATCACTCATTTAGCACGTGTCAGATTTCGCGACCAATACAATTCATAATTATTATTTTGTCAGATCACGTAAATAAAAATGTGTGTCGCAAACCCTCCTCCACCCGGCACAGCCAGTTGATAACATTGTCAACAAACGCGCCAATGTATTACCGCGTCGGGCGTTGGAGAGCAATCCACACACATGTTACAACTGGGGTACAACATTTAACACTTCAGTCGGTAGTACCCAATGGGAGATATAGCAACCAACCATCGCCCCCTCTTGCGAAATCTTAGCAGGAGCCTCAGTGAGGCTTTGCTGAGTTGACCAGCGTGATCGGTGCAGAGATTCGGCCAACAGGGAGCGATGTTTAGCCTCGGTCGCAATGCTAAGCGTAATAAAAGTCCATGGGCCCAGAGTATTTATGTATTTAGGGGCCGTCCATAAATGACGTCACGCACCAAGAGGGGGGAGGTGTCAGACATGTGTGACGATGTGTGACGAGGGGGGGGGGGTTGAGAAATGTGACGTCACATCAAAACTCGCAACTTTAAATAAATATAGACAACACGTTCTACTTAATTAAATAGACTTTTTAGTAAATGTTTTCTCCTACAACATCAGAGTGCAGCGGCACATTAAATACGCACTACAATGACAATATTTTAAAACGATTTGAAGAATTTTTTTTTTTGGGGGGGGGCAGAGCTTTGTGATGTCATATTTGAGGGGGGGTCTGACTTTTTGTGACGCCGTGTGACGAGGGGAGAGGGGGTCAACAATCGTCAAAAATCGCGTGACGTCATTTATGGACGGACCCTTATGTATGGATGTGTAATTTCTTTCTCACCGTACGTAGCCAACCGTGCTAATCGGAGGCGCGGGTATATACTTGATACCGCTTTAGGAGCACCGATGTCTCGATGTATATGAGAGCGAGTTACTGGACTTGATTGCCACCCACTCGTTTTAAATGATGATCACATTATACTCTGGTATTGGCCACAACGAGATATTCGAACGTGGTACCGTCTACGGCAGGGATCGGTAACCAAAATAACATAGCGAGCCAATTTTTTTTCTCACAAATTCTGTATTAAAAAAAAACCCTCAATATTTCATGAGCCGCAATGCACGTGAATAACGTCAAGAAGTAGCCCTCATAGAGCCGCATGCGGCTCCGCAGGCTTGCCAGTCCCTGGGTCTCGGCTCATGGACTGTTTGCGCGTGCTGCGACATCATCGTTAAAAGTACGATGTCAAATTTCACGATATGATGATTATCGCGAGATCAGTTTATCTATTTTCCTAGTACGAAATTACCATTATCATCACGCGGGGAGAATATAAGTTAGTGAAGCAGATAAGCGGAATATCTTCATGTATTTCGATTTAAAGCTTTCGTGACTGCAGGGATTCATCTTATTGGTTCTTTCGGTGAAGTCACGTAGAAGGGAAATAATAAAATAATATAAATAAAACAAAATGAAAATACAATTCTCACGACGTTGTGGCCGAAACGTCGTGAGAATTGTATTTTATTATGTTTTATTTTTATTTTTTATTATTTCCCTTCTGCGTGACTTTACCGAAAGAACCAAGAAGATCTTCATATATATATCTGTTCCTCCACATTCCAAAATAAAATAATTGTATTCACTTCCCATCAACCACATGGCCTTCCGCGAGTGAATACTTTCAGCTGCATTGATTGAGTACAAGCAACATTCTTGCACCGGTTTCGACAATCATTGTCTCATCAGTAGATTCAGGCTCGCTTTGAACCAACGTTGGCCAACTGCACGATGTAATAGGCAGGGAGGGACAGATGCATGCAGGAGGAATTGTATACTGCGGTTCGCTCAACGGAGTCTGAATAATCTTTATAATGCAATAAAATGAATGCATGTCCGATGATCGTTGTGACGTCATAAAGCCCATGCCGTCAAATGCTGGACTCCGAAATGCGTTTTACGAAGCAGTCAATTTCGTAGACAACAGCGAAATATTCCATCCACAACTTTAAAGATATCGACTTTGTTATTGCATTTTGTCAGAAAATTAAATAAAATCTGAAATAAAGAAAAACACATTACCAACTGTAATCGCGGTATAAGCACATTTTTGGAATCCGCGGACTAAGCGACAGACGATACGATATCACACGACAGCTGTGTCGAGGTGTCGCCATATCGTGGCGACCCTTAGAGCATTGTGGGAGCAACAACGCATCGATTCATCAAAAGACATCGATTCTCAAGCGAATAAACAACTTCATCACAATCATCATTGTCATCAACCAAGTCGACCTTCATCCACTGCTGGATGAAGGTCGACCCGACGCCACCTTCACCCCCCTGCCCTGCGATGCCGCAGTGCGATGCCGCAGTGCACTTTTTTTTTTCTCTCTCTCTCCAGCGTAAAAGCTGTTTGTATTGCTCCATCTCATCAGCAGTCGTCCTCGAGGATGCATTATCTCCCCTGCCATTCGGTCGCCGGTTTCATCCATCGACCATCATCATTACTTCCTTGCACCTCTATTGCCAGTATGTCAAAATATACAATTAGGTTTTACCCTTTCTGGCACCCCGAGCTCTCGATGTCCTGATAATGCATTAGCTTTGTGCTGTTCGCCTTTTGGCGTCCTCTGGTCTAACACTGCTTGAGACGAGGCTCTTGAGAAAACTGTCTCTGGTGTGGACCAATCAGTTTCAAAGACAATGCATATAATATCGGAGCATGTTTTGTTTGCATGTTCACCACAAGTATCTGTTGTTAATGCAGACATGATTCCTTGTTAAAGGTTTCAGTTTGGTGTTTTAACATCTTAACACCTGTTTTATTGCCAGAAAGGGTTGGACTCTGTTATTATATAATTACTCCCCTCCACGCACTCCCCTACCTCTCCCCTCTCATCTCACTCTACCCTCCTCCACGCACTCTCCTACCTTTCCCCTCTTATCTCGCTCTACCCTCCTCCACGCAGTCTCCTACCTCTCCTCTCTCATCTCACTCTACCCCCCTCCACGCACTCTCCTACCTCTCATCTCACTCTACTCCCCTCCACGCACTCTCATACCTCTCATCTCACTCTACTCCCCTCCACGCACTCTCCTACCTCTCATCTCGCTCTACTCCCCTCCACGCACTCTACCTCTCCTACCTCTCATCTCACCCTACTCCCCTCCACGCACTCTCCTACCTCTCATCTCGCTCTACTCCCTCCCACACACTCTCCAATGCAGCACGCCAGCACCGGCCGCTTTCTATCGGGGTCTCCGTCAACCGTTGCTCAGAGGGAAGTCACTCATTCTCCCCTGATATCCCCCATAACCAGAAACTTCCGTCCCTCTGCAATCTGTGCTATCGATGCAATACCCTTGTTCAAGTTCATCCTGCAAAACACCCTCCTCGCGTTCGCCCTGCATGTGCCTGAGACTGCCTCTTTCTGACTCGTGCCTAAATACGCGCTCTCCTTTCCCTACAGCTTTGCGAGATGCAGTCGTATTCGGACGCCACGTGAATCCGAATTTTAAATAATTTCATTGCTCTCACTTTCTGTGCACTGCTCGACTTTATTTTTCACCAACGTCGCTATAACCTCGCTCAACGCAATGACGCAGCTGGCCCTTATCCGCTGCTCCCTATCGCCCGTGCACACATAGTTTGTCGGACGAATTTTCGTCGCGGAATTTTTGGCCTGTGCCTCGCCAATTCGATGCGTAACAACAACAACATAAATGTAATTCAATAGCGTCACCATCATCATCATCGTCGTCACCACCATCGCCACCATCATATCGTCAACACAATCGCACTGTCAGCGCCATATCTCCGCTCAACACGTGTTCCGCGTGGGCCCGTCAACTCGCGCCCACATTCATCGTCGCACATGCTGTACTTACACAAAGCCGATTCGTGCATTCACCGTTGCAAATGTTTTATCAGCCTAGCAGTGGATTGAAAATGGCTGTAAACACACGCAATCGTCTTCATCATTGTGAGCTGCCAGGAACAGCTATTCATAATCAACGTTTTTGGGTTTAGATCGCGTTATTTATAAATGTGTCGTAACCCTCCACCACCCGACACGGCAAATCAGTAAAAAAAAAACGCGATCTAAACCCCAAAACGTTGATTATGAATAATATTGGTCGCGAAAGCCTACGTGTTAAAAGGAACAGCTATCCACTGCTAGATGAGAGCCCCCCCCCAAGACGCTGCCATGTCTCACGGTCCCAGGATGGAATAATCCACCCAGCACTGACGACACACGAGCTGATTTCATCGCTCCATCTCCACGGTGGGCAGGATGACGTGGCCCCGTTCGGTAGAGCAGCAAGGCCCTCAGTCGTGAGGCCTGAGTTCACGTCCTTGCCACGATCGACTCAGTGACATCATCATCATCGCCATCAACCATCATCACCATTCCTCCAACATCGGTAACATGAGCGCCGTCTGGCAAATAACGACGTCGCTTACTCAAGAAAGCCTCCTTGAGGCTCAAGATAATGTTTTTATTCAAGAGGATCTTGCCACATTGGGATGTTAGACCATTTCCTTTAATGAGAGGTTTTATTTTAATTATGTGTCGCAGGAAGGTACAGTAGCCGGATAAATCCTGCCACGCATGTTAAGGGAAAACACTAAAGGTTCTGCACACATGGATTCAGTAATTCGTTGCTGTCCTGTACTGCTACGTTCTGGCCTCTGTGCTACCCAGAAGATTGATAATTTAACAAATCTTTTCGTGATCCACCAACCCTTGCGTCCACGCCCAGATAGAGGAGCCTGCTCCGTCTAGCACCCACGATTCATCAGTAGGTGCCCTGTGAATAGGTCTCCACTGGCTCCCGTCATAATAACGTGGAATTGCATGCAGATGCAGAATTACGTGCAGGCGTGAGCGTCATGCACTCCGACATCTGATCCGCACAATCCAGGAAACAGAGGGAGGTGCAGCTGGGAATTACACTGAGAGACGGGAAGAGGAACATGCGAATTAGAGAACAGGCCCATATCAGTTTGACTGTCGAGGAAAGCAAGCGGGTTCTGGCAGAACACCGCATGGCTGTGTGTGGATGTTGAACTTCGTTCGCACCGTACGTAGCCAACCGTGCCCATCGGAGGTGCGTGAAAGAGCATCAGGGCGCGAACGACGCGTGAGCGAGGATGTTCCCTGCTGAGATGGAGCGTTGAAACAATGAGCTCGCGTTCACCAGCGAGATGGATTGCTGCATCGCGACACCCTGGGGCGGGGGGGGGGCAACGGCTTGGAGTGGCCTGCATCGAACAGTGGATAGAGCTAAGCTAATATTTATACAGCACTGATGTCAATACCATCGATACTGAGTGGCTCGTGCCAATTCGAATGTTTGACATTTGCTGATTGTGCGTTGACAGTGGTGCACAAGCACAATTATTAAAAAACTGAACGCATTAGTCAATAATTATTGCCTTAAAAAGAAAAAATATATAATAGGTGATGTTTTGGGAAATGGTCCTTCTTCAGAGCACAACATAACCAATTTGGGTGCACATATGAAGTGCTAGAATTGTATGTGCAATTGCCCAAAACGTCGCCTATTGTATATGTTGTTGTTGTATTTTAAGGTAGTGTTGTTGTTCCAGTCGGGCTGGGAAGCTGAAATGTGGCCCACAGTCGAATGCATATTTTCCTTACAACCTGAACAATCCGATGAACAAAATAATCGATTCCGAATCCACAGTAATTACCACCGGGAGGCTGATTGGGTTCAGTCGTAGGGCAGCCAGGGTCAGCATATAGCTCTGCGTTTGCTTCTAATTCTCTCGCTGAACACAAAACAAAACACACGACGGTCTCTGTCATCGCTCAAGCGAGTAAATCGCCTCCCGTGGAGGGTGACGCTATCGCAAAGAAAAACGGATGACGTCCGCTACCAGCCACTGGTACAATTCAACCGTCGGATTTTGGACGGCGTAATATATCTTGTCCCGGATATAACGGGGCTTTGGGGGATAGAGACATCGCTGAAAAACATTGAAAACGCAATTTAAATGTATCACATAAAACGCTAATTAATTGAGCTGTGTCTCCACGCTGCACAGAGATGTGAGAGGCCCAGGTATTGCCGGTGTAGTCCTGTACTCTACAGTAACTGCGCATTTAACTATTTAAGCTAAACTAAACTATAACATATTTTTTTATTTTACCAGGTAAGGCCCACTAAGCTACACAGCTCTTTTTCAGAAGCGATCTGGCCACAAGTGATAGCCCAACGAATTGGCTCATCACGTGGGAATGTATAGCACCCAAATACTCTCAGCGCATGTGACCACGCACGGGGAGAACATTCAAACTCCAAATATACAACAGGCGGCAGGGTCGGCATCGAACCCACGGCCTCCTGTATATCAGGCGAGGTAGTTAACATCTCACCACCGTGAACCGCATTGCTCGTTCTGGAATTTCCTTGTACGTTTCTGTGATTTGAACGGTGTTTTTCCATATTTTTATATCGCATTTAAATAAATATATATATTTCATAACATAACAAAACAATTACCACGCAACAATACGATCTGTAAATGGCCATTTTTTTTTTACAATTGAAATAATGTAACAAAAATTGCGCATACATATCCCGGAGCATCCTGGTTCATCTCGTTATTTCGAGGACACACTGCAAATGGTTACACCGGCGGTGAGTGAGTTGACGATTTAAAACTCATTTCATTAGAACAGTTTTTTTGTTTCCGTCTAGTTTATTGTCGCCCCCCCGCGCCTCCGATTAGCACGGTTGCCTACATTTCCGTGCGAAATAAGTTCAGCGAAACAAACATTACATGCGGGGTCCGTATGGGCACGCGTGCGCGCAAAGCTGTCGCGTTGACATGGTCGAGTCTCGCGAGGAGTCGATCGCGCGTGCTTCCGTCTCCCCGCGGCGAGGAAACCACGAGGGAGACCACGGGCTCGCGTGGGGCGCGAGATAAAGTCAGCCGTGCAGCCTACGCACACACACACACACGTAACAAAGACAAAGTTCCCCCGAATAGGCCACACATCGGCTGTCGGAGCAAGTGCTGTTAGCGAGCAGCAAAAGAAAGGCGTAACGGCACACGATTTGATGGCGTGGATAACACCACGCCCGGCCACCTTTGTCTCCCCAATTCTGATGTTGACGGTGTTGGCCGTGAGCGAAAATTGAACTTGGGTGGCCGCGTTCATAACGCAGAGTGGCTAACCACGACACCACCGTTCCCCACTCACATGCTGCGTTATAGCCTGCACACACACGCGAACACACACACAGCCACACAGCCTACACATACATGCATGAATACGCACAGACGCACACAGGAACACACACACGTAGACGCGTACACACATTCACTCACGGGGAGACGCACACACTGTAAAGACTCATAACGCCGATGCGAGTGTGGACACCCATAACGCGTGAGTCTCGGGACCTCTCTACGTGATAGTTGTCACCCGAAGACTCCCTCTTGACAGCTACATAGGTGCGATGTCTAATTCACTATTTGTGTCCGTGTGTATATGTGCGTGTGTGTGTGTATTTAAGCGGTATGTGGGGGAGCGGTAGTGTAGCGGTTCACGCGCCGCGCTACGAACCCGGCGACCCTCGTACGATTCCCGCTCACGGCCAATAACAGTGGCGGTTTTGGGCCTACCCTAGGTCGACTCGGCCTTAAATGAGTACCTGGTGCTATGTTTAAATATCAGCACTGGGGCGACAAAGGCGGACGGGCGTGATTCTGGCCACACCAGCAGCACTTGCTTGTCTCCTCGTCTGTTGAAAGCTATACGGAGGATCTTTGTATGCGTAATTTAATTACGGTAGTCATTAGTTAACTCGTACCTTGTGCCGTGATAATAATATACCCGGTGTGTTCTACGTATCGCTGTCATAATTGACGCCTCGCGTAAGCCAGGCAAGGTCACTTGTTGATGGGATCGAATCATCGATACGCCCTGGCTGCTGAGAATGCCACGCTCTCATCAGCGGTGCCACGCGCTGCTGATGAGGCACGTGAGGTTGAAACCGGTGTGTACTTGGGGGTGACCGGGGTTGGTGCAGTCAATGCTGACGTGCCTGGGAACATCACGTGTACAACAATGATCCAGAAGCACCCATATACACATAGGCCGATGGGAGTGAGTGTCCCTTTATTTTAACCCTGCTTGTTAGTGAATGGAATTGTGATGCCCGACTGTAACGGGTATCGTACTGGAAGTCGCCGGTTCGATTCGATAAATATCTGTCCCACCCAGCAGTACACAGGGAAGCACAGGTTAGTCGATCGGCATGTCGTGTGTGGTGGGGTAAACTGTGGTTACCCTCCCTGTGTGGTGGGTAAACTGTGGTTACCCTCCCTGTGTGGTGGGTAAACTGTGGTTACCCTCCCTGTGGGGTGGGGTAAACTGTGGTTACCCTCCCTGGGTGGTGGGGTAAACTGTGGTTACCCTCCCTGTGTGGTGGGTAAACTGTGGTTACCCTCCCTGTGTGGTGGGTAAACTGTGGTTACCCTCCCTGTGTGGTGGGTAAACTGTGGTTACCCTCCGTGTGGGGTGGGGTAAACTGTAGTTACCCTCCCTGTGTGGTGGGTAAACTGTGGTTACCCTCCCTGTGTGGTGGGTAAACTGTGGTTACCCTCCCTGTGTGGTGGGTAAACTGTGGTTACCCTCCCTGTGTGGTGGGTAAACTGTGGTTACCCTCCCTGTGGGGTGGGGTAAACTGTGGTTACCCTCCCTGTGTGGTGGGTAAACTGTGGTTACCCTCCCTGTATGGTGGGTAAACTGTGGTTACCCTCCCTGTGGGGTGGGGTAAACTGTAGTTACCCTCCCTGTGTGGTGGGTAAACTGTGGTTACCCTCCCTGTGGGGTGGGGTAAACTGTGGTTACCATCCCTGTGTGGTGGGTAAACTGTGGTTACCCTCCCTGGGTGGTGGGGTAAACTGTGGTTACCCTCCCTGTGTGGTGGGGTAAACTGTGGTTACCCTCCCTGTGTGGTGGGTAAACTGTGGTTACCCTCCCTGTGTGGTGGGTAAACTGTGGTTACCGTCCCTGTGTGGTGGGGTAAACTGTGGTTACCCTCCCCGTATGGTGGGGTAAACTGTGGTTACCCTCCCTGTGTGGTGAGGTAAACTGTGGTTACCCTCCCTGTTTGGTGAGGTAAACTGTGGTTACCGTCCCTGTGTGGTGGGGTAAACTGTGGTTACCCTCCCCGTGTGGTGGGGTAAACTGTGGTTACCCTCCTTGTGTGGTGGGGTAAACTGTGGTTACCCTCCCTGTGTGGTGGGGTAAACTGTGGTTACCCTCCCTGTGTGGTGGGGTCAACTGTGGTTACCCTCCCTGTGTGGTGGGTAAACTGTGGTTACCCTCCCTGTGTGGTGGGGTAAACTGTGTTTACCCTCCCTGTGTAGTGGGGTCAACTGTGGTTACCCTCCCTTTGTGGTGGGGTAAACTGTGGTTACCCTCCCTGTGTGGTGGGTAAACTGTGGTTACCCTCCTTGTGTGGTGGGGTAAACTGTGGTTACCCTCCCTGTGTGGTGGGGTAAACTGTGGTTACCCTCCCTGTGTGGTGGGGTAAACTGTGGTTACCCTCCCTGTGTGGTGGGGCCAACTGTGGTTACCCTCCCTGTGTGGTGGGTAAACTGTGGTTACCCTCCCTGTGTGGTGGGGTAAACTGTGTTTACCCTCCCTGTGTGGTGGGGTCAACTGTGGTTACCCTCCCTTTGTGGTGGGGTAAACTGTGGTTACCCTCCCTGTGTGGTGGGTAAACTGTGGTTCCCCTCCCTCTGTGGTGGGGTAAACTGTGGTTACCCTCCCTGTGTGGTGGAGTAAACTGTGGTTACCCTCCCTGTGTGGTGGAGTAAACTGTGGTTACCCTCCCCGTCTGGTGGGGTAATCTGTGGTTACCCTCCCTGTGTGGTGGAGTAAACTGTGGTTACCCTCCCCATGTGGTGGGGTAACTTGTGGGTACCCTCCTTGTGTGGTGGGGTCAACTGTGGTTACCCTCCCTGTGTGGTGGGGTAAACTGTGGTTACACTCCCTGTGTGGTGTGGTAAACTGTGGTTACCCTCCCTGTGTGGTGGGGTAAACTGTGGTACCCTGTGTGGTGGGGTAAACTGTGGTTACCCTCCCTGTGTGGTGGGTAAACTGTGGTTACCCTCTCTGTGTGGTGGGGTAAACTGTGGTTACCCTCCCTCCGCACCTGTTCCAAGACGTAGGCCACAATACCTCCCGACAGGGCCTCTCTGGATCTCCCGCTAGTGGAGGCCCTTCCGCCAGCAGTGCCGTGAGCGAGCAATTGCAGGGCTGAGCCGTCTTTACGTATGCAGTGAACTGTATTGCATATAAAATCTAAGAACATAAATGAGCATGTATATTTTTGTAAGCGTAATAATATATCAATATACCTGGCAAATTAGATTTTTCTTTCTTTACAACGCTTGAGTGTATTTATGAAATCTTATTTTAAAAATGTGAATGTATTTGCCAATTCTAATGATGACAGGGTGTAAATGTAACCGTTGGGCTAATGACTCAAGTGAGATAGCGAACAATGCAGTAGAAACAAGGCAGACAGAACAAACTAGACAAAAAAAATCGATGGAATCAAATTGTGACAATGAATCAAATAGCATTGCGCGGGAGTATGTGTGAATTGTTACTTAACTATAAATTCAACACTTAGATATATTTTTAATCGCAACCACTCTACGTAGAACAGTCACTAGCGGAAGCACAACCACCTGAACCGAATAGCTTAGCGAGGATATCCTCGCTGAGACTCAACATCCTCTTTCAGATGAATCCTGCGATTGCGATGTTTGGCCAATTCAATATTTGTTGTGTTTGGCCTCGTGTGGGTAGATTATCTGGCGAAACCTCGGAGAAAACCCCAGAGAAAAACCCCGGAGAAAACCCTGGAGAAACCCCATAGAAAACGACAGAGAAAAACCCAGAGAAAATCGAAGAGAAAATTTCAGAGAAAATCCCAGAGAAAATCCCGGAGAAAATCCCAGAGAAAAACCCGGAGAAAAACCCAGAGAAAAACCCGAGAAAATCCCGGAGAGAAACACAGAGAAAAACCCGGAGAAAAACCCAGACAAAAACCGGAGAAAACCCCCCACGCATGAATGGTGGGCAGTGACACGGACCAGCGGTAGCAAGTTCACCGTTCGTTTCAGAGCATCATGGTTCGAATCCAGCAGCAACCCTGGCCACTACTGCGGGTGAAATAACTACAATGATACCACGCGCAGTCTGCGTCACAGTGGACGGTAAAGATCGCGTGGCGTCATTCGCAGGAGCAGACCATTGTTTGTCGGCGTCAGGGTCCAAATTTGCCATAGTTGAAAATGATGCCGCAAATAACTCAGTTGGGATTACACACATCGCGGCAATCATCAACCTCCCCCACAACTGCCAGACTGATACGCCGGCTTACTCTTGCAAATGAGACCCATCCTGGTCTCTTTAGTTCTCACCTTGGTTAAACACAATACAACCTTTGAAATTGAATTTTTGCCACTCGTTCCAGCTAATGGCCCAAATCGTTTTGCTGTGCTGCAATCTCTTGACACGAAGCAGATCTTGTCGCCCCACGTCTATAGCACGTGTTAAGCTCCTATAGAACGTGTTACGCTCCGGGAGGTCACCCACGCTCAACCCTGCTCAGCTATCGAAAGTCGGTCAAGATCGTGCGATTTCAGGATGATTTGGCTGGAAGTCGTAGTGAATAAACTCAGTCAATCGTTGTATTAATCGGAGAGATGTGGATCGATAGTTTTTTCTAATATACATTTACTGATTTAGATTATCTAAAGGTTTGGCTATTGTTACGTGTGACAAATTCACTGGTGACTTTTGCGTGCGTCGAGGCAAGCGTGTGATTCATGTTGTAAACCCCTGTCACCTGACACAGACGCAGAGACAAAGAGAGGAATGTTCATGTGAAGTGACGATCACCACTGCACGGGCGACTTCAAACGTGCTCCAACTGATGTGAGTAACCAGAATAATCAAATATTTTCTTGGTTCTTTCGGTAAAGTCAAGTAGAATGGAAATAATAAAATAATAAAAATACAACATCATAAAATAATATAATAATATAACAATTTATAATAATATAATAATAGTATTTCCATTCTACGTGACTTTACCGAAAGAACCAAGAAGATGAATCCCTGCAGTCACGAAAGCTTTAAATTGAAATCATATATTTGTTCAATGTGTATAGTAGCATCGCTTACACGACTGCATCACACAACGCTGCGCAATCCGGTGGATTGAATCTATCCTTGCGGAACGCTTGAATGTTTCCTCCATGTATGAATAGCGGTAATAATACTTTGTTTCATACAGCATCGTTTCTGCAAATTACATCAAAATAAAAGTTGCTAAAACATTTTGACGCGCTCCACAAATATTGTCAAAATTCCCCCAAAAAATGTTCATTGTAAAAAAACAAGTACAAGAACATCAGATGAACAAAACCCGACCAGAGCATTGGCCACGTGTATGTATGTAGAACTTCCTTCGCACAGTACATCGCAAGCCGTGCTAATCGGAGGTGCGGTGGAAGGACGGCAAACGCAACAGAAAAAGCAGTTCTTAGGGAAATTAGTTTTCAATCCAGATGATTCAAACTGCATCGTTCGAGTGGCTTCCTAATTGACCAACATTTAAAAAATGGGCGGCAAAAGCTTTCGACATCCAAGAGAGTCCAGGGAACAACGATGTGTATACTATCGCGTGCTTATCCAAGGAAGCCGTGCTGAGTCGTAGGACTCGTTTTGCATAAAGGGTCCTGCCGCTACAGTAGGCTTTCATTTGCAGATGGGTTTTTTTTCAGCCAATGAATGACGCATTGTTTATACACGTGGGAGGAAACCAGAGCACCACGAGGAAAGTCACGTGTGCGAGGGGGCAACACTCTATCCCCGTACAGATGTAAACAGATAACGATTAGTCCATTCGCAGTACTGCCTTCTCCTGACGAGCTGGCTATGGCACTAAATTAACTAAACAAAGTTGTATATACATTTGTGACGACAGCACGGAGCTCTGTTTTATATATTTCTAAAGTGCCCGTGTGTTCCAGATGTTCCCAAGCGAACCATCGCCTCCAAGATGTCTACCAGCTTCTACGACACATCGACCCTGACATCATCCTCGACATCCCTCCCCGACGTCGACCCCACGACCAACGCCTCCGTCAGCAACGCGACTTGGCCGGCTCACGTCGCGCGCGAGTGCCTGGGCTTCAGCGCGACCGCCTGGTACCTCTACCTGGGACTCCTCTTCCCCGTGGGCCTCCTAGGCAACTCATTGGTCCTCTACACCTACTGGCGCACGCGAGTCAAGCGCCAGCTCCAGGAGTCGTTGGACGCCCTGCTGATGGCCCTGGCCGCCGCCGACCTCGTGTCGGTCGCCGTCTCGCCGGCGTGGGTCTCCTCCGCACTCCACGCGGACGCGGCGCCTCGCAGCGGGCCGGGCTGCCTGGTCACGGCGACGCTGTTCAACGCGGCTCACTACGCGAGCGCCTACTTGCTGCTGCTCGTCGTGTGCCAGTGTTCCTTCGAGGTCCTGGGACCTCCGCACGGCTCCTTCGCCCGGCGCCTGCGGGCGAATCCCCTGGCGGCCGCGTTGTTCGCGACCTTGTTGAGCGTGGCGCTGTCAATCTTCACGACGTTGATCGCGAACACCGGCGGTCGCGGCCACGGCCGCGGCGGCGTTGGTGGCGGTGACGACGGCCGCGCCGAGGAATGCCTCTCGTGCCGGCCCGACCCATGCCACGGCCCCCCCGGAGGAGACCTCTTCAAGTTCTTCCTCGGCTTGGTCGCGCCCGCGTGCGCCATGTCGCCGTTCGCGGCGCGCGCCCTGCGCGAGGTCCTCCTGGAGGGGTCTCCGCCGCCACGGCAGGGAGGGGAGGCCGCGAGACGCAGAGCCGAGAGGAGGCGGCCGTACCGAGCCCCGTTCGGCATCGCCGTCGCGTGGGCAGCGACCAGACTCTTGTACGGCGCGTCGCTCCTGCTGCGCGCCGCCGTGCCGCGTCTCGACCAGACCGGCGCGGCCTTCTCCGACTTCGCCCTCCTCGCCATCCTCTGCTGCGGCTGCGCTTCGCCGCTGATGAGCGCCGCGTTGCGCGAGTGCTACCGGGAGAGCGTGCTGGTGTTCGCGAGGTGGGCGACGGGCCCCTGCCGAGGCATCTCCACGAGCCAGGCGCACAACAAGGTGATGCAGCCCATCGTGGAGGTGGCCGAGGCGAGGAGCGACAGCTGCTCACTGCACTCGACCATCGGGGCCATCGAGTCGAGCGCCACCCCGAGGATGGACGTTGCCCGCGCTGCGATCCGATGGGACGCCTATCCGTCCGTCGAGGTTCGGGTCGGAGGGGATGATCATTCGCAGCCGCGGACGCCCGCGTTCGGGCATCGAACGCTCACCGTGTGACTCTGGTGTCGCGAGGGATCACGTCGAGGCTCTGTGGCCCCACGAGTGATGTTGTTACGGTGAAAGCTGCGGTCATGATCGGCACCTACAATCAAAATCCCCATCGTCATCATCGTGGTCATCGTTATGAAGAATCTAAAGCGTCGTATTCGTTGTCGTAGTCATCTTCACCGCAGCAGCAGCAGTGTCACCGTTGATCACAACCACACCCGCCGCCATCCTTGTGTGGTCAAATAATCATAAATCATCATCAATCATCCGATCAATCACCGCTATCAACACCGAAATGGAAATCATCATCATTATCCATCCTGGCTATATATCAATCAAGACAACCGCAATCATCATCACAACGAAACATCATAAAAATCGCCATTAATCAAGAGAACAACACTCATCCACAACCACCACCACTATCGACACAATCATCATCAACATCATCATCATAATCGCGTTGTATTCCCACCAAAAACTCCCGTAACTCACTTGAACCTTCGTATACTGTCAGGTTGTTCAGTTAGATTGGAATACGCAATACTGTGGTTGTGCGTAAGTATACGGATTTCGACGGAACGTTGTCTTCATAACAGCTCGTGTTTGATCAGCAATACTGTATGTTGAACAAAAAATGTAACCTCAATTAACACTAGTCTGCATTGTGTAGACTGGTCGGTGCTGCTTCATGCATAACTGAAGATACAACTTCTCGTGAGCGATCCGCGCGCGATCTGCCTTTGCCAGTGGTTCTCAACTGATCTGGTTTGGATGCCTCCCCGGATCACGTTGTGTGAGCAAGGCCTGTGTCCCATGTTGTGTATCGGTGGGCTTTGTCGCCGTAACGCGGCACCTGACGTTCCCCGCAACACGTTTTAAACTACTCCTGCACGGTCTCCACGCTGCAGCCTGCGCCTTCGTCCTTCGTAAAAGGCTGTGGGGGTTGAGAATCGCTGCGTCCGGCTACGACTGTAAAAAAAAACTAACAACAGCGCGTCAAACCCTCGTACACGGCGCCACTCGTGGCCGCTACAGTGAAAAGATGCCCTTTTGGGGGGGGGGGGGGTAAGAACGGTAAGCTAACCAAACGAAAACAACAAAATAAAGTTTGACCTGAATCGTCTTAGCGACGTATCCTCATTCATTAAGGAAACTCACCGACGTATGAGGTGCCGTTACACCCGCTTATCCGCTGCATTGCGGATGAGAGGGTGGAGCGGCTATCGGCAGCTACATTCCAGCAATTCCACGCCGAGACGGGACAAGGAATAAGCCCGTGTAGCCTAGACGCACTGTCGGGGAAAAGCGCTGTTCGCGAGCACCGATTCGTACCAGTGTATTGTGTTCACTCGTGTGTATGAGTGTCTGTGTGCGTGTGCGTTTGTATTCAAGTACTGGACATCTGTGGAAAAAAGAGCTTCATAGCGCATCGGATTCCTCCACTAAAAATCCACAATCTGATTCTGTGGGCAGCGGTAGCTACTAAGCCGGCGGTGCTGCGCCATCCCCAAGGACGACTCAGCCTTAACTAAGTTCCTTGCGCCGTGTGTGTCAATCTCAGCACTGGGAAGACAAAGACGGACGTGGTTCTGGTCACACCACCCCCACTCTCTCGTGCCCTTGTTGTCGGCCTACACAGGTGCTCGCTTACAGCACGTAGGCAAACAGTCTGTTGAAGCTATTTCGGGGGATCTCTGAGAATGTGAAAGCTGTATATCCACAACGACCACAGTGACGCACTCCGCCTGGGCAGACAGGATCTCTGTGTGCCACTAATTTCTCTAAATTTGCTTTCGTGGTTTTGAGTTGACACACACACGCAGGTCTATACACACGACTGCAAATACAAAGATCCCCCGTATAGCCTTCGCAGACCTTTGTGGCAAGTGCTGTTAGCGAGCAACTATGAATAACGGCACGACACACGAGGGGGTGGATGGCCAGCACCACGCCCGGCCGCCTTTGTCTCCCGAGTGACGATGATTTTACACACCGCATCAGGTCCTCATTCGAAGCAGAGTCGACTCAGGCGAGGCCCAGGACCGGTTCAGATAATGGTCACCGGTGTTGGCCGTGAGCGGGAATCAAACTCGGACCGCCGAGTTCGGTAGCGTAGCGCACTAACCACTACACTACCGCTCCCCACACACACCTAACGGTTATAAGATGCACCCCTAACTTTCGCTTTAAAATACAAATTGAGAAAGGGGCGTCATAATCGTAGAGGATCGTGCTAACCGCTCCACCCATACACTCACACAGACAGCCATACAAACCAGATAACAGATTCACATTTTCACGAAACAGCGGGATCACATCGTCTCGTCTCTGCAATTTCCCCCCCTCCCTACCCCCCCTGCCCCCCCCCCCCCCCGCCCCCCCGGACAGCAAATTGTGGCTATCGGTGCGTTTTCGCACAAATCGCACTGGGTCGGAGCTGGCCTGAGATGTCTGCACGTTAATCCTCGTGCACAGGGAATGAGTCCCCCTGTTCGTCGCGTGGGTCATGCCTGCGTCACGCTCAACATCTGTCAGATCCGACGCCAGGCTCTGTCAGCGAGGACGTTGATTTGACGCGAGCCCTGGGTGGACGCAGGGATTACCCGGGGCTGTATGACGAGTCAATCCCGCTCGGGTTTTGCGGCCGCAAGGCAAGAGCTGCCAAAACTCGAAGCGCATCGCCCTGGGGTGGAGGGGTGAGATCATTAGTCAAGAGACACTATAAGTCGGCGCCGCTGACATCCCATGTTCTACATCCTATGTTGAACTGGCATCCTATGTTCCAAGGCCGTAATTATAATATATATTGGGGGGGATATGCTCAAAATGTTCCCCCCAATATATTGCTATAAAAAATAATTGCTATGCTATGTAAATAAAAATAACAATTTTCTTAACCTTCGCCACAATATCATACAAATAAATGCATAGATTTATGTTCACATGATTGTGGTTATGGTTGTACTTTATTAATACCTAATCTCTGCCATTACATACAATGAAACAAGAAATGGCAAAAAAAAGTAATAACAGAGCAATGTAATACAATACACTATAGGACATTATTGCAAAAAAGAAATAAAAAGTCCATTCCATGTGCTAGTGAATTTTTTAATATTTTAGGCAGGAAATCAGTTTTCAAATTTAGATATTTTTCTGGGTTGGGACCCCCAGACACCCTGGAAGATTTGGTCCCCCCCAATGTTGACTGCATGGCTACGGCCTTGCTATGTTCGACATCCTATATTGAACTGCCATACAATGTTTGACATCCTATGTTGAACTGGCATCCTCTGTTCGACCGCTGCGTATGTTTTAAGCGGTTTCGCTGCTCGGCTTTCCCGTGTGTGATTTCGGGCTGTAATGTGCGCATTGTCCGGCACGGTTTCTTGCGAGCTTCTCCAAGGAATGAATTTCAGCTGGAAACGAAACGTCGGACGACTCAGTTCCCGACAAAAGCCCCCAGAAAGAAACGTATTGCGCAAACTCTGGCAATCCGACGGAATTTGTCTAGCAAGCCAGACCCTGCTGATGGGACCCAGGATGTCATAACGGGTCAAGAGTTTGCTTGCTAAAGCATGTGCTGCTTAACAATGCAGTTACTCGTCTGGGAAGCCAATAGGCAGATGGATACAAATAAACAGCACAGCAAAAAACTGCAGCAAAATACATTTTGATGCGGAGACACAGAACGGAAGTTGGACTTGTATTTTCCAGGTCATCTGGTGTGATGTTATCCATCTTCTGATGCGAGGGTTCCATATGGAACTGGCTTCGTCTCTTTCATGATAACATGACGCCGAGAGTACAATTGGATCATCATCGTCAACATCATTCACGACTCGATATCGCGCCCGAACACAGCGACAAAGCAAGTCCCGAAGCGCGCACGGGAGTCAGAGACTGAACAGGGCCCTCCCTTGCTCACAGGTACAGGCACACTTGTAACATAGGATCACAAGAAGGTTCCCATGACAACCAATGTAATTGTACACAACATGTAATTGGGGCAACATAATTGGGCGAAAGAGCAAATGGATAGGGAGCCGCTACTGGCCCACATTGATACCCATGGGGGGAGTCTCGCGTTGGGTCAGAACATTCCAAGTGATTATCTCTGCGAAACGCCAAAGCGGGCTGTCTGTTCGGCACGCGCAAAAAAAGTAGGCCATTGCGTGTCGGCGTGAATGCAGTGATGTGTCACGCATACGGCTCCCTTTGTCAGGATGAGGGCCTCCCAACTCTGTGCCGGTTGTGGGGGCGGGGGGTGTTATTTTACCATACTTCACCACGCTGGTCAATGCGGGATGGTGGAGGCGGCGAGCATGACTGAGGGAGTATTGGAGTACTACTCTTTGGTTTATTCGGTAAAGTCGCGTAGGTAAAAAAATAAAATAAATGAAAACAACTAAATTAAATCACGACGTTTCGAAGGCAACACAAGCTTCCGTTACAGCCAAAACCACTGTGGTAAACTAACGGTTCCACCTGAAGACGAAAGCTTGTGTTGCCTCCGAAACGTCGTGATTTAATTTAGTTGTTTTCGTTTATTTAAATGTTTACCTACGTGAATTTTCCGAAAAAGCAAAGAGTATGAATCCTTGCAGTCACGAAAGCTTCAAATCTAAAATTATTGGAGTACTGTACAACTATGTGCATTGTGCTGCCACTGCCCTCTGCTGCCTACCACGTAAACCTGCAAGCCACGTGACTCGTACCTGTCAACCACTTATCAGTTGGCGAGCTTATCTCAGAACCAATTCAGACCTTTTTGGTCACCCCGTGCACTTATAAATCTCAACTTTCACCTTACAAAGTCCCATCACAAAAGGGAGAAACACAAACAAATAGACACAAACATGTTTGCCCGACTACTCAATTACCCCGCACAAGAATACGAGACACACCGTCTGGTTTGACAGCTATCCAGGCTCGCACTGCTTAGCATTGACGGTGAATTGCCCACTAATTAGGGGGGGGGGGGAGCGGCGGCGCTGTGGTTGGCGCATTGCGTTATAATCCGACGGCTAACGTGGATTAGTGATTGACATGTGAACCAGTCATGGGTAGCCCACGTTCATTAACCTCCACTGACCAGCGTGGTGAAGTATGGTCAAACTACCCCTTGACTGACACGCCATGGAAGATGCCTTCGTCTAGCAGAGGACTGACGAAGGGCTGCAACGCTACTTTGAGCAACTATTGTCCATCACTTTATTTTCCGTGACTAACACCGCCCGCGGATTTCCGCGAAATACTCGGCCGTGTGGGAGGGTTTGTTGTGAGTGCGGTGGGGGGGGGGCGAATACGTCATCACGCACAGGCCCGACTCAACGTTGCCGGATGCAAGTGACGTCATCACGCACATGTGCGCGGAGACGTCACCACCACGCACTTGCCCGGTCGCGCGCCAGCCAGGCAGCCCAGCCAGGAAGCCAGCCAGCCAGCCAAACTTTTTTTTCGAACACAGCATAATTCGGTGTCCCAGCTCCGCCGCATGTTTTTGTGTCATTACCTGGCCGGGAAGAAAACAAAAAGAGATTGCGCAGATGCCTCGTGACGTCGTTTGGTCTCAAGCGCCTGATGTCCTCCAATATCAAATTAAGTGCGTCTGGTAAATTACGAAGGGCAATTGGAAACGCAGACACACACACACGGCAAAGACACCCCGTATAACCATGCATATCAGGTTGACACAGTACAAAGTAACAAAGACCCCCCCCCCCCCTCCGTATATTCAAACATAGTGTTAAATCACACGCACATACTGCAACAGACATAGATCCCCCCGTAAAGTCCTACAGGTTGCTGGGACAAGTGCTAAAGTGTTTGTGGTGCTGCGCCTTATTAAGGCGACGAGGGGAGAGGTGTGGCCAGCACCACGCGCGACCGGCTTCGTCTACCCACTGGTGGTGGTCACGCATCGCGCCGCGGTGCTCACTTGGACCGGCTGTCACATCACTCGCCACCGACGATAGCTACGGTCAGCATTTGGCCTCTTCTGCACACGTAGAAGGGGGGGGGGCGGGGGGGGTCAGCAGAGGGCAGTGCACCACAGAGGTCGCAAACGGGTTTTGATTCCTTACCCGTAACCGGCCGCACCAGGGTCGCAAACGGGTACCCGTACCCGGCCGGGTAAGGGTAGCCGTTCCCTACCCGTACCCTACCCGAAATGAGTGACAAACGGTGACTCACCAGTGACTCACGGCCTACCCGTACCCGGCCGCACCAGGGTCCCTACCCGTACCCTACCCGAAATGAGTAACAAACGGTGACTCACCAGTGACTCACGCCTACCCGTACCCGTACCCGGCCGCACCAGGGTCGCAAAAGGGTACCCGTACCCGTACCTGGCCGGGTACGGGTAGCCGGGTATCGGGTAGGGTACGGGTATCGGGTACCCGGTTGCGACCTCTGGTGCACCAATATCCATTGCTTTACCGTACTTCAATGTCACACGTGCTCTCCCCATCGTCACCCTGCAACCAGCGCGGTCAAGTATGGTCAAATAACACCCCACGACCGGTACGACGCAAGCCCTCATCCAGCAGTCGATTTGACGAAATGGCCCCACGTATGCACGTGTGTGTGTGTGTCCAACTTCTTTCGCAGGGTACCAACCGTTGCTAATTCGAGGTGCGTGCACAACTCTGCACGTGCGCGTACGTGACGTCATAATGTTGTGCTCTGTGTCAGTGTTCTTCATCGCAAGGCCCGCGGGCCACTGAAGGTCCCTGGTGGGCTTTAGTGCGCACCCCCCCCCCCCCCCGACTATACACGGAGAGTAAAAACACATCCCATAATCGTGCTGCTGTCAAACCCAAATGGTTTCAAGTGGCGTGGCGGCCCTCACGCTGACTGATGTATCATCGGCGAAAGTGGGCCCCCCCTCCTGAAAATGAGTGAGGAACACTGCCGTACGTGCGTGGTAAGTGTCACGTGGGGAGCGGCAGTGGAGCAGTTAGCGCGCTGCGCTGCAAACCCGGCGACACGAGTTCAATTCCGGCTGACAGCCAACACCAGTGGCGATTATCTGAACGGGTCCTGGGGCTCTCCTAGGTCGACTCAGCCTCAAATTAGTATCTGGTGTGGTCTCTAAACATCGCCAGTGGGGAGACAAAGGCAACCGCGCGTGGTGCTGGCCACCCACCCACTCGCGTTCTGTGCCGATCTGTATAGGTGCTCGCCAGCAGCACTTGCCCCCACAGTCTGTTAAAAGCTATGCGGATGATGTTTGCCTTAGTGTCATGTATATTTAACGTGATGAACGTGGCGAGTTTTTTTGAAGCTCGCTTAGAAAAAAATTCTGAGCGGCCAGCAACCAACAGCACTCTTTGAAGGTGGAATAGATCGGAGTAAGTTACTAATGTGAATATGTGCAAGTGGAAACCACTGTGTCGAGAAGAGCAATTATGTGGGACCAATGTTCATGAAATAATTCATTTCATGGAATATATAATAGCGTCTCGCCACTGCACAATTCTTAATCATCAAGCCTCCGGGCACAAAGCCAACGCCATCAACTTGAAAATTACCCTCATACGAATGTTCTTGCTAAAGCTGCTGCAACAACTGTTACTAGGCAACTGTGGTTTCCTGGGCATCCACTTCAAAGTGATTATATAGCTCCAAAGCAATCGGAACGCGTCAGAATCTCGGATCCTTAGCAAAAAGGGTTGAGCCCTGGATAGATCTTGGATGGGTGACCACCGTGCAATGACACGGGTTGTTCTTATCTACTGCGGGACTACGTTGTGGTTTTGCAGAGGGCGGTGCAACACAATTCACTGTTGTACTGTAGTTGTCCACGTCAATGCACGCCCACCCCCTGCGCCAACTAGGGCGATGACGCGCGGAGCGGGGAAGCCTTCAGCCCTGCAGACGATTGCCAAAGTGGCTGCACTATTTAAACACGTAGAAATGGGCTCTCATCTGGCTGAATTCGAGAACTTCCCTGACACGCGGTGATAAATATAAATATGAAATTATACGTGGGGGAAGGATATCTCTGATCCTATTGTCCGCGGGGTTACCCGCGATTATACTCACATTGTCTGCGGGGTAAACGTGTGCAGATAATCCCTCGGACAATAGGATGACTTTGTCGCACCAACTCTTCTTATCGCGACAAATTCTCAGATAATTAATCGGAGTCACAGGCAAGATTTCCCCTGGATATGGCATGGAATGCAATTTCAATAGCATTCGACATGGCATTGGAAATCCCATTTTAAATAACGTATGGGACCTATGCATGACTGCTTGTGATATTTCTGAGCTCCCTCCCGATTATCATAACCACGTACACTTCTATGCCAATCCACTACTGGATGAAGGCCTCCCCACACCGTGTCGATCGTGGAGGTCCGAGCAAAACATCACCATACCTGGTCAATGCCGTTTAATAAATGTAGGAGCTGCTCAGGACCGGTTCAGATAATTCCTCGTCATTTGTCCTAGCCCTGGCTGGGAATTGGACTCGTATGACCAGGTTCATAGTGCGGTGCGCTAACCGCTGCGCCACCGCTCCTCGACCCCCTCACGAGGCTACAGGTGGGGTTCGTCCGTCACCAACGTGAACGAGATAAAGGTGCAGCTCTTCAATTCCTTACTCACGCCACCGCTACAGGAATGGCATCCGCTGCAGGGATCGCCGAGAGAGAAATCCCCTGCAAGTTATTTTTGGCCTACTCTTCCACGCTGCTCAGACGTCTTGGAAAGCGGCGGGGAGTGCCCACACTTTACCCCACCACCGGCGACGACCTGCCGATGGTGTCAACTGTGGAATGTCATTATTTGGTTCTTTCGGTTAAGTCACGTCTAAAGATAAAATAATAAATTAAATTAAATAATAGAATACGACGTTTCGATTGCAACACAAGCAATCATCATCAGGTATAATGAAATAGCGACATAAAATCTAACCAGAAAACTATAGACAGACATATTAGCAGACAGATATTACCAAGATACATAGCGAGAGTAACACAGGTAACAGACGTGACTTAACCGAAAGAACCAAATAATAATTCCTGCAGTCACGAAAGTTCTAAAATTAAGATTGTGGAATGTCAATTTATACTCCTGGATTGACAGAGGCACAGGGAGTGGGGGGGGGGCAGGAGGGATTAAGACGCTCGTCCACTATTACGACTATCGAGCCACGATATTGAACAGGTGACCTTTCGATTGAAATTCCATTGTGCCCGCCATTATACACCACGGCAGCTTCCACGGATAATAATAATAATACCGCGGACAGCACAGACAGGGATCGGACGCTCCAATGATGGTCCTTTGATGCATCTCCAAAGGACCGTTTCAGAAAAGTGCCTTGCGAGAGGCCACTTTGCACTGGAACACCAGATCCCACGTGGGCCCTTGCATAGGAATAGGCACAATAGGTCATGTTCTGTTTACACGCAGTCGATTTTTTTGGCACGCTGTCTGTGTTGACACGAGGAACAATGTCTCTCTGTTGCAACGGAGACAGTTTGCTTTGCGTGTGTACCAAAGGGAGAGGAGACACGGAGAGGTGGGCATCGGAGAGGAGTCGGTTACGCAAACAAGATGAACACGTCCATCTTTCGTCCATCTCGGCGTAATGAACACCAGACGAATGACTTAGGCAGACAATCGCAGGTGTCACTTTGCCTTAATCAGCTGCGATGGAGTGGCGCTTTTTAAAAAAAAAAGGTGGTGTGTGTGTGTGTGTTGAGTGCTTGTTGAGTGTGTGCTTTGGTGGTGTCAATGACTCGATCAGCATCGTAATAATTATGCACGTATGTTGAACTTCTTTCGCACCGTTCGTAGCCAACCATGATAAACATAAAACTGTCTTTCCGACAGACCTGTTCTTCACCTGAGGACGGCTGCTTGCGTTGTGGCCGAAACGTCGTGAGAATTGTATTTTATTATGTTTTATTTGTATTATTTTATTATTTCCCTTCTACGTGACTTTACCGAAAGAACCAAGAAGATGAAACATGAAGCAGTTGTAAAGAAATTAGTTTTAAATCTTCATTTAAAAGTGAATTTCTCCAGTGGCTTCCTAATATCGGAGGCAAGAGCGTTCCAAATGGCGCATCCAAAAGTGCGCGATGCACTGACTGTCTTTTTGCGATGTCTTGCCAAAAGCCCTTGCAAGGATGGCCGGAGTTCGCGTGATGGTTTTTGTTCCTTGACGAGATCAGCAAGGTATCTTGCTGATTATCTTCATCGTTACCACCGCCACCAACACAATCAGCGTCACAATAAAAAAAATCCTCCATATAACCCTACAGCCGGTTGGCGCAAGTGCTGTTATCGCGAACCTATGAAGACCAACACGGCACGCGACGAGAAGTTGGGTGGCTAGGCACACGCCCGGCCGCCTTCGAATCCCCAAATGCTGATGAATACACACCGCATCAGGCATGTGTGCATATCGAACTTCCTTCATACTAAGCCAACCGTGCCAATTGGGAACAGGCGATGCACGCTGCCACCTCGCGCTTTACGTAAGACCCTAACGACTTCTCAAGCAAGTGGCTTTTGTAGGTAATTGCGGGGGCTGCACCTTTATCCAGAGGCGTGCACGTGAAGTCGCTGATGTGACACGAGGGCACAGCCAATCCGAGTTGAGGAGCGCGGGGCGTCCGCCAAAAACTCCCTCGTGTGCGGTTGCTCGCTCAAGCTCAGACCCAGCAAATGTTTATTCAAGAAGGATGAGTCGAACTAACCACTATGCCACCGCTCCCGCACACGACCCACATCGTCACAATTACCACAATAATCATCATCGTCGGAACTGCCAATATAATCGTCATCGTGACCAATGCCACGACCAACATCAGCATCATCACCACTGCCACAATAACCATCATCATCATGACGGTCAGCAACCACCGTCTCCATCATTACCGCCACCACAATCAACATCACCATTACCATCACCACCACTATTGTCACTTCCGCCGCTGTCATTCCACGAGTATCATCTATTTTCATGATAACGTCCACGGCCACCATCATCGACAACACTCTCATTTATGTCTCCACACTATCATCATCGTCATCATCATCATCCCCACTCATTTCCATCATAACTAAAAATGAATTGAAACATTCGAGTCGGCGTGCAGTAAATGATGCATGTAATTGCCTAGGGCATTCGGACCAATGCATAAATAAACACGAGCGTACTGGATACAAATAATAAAAACTCTAAATAATAAGTAGCGTAGTTGTGGAGAATATAAATCACAAAACAGATGAACAGACGAGAGCTTTTGTGTCCGTGTCTCGACGTCACACAAATTTAAGTATTTCCGACGCAACGCTTCAGCTGCGCGGCCATCTAGGACAAAATCATAATTTCATCCGCATTGATTCAAGACAAGCAAACCATGGACCGGTTTCGACAAACAACGTCTCATCAGCAGTCAGGCGTGCTTAAATCAATGCTGGTTGCACACCATCGATACATCACTCAAAATAATCATGAGCCTCGTTGCGGAGAACATAAATCGAGACGTTTGACGAGAATCGGCAAAGCGGTAAACGATTCCATTACCGATTCCAAATGTAATCAATGGCATGTTAGTAATGAATGCAACTGATTTGCAGATTTTCTTTCTCATGCCACTTGCCGGCGAATTGACCTCCACCCCTAGAGCAGTGGTTCTTAACCTGGGGCGCACCCATCCCCTGGGGGAGCGAGATGCCCTTAGTGGGTGTGCGAGACTTGCCCATATTTTTTTTAGAAGCTAAATCATCGAAACACAAATTAAGCACGGACACGTAAGTACAACTACTTTGTTTCATAAAACTTTATACGTTGCTTGTTTATACGATTGAGATACCCAAGGGGTGCAAGGCTGCAGTAAAGGTTTAAGAACCACTGACCCAGAGAACTGCTCGAAAGGGCATTTGATCTCGCGGTGGCCAGACACGTCTCGGAAAACACGGGAGCACCCACACTGTGACCCGCCATACGCCGATCAGCTCGATTATTGCTTTACTTGAGGTGGGGGGGGGAGAGGCTCGTGGGAGGGGGTTCAAGGTTCAAGAGACGCGTTCGACTGCCGCACCGGGAGTTCGACATTGCCGGCGACCTCTGCATTGCAATACCAGTAGGGTAACCAGTACATCGGTGCAACATTCTCATACTGTATGTATGTATTTTTGATTTTTTTTTTTATAAAGGTATTTAAGATTGTACATCCAGCGTTGTGCAAACGCTGCAATGCAATTGCCCAAAGCATTCGGGCGAACTTCTATTGCACCATGCATAGCCAACAGTGCTAAACGGATGTGCGAATGCAAAGTACGTCCACGTGAAGCAATAAAGGAGACTTCCCTCCAGCTGGGGCCGATGATCAAATCGGACACGGGCTTTGTAATCGGAGCTTTTTGTGTCCTCGCGAATTATGCCAACGCACAAGCCCATCGCAAACGACGCGCCGAGCATGCATTGCACGCAGACACACCGGAGGCAAATGAACAAACACACACGGAAAATAATTAAACATCCTCCAGCCTCGGAAAGAGTCAGAAATAAGCAATGCGGTTCAAGTGTCGAAGACTACAGTATATGTGACCATTGTATGCCGGGCGTAAAATACCGATCACTCACTGCATGGGGAAAGTGAAAAGGCAATCGCTGTGTGATTTTGTGTGAACAAATTAGAAGGCGAGCGAAAGCACGGCCGTGCCTGAAGGCACGCCGGGGTTCGGCTCTGGCGAGCACACAAAAGACAAAGAGCCCCCGCATAGCCTGTAACGGGTTTTTGGGGCAAGGGGCGTTAGCGAGCAATTGCGAAGGCCGACACGGCACTCGAAGGGGAGTTAGTGCGTCGGCGCCACGTTTGTCTTCCTCGTGGCGATATTTACGCACAGCACCATGTGCTCATTGAAAGGCTGAGTCGATATGGGAGGCTCAGCACCGGTTCAGGAATTCGTCACTGGTGTAGGTCGCGAGAGGGCAATCGAACTCGGGTGGCCTGGTTCGTAGCGCAAGGCGCTAACCACTGCGCCACCGCTTCCCACGAACACAGAAGGCCCCGTGGTGCCAAACCCCGCGCACACACGAACGCACACGCGGAGGGCGGTGAATCCATTCAATTTGGCTGAATTGACAAGGACGGGAGAGATAACATCGTGCCACGAGGATTTCCTCTCGACATATTCGCACGCAAACACGCGCACGCAAACACACTCACACACACGCACACAAACACACGCACGGAAACGCACGCACACACACGCACGCAAACACACGCAAGCACACAAACACACGCACACACACATGTACACACACGCGCGCGCGTCCGCTCTTGATGCCGACTTTAAGGAGCAACATTTATCCCGATCTTGTCATCTTTATTTCCTGAGCTTAACCAAGACTGTACAGCATTCGTTTGCATCGGCGGGCTTTGCTCTTTCCCATTTACTTTTCTACCGCTCTGATTATTTTTGTGCGCGTAATGTGTTCCCCGTTTTTAATCCCGATCGTGCTATCAGCGCCGTGCCATCTCTCGTAGAGTAATGATGGCAACATCCCGCCCTCACTCCGCCTCCCCCTACCCCCCACACCCCGTCGCGGTGACGTGGCCCATGCAGGGGTAGTGCGTTCGCCTCTTGTTGCCGAGGCTCACGGTTTGAACCCAGCGGTCCGCCCTGGTTAATACGGTGGGTGTATTCAACTGTAAAAAAACAATGCTACGCCCCATCTGCTTCAGAAGGGGCCGTAAAAGTAAAATCCCGTGCTGTCATTCGCAAGGGTAGCCCATTGTGTGCACGGCGTCATTGTCCGAATTTGCCATGGAAAAAAAGTATCCGCAAATAGGTCAAATGGCATTATAAGTAAGAATCGACGCCCTGCTTAGGAAACATGGGCAGAAACCTCCAAAAATAGGAACGTGAAACTCGGCGAGGTCTTCCTGGGTAAACAAGCACAATACTAATGAGAATGTCCCACGGAAGTGGATATCAAAGAGCTACCTTTAAGTTCCCTTCATGTGACCTCTGGTTCACATTGTCGTGAGTTAGAACTTTCCGATTTGAGTATTATCTGAGTAATATCACTCTCGTATGCTCTTCATCGCCCTATTTGTGAGAGCCATCATCAATTAATTAAAATCAAACTGACATTTTAATCCCGAGAGCTGAAATTGTATCCAAATTAAGCGCACAAACCAAATGTAACGTGATGCGTGGAGGGTTCTGATTGATGTCATTGGTGGCCAGACTGATTCCACCGTTGTCATTGCATGTACATGTTTATCGAATGGAACTCAGGAAGGAGGGGTTACGCAGCGATTAGCGGATTGTATTACAAACCCGGTTACCCGAGTTAAATTCATTCCTTACCACAGTTAACACCCGCATTGGGGTCATAGCTGATGCGTGGATAACGATCGCAATTTATATTCAATCAAGTCACGACAACCCGCCTCTCGTGAAAGGCATTAGCCCACTTAGACACGGTGCGGTGAATCCGAACATTATTAGGGCATCGCGTTCGGCAGCGGTGAAGCGAACGTACACACTGAACAAAACACATCACTCAATTGTGGTCAAACAACCTCACCGTGTGATAACGCAAAGAGAAAAAATCAATCAGTGATGTTTTCTCGACGAAATATTTTTTTTATTTTTAAAATGCGTGTTTAGTCTATCGGCTTTCCAGACCAATTTAACCCAACAGCATTTATTCTAAGAGGTTTCGATCTTATGGGTCTCATCAGCAGAGCAAGATTGTCTAAACAAATGTTCCGGGATTACCAAACGGGTTTGGAAGGGCCACTCCGCATCAATTTCAGGGCCAATGTTCAAAGCACAATGCCCCCATAGTTTTATACGGAGCGTTCTTGCCAATAACATCTGGTTACCCAGAAGCATTCGTTTTAGACTGCGACCAAATTGATGCCGAGGCTAAAGCGGTTTCAAGGAGAAAGCGTTACGTAATCCACCAGTGTGCATGATCTGTATTCCTTATTCACCGTGCCGCTGTGTTCGTTCGCTGGGCGCTTCGGACAAATTTGCCCGCAGTAGTAGTCAATGTTCTGCCTCGGCTATGCGGAACAAAGGGGACCGCATCAAAGAGAGAGGGAGAGACAGACGGACGCAGATGTGGACGTGTATGCACTGACAGGGGGAGCGGTAGTGCAGTGGTCAGCGCACTGCACTGTACTGCGAATCCCGGCGACTAGAGTTTGATTCTCGCTCTCGACCAACACAAGTGACGATTATCTGCACCGGTCCTGAGCTTCTTCTAGGTCGACTCAGCCTTAAATGAGTACCCGGTGTAAATGTGTAAAACATCGGCTCTGGGGAGACAAAGGCGGCCGGGCGTGGTGTTGGCCACCCACCCCTGCGTGTGCCGTCCCGGCCTTCATGCTCGCTAACAGCACTTTGCCCCAACAGTCTGTCAAAGGCTACACAGGGGGATCTTTGTCTTTGCTACGTGCATGCACTGCGAGGAATGAGGACGCGGTGCGTTGCGCACTGCGCTTTGATTCGGGGCCACGTCCAACGTAAGTGGCCAAGGATGTCCGTCCGAAGCGGTCACGGACAATCCCGGCCCTACCCACGTCACCACCCCGCAGTGATTGATCGACGCTGGGAAGCGCCGTCTCGAATGCAGATTGCCAATCCACTGCTGGACGGTCGTTGGCTTCTTCTCCGCGCGCCGTGCGGTGAGTGCGAGGTTGATTTGACCATTATTGAGACGCGCAGGTGAGTGCGGGTTGGCGAAGTCATAAGAGCAGAGATATTGGGCGCACAGAAGAAGAGTACAACGATGGCACTGGAAGCCTGCCGCAGCCAACGCAGGACAAGGCGCAGCCCTGCAATGTCTTAGTCGCGTCACTCTCGCGGGTACTTGGCCTACTCTTCCACGCTGGACAGGCGTGTCACACTCTACCCTACTACCCGGCAAGTGACTTCCCGATCGACTACTCGTGGGGTACCCACGGCTCAATGTCTTACTCGATATAGTTCAAGAATGCCGCTAGACTCATTTGGAGTATCGAATTTATAGCGGAAGGCACTTCCACTAATATTGTACAATACACGGCACACCTATCCAGAATAATTTTTTTTTTAATCAGAGTGATTTCCTTCTCAAATGAGCGTTGTGCCGTTTACAGCCCGGAGCTTGTGGTGGAAATTCCACGTTCATATCGTGCGGAAGACAACCACTTCAACTCGGTACCTAATTTATCGACCCTGGATGGATGATGGGCTGAGTCTACCCCACCAAGATGGTTCTGAACTTGCAGCCTTCAGATTGCCAGCCCCTATAATGTCGTATACAGCACGACATTCCTTTAACCGTATGAATCCATGTACGTGTGTGCAGCCGTACCCCGATTTACGTCGGGATGGGGAGTGGTGGTACGTTCCTGAAATGTGCGACGACGAATATCGAAACGACGTTAATCAAAGCAATGTACTGGGCAGTAGGTGGAGGCCACGGCTGGATACAGAGAAGGACGGTTGATTCTGTCAGCGACGTAAGTACGGGCGTAGAGGCGACGCAAATCGGCTAGCGGTGTTAATAATAGTGACAACGTAATTGCGAAACGACGTGAAATGGGGGAGACGTGAATCTGGGAATCGCCGTACTCAGGAGGGATGGATACATACTGTACAGGGCGAGCTGGGTGTGACGTTCCGCAATCATACCCGAACACAGCGTGCTGGACTGTTCAGACTCAAATTAAGCACAAATGTATGTACCCATTATTTATACCACTGCATAGAGAGAGAGATACGGGGGAGGTGACAGGGGGAGAGGGAGGGGCGGGGGTTAAGAAACTTGCCCTTTGCTTGTGAAAATATTTCACCCGGAAAACAAAATCCCCTTGAGATGCAGCATCTCGTTTGCAATAGGTTCTTTGGTGTCAATGGTCTCAGAATCAGAATATGTATTCATGCTGGAGGAATCCGATGAGCTCTTAAGATATCTCTTGTTCACAGATGTCCGTGCGTAGCAAACACGTAATGACACGCGCATACAGACATTTGAAATCTGTAACTCGTACAAGAAAAAGAAAGGAAAAACAATTCATCGCATTCGTCAATAACCGCTGCCTTAAAAGGAAACGTTTATAGTAGGCGACGTTTCGGGCGATGTACCTTCTTCATAGCCAACGGGCCACTTCTCAAAACGTCGCTTCTCATATGCGTCTTTCTTTTAAGGCCTCAGTGTTATTGACGAATGTGTTGCTTTCGTTGTGTTAATTGGGCTTGCGAACCACTGGAAACGGATCAGCAGCAGCAGCCTCATCGCCAGAGAATGTGCCCAAGTAAGCATCGATATCGTGAATATCAAACACTGCCGCGTCGGGTGACAGAATTGCCCCTGCGACCTCTGAATTCATTGCGCTCACCATTACCCATTACACCACGGAAGCATCGGAGATAAAAAAAAACCTTTAACCCCCCCCCTCCCCATCGAACCCCCACCTCGCACTCCTCCACCCAACCCCGCGCTCCCGTGTAGCCCTTCTCTCACGGATTCCCTGTCTCTTCATGCGCAGTAGCAGCAGTGGCAGCAGCAGCAGTGGCAGTGGCAGCAGCAGCAGCAGTAATCGCTGACCATATTGCGTGCGCATAGCCCCCTGTACAGACACCGGCACACAAACACACACACGGGGAGTTGCGCGATTCAACTGTGAATCAACATGATCCTTTAAACAGCTTCGAGTCCCCGTTAGGACAGCGGGTGTTTGGTTCGAGGTAAGATTTTATCTGCGTACACACACACACGCGCGCGCGTGTATTGCCCGTGTTACATTTCTATAATTGCGTTTCACGCAATGTATGTGCATTCGTAAAAGTGTCAGCCCAGTCCTGTCCAGCACGTGTGATGATTTGTTTTGTTAAATGGTATCGAATGGGTCTGATATGCGTGCTACGTATACGAGCAAAACAGGATGGGCGAGAAGTCCCTATACCGGTCTATGTTAGAAGTGTTCGCCGCTCGCAATGTTAAAGGGGTATAGGCATTTCTCGCCCAACCACTCAGTACACCATCGAGCGTTTTGGTTTCGAGTGTAAATCTATGTCGTATAGATCGCGGCGTGTAGTTTGATGTTGTACATTGTGCTATCAATAGTGATGTTGTGTACGTGATGATGATTCACATTAATTATACAAGCAGTGTTTAGAGCAGATGAGTATAGGGAGTGGTGGTGCATTGGTTTGCGCGCTGCGCTCCAAATCCAGCCGTCTCAGCTCCATCTCGGCTACAGCGATAATATCCGTAGGCGAGCGATACGATGGACCGGTTCTGGCCCTCCTCTAGCGCCACTTAGCCCTAAATCATGATTCCGATGCGATGTGCGAACATCAGCATCAGAGTCATTAAAAGATGCTTGCTCACATCACCAAATAGTACGTTTGATCACACGGCGGGAACATTGGCGTGTGCGTGAGCGTTGACTCATCTCAGCCTTGAAAAGAGGACCCGGTGCTGCGTGTGAAAAGCAATTGTTGGGAAAACAAAGGTAGCCGGGCGTGGTGCTATCTCCACCGCCAATCTCTCGTGCCCCGTGCCGACTTTCATTGGTGCTTTGCTAATAGTATCTGCCCCAACAGCCCTGTGTAGGCTATGCGGGAGTGTGTGTGTGTGTGTGGGGGGGCGGGTTATTTGTCTTGTGTATGTTAGAGAGAAAGTGAGTGTGTGTGTCTACATTAGCGCTGGGTAGACAAAGCCGGGGGGGGGGGGGGCGGGTTGCGCCTTCGTCTTTGTGTGTCTGCCGTGTTATTGAATCCGCCGTGACGTGAAGGACGGCCCCGTGTGACTTAACCAGCGATGAATGGGTCTGGTCCGTAACGCTGATACAGACTGGCTTTCAATTAACAGTTCATCTATAGAGGTCGAATGCAACTTCACGCGCGAAGGTCACCGCCGCTGCGCAGGCGAGCGAGCAAATGCAATTGATTCGTCACTCAGAGCAGGCGACGGTTCAGCCGAGGCAATACAATGAAGGGGCATTCCAATACTCTTCGCCCTGGTTACCATTTCATAATCGCGATGCCGTGTGGCGGGTGACGAGCCAATGATCCCGAAGAACAATTTGTGCTCATTAACGCGTGCGCCCGACCTGCTGCCGTGCCACGTGGTTGAGCGTCATCACAGGGCCGTGAACGAAAAATACAGAAGAACAACTGGGAAATGCAGCGTTACCCGTTGTTCAAACGCACAATCCCCAATGGCAATGCCTTCAAAAGAAGAATACATATAATAGGTGACGTTTTGGAGCTATGGCCCTGCCCAGCACGAGTATTTGGAGTTTATTCTGTTTTGTTATTTGTGTGCTGAGCACCATTGCTAACGCACAAGGATCAACGCGTGCATTGTTTAAGCTGTCGCGCCGGGTTGTGAGTCCAGTGAGGTGACCACTACACCGCGACAACCACCCATCATCCCCCGCTGCATAATTCACTCGCGTTGTTGAACTACTTACCGGATTAATAAATCGTTGGATTGAACAAAGAGTTTCCCTCCCACCTCGCCTTGCGTATAACCTACGCGGCATATTGCAAATCTCATTTTCGGAAAGCGATAATGAATCTCAATGGGTCTCTCTCGCCTGCCAGAGGGCGGCAATGATTGATCAATTATTTCAAGGCAGAGGGCAGTTCCTTAACAATGCTATGCGGATTTTGAATGCAATGCCAGTGTACCCACGCTCGCAGTCGCCCTCGGCCAAAAACATATCATTTACTTTATGTACAACCCCCCCCCGCCCACACCAACCCACACCCGTCTTTTAAATGAAACCATTTGCGTAGAAGTGGCTATCGAGTGTGCAGGTGGTGCAACTGCGCCAATGCCCATAGGCGTCGGTCCACAAAGAGAAGGGGGCGAGTGGGGGATGTAATTGGACAGGTGACCCCATATGTAAATACTTGTATCAGGGCCCGTGTCAAGCACACCACGCTATTGCACTCAAACAAAGACCCATGGAATTACACAGAGACCCATAGAGTTGCACAGAGACCCAAGGACTTACACAGGAACCCATGGATTTGAAAAGAGACCCATGGACTTACACAGAGACCCATGGAATTAGACAGGAACCCATGGATTTGGACAGAGACCCAAGGACTTCCACAGAGACCCATGGAATTACACAGAGACCCATGTATTTACACAAAGACCCATGGACCTACGTATAGATACACGTATGATGTGTGTGCGTGATGAGTGGTGAGCGTTTCCATGGCCAATTACGCACACACTCGCCTTCACCACCACCCTCCTTCACAGCCGTACACACACTGCTCACCCTTTAATACGACTCTCCAGCTAAATCTCGAAAGACAAAGATCCAGCCGTATAGCCTTTACAGACTGTTGGGGCAAGTGATGTTAGCGAGCACCACCTATGAAGGCCCGCACTGTACACGAGGGAGGTGGGGTACATAGCACCACACCCGGCCACCTTTGTTTCCCCAATGCTGCGTATTACACGCTGAACCGGATACTCCTTGAAGGCTGTGGCTGAGTCAACACCCACGCACACGTATGCACACAAAATGCGAAGATTCGTCCGCGTAATCTTGTCGGCTGTTTGGAGCAAGTGATGTTTGCGAGCGTCTATGTCTGATGATCGAAACAGCGCTTGAAAGGGAGATTTCGTCAGCACCGCATTACGCCCGGCCACCTTTGTCTCCCCAAGTGCCGATGCTCACACACCGCATCAGCTATTGTAAAGGCTGAGCATTCTCAGCGAAGTCCAACAACCGGGTCATGGATATCACTCGCCGCTACTGATAGTCGTGGCCGCGAATGAAAACTCGACTCGTTTGATTCCGAGCGAAAGTCCGTGGATAATTGCGTCACCACTCCTTACGCTCGATCGTGTTTCGAACTCCGCTCATCTTCAGCTCCGCACTGCATTGTCATCTCCCAGTTGCACATTCGCGCTCGCATCTCCCTTCCCGTGTACTCTCCGCCCCCTCATCTCCCCTCGCAAGCACTCGTCCACATCTCGCTCCCCACGAACTCTGCTTCCCCAGCTCCCCTTCCACGTCAATCTCCCTCCGTCACAACTCACCGATCCCAGATTATTTTTCACAACAACGCTCACAGTTCAGCTGCTCCTCCCCGACACCTCGCCCATCTATCTCCCCGTTCGCTGCTCTCTCTCTCCTCTCTCCTCAGCTCTTCTTCCAACCTGCTCACTCCACACCGTCTCTCTCTCTCTTCCTCTCCCCACAACACACCTCACGCACCGCTCTTCCCCACCACCTTCGTTGGGACATTTTACATTGAACGCGTGGGGTCGAGGGAGTCCAGTAATGAGACGGAGCACGTGGCTCCCCTCCCTCACTCGCTCGCACACGGGGACGTCTTCACGTGTGACCCGTCAGGACTTCGTGGTGCGACACACAGACCTGGTAGATTTACACAAACGAGAGTACAGGCGAAATAAATACAATAAAGATGAATCGCAGGCAGCCCAGCATTGCGATTTCTTACAAAATGGGGAGGTCTCCCATCCAGCAGTGGATCAACCACAGGGTTGTACAGTATGTGTGCATGTGTGTTGAACTTCTTTGGTGCCGTACGTAGCCAACCGTGCTAACCGAAGATGCACGCACATAGGGCATGGTTACTGTTCTCGCGAACTTTCACTCGCGGATGCCTCCACCCGTGGTGAGGATTCGGTCTGCCAGACTGTGGCTCACAACAAATCACCCACCCACCCACGCACTCACCCCACTCACTCACTCCACTGCAGGTCACGACAATTCACCCACCCACTCACCCACTCACTCACCACACTCACTCACCATATCGCTGATCACCTAAGTTCACCCACGCACTCACCACACTAAATCACCACACTGCAGCTCACAACAATTCACCCACTCACTCACCCACTCACTCATCCCACTGCAGCTCACAACATTCACCCACCCACCCACGCACTCACCCCACTCACTCACCCCACTGCAGGTCACGACAATTCACCCACCCACTCACCCACTCACTCACCACACTCACTCACAATATCGCTGATCACCTAAGTTCACCCACGCACTCACCACACTAAATCACCACACTGCAGCTCACAACAATTCACCCACTCACTCACCCACTCACTCATCCCACTGCAGCTCACAACATTCACCCACCCACTCACGCACTCACCCCATTCACTCATCCCACTGTAGGTCACGACATTCACCCACCCACTCACGCACTCACCCACTCACTCACCACACTGCAGGTCACGACAATTCACCCACCCACTCACGCACTCACCCACTCACTCACCACACTGCAGGTCACAACATTCACCCACCCACTCACGCATTCACTGCCCACAATCACTCACCCCACTGTAGGTCACGACAATTCATCCACTCACTCACCACACTCATTCACCATAACGCAGATCACCTCAGTCCACCCACTCACTCACCATACTCACTCACCACAGTGCAGCTCACAACAATTCACCCACTCACTCACCACACTCATTCACCATAACGCAGATCACCTCAGTCCACCCACTCACTCACCACACTGCAGCTCACAACAATTCACCCACTCACTCACCAAACTCACTCACCACACTGCAGCTCACAACAATTCACCCACTCACTCACCACACTCACTCACCACACTGCAGCTCACAACAATTCACCCACTCACTCACCACACTCACTCACCACACTGCAGCTCACAACAATTCACCCACTCACTCACCACACTCACTCACCACACTGCAGCTCACAACAATTCACCCACTCACTCACCACATTCACTCACCACACTGCAGCTCACAACAATTCACCCACTCACTCACCACACTCACTCACCACACTGCAGCTCACAACAATTCACCCACTCACTCACCACACTCACTCACCACACTGCAGCTCACAACAATTCACCCACTCACTCACCACACTCACTCACCACACTGCAGCTCACAACAATTCACCCACTCACTCACCACACGCACTCACCACACTGCAGCTCACAACAATTCACTCACTCACTCACCACACTCACTCACCACACTGCAGCTCACAACAATTCACCCACTCACTCACCACACTCACTCACCACACTGCAGCTCACAACAATTCACCCACTCACTCACCACACTCACTCACCACACTGCAGCTCACAACAATTCACCCACTCACTCACCACACGCACTCACCACACTGCAGCTCACAACAATTCACCCACTCACTCACCACACTCACTCACCACACTGCAGCTCACAACAATTCACCCACTCACTCACCACACTCACTTACCACACTGCAGCTCACAACAATTCACCCACTCACTCACCACACTCACTCACCACACTGCAGCTCACAACAATTCACCCACTCACTCACCACACTCACTCACCACACTGCAGCTCACAACAATTCACCCACTCACTCACCACACTCACTCACCACACTGCAGCTCACAACAATTCACCCACTCACTCACCACACTCACTCACCACACTGCAGCTCACAACAATTCACCCACAAACTCACCACACTCACTCACCACACTGCAGCTCACAACAATTCACCCACTCACTCACCACACTGCAGGTCACAACAATTCACCCACTCACTCACCACACTCACTCACCACAGTGCAGCTCACAACAATTCACCCACTCACTCACCACACTCACTCACCACACTGCAGCTCACAACAATTCACCCACTCACTCACCACACTCACTCACCACACTGCAGCTCACAACAATTCACCCACTCACTCACCACACTCACTCACCACACTGCAGCTCACAACAATTCACCCACTCACTCACCACACTCACTCACCACACTGCAGCTCACAACAATTCACCCACTCACTCACCACACTCACTCACCACACTGCAGCTCACAACAATTCACCCACTCACTCACCACACTCACTCACCACACTGCAGCTCACAACAATTCACCCACTCACTCACCACACTCACTCACCACACTGCAGCTCACAACAATTCACCCACTCACTCACCACACTCACTCACCACACTGCAGCTCACAACAATTCACCCACTCACTCACCACACTCACTCACCACACTGCAGCTCACAACAATTTACCCACTCACTCACCACACTCACTCACCACACTGCAGCTCACAACAATTCACCCACTCACTCACCACACTCACTCACCACACTGCAGCTCACAACAATTCACCCACTCACTCACCACACTCACTCACCACACTGCAGCTCACAACAATTCACCCACTCACTCACCACACTCACTCACCACACTGCAGCTCACAACAATTCACCCACAAACTCACCACACTCACTCACCACAATGCAGCTCACAACAATTCACCCACTCACTCACCACACTGCAGCTCACAACAATTCACCCACTCACTCACCACACTCACTCACCACAGTGCAGCTCACAACAATTCACCCACTCACTCACCACACTCACTCACCACACTGCAGCTCACAACAATTCACCCACTCACTCACCACACTCACTCACCACACTGCAGCTCACAACAATTCACCCACTCACTCACCACACTCACTCACCACACTGCAGCTCACAACAATTCACCCACTCACTCACCACACTCACTCACCACACTGCAGCTCACAACAATTCACCCACTCACTCACCACACGCACTCACCACACTGCAGCTCACAACAATTCACCCACTCACTCACCACACTCACTCACCACACTGCAGCTCACAACAATTCACCCACAAACTCACCACACTCACTCACCACACTGCAGCTCACAACAATTCACCCACTCACTCACCACACTCACTCACCACACTGCAGCTCACAACAATTCACCCACTCACTCATCACACTCACTCACCACAGTGCAGCTCACAACAATTCACCCACTCACTCACCACACTCACTCACCACACTGCAGCTCACAACAATTCACCCACTCACTCACCACACTCACTCACCACACTGCAGCTCACAACAATTCACCCACTCACTCACCACACGCACTCACCACACTGCAGCTCACAACAATTCACCCACTCACTCACCACACTCACTCACCACACTGCAGCTCACAACAATTCACCCACTCACTCACCACACGCACTCACCACACTGCAGCTCACAACAATTCACCCACTCACTCACCACACTCACTCACCACACTGCAGCTCACAACAATTCACCCACTCACTCACCACACTCACTCACCACACTGCAAGTCATCTCACGTCTCATTCTGCGTCTCCTCTCGCATCGCTCCCACGTTGGAACTCCGTCACGTTGTCTCCCCCTCCCCCTCCCCAAGCTCGAACCTTGCGAAATTCAACAACCCAATTAACCCTTATATATGCCAACATGTAAACACCCTCTTCTTGGTTCTTTCGATAAAGTCACGTAGAAGGGAAGTAATAAAATAATAAAAATAAAACATAATAAAATCTATTAATTCTCACGACGTTTCGGCTACAACGCAAGCAGCCGTCTTCAGGTGAAGAATGAGACACTGCCAAGCTAGGAGCTTATATATAAGCTGAGTTGGAGGTGGAAGAAGAAGAGAGCCTTAACAAAAGAATGTGCATATCAAGAGGAATTTAGCATATTCATGGAAAATGCGTAGGAGGTGGGCGGGGGGGGGTTTCAAAGTCATATTATGCCCATGCATTATGCAGGATCAGCAGCACCAAAGGGAGGGGGGTAGCATTAACAAAGGGAGGGCATGTTTATAGTATGTAGAAGCAATGAAACATGTGAATGGGAAAACGGTGGCAGGGGATCCGCAGCGGAGCAAATAATGCCTTCCCTGTGGAGAACACAAGATACACAGTTAATGCCAGTGAGTGGACTGCGGTCTGAAAGTCACCATAAACGTGAACAACAATCAGTTAAGATCCGAAGTGGTTTATTACGTCCTTCCAATGATTGCTGAGCCAGAATCCATCTTCTCGGTTGAAATTGTCTCTGTGTTTGTATATGTGGATCGCCTCATGAACGAATCTCTCATGGTAGCCAGATGGCTTGCAGAGAACCTCTGTCTTGGAGAAGTCAATGTCATGTGAGCCCACTGAATTGTAACAGTGATCTGCCACGGCTGAGGTGTTTGTCCTACCGTGTTTCAGGTCTGCTTTATGCTCACGGATGCGGTCCGAGACATGTCGTTTGGTTTCTCCAATGTAACTGCTACCACAGAGGCAACTTAGATTGTAGACGCCAGGGTACTTTATGTCTGGAACCACGTCTTTTACAGACGGAACCAGATCACGGATTTTATGTACTGTGTTGAATCGTACCTGAATCTTGTGTTTAATCAGGATTTTGGAGATCTTTTTTGTGACCCCAGCAATGTAGGGTAAGGGGATGGTTTTGGCAGCTATACAAAAATAAAAAGAGACCCCTTTCAAAACCATCACCTTACCCTACATTGCTGGGGTCACAAAAAAGATCTCCAAAATCCTGATTAAACACAAGATTCAGGTACGATTCAACACAGTACATAAAATCCGTGATCTGGTTCCGTCTGTAAAAGACGTGGTTCCAGACATACAGTACCCTGGCGTCTACAATCTAAGTTGCCTCTGTGGTAGCAGTTACATTGGAGAAACCAAACGACATGTCTCGGACCGCATCCGTGAGCATAAAGCAGACCTGAAACACGGTAGGACAAACACCTCAGCCGTGGCAGATCACTGTTACAATTCAGTGGGCTCACATGACATTGACTTCTCCAAGACAGAGGTTCTCTGCAAGCCATCTGGCTACCATGAGAGATTCGTTCATGAGGCGATCCACATATACAAACACAGAGACAATTTCAACCGAGAAGATGGATTCTGGCTCAGCAATCATTGGAAGGACGTAATAAACCACTTCGGATCTTAACTGATTGTTGTTCACGTTTATGGTGACTTTCAGACCGCAGTCCACTCACTAGCATTAACTGTGTATCTTGTGTTCTCCACAGGGAAGGCAATTTTTGCTCCGCTGCGGATCCCCTGCCACCGTTTTCCCATTCACATGTTTCATTGCTTCTACATACTATTAACATGCCCTCCCTTTGTTAATGCTACCCCCTCCCTTTGGTGCTGCTGATCCTGCATAATGCATGGGCATAACATGACTTTGAAACCCCCCCCGCCCACCTCCTACGCATTTCCCATGAATATGCTAAATTCCTCTTGATATGCACATTCTTTTGTTAAGGCTCTCTTCTTCTTCCACCTCCAACTCAGCTTTTATATAAGCTCCTGGCTTGGCAGTGTCTCATTCTTCACCTGAAGACGGCTGCTTGCGTTGTAGCCGAAACGTCGTGAGAATTATTTGATTTTATTATGTTTTATTTTTATTATTTTATTACTTCCCTTCTACGTGACTTTACCGAAAGAACCAAGAAGATGAATCCCTGCAGTCACGAAAGCTTTAAATCGAAATGTAAACACCCTGTTTTTTGCTCTCCGCTTGCCATATCTGCCCTTTGGGCATGCGCTTCACAGCAACCGTCATGTAAGATACAAACACCCGGGCAGCTCTGGGGCTCGTGTTGGAATTCCCTACTCGGGCAGAAGACTCCGTTCCCTGGTCTTGTTGACCCAACGGTTCGGAGCAGCAGGACTCTGCAGCCAATGTTGACCGTGGACGTCCTCGCATCTGGTCTATAAACGCAGAGGGTTTTAGAAGAAATCTAGGACGGAAAAATACACACTGCTTCGCTAACTCGCACTGACCGGCGTGATGAAGTATGGCCTCAAACAAACTCTCCATGTCGGGCTGTACGCCATTACGTGCCTTAGGCAGCGAACTGGAGCCTGGCGCTTGATGATGACGTGAATAATAATTATATCTTGACTTAAAGCTTTCGTGACTGCAGGGATTCATATTATTGGGTCTTTCGGTAAAGTCAAGTAAGATAGGTTCAAAGAAAATAATACAAATTAAATTGTATTTTCTACCTACGTGATTTTACCGAAAGAACCAAAGAATATGGATTCCTGCAGTCACGAAAGCTTCAAATCTAGATTAAAATTATAACAAAATAATTGTATTAAAGACCCAATAATATAATAATATAAACGACATCGATTCGTAACGCCCCTCCGCACTGTTCGCTTCTGGCTCTCGTAGAGAGAGACAGAGAGAGGACGACTCAGAGGCGCGGGGGGGGGGGGAGGAACCGCAGACGAGTGGCAGCGGGGAGGCAGCAGCAGCCACGCGATAAGCCGGCGCTACCCACAATTTCCCGATCTCTGCGGTCCTCTATGTATTCGGGTGTCATCGGCCAAAAATTGGAGCGCGCAGAGAACACCCACGCGTGCGAGGGGGAAACATTCTATCCCATACGGACCGAGCAGGTGGAGGCCGCATTTTTGCTGTACCGCCGTCACCGGACGAGCCAGGGAGCCCGGCTCCTCCTCGACGCACGCGGGAATGGAGATGCACCCCATCTGTGTGCGGTCCGCCAACCATCGCTGCCTCCACAGTGCTGGATTACAGACCACCTGCAGAGCCACCACCGTCACGGTCGTTAAGCTGATGGTCAATATTGCATCAAAGGAAGACCGTGGAAAAGGTTGAGACTAAAGAGTTCCGAGGTCACTTACCGACCGAGAGCCATGACAGGCAGTGGTTGAGAACAATTGGGGAGGCATTCTGTTCGACCTACAGGCTCACAGCTGCCAAATAGAATCAATGACGATTGCGTTTCAGGTAGATGCACTGCCAAACTGTGACCGAGGAAATATCTGGTGAGCATCTCGACACGTGAATCGTTTCTGCATCGCGAGCATCACGGCGACTTAGAATCGAGGAGGAACATCGCAATTCTAAGAGCGGAGCGCGGAGGGTCACGTGTCCCCTTCTCAACAACGGCATCGAGTAGAAGTGGTCAGGAAGAGATGACCGTGTGTGTGGCATTGACTGTGCTCACCTCTTGACCTTGACCCTGATACATCAGAAGATGTGAATATATATTACGAGCCAATGAGCGTTGTTACAGTTTTTTCAACGTTTCCCACAATGGGTGGCTGATGTGATGTGCAATCCCCACTCTCTCTCTCTCTCTTCCCCTTGTCCAAACACGACCTGTTTCCCAATCTGTGGTATTCGCTCATATTCCATCACGCGGGGATTTGCAGATGGCTGAGAGGCATTACGCAGTTTCGTCGGTGTTTCAGGTCAAGTGACAACCTCTCAAAACGGGCTGCATTCGAACGCATTTGGAGTGGGGAGCGTCTCTTTGTTGCGGACTGATGTTGCATCACTCATTCATGTTCCCACGTTCGGTTCTGGAGTTCTAGGCGGAACGACGGAGGTCCACCCGTTCAATAAATCGGTAGGGAGGTGGCCCGGTGGCACAGAGGTCACAGAAAATAGACTGTACCTTGTGGAAACATAGGTTCGAATCCAGGCAGCCGCCTGTGACTAAACCGGAGGTAAAAATTTAAATAAATTAAATCACGACGTTTCGGAGGCAACACAAGCTTCCGTCTTCAGGTGGAACCGTCACAGCAACATTACTGAGTCAAGTAATTTTTTTTTATTTTCTCGTAAGTTTATGGTATCAGCCCCGATCAACAATGACTGCACACACACACACAACACGCACAAAACAACGCAGACAATTAGGTGGTGATATTAGTTTGACTTAATTCCGCTTAGGAGAATAAACATTGCTTTTGGTGGCAGATCAGATGCAAACGTGCTGCTACGCCACTTGCCGTGCTCCGCTAAATGGGTCTCGCGAGTAAACACGCAGAGTGGGGCCAACGTTAGAAGTCGTTCATCAACTTTTGCATGTTTACTGAATCAGAGGTCAGCCCTGTGATACCCGCTTCCCGTGGGCCGTTTTCTAACAAGCAGTTGGTTGTTGTTGTTGTTGTTGCTTCGCCGCTTGCGAAAGATCTGGCCGGATTCTTCATCCCATGACGGAACACGCATACAGCGTCACGACGCATTAGTGAGAGAGAGAGAGAGAGAACACAAACAAAGGGGGAGGGGGGTGGGGGAGGGAATCAGCGCCGAGAAATACACAGCGGTGCGCTGTACAGTATTGTTTCCGCTCCGTAAATACAGATCACAGGCGGGAGACAAATGTTGATCTCACGACTTCGGTATCGTGCGCGCGCGCGTGTCCGTGCGTTGCTTGTTTGGCATGCCGGCTTCGGTGCTGGTCAACCCACCCGATCGTGTGCCGCGTCCACTCAACGTCAGTGCTACGGGGACGTCCATAAGTGACGTCACGCACCTAGGGGGGGGGGGGGGGGGTTCAGATATTTGTGACAATGTGTGACGAGGGGGGCTGGGTTGAGAAATGTGACGTCACGTCAAAATGCGCAACTTTAAATAAATATAGACAACACGTTCTACTTAATTAAATATGCTTTTTAATAAATGTTTTCTCCGACATCATCATAGTGCAGCGGCACATTAAATACGCACTACAATGACAATTGCTTAAAGCGATTTGAAGCATGTTTTATTTTGACGTCTAATTTGAGGGGGGGTCTGACTTTTTGTGACTCCGAGTAACGAGGGGGGGGGGTCAAAAATCGTCCAAAATCGCGTGACGTCATTTATGGACGGCCCCTACTCGCCAACATCACTTACCCCGTAAGTCTGTTGGGGCTATAGGCGGGACCTGCGTCTTTGTGCGTGTTCGTGCGTGTGTCAATATTCCGAGAGGGAAAGCCTGTTTGCACGACCTTATCTCTCGCGCCCTTGTGGGTTTAGCCCAATTCACCCGATTGGGTGCGTCCACGGTTACTGTGCGCGTGCCGTGCGTGTGATGGTTTCGTTCGTGCAGAGAATCGGGGCGCCTAACGCGAACCCTGCCGTGTTCCGTGTTGACCTTCGCAGGTGCTCGCTGACAGCGCTTGCCGCGGATCTTTGTCGATACAAGAACGCGTGCGCGTTTGCGTACGTGTACATAACTGTGTGAAACTGACACGAAGCAATAGTACGGTGATATGAATGGTAATGATGATGATTTAAGGCTTTCGTGACTGCAGGGATTAATATTCTTGGTTCTTTGGGTAAAGTCACGTAGAAGGTAAATAATAAAATAATATTTATATAAAACAATATCAATTCTCACGACGTTTCGACTGCAACACAAGCAATCATCACCAGGTGTGAAATCCACAGCAAGAAAATAAATAAAATAAAATTTTCTTGCTGTGGATTTCACACCTGATGATGATTGCTTGTGTTGCAGTCGAAACGTCGTGAGAATTTATATTGTTTTATGTTTTTATTATTTTATTATTTCCCTTCTACGTGACTTTACCGAAAGAACCAAGAATATGGTAATGATGATGATGATTATTATCATCATCATCATCAGCATCGTTATCGTCGGACTCCTTTAACCCCTTCCCAATCCCTGCAGGCAGCAGCCGCGATGGCCTCGGCGCTCGTCGAGAGGGGCCCCGTGGACGCAGCGCTCCTCTCCTTCGCCTTCAACCTCACGCCGTGCAACTCGAGCGGCCGCGACCTCGGCTCGGCCGCGGTCGGCTTCGGCGTCGCGACGTCCGCCGGCGGAGCCCACGGCGGCTCGGGCGAGCGCTGCGTCGCCGGGCGGGGTGACCGCCCGGCCTCGTGCGGGAACCCAGCCGCGGGCGTCGTGGGTGTCGGTGACGACGACGACGACTCGGCCGCCGCCGCCGGTCACCGCCACGACCCCCTCCACGCCGCCAGCCTGGCCCTCTCGTGCCTCTACGCGGTGTTTCTATTCCCGGTGGGCGTCCTGGGCAACTCGCTCATCATGGCCGTGAACGTGCGCGCACGCGAGCGCGGCCGCCTGCGCCGCAAGCTCAGCGTGCCCGACCTCTACTTTGTGAACCTGGCCGCCGCCGACCTCATCCTGGTGCTCGGCTCGCCCATCGAGGTGTTCAACGTGCACACGGGCTACTACGACGCGCCGCTGCTGTGCGCCGGCGTCGCGCTGTGCCTGCAGGTGAGCCTCTACAGCAGCGTCTTCTTCCTCACCTGGATGAGCGTCGACAGGTGCGTGGCGCTCTCGGCGTGCGGGGGCCGCGCGGGACGCGCCCCGATGCGCCGCTCGCAGACGGCGCGCGTGGCGTGCGCGCTCATCTGGGTCGCGTCGGTGCTCGCCACCTTCCTGCCGCTCGCCGCGTCGCAGCTGCGATGGCGTCAGGACAGCGACGCCAACGACGGCGGCGGCGGCGGTGGCGGCAACGACAGCGCCGCCAGCGGCAGCAGCAGCAGCAGCGAGCCGAGGTTCTGCTTCGCCGAGAGTTCCGCGTCGCGCTGGCTCGAGGTGACCCTCGGCTTCGCGGTGCCCTTCGCGATCATGGCCGCGTGCTACGCGCTCATCGCTCGCGCCCTGCGCGGCGCACGCGACCCGATCCTGCAGGGCGGGCGCCCCTCGCTGCCGCGCAGGAGGCACCGCAAGGCGCTGCGCATGATCGTCGCCGTCGTGGTGGTCTTCTTCGTGTGCTGGCTGCCCGAGAACGCCGTGGTGTTCGTGTCGCTCCTGGACGAGACGGGAGTGACGGCCACGGGTCGCGACCCGCGGTACGCGCGCTACTACCCGCTGCTGCGGCACGCCGTCAACCTCATGGCCTTCTCCAACAGCTGTCTCAACCCCGTGGTGTACGGCTTCCTCGGGGAGACCTTCCGGCACAAGCTGCGCGAGAGGAAGAAGCTGCTCGTGGACACGTGCTCGTCCAAGAGGAGGAGGATGGGCGCAGGAGGAGAAGGAAGAGGTGGTGGGGGACACCTCGTCAGGCACATCTCCCGCTCGGAGCGGCAACTGTACACTGTGCAGGCGGGGCAAGACCAGCTGGGTCACCAGCAGCAGCAGCATCAGCAGCTGAAACTCCAGCAATGTCTCGTAGCTCCATCGGAGACCCTGGAAGCACCCTCCGTCATCGCGATCCCGTTGCGAATCGGTGCCATGGATGTCGATAAAGGATGAGCGTCCCTCGAGAGGAGATGGCCAATGTCAGCTGCGCTCAGATGCGCCGCTTGCAATCGAAGCGTCATTATCATCTGCGGCAATGACAGCGATGAGCGGCGTCTATCCGGGCTTGACAGATGCTGCTGCTGCTGCTGCTACAAGCTACTGCTGTTGGGCTGTCCTCGAGAGACGAAAGTGAACTGGTCGATTCAAAATAAAGAGGGCTTCTAATGCTGGCATTTCTTTCCTGAAGGAGCCCAGTCGGCCAAAACGCCGAGATCTTCATTAATGCCGAGTGACAGTATTAGACGCCAGCTATTATTTTTGTTTCGGCTGTTACCTAATTTACGAGTTCATTAGAGTGGCAATTTGATAATGTACTCAAAAGACACGCCGACACAATCGCGTGAAGCGTATGAAAAACAATTATCTCGCGGATTGAATTTGTTAATTTATTCATTAATTCATTGATTCGCACGCGCGTAATGTCATGCATTATCTTACTATGTGGGATGTTGTGCTCGGCCTATATGGCGATTCAGAAATCCCTATACACAGTCATCACCGATTACCTACCACCACCACCTCGTCAATGCATCGTTCCTATATTACGATCTTTATACAGCATGAGCACAACTCCTGTTTGTGTCCGCACATATGAATAACGTCAACGTTTAGTCCATTGGTCTCGTAGATTTTCCGACCAGTGCTTATTTATATGGCAGCATTTGTATAAGTAAACGGACGGTTTCGACATGTTGGGTTTCATCAGCAGTCAGTCGTGTTCATCAGGCACTGCTGTAACCAGGGATGTAACAATTCAATGAATTGTCATGATTCGGGCGGTGATTCGACTTGAGAATCAATAAGTGTGTTGTTTAACAACACAACATTGTGGTGGATTGTAGTAACGCCTCTAGTGGTTACGGACTAACTGCATACAAACATATACGAATATAAAATACTCTACTGTAATCAATTTGCACGTGTGGAATTTGATGGATTTATATTCAGCTTAAGAATATGGTTTCATCAATGCATGACTACATCCTTATTCTTTCCCGCAAACAATAATAACGGCAATATTCTACGCAGGAGAGCATCAATCAGGCTAAACACCCTTTTTTCTTCTTGCAAGAGTGTCGCTGATGCATTGGGCTGTTTGGCCCATTCCATTAGTAACGAGAGCGTGGCATCGTGTGGGAGGAAACTGGAGCACGGGGAGAAACCCCACTGCGCATAAAGACCACGGGGTGACACGAAGCACCAACTATCGCCTGTCCACCTCCCAGGCTAACGCCTACAACAGCTGGACATATTCTTAGGTTTTTTTCGGTAAAGTCACGTGGGTAAAAATTTGAAATTAATAAAAGTAAAATAAAAATAAAATAAAAATCACGACGTTTCGGAGGCAACACAAGCCTCCGTCTTCAGGTGGAACCGTCACAGCACGATAGCTGTATCAAGTAAGAAAAATTCCAAGAAAACAGTCGTTGTATATATACTGGTTGAGGGTGGGAGGAGCCAAGGTAGGCCCTGGATATTATTATTGAGGTTCGGTGCGGCTGAAGCACGCTGCTAGGAATGAGCCTTTGTTGTGTAGACTGATTGAAAAAAGTTATTAATGTGAGGCTGATGTAAAGGTGCGTGTCAGCCTGCTGTGACGGTTCCACCTGAAGACGGAGGCTTGTGTTGCCTCCGAAACGTCGTGATTTTTATTTTATTTTACTTTCATTAATTTAAATTTTTACCTACGTGACTTTACCGAAAAAACCTAAGAATATGAATCCTTGCAGTCACGAAAGCTTCACATCTAGAAACAGCTGGCAAGCCCTGGTGGTTCAACTCATGCGAGAACTATTACCAGGCTCACTAACCTCTGCTTAACCTGGTCGACAGCCGACGAGTTCGTGTTGATTGTGGCTGAATTGATCACAGTCAATATCAATAACCATTGCTTGTCACTTAAATCCGACGTCTTATCTATGCGACGAACACGTGCAAGGCTGATATGAGTTTATACTCCCCAAATAATTAAAACTTTCCGTCGCTGTCAATAATGGTGGTTTGGAGGGGTTACGCCATCGCATCGAATATGGTGATGACGATGGTTTGTGTGTGTGTGCCTGTGTGTGTGTGTCTGTGTGTGTGTGTCTGTGTGTGTGTGTCTGTGTGTGTCTGTGTGTGTGTGTCTGTGTGTGTGTGCCTGTGTGTGTGCCTGTGTGTGTGCGCCTGTGTGTGTGTGTGCCTGTGTGTGTGTGTGCCTGTGTGTGTGTGCCTGTGTGTGTGCGTGTGTGTGTGTGCCTGTGTGTGTGTGCCTGTGTGTGTGTGTGTGTGCGTGGGTGTGTGTGCCTGTGCGTGTGTGTGTGGGGAGCGGGAGTGTAGCGGTTAGCGCGTTGCGCTATGAACCAGGCGACCCGGGTTCGATTCCCACTCACGGCCAACACCAGTGACAATTATCTGAACCGGTCCTGGGCCTCCCCTAGGTCGACTCAGCCTCAAATGAGTACCTTGTGCGGTGTGTTAACATCGCCACTAGGGAGAGAAAGGCTGCCGGGCGTGGTGCTGGCCACCCACCCCCTCTTGTACCGTTCCGGCCTTCATAGGTCCTCGCGAACAGCACTTGCCCCTACAGTCTATTAAGGCTATACGGGGGATCTTTGTGGCGGCGCACGCCTGTTATTCAGTGGCCAGGCATTGGCAGTACGGCAAGTGCGTTCGTGAACCCGTTTGACTCTCAGCCATGAGTCAGCCACGGTGACGGGATGTTAACTACCTTTCCTGATATGCAGGAGGTCGTAGGTTCGACCCTGACGCCTATATATCTTGATTTTGGATGTTTTCCCCGTGGTCGTGTGGATTTTTCACCGGGGTCATCTGGGTTTCCCTCCACATTTGTAAACACGCGTTTGGAGTATTTGGCTGCTGCTATAAATGTCCACGTGACAAGCCACTTGGTTGAGATTTCATTTGTGACCAGGTCGCTTCTGAAAAATATATATATAGCTCGGTGGGCCTGACCTGGTAAAATAAAAAATAAAATTTAGTTTTATATAGCTTAGTTTGTGCGATAAACCCTCGTATGTGTTATGGAATAATCTCCAGGTGCCCTGATTTCCCCAAAGGCGTGTATAAAACGCTCCAAAATGTAAAACAAACAAGTAAATAATGAATTGCCCATACTTCTCAATGCAGCAAGAGGTAAAGGTGCAGCCACTGCAATTGCTTCGTCACGCCACTGCTGGCGAAGTATACGCCTCGACGGGAGGTAATTCCATGGAGCCCCTTTCGAGGGTGCTTGGCCTACTCTTCCACACTGGAGGGACATCTCGGAAGAAGGTAGGTGTACCCACACTTTACCCCACCGCACGCGACCTGCCAATCGACTTACCGCGTTGTGCCCATTTGTACTGCGAATCAGACAGAGTCGGTGGGGGGTGGGGGGGTTTCAAGAAACTCGCTTCAACTGCCGCGCAGCGAGAGAGAATCCAAGTCCAGTTCGCTCACCATCGCAACTACGCCGGCATCCCCATATGCAGTACCCTCCGGCAGCAAATGAGCATCGATATTCAACGAGACTCATTTGCATAAAAAAATTATTGCACGATTTATATTATAATTGTTGTTATTATTATTCACTGTAAGTCGTCACCAGGACCGGAGGAATGGAAGCACTGCCCTTGATGTTGTAATTGTTGTTGTATTATGTAAAATAAATATAATGGACTGGCTTGGCAGTGATGCACAGGCGGAGATGATTTTAAAAAAAAACTGCACATTTGTCATCAGCACTGCCTTATAACAGAGAGATGCATAACGATGGGGTGATATTGTTGGCAGTGACCGTTATTCAGAGCGGAGAGAGTGTGCAGACATTGGCTCACTCGTGCCAATCAATCGGTCTGCTCTCTCTCTCTCGGCTCGACAGAAGGGCAATTGCTCAAACTCTAACCCAAGGTTTTCCAAACACAATTTCTCACGATCCTCCAACGTTCGCCTTTCAACGCTGTACCAATCGTCTGTCTCCAAATACTAAATAAACATGATTTACATGCTATATGCACCCGATGATTGGTGAACAATAACTCCAAGTAATACACAGGGTGCTGATTAACATTAAGGATAGAGATCGTTTGTGTGTGTGTATGGACGGTAGTGTAGCAGGTAGCGTGCTGCGCTACTCGAGTTCGATTCCCGCTTACGGCCACCAACACCATTGGTGATTATCTGAACTGGTTCTGGGCCTCCCCTAGGTCGACTCAACCGTAAATTAGTAACTGGTGCGGTGTGAAAACATCAGCATTTGGGATACAAAGGTGTCAACGCATAGTTCTGGCTACAACACCCCCTCGTGCGCTGTTCCGACCTTAATAGGTGCTCGCTAACAGCACTTGCCCCAACAGCATGTTCAAGGTTATAAGGGGGATCTCTGTCTGTCTACGCGTGCCAGCGGTCTCGGGTTAAATCATTGCTCCCGACGTCACGCCGGGTGGTCAGCAAACACCAAGCATGTGTAGGGACCTCATTTGAATTTCATCATCAGCCACATTGAATCCACTGCTGGATGAAAGCCTCCCCCGTGCTGTCACGATTCTCTCACGATTCCGTGATATAACAATCCCCGATACGCGAGCTGATTTCATCACTCCACCTTCATCGGTGGATGTCATCTCGGACGCGTTCCATTCCCTGGCTGCCGTTCCGTCATTATCCTTGACCAATCAGCCATCGTCCCTTTTCGCCTTGACCGTGTCCTGCCCACGAGTCTGAATCGTCACTCTTCTGCGTACGTTCTCTGATCTGCGTGTTCCCCTTTGCTCATCCGAGTTGACTTTAAAGCCACACTTCTCTGCGCAATTCTTTAGGTTTTTTGTTCCATTTGTATTGTTTGTTTAGCGAGCATGCTCCTTCTGAACCACGTCTCAGAAGGCAGCATGACATGCCTTATAGTTTTATTGGACACTTTTGTCAAGGCGCATGGGAATTGTTACTTTTGTCGACGATCAAGTTCAGCTTTCCAAAAGCACCGCTGTGAGTTTGAAAGGAGGCATCTTTGTTGTGACCTCGGAGTGACAGCACCAGGGCGGGTCGCGCCGACTCCAGTTCGGAAATCGCAGGCGCGCGCAGAGGTGCGAGTTCAACGCTTGCGAAACGCAACTCAAAAGCAAAATAAATAAAATAGTTGTGGACAATGTATGACTAAAGAAAAAAAGCACCCAACGCGAAATACAAACTATTGCCCTTGTGATCCATACACATTTGAAGCACGGCTGGACGTGCTTGACATTCGCTGGAAGATGATTTATTTATTTTATTTACCAAAAAGAAAATCTCCAATTCGACTTCATAAATCGCAGCTCCACTGACACGCGGGTGAATTAGTCATCGAGTGCGAGAAGGCACGAATAGGGCACAGGAGAAGCGGGAGGTAGGAAAGTTCGACAGATGAGTAACATCACGCAACGTTCTACACAAATGGGGCGGCTCCCACCCCCCCCCCCACGCCGAATGTCTCACTCGCCAGTACCAACTGCAACATCAAGGCTCGTTATTTTTGTTTGTTTGTTTGTTTAAATCTCAACGCAAAAAACAACGCAACGTGAGATGCGTTCGCATTTAGCTTCAGATGATATATACACATAGCGTTGCGTTTATACGCGTGTGCAAGCGGTGCAACTACACCAGGGCACGGGCCACATGGACCCATGCACCGCGCTGTTAAGAGGAGGGAATTTGACCGGGGGGGGGGGGGTGGACCCCCAATTGATTCCTTGGACCCGGCCCCACGTGCGAACCATGCTCGACCACTGGCTGTGTAAATCCAAATTCCAATGTATTGCTAGTCTTCTTTAGAAAAACAAAAAGGTGATTTAAATAACGTATATTTTTATTGGAAATATCAATAATTAGAAACCACTGAAATGTTGACATATCAGTTGGTAGCAAATCATGGCACCTTTATGCCAGTGTCAAAGTATGAAAAATAAAATAGCTCTTACCCTTTCTGGCAATAAAACAGGTGTTTAGATGTTCTAACGCCAAATAGATACATTTTGCAAGGAATTCAGTCTGCATTAACCACACTTATTTGTACACTTTCAAAGACAATGCATATATTATCAGAGTCTTCTTGGTTCTTTCGGTAAAGTCACGTATAAAGGAAGTAATAAAATAATAAAAATGAAACATAATAAAATCTAATAATTCTCACGACGTTTCGGCTACAACGCAAGCAGCCGTCTTCAGGTGAAGAATGAGACACTGCCAAGCTAGGAGCTTATATATAAGCTGAGTTGGAGGTGGAAGAAGAAGAGAGCCTTAACAAAAGAATGTGCATATCAAGAGGAATTTAGCATATTCATGGGAAATGCGTAGGAGGTGGGCGGGGAGGGGTTCAAAGTCATATTATGCCCATGCATTATGCAGGATCAGCAGCACCAAAGGGAGGGGGGGGGTAGCATTAACAAAGGGAGGGCATGTTAATAGTATGTAGAAGCAATGAAACATGTGAATGGGAAAACGGTGGCAGGGGATCCGCAGCGGAGCAAATAATGCCTTCCCTGTGGAGAACACAAGATACACAGTTAATGTCAGTGAGTGGACTTATCAGAGTGTTTGTTTGCATGTTCGCGACAAATACGTTTGATTAATGGAGACGTATTCCTTGCAAAAGGTATCTTTTTGGTGTTTGAACACCTTCACACCTGCATTATTTCCATAAAGGATAAAAACTATTCTTATTTTTCAGGCGATAGCAATTTGTCCTACAGCCTACAAACTAAAATGCACAATGGTCGCCGCTGCATGGGTGATGTCACGCGGTAAACTTGTTTTTACGTGTTGTTGTCATTTCATAATTTGTATTCAAACTCTGCTCTCTTAGTGTCGTGTCAATAACCATTTTGAATCCTCGCAGGTCATGGCCCAATGTGTGTGGGAATGGCTCGCGGAAGGGAACATCACAGAGATACTTCTGAGATCCCTTAAAAGTGGAGAGAATTGTTCGTCGCATGGCAGTCAACCCAATGCTCTCTTGTGTAATTCCCACAGCAGGAATTTAGCCAATATCAGTCGCACGCCAAATAATATGCTGCTGTTTTTTGTTCAGTCACCAGAGACCGAACTGAGCCCGTCAGCTCACTGCAACTTGAGAACGCGGTTTAATTGCTGGCAGCTGAAACCTAGACACAAACCAGAACATCTCAGCGGTGCACCCGCGATGCCCTAACCTACGATTCCCCTGACCGACCCTCCTAATAAGAGCGTCTTCAAAACATTACTGCGCGAGGTCACAGACCGTCGGGCACATGGCGTGACGATGATGATTTTAGATTGTGACGATGATGATGATGATGGAATGTTTCCTTTACCTCTGTGTGCCCTGCCTAATTAGGGGCAGCGTGTCTGTGTGTGCTGTTTGCGTGAGATGGGATCGAGTGTGGGCGTAGAACGCCTCTCGCACTAAACTCGCCGGCGTATTTAATTAACGAAGCATGGCCCTCACTTTAATGAAACTGCCTGCCATTCGCAGCGCCGCTTTTATGCGCGCACACTGGAAAGCGGGCAGTAAATACCCGCGTGTGTGTGTGTGTACATACATATTTATATTATATTATAGTGTGTGAAACCTGTGCCCGATTTCCCGTAGGTCCAATTAAACGGGTGTTGCGCTTGATGCCCGGTCTGCACGTGAGTGATGGACGGTTGATGTTTAACGAGACTGGGATCTCAAAGAGAGTGGCGTGCAGTGACAAGTGTGGGGAGAGGGGTGGGAAACTGCCCCCCTTGAGACCCCTAAAATGAATGCTTAAATGTACGTTCGTCAGAGAAAATGAATACGATGCATATGTTTTTTGTTAACGTAAGATGCCACCTTCCCCTCACTTGGAGTTTTGTTTTAGCTCTACCCCTGGGGAGTGATGGGGTTGCAGGGTCAGTTACATTTGAGGGGCGTTGATTTGAAGTGGGAGTGAGGAGTTAAGCGGTGGTGTAGTGGTTAGCGCCAACATCGGTAACGAATATCTGAAACCGCTCCGAGAATTAATTGATTTAGTTGCATCGTCAGGTGGAGGAGGGTGTACGGCACAACATTGGCGTTGCACTCACTTAGCGATCTGACCTAAAAGTCAATTGTGAATCCATAATAATAACAATAAAACATTACACGTACCCACGTACCCCCCTCCCACCTCTTCACCCACCTCGCCGGATCCACCACTGTTTCAGTACAAGTGTAGTGACATTGAATGAGTCACTGGAGCGCGTGGCGCTGGGAGATTGGTAGCCAATGGGATTGGGGGTAGCAGCCCGTTCTACCAGTTGGACCCGTGGGCCAAGCGCCGAGCATTCTGGGGGATCCAGAAGGGGGCGTGGCCGAGGGCGGTGCCTGGCCACACTGGGGAGAATAAAAGGCGAGGTCCGACTCACAGTCGGGGCTGCTGGCAATGGGAATAGAACTTGTCATGCTGCTGTCGTCGTGGTCTTCGCCACTTCAAGCTGTGGGTCTGGCAGCATGTTGGCTGTCCCGACCCGGTATGGAGTTATCCCCTATGGCTGTGAGAGCCGGAATTAACAAGAGGGATAACGCCTCCTACTAGTGTTTCTGAATTAGTACACTTCACATGCAGTGAGTTGAACAATTTAAATTGTTGTTTGCTCTATTTTCTACAGATATCCTAGCTGCATTGGAATATGAAATGCGGGAAGGAATCCTTATTCAGATTTGCATGTCAAAAATATGCGTATCAGTATTGTACAGATATAAATATCATACTCAAACGATATTATATATATACTTAAGAAAATGGTTTACTGTCTTGGAGGGGGGGTTAACTTTACTTAAATGTTTGCTATTTATTAAATCTCGTTATTAATATCACATTGTAATCATAATACTTTACATATGCAAGGCGCACTTTCAGCTGCAGTACAGCGTTACACATGCACCACACTCAATTCCTATAATCTATTACATTACACACGTTATCAACAAATGACAATTTTTTTTATGTTGAAAGGCATGGCTGTCAACATATAAATATAAGGGAAGTAAAGATTCCTCCCACACAAAGAAACACAGCAATATAATTTAACGAGATTCGCGGGATAACGATTGGACTCGATAATCGATTATATATGTTTTACCATCATGATTAATGTAGCGGCCTCTAGTGGCTGCAGGGCTCACGATGCGTTGGAATAAAAAAACATCGATATTTAGGCATCCCCATAAAAACCATAGATTAATACGCGCTCGATTTGTGTATAATTACATGCACAATTAATAAGTATAAATTACACACGGTAAAGGTGCAGCCCTGCAATAACGTGTTCACGCCACTGCTGACAGGAAGGCCCGTTTATAATTAAACCGTTCGTGAAATTGCACATATCTATTCACCATCGGTGGGAATCGTTGCACTATGAAACGCACAGCGTGTGGGGATGATGCGAATGTGTGAATTGATGAAGCTATCGTGGTTTGGTGAAGTGTTTATTAGCCCTCTAAGCCATTGGCCCAGATATGGCTTAATTGGTGAGCGCTCAGTTGGGATGCGCTTCGGAAATGCCCTAAAAACAACTAAAACATCTGACCTGGTTATGACTTTTTAGACGATCCGAATGTTTTTGTTGTCCACGTTTCGAATAGATTCTAAAACCGGATGTGACGTCACTGATTACGACTCAATGTTTCGAGGTGAGCTTGCGCAAGTAAAGTGTGTCGTATACATGCTCCACCCGACACAGCCACCTATTTAAAGCCAAAGACTGGAGGACATTGTCATATTCTTTGACAACTGTCCAATTGATGCTGGTTGCAACTATCAGTGAACGTCCGTACCCGTTAAATGTGCGTGGATTAGTCTCCGACACACCTGTGTGCTGAGGCACGCTTGTTCACGGGACAACTTCATTAGTTGGCTGTGTCGGGTGGAGGAGGGTGTTTTGACACACATTTTACTCATGCGATCTGATCTAAAAGTCAATTATGAATCATAATATTTGTCGCGAAAGCTCACTATGATGTCGCATCCGTGCCTTTTCCCACCAAAAGTGGAGTCACGTGGCATCGGTTCACGTCACGGTTGTTAGCACGGAATCCTATTTGCATGAGTGAGTCGTGTAAAGCGATTCAGAAACCTGAAAAATATTCCAAATTGTCCTTTAAAATATCTGAAATCCCCCTCAAACGACCTTTTCGAAACTTATCTCTCTTACTCCAGGGTGAAAAATGCTAATTATATATTTGGAGCATTTTTTCTTTCGATCAAAACAAGTTACATAACAACCGTCTCTGTGATGGCTGCTTTCTGTGAGAAAAAGGTAACTCAAGAAGAGCACTGTAGTACGTTTCACCATTTCAGAAAGAAAAAAACACACCTGTGAAATGAAACAGCTACGGAATGTTATAATGCATATTGAGTGTTTATGCAACATGCGGTACATATGCCAAGTGTTCTCTGCCCATGTTGGATAATGGTAGCATTTGCCATTCCGAGTGGAACTGCCCCAACCCCCTTGGCACCAGGCCTAATTGTGTGTAGTCATGCAATGGATCGTTGTCGTCTCAGGCCGTCAGTATTTGCCCGTGGAGTTTAACTGCTCGTTCGTTCTTTGCGGCGGAGAGGTGGGACAGTGATTAACGCACTGCGCCACGAACCTTGGTGACCTCGGTTTGAATCTCAATCAATGCGTAGATCGGTGGCATTGCGCTAAACCACTTTCCCGCAACTCCACCCCCATGAAATGTATGAAACGTATAACAAAAAATACCTTCAAATGACAAGGGTATGATGAAGAACCCTTAGAGTAATGCTTGCCCCGAACAATCAAATGAATAAAGTAAATAAATGCGGAACGATCTGAACGTGTGCCACTTCATTGTCGGTGCAGACCGGCTGTATTACCGTCCTTGGCGCGAGAAATGAGCCGCAATGATTGACGACCAGTGCGCTCCCGGTGCACATCTCATGTCGGAACAGCGCAAAACCATCGCCGTGATGTCCTCGAGGGTTCGCATACACCGGGACCATTGCTTAGGGTTCCGCTGGAAGTACGAATGCCTGTGGATCGGTGCACACACGGCCTCAATGAGATCTGACCTCTGCCCTCCTCATCCCGCCCTCCCCACCACCGGACCCTCCAGCGGAGGTTCTAAGACACGGTTTCAAAAAAGGTGATCTGCACGTATGTATGGTGAACTAAGGTACGCAGCCAACCGTGCTCATTGGAGGTGCGGGTAGATCTGAGAAGCTAAGCGTGCTTTGAGCCTGGCTCGTGTGCTTGGATTGATGACCATCTTGAACGCCAAGTTGCCGTGGGCAGCTGTGGCACGTTGCTAGATGGTGGCGCAGCAAACTAAGCTACAACACGAGACTTTTTTTCAAACAATCAGTTGTATTGGACTTCCATGAACTCACTTATACGCTCCCAACCTTCACCAGCGTGCACTGACAGTGCGATTGTCTGGTGAATTGACCCCACACAACCTGCATAGCGTGGCGAGGCCTTCATTCAGCAGTGGACCATCACACCCAACTCCCTGCCAACTTTGCCCCAACACAGAGACAAGACCCCCCTAGCAAGCTTACATCGCTATCAGGTGAGCACCAACGGAGAACCGCAAATGACAATAGGAGGCGCATGTGACCACCATAACGCCTGACCACCTTTGTTTCCACCATAGGTGGTATTCTCACTCTGCACCAGGTACAATATTCAGGACGGCAGAGAGAAGGGGGGGGGGGGGGTTAAGGGCGGGTGGGGTGGGAGGCCTTTTGGCTCCGAGGTCTCGGATCAGAGGAGGCCTCGAAGAGCCTCGTCTAGTATTTGTGTCCCGGGTCTCCAAAACTACGTTTGAGAATCAATCTCGTGTCACTGGGTTCACATCGCAATGCGGAAACCGCTGCACCACTTTTCTCCCCCATCCTCAAAAACCCCCACACACACGCACGCACACAAAGACAAAGATTCCCCGGGTAAGCTTAACAGACTTTTGTGATAAGTGCTGTAAAGCGAGCACCTATCCAGGCCGGCACAGCACACGAGAGAATGGGTGGCCAGCACCACGCCGGGCCGCCTTTATCTCTCTCTCCCTCGTAGCGATATTTTCACACCACACCAGGGTACTCAATTGAGGCTGAGTCGACCTAAGGGAAGGCCAGGACCGGTTTAGATAACCGTCACTGGTGTTGGTCGTGGACGGGACTCGAACTCACGTGGTCGGGTTCGTAGCACAATGCGCTAACTGCTGGGCCACCGCTCCCCCATGCACACACATAGGGATGCCACCTAATCGTGTTTTACCAGGACAGTCCGGGACTTGGTATCTGTTTTTGGGGTGGCAGGAATTGACTTGTACCGAGGTCTGGTACCGGCGATGCGTTGAATTTCATTACACGATACTGCAGCATTCGGATAGATTTAGGCTGACTGAAAAATATGTCCCGGGTTTAGTCTGCGCAAAAATGTGGAGACCCTCCACGCTCAGTGGGGCATACGTTAGTGGAACAACCGCACTGGGAAGGGCAGCCCTTATCTGACCCGGTCTTATCACGGGTAGGCAGTAGGCTGCAACGGCACTACCCAATTAAATTGTCCGCACAACCTACGGGAGCTGCAAATTGCGAATTCCTTCCACGAAACGACTCCGTTGATAGAGCACGGCGCACCCCCCCACCCCCCTGCTCCTCCTCCCCACCCTCCCAGACATTGAGAACTCCACGCACTGTGGCTCATGTGAAGCGCGCCTTCAATTCTCAGACAACAGCTCGGTCTGAGTCAGCAACCGTGTTCACAGGGTGTGAAGTCAGGGGTCGTGTGAGCGGCCAGAATTATTACTCGAGGGATGGCAGCGAGGAAGACGGGGTGAGTTGTTTATTTTGTGGGGCCGTGTGTGTGTCTCTCTTTCTCTTGCACACTGTGTGCGTCTCTCACTTCGGCTTTCCGTTTGTCTTTCTGTGTGTGTGTCTCTCTCTCTGTGTAGGTCTATGTGTATTTACACATGTGTTTCTCCGTCTCTCTCATTATGTCTCTCTACTTCGGTGAACATGTTTCCGTGTCTCTTTCTCTGGGTCTGTCTGTCTATATTTATTGATAGCCCTGCATTTCCTCAATTACTCTCTCCATGCATGTCTCTCTCTCCATGCATGTCTCTCTCTGTGTCTCTCTATATGTGTTTCTTTGTCTTTATCAATGGCCCTGGATGTGTGTGTATGCTTCTACGGCTCTCTCTTTCTCTTTGTCTCTCTTTTTGGTGTCTGCCTCTCTCCATGATGTCTCTGTTTGTCTTTAGGACCTCACCGCGGAGATCTTTGCCCATAATTCTAGAGGAATTCCACAAGTTAATTAAAGTTCATGATGTTCTGTGAATAGAACAATTTACTGGTAAATTGAGTTGCTTAACGTTGCACGTACAACGACACTGGGCATTTTGCGGTCGTGTAGTTTCGCCCTCTTATGATCCCAGTGTGAATGCAATCAACAGCATAATTGCTATTATGATGTTTGTTTTTGTCAAATCTGTAATTGTGAAATGCGTTGATGTTGTTTGCCAGCCGAGTCGCCCTTGACAAGGAGCTTTATAGCTCAATGGGCTCTTACTTGGGAAATCAACTTCTGATTCTGCACGTGGAGCAAAACGTCGAACATTATTACTACCACTACGCTGTTTGTTTACCCAGGAAAGCCTCCCTCAGTCTCACGACTCTTTTTATACAGGAAGCTATTGCAGGAGGCTGCGACGATTGCCCATCTATGTTTGCAACGGAGTAACTTGCAGGTAATTTTTCAAAGTGCGGAATATTCTGACTGCGACGTCGGCGCACAATGGATTTACTATTCTTGGTTCTTTCGGTAAAGTCACGTAGAAGGGAAATAATAAAATAATACAAATATAAAACAATACAATTCTCACGACGTTTCGATTGCAACACAAGCAATCATCAGGTGTGAAATCCACAGCAAGAAAATTATATGGCGGTTTTTCTAATTTTATTGCCGTGGTTTTCACACCTGATGATGATTGCTTGTGTTGCAATCAAAACTTCGTGAGAATGTATTGTTTTCTTTTTATTATTTTATTATTTCCCTTCTACGTGACTTTACCGAAAGAACCAAGAATATGAATCCCTGCAGTCACGAAAGCGTTCAATCGAAAAATGGATGTACGCTTTGCAAACGACGCCACGTGCTCTTTCGCGTCCACCGTGAAGCAGACAGCGCGTAGTACTGTTTGCGGTTAATACACCCGCAAGTATTGATCAGGGCGGCCGCTTGGATTCAAACCGTGATCTTCTGCGACAAGCGGCAAACGCGTGACCCACCAGGCCGCGTGGCGTCGTGCCGAACAGCTCGCGCGGTTCAACCGCAAAAAGCTCATCGGAGAGCTTAACAGCAGCCCGCTTCAATCTTCTGAGCACTGCTGCTTGTAATTTCTCGCCTCCCTTCCTCCCTGCCTACCTGCCTACCTGCTTGTAATTTCTCCCCTCCCCTCCCTCCCTCCCTCGTGTACGTGTGTACTCAACCGCGAATAAATGTCCTCGTAAATACTGTGAGAGTTTCGATTATGCGCGAGCGAGGTTATGAATGGGCGGCGCGCTCCAGCGATTTTGGAGCAGGGAGTTCACGGAGGAGGCGCGCGAGCCGTCACGTATCCATCACGCGGCATCGACTGCGCGCCCGTCGCGTGGTCTCTCTGGTGCGGCTCAGAAAAAGCCTCGCGCCACCAAATCAATAGAACGCGCGTCGCGTGCGCTGGCGGCATCAAATTCATTTTTTGTTGTTAAACCGGGATGAGTCTCATTGGCGAGAGTCTTCTCGTCCGTGCTGCGGGCTGATGTTGATGGAGAGCAGCGGCTATAATGTGACATCGAGGTTTTTTCGGGACTTCTCTCCACTTGATACAGATTTTTTTGCTGTGACAGTTTCACCTGAAGACGGAAGCTTGTGTTGCCTCCGAAACGTCGTGATTTTATAGTTTTAAATTTTTTTTATTTTAATTTCATTTTTTACCTACGTGACTTTACCGAAAGAACTAAGAGTGTGAATCCTTGCAGTCACGAAAGCTTCAAATCTAGACATCGAGGTGGTTTGCCCAGCCAGACGATTGCGTTAGGAGCGGTAGGGGATGGTGCATAATCGCTACGATGACACCTCCTCCTTCGTATTTGTGAATCGACCTCCCATGGTTTTGTTCTGGGTGGTGACCACAGTTGAATTTTAAATGTTCCATTTGTGCATCATATTCACCATAATCACGTATCCGCATCTGTTGCTGCCATGTTTTACGCGGACGTGGTTTGTGGCCGTAGCCCACAAGCATCGCGAAAGATCTCTCTCTCTCTCGTTCCATATCTGCCTCTCTCTCCCCGGTAACTTCTCTCGTTTATCGCTCCCCCCTTTACACGCATGGCGCTCTGAGATCCACGAATTGATTGCACCTCATAGCGTCTACATTATAATGTTTTGCATCAAAATGACAAAAGCTAAATAAATACAACGAAGTGCAGCAATCAAGTAAGGTAATCGGAACGAAAACAATTCCAAACAAGAGTATCACGCGAGGAATCTAAAATATTTCAAAAACATTTGATCAATGTTGCATCAAAGCGAAGTATTACATTCCTTGCAGCTGCGTCCGATCTCGTATCATCTCAGAAACTACCCCAAGTAGAATTAACATGATGTATTATTCGTGATAGTTTTTTTTTTGGGGGGGGTTAAGAGTCCCGTATCGACGTGGCCAAATGTCCACTGTGAATATTTCCACCACCCGACGGAGCAAAACAAACTTGATTGTCACTTCGCACAAAGCACTTAACGTGCTGTTATTTCAGCTCGCCGGTAAATCGAATCATAATTCCCACGACCATATTGAGTAAACAGATACGACGTTGCACTTGAAACTGCAACAAAGTTTCTTCGGATCGGAAGCATGGGCAATGTAATATTTGGCTATGCAGAGTCGTGGAAGGTTTCACTACAATAATTCGGCCAGTTTAGTACGTGATCGCGTTACCAAAAAAAAGTAATCCTAAAATTGTCTGCGAAAACCTATGTACCAATTTCGTTATGCTCTTAATCAGAACCAAAATATGTATTTCTACTAGATAAATCCGATTAGCTATAAAGTTCTTTGTCACAGATGTCCGGTAGATGGACATCTAGATGGATATCCAGTTGATGCAATGTGCTTCTCGCCCACATCACATTTCATTTGATTTGGGTGTGGTGGCAAGCATTGGAGGTTCATGTGGAGATTTGTGAAAATCCCAAAGTCGCTGACCTGGCCCGGACAGGCTTGGTGAACCCGTCTGTATGGCCCTAATAGTGTCATCCCTACGTATGCCTGGCGAGTTTTCTATCGGTACTCGCGTTGTCATCTGCATGAGTAAAAGTCGCTTAAACACGAATTGCTGAAACATGCCACTGGAACACTCTGCTTGACATAGGGCATTGAGACTCGGTGAGGTTTTCCCCGAATAAATACATTCAAGGCTGACTATAGACACCGTTTAATGAGACATTTTATACAAACGGCACTGAGAACGTAATGACCGTCTCTGTAAAATATGACATTGATGTGTGTTAATCAACGCACGACGTGACTAGAATTTAAATCGTGGGGTCCAATTTGCGCGTCTCGGTCAATGTTCACGTTCTCGCGCAATTTTCTTGAAACCTGCCGATGCCGTCATCGTCAACAATCAGGTGCAGCACTGCGGATAGCCAAGGCAATATGTAGTGTGTGTGGTTTACGCCGCTTGTTTGCCCAGGAAAACCTCGCCACACGTCTCTCGACATTGTCACGATCGTCCTGCTAAACTTTCGCAGCGGGGGGGGACGGGACAAAACGACGATTGCTGTGCGGTTTGCCGATTGAGTAATTTGCGGAGGCGTTCGTCTAATTTCACACAAATGTGGACACTGACGGCGACACGTAATGGCCTATTCTTTTTTCAATGGCGTCACGAAATCTTTGGCATCCGCTGTGAAGCAGAGCGGGTTGCGTATTTGATGGTTGTACGTACGCATTTTGAACTTCTTCCACACCGTACGTAGCCAACCATGCTCGTCGGAGGTGGTTAACACATCCGCGGTGTTAACCAGAGCGGCCTGCCGGATTCGAACGGCGAACCTCTGCCACAAGTGACCAACACGCATCCGCTCGGTCGCGTCTCCAACGTGGGATGAGTTTCAGCCATTTAATCGAAATGCGAATCCAGCCTTTGTCGATTCCCACCTCAACGAAAATAAATAAATACATATATGCGTGTGTTGTCGCCCAGTTACTCAATTTCTCATTCCACGGACTTCTGCCGCGATCAAGCAAGCGTGCCTTTATCATCGTAGTCACGCAGTGCATCGTATGTTGGGCTTCTTTCACACCGTACCGAGCCAACCGTGTTAATCGCTGGTGCTTGGGAAGGACAACCAACTAAGATTCCACGTCCATTTTTACCCCGTGACTGTGCCAGTTGTTTTGTTTAAAACACCGTGTTTATTTTCCTTCACACCCACTCCTTCACTCCAATTACTCACAACAACAACAACATCATCATCATCAGCCATGGTCAATCCACTGCTGGACGAATGCCTCCCCTAGCCGCTGCCATCAATCACGATCCTGTGACCTAACAGTTGCATACGGGGCAGATATAATCGGGACGTCGCGTGAGGATCTTCTTGTACAGCTGGCCAACACAGGGGTGTGTGTGTGTTGTTAACAGCCCGCAAATAAGAATAGCTCCATCGATCGTCCTAACAATAGCCGAGCCACTTACAGCCATTACGACAGTCGGCTTTTAATCGTTAGCTCCCTTTTTCGGACGTGCGGTTTTGGAAAAATGATTAAGGCGAACGCATCACGTTGCCATAAGCGAGACGGGCCTCTGGGCTCACAAAACGGTAACGGTATCAGCCGTGGGACCTCATCTCACGGGGAGGGCTTTCAAAGACTTGGCACAGTCCGTGACTTGCTAATCATTTAGAAAGGGGCTTGGGAGTGGGTGAGGGAGGTGCTACAGCCGCCCCTCCCCCCACGCCATGCTTCGGGGCTATGCCCTTCACAGCCAAGCGGAACAAAAATTCCGCTCAGGTGGGCGTGGAGGACGAATCGGAAGAAGAGAGGGACCCCCACATCGGAAGACGAAGGTGATGCACATGGAAGCGCCATTGGTGAAGACCAAGAGGCAGAGCCTATGGAGCGCTGGTTCCACGTGGTGAGCCAGCAAGTGAAGGAATGTGGAGTGGACGTGGAGGTGATGGCCCCGGACGGGAACGAGGGGAGAAACATGAGAACAGGAGGCCTGACCCCACGCGAGGGGGGTAAATGCCAGGAAGACGAATCATAATAATGAGATCACGTTGCATGCGCGTCGCTGTCCGGTGTTGGTCGTGTCTCGAGCGAGACGCGGATCGGTGCCGCTGGAGCTCGCGTGGAGCAGAGGCGTCGTGAGCCGGACACGCAGAGGCGGAGACGGAGAGGCGGACACGCGGTGCGTGCCGACCTCGTGCCAGTCTCTCGCACTCGGCAGACACTTTACCAGCAGAAGCGAAAAACAATACTTGGCGGTTACGATTGTTTGTGTGAATGCACGTGCCACGTATCAGCGTGTACACACACGTATACTATCTACTGCTGGATGGGAAACCTCGCTGCGGGGGGCGGGGGGCTATTTAACCATACTTCACCACGCTGGTCAGTGCGAGTTGGAGAAAGTGGGTGGCATAGACATTTGGCAATCGTACAGTACAGATGTTGGCAACCCACCCTCGCGTGTGCCGTGCCGGCATTCATAGGTGCTACATCGCTCAGAGCACTTGCCCCGACAGTCCGTTAAAGGCTTTACGGGGGATTTTGTCTTCGTGCATCACGTTCAATGTGCGTGCATGTCTGCGAGATGGCATTATAGCCGCTGCATACCATAGCTTCTCACACGCACAGACACAGACGCTTGTAATCCAAGGTGCCCGGTGACGGAGCGGCATTACAATTTATGTCAGCCCGTGTCGCTTTGTTAACCACTTATCTGCCCGGCCCAGGAGGGCGATGGGAAGAAAGTGGTCTCTGCGTGGATATCGAATCTTTGATTTGCCGCGCTCCAGTGGCTTCAGGGTAAGATCCATAGAGATGACCAGAGGTTGTCAAGATACAGACGAAAGCATCGACGGATTTGGCTAACTGACGTCACAGCAGCGATTGTGTTCCACGCCCGCGTTTTCGGTGTTTCCGATGCGGGTTTGGTGGACCGCTCATACATGTGCACATGCGTTGACGTGACTGCAGGGGTCGTGTCCGATTACTTCGGTAATTGATCACTCTATCGATCATAAACGTGTTCGATTGCTCGGCTAAATGGATAATACGAACGGAAATGGTTGGGAATAAACCTCTCACCGATGTTCCCACGTGTGTGCCGCCGGACGGGAGGTGATGTGAGCAGCGGCTTGAATTTGGGTGCCTCCCAAGCTTCATGACAAGACTTATTAATTTTAATTTATTTTCATGCCGGGGGTTTTGAAGGTGTTCATTTATTTAGCATTGCTACATTATTACTACGATTTATTTATTTTTTACGGAAGGTTTGAAAGGTTCGTTAGGGATTCCCATAACTCTCTCACCAGGATCTGACTTCGGCGTTCACGTAACTGCTCATTTGCTCGGTCAATTAGCCGGTCGTCTGGCCAGCCATCTGCATGGTCATTTGCGCGCTCATTTGCCCAGTACAATGGCGCTGGAGCTGCATCGTCACACACTGGGCGCAACTGAAGTCATCGCCCGGCTGAATGAAGTCGAATGGAATTGAGATGTCATTTGGGCTGAGTGTGCGGTGGCTGAGCTCCAGAATGGATTTCTGAGCAGGTGTGTTGTCACCGTGCATTTTCAGAGTAACCGTGACCTTCATCCACTGCCTTTCTTATGCAATCAAGTGCCTCATTGTCATGGGTGGGTCTGCCCTTCTACGCCTTTGTCTCTTTGCCATTGGATCCAACGGATGCATTTTAAGTTACAGATGTTCAAGCATGATGCCGTGTCATCACCACCACCACCTTCAGAATCTATCCACTGCTGGATGGAGGCCTCCGCAAGCTGTTACCGTCTCGTGATGCAAAACATCCCTCTAGCTACACCAGAGCAGATTTCATTGCTCCATCTCCACAGTGGACATCCTCTCGGGCATGCCACCTCTCCTGGTTGCCATTCCATCGTTAATATCGACCACTGGCTATTGCGATACAGAGTATCCTAAATGCATTGATGTGTCTTTGCCTTTTTGGGTGGCCTTCTCCATGTGTTGGTATTTTTTATTTATTTTTAACAAAAGCCGAAAAGTGATCAAAGGAGGGTAGAGATGCCCGCTCAAAAATTGCACCGAGAGACAGGAAGAGGAGCACGTGATTCGGCGACAGAGTGGAAATATGAGACATCACATTTATTCTCTTTGGTTTTGTCGGTAAAGTCACATAGGTAAACAATCAAATAAAATAAATGAAAACTAAATTAAATCACGACATTTCGGGCGCAACACAAGCGTCCTTCTTCAGGTGGGGACAACGTAGCGAAAGCACAACCGCTTAAGTGTGTAAGTGTGTCACACTCAAGCGGTTGTGCTTTCGCTACGTTGTCCCCACCTGAAGAAGGACGCTTGTATTGCGCCCGAAACGTCGTGCTTTAATTTAGTTGTTTTCATTTTTTTTCTTTTCTTTTTTACCTACGTGACTTTACCGAAAAAACCAAAGAGTATGAATCGTTGCAGTCACGAAAGCTTCAAATCTAAGATCACATCCATTGGTAAAACAAAGTAAGTGGACTTGGGAAGAGCACCTCGTCGCGAGAGTGGATGACGGACAATGGACAAGACGAGTGAATGGAAGCCGGACGAGGGAACACATCCTGGTGACGGAGCGATAAAACCAATTCATGCAACAGAAGCGAGATGGAGTGCCAGTGGCGTTACATGACCGCGACATGTGGTAATGGCGTGGGGAGGCCTTCATCAGTAGACAGATAACGACTGACGACGATGACGACGATCTTCTTGGTTCTTTCAGTAAAGTCACGTAGAAGGAAAGTAATAAAATAATAAAAATAAAACATAATAAAATAATTCTCACGACGTTTCGGCCACAACGCAAGCAGCCGTCCTCAGGTGAAGAACAGGTCTTTCCGACAGACCTGTTCTTCACCTGAGGACGGCTGCTTGTTCTTCACCTGAGGACGGCTGCTTGCGTTGTGGCCGAAACGTCGTGAGAATTATTTTATTATTTTATTTTTATTATTTCCCTTCTACGTGACTTTACCGAAAGAACCAAGAAAATAAACACGATGCTTAAATAAAGACTGGCACCGTCACGGCTACAAATGGACATCGCATCTCGGGGTTGTCTTTGCCACGACGAGCACGGTCGGCTACGTGCGGTGTGAAAGAAGTCCAGCGCACGTGCGTACGATGCACTGCGTGTATAGCGAGACTCTCCCCTGCATCACGGTCTCGACGTGGCCAAGGCAAGCGAGAAGTCTGCAGGCAACGTGAATAGCCATGCTCGCTAGGATAGCAGCACCGACGGCCAGTCTGCTACTCGGTGAGACCGATACGTTTTCCCTTCAGTCTGCACTCAATCAGAATTTACGCATAGGGGCCTTGGTTTTTATAAAGGTGCCCATACATAAATCAAGTTTTGATGGATTGATTGACTCGTGATGGATTATTTGGGTGGTGTTCTTCACGGAGGCAACACACTTTTATTACACAGCCCCAACAGGGCTAACTACATAAACGTACAGGGGCCGTCCATAAATGACGTCACGCACCTAGGGGGGGGGGGGGGTCAGACATTTGTGACGATGTGTGACGAGGGGGGGGGGGGGTTGAGAAATGTGACGTCACGAAAAAATGCGCAACTTTAAATAAATATAGACAACACGTTCTACTTAATTGAATAGACTTTTTAATAAATGTTTTCTCCTACAACATCAGAGTGCAGCGCCGCATTAAATACGCACTACAATAGTTGAAAGCGATTTGAAATTTGAAGCATGTTTAATTTGTTTGGGGAGGGGGGGGACAGAGCTATGTGACGTCATATTTGAGGGGGGGGTCTGACTTTTTGTGACTCCGTGTGACGAGGGGGGGGGTCCAAAATCGCGTGACGTCATTTATGGACGACCCCACACACGCTAACTAGACCCCAACAGGGTAACTACATAACCGGGTCAGTCAGTAACCTCCTGACTGACCCACGATGCCGAGCGGAGACCGAATATGGGATAGATGTAGCGCCGAGGGTTGATTCCAGAGAACATCCCCGATCGGGACTCGGCCTTATTCGGCCGCAGCGTGGCCAGGCTCTGCCCTTGGCCACGCCCCCTTCCAGATCCTTCCCGAAGACTCTGGCCCCTACGTCACGTGTCCCGCTCTCCCCATTTTTGGCCCCTCTTGCCACCTCATCTGGTCACGTGCCCTCTCGGGGTCACCCAGACTGTCCTGTCCTCAACTCTCTCTCTCACTGTCAACCGGACTAAGCCCCCTAGGGCCCGCTTCCATGGCATGCCCACTCTGGTGCCCGAGAGAGGCCCAAGACGCACAGCTCCACTCTTGTGACGGTCGCTGGCGCTAAACGCCATAGTGACCCCATTTATGTCACTATATTTGTATTGTGGAAAGCTGCTGTTGATAGTGGTGGTGGTCCCGGTGGTAATCATGATGCTGATGGTAGAAGTGGTTAGCATTTAGTGGTATGATAACAATGATAGCGATGGTGATTGTGATGGAGATAATCATAACAACGATAATTATGATGGTGGTGATGCGGTGGTGATGATATAATTACGATGATTGTGGTGATCTGTAATGATAATGATGATGATGGCAGAAATTATCTCAGTTTGCAAAGTCATGATGATTGATGGTGGTGGTGAGATAGTGGTAGCAAAGATGACGGTGGCATGTGTTGGCGGAATTTACGATGATATGGAGTGGTGGGGGTCGTAATATTGATATTTTGATGATGGTGGTGGCGGTGATGACGATCACAATTAATTATGGTGATACTAATGAGGACCATCACCACTGCAGAGAGACTAGGGGTAGGGAATGATAAGAGGGATGAGTGGAGGCAAAATAGAAGCAGGGATGGGATCTAAGGGAAAGGAGGTGGGGTGGAGAGTTCGGATCGTGATGTGAGAGAGAAAGCAGTGAAGAGAGCCATTACCCCGTGGAAGGGTAATTGCCCAATTGCATTCATCATCTCAACAGCCACTACTACTACTACAACAGTACATGGTCAAGGATGCGAACGTGAATTTTATTCCACATGAACTCCATACGCTGCAGGGTCATTTGCCGCATTAACCATTTACTCCCGTCGCACATATCTGCAAGCAGCGAGCTTGCAGATATGTTACGCAGTGGACCTTCATGGCACACAATCCTCAAGCCAGACTGATGGCCCGATTGAGCGACGATTTCCCGCTCTATGACCTTTCACCGACGTCCAAAAAAAGGCCACCACTGCCATTTCCTGCGGATGAATCGTGTTAATCTTACCCGGATGTGGGATGACGAAAGGGCTGTACATGCACAGGTGTACGTTTGCGAGTGTACCTGCACCGCCTACACATTGGGTATTAATAAAAGGAGTTTTCCCATTTTTTTCTGGCAACAAAACTGAAACCTTTTTACGAAGATCCATGTCTGCATTAACCACAATACTTGCAGTCAAAATGCAAACAAATTGCATTTTGACTGCGAGTATTGATTGGCCGTATTGGGTGGTGGAGGGTTGCGAAACATTTATAAATAACGCGATTTAACCCAAAAACCCTTATTATGAATAAAGAAAGGTCCCGGCCGCACACCCTGTGGTTTTTTGTTGATTTATTTCCACAGGTTTCATGAGCATGATCTCCCAGGATCGGCGCAAACCTATCAATATCACACGTAAAAAATGTATCAATGAAAACACGATCATGTGAGCAAAGCAGGAAACCCAATCAATCAGCCCCACATGGGGTGGGATTTTTTTTACCAGAATGCACCATTAGCAGAAACCTTCGCGTACATAACGTCTGCTTTATAGACACACTTCATATTTATGGACTGTGGTTGTCTCGTAATTATACAGTTATATTCTCTGTTAAACATAGTATACAGTAAATATATACCACCCTGATATCGCTATCATACATATTTGAAGTCGAGAATTAAATGCTCCAAGAAACAATCTTAATAGTATTCACCCGGGGTGCTACCGATATTATTTTTTAGGTCAATAGTTCAAGGAAGGGAAGAAATACGTCCAAGCCTCAACCCTCATTTGGAAAAATTAACTCCTGTCAGCGCGAATTTCCTCTGCATTCAAACAAAAACACATCTTAAACTAAAATTATTCCAGCGGCAACAAAAAAAATCGACAAAAGAAAGAAACGTGGCTTGCCATGTGGAAATTTATAGCAGCCGAAGCATCTAAATCATCTAAACGCGCGTTTCTAAATGGTTACATTTGCGATTAAACGAAAAGAGAGAGACAAAAACCCGCTTCACCGCAAAACATCCATGGCAACCGAAACTATAGGCTTTAACGGCAAAGCAAGGCCACCCTTTGAAGCAAAAATAGACCTCCTCGCTCAGGGTTCTTCACGTGTTCTGAATACCAGAGGTGTGGACTCGAGTCATGTGACTTGGACTCGAGTCAGACTCGAGTCATGAATTTGATGACTTGCGACTCGACTTGGACTTGCATAACAATGACTTTGTCCCACCTCTGCTGAATACACACTCCGATTGAAGAGTTCCGAGGATGACAGCAAGCAGCGACATCAGCGCACTGGAGGCGATGGTCGATCAGAAGCCGCGACTGCAACCAAATGGCCGTGAATGTGCCCGATCAAGGAGCGATTTTGCCGGATTGTTGGGGGCAGTGTTTTTTTCTAAGGATGTATTTATTCAGCATGCATTGCTTTAATAAAAAGGTACAATTATTCGTGATGCAGTATACTTTTTGAAGGATGTTCTCTCTCTCTCTTCAGGATGTTACTTCTAGATTTGAAGTTTCACACGCCGGCTTAACTCAGCTTAACCCCGACTCCACACGGCGCCCCTACCCCCCCTACCTTGGCTCCTCCCCCCCCTCTTACCCTATATAATCGCGTATCTCTATTAGCTCTCTTCACTTGCTACAGTGATTTTGGTCGTAACAGTTCCACCTGAAGACGGAAGTTGCCTCCGAAACGTCGTGATTTAATTTAGTTGTTTTTCATTTTTATTTTATTTTCACCTACGTGACTTTACCGAAAAAACCAAAGAGGATGTTAGTTGTCAGTGTTACATTTCTGCAGGCTCCCTGAATGGGTACGTTTTAGATGCGGAGGCATCTGCCAGCTGTTCTCCGAATCGAGAACACGGCTTGGCAGGGTCGCGCCGCAATTTGTTTTCGTCTGCAGCGTCTTGAGAAGCTTTCGCATTTGCACGACCTGTAACTCAAGATTGCATGCGAATGGTACTCGTGTGGGTGACCAACGCCGAGGCTTGCCAGATGTTGCAGGAGTGCCTGGTGAGAGGTGTGGCGAGGAGATGGTGGTGCTGAGTGGTAACCCCTCCTGCTCGTGTTGTGCTGGATCTGTGGGGGTTTTTTCCTCTGGTTCTGGGTTTTTCGTCCCAAACTAAGCCAAGCTCTCATTCATTTTACAGTTACAGGTCAAACATCTTCATGAAGCAGGACCCTCCTGAAACGACTTTACCGAATCATGTATTCGCGTTGACATTGATTACAAAATACAGTTTTAGCAACGGCAAGACAAGTTGCATCAAAGTTAATGTGTGTTTTTTATCAACAACACAAGAGGCTATTGAAAACGCATGTCTTTAGAACAGTGTTTTTGTGTTTAGTTTGTTGTCCTTCCCCCGCACCTCCGATTATGTTGGACTATTTTTCTCTCCGTACGTAGCCAACCGTGCGAATCGCAGGTGGCGTTGGCTACTCACGGTGCGAACTAAGTTGAAGATGCACACAAAAAGTCGCCGTGGTGCCATGGTCAGCACTAAGGACATCACACTGCGCGACAGCTGAATCAGTGGGCAGGTTTTGTTTTTGTTTAAATTCCTCTGCCTATGTCCACCCATCGCAAGAATAAATGGGTACATGCCAGTTAGCCGATCGGTAGGTCACGCGTGGTGAGGTCAAGTTGTGTTGCAACCACCTCTTTCAAGACGCGTGGCGAGTGTGGAAGAGTAGGCCAAATAAATACCCCGCCTCTTGAGTGGCTCTAGAACTCCCTGTAGAGGAGGCCCTTTTCGCCAGCAGTGGCACGAGGCAGCAATTGGAGGGCTGTACTTTTATATTTTGCATGTTAAAGTCAAACTCTCTTCCTGCGCGAACGAGCGTTAAAACGATGTCCCACCTCCGATGACGGCTTTGTTCCAGTGGTGGAAATTCCACATTCACGTGGCAAGAGGCAGTGAGTCCATTCGACAGGAAGATCCTGATACATTTCCCACAGAAGAGTAATGTTAAACTTACCAAAAAATACGCGTGCTTACAGTTGCTAAAGCAACATGGCGTAGTGTTGCTGTTTTCATTTCAAGTGTATTTGCGTTGGGGTAGAATTACGCAGATGTATTTTTGCGTGCAAGTGGGGGTCTGGGATAAGGGAACTGAGAGAAGGTTGCGGGATCGTTGGCCTGGGTGCATCCTTGTCTTGTCCAAGCTTAATTCCCATCGCTTCCCGTGGGGCTTGTGAGCAAACAAAAATATATTGACATAAAGCTTCCGGGACTGCAGGAATTCATATTTGACCGGGTATCAAATGTTCAAAAAATGACACGCATGTCCCAGCGAATGCTGCTCTTGGCATGCAATCTCATCGGACCTCCTCGAGTCGTTCAGTAACTTGTGTTGGGTTGTGCGTCACTCCACCGCGTATCGCCCGATAATTCAAAGCAGCACAAGGGTGAGCAATGCCTCCAAACACAAAGCTACAAAAACAACTTCCCCCCTCCAACTCCATTCGAAGGCGAATTTGTATTGGCGAGAGGCCCGCACCTGACCCCGCAGTGCGGGCACAACAACAAGCTTGGTGACCACCGCCTCACTGCCATTTGCGAATCGCGAATGGACGTTTGGGAGAATTTCCATAAAGCACGCCACGTCACGTGGTTGGACTAGGCGAAGACGGGGATAGTGAAGATGGCACGCCACGCATGACGCCACGCATGACGCCACGCATGACGCCACGCATGACGCCACGCATGACGCCACGCATGACGCCACGCATGACGCCACGCATGACGCCACGCATGACGCCACGCATGACGCCACGCATGACGCCACGCATGACGCCACGCATGACGCCACGCATGACGCCACGCATGACGCCACGCATGACGCCACGCATGACGCCACGCATGACGCCACGCATGACGCCACGCATGACGCCACGCATGACGCCACGCATGACGCCACGCATGACGCCACGCATGACGCCACGCATGACGCCACGCATGACGCCACGCATGACGCCACGCATGACGCCACGCATGACGCCACGCATGACGCCACGCATGACGCCACGCATGACGCCACGCATGACGCCACGCATGACGCCACGCATGACGCCACGCATGACGCCACGCATGACGCCACGCATGACGCCACGCATGACGCCACGCATGACGCCACGCATGACGCCACGCATGACGCCACGCATGACGCCACGCATGACGCCACGCATGACGCCACGCATGACGCCACGCATGACGCCACGCATGACGCCACGCATGACGCCACGCATGACGCCACGCATGACGCCACGCATGACGCCACGCATGACGCCACGCATGACGCCACGCATGACGCCACGCATGACGCCACGCATGACGCCACGCATGACGCCACGCATGACGCCACGCATGACGCCACGCATGACGCCACGCATGACGCCACGCATGACGCCACGCATGACGCCACGCATGACGCCACGCATGACGCCACGCATGACGCCACGCATGACGCCACGCATGACGCCACGCATGACGCCACGCATGACGCCACGCATGACGCCACGCATGACGCCACGCATGACGCCACGCATGACGCCACGCATGACGCCACGCATGACGCCACGCATGACGCCACGCCAGGGCTTTCGGCTTTGGAGGCTTCATATTTTGAGGGGCTGCGCCCCCCCCCCCGCGCCCCCCCCCCCGCCCACCCCCAAAAATGTACTGTTTCATATCAGTTTAAAATATACAACAGTAGCACTATGACACATCCTATATGTAATTTGGTAATTAAATCCATGCCTCCACTATGTGCAACACTATCAGTTGGGTGCCGACAACACTCGTTTTGTTTATTTCACCTTTGAATCGGATTTCCAAGTTCGTGTATCACGTTCAAAAACAGAACTGCAATCTCGAAGGCAAATAGCGATGGAGTGTTTGGCATCGGGCGTGGATGTTCGTAATCCAGTCCAGGGAAGGAGTACAAAGGAGCCCCCCCCCTCACCCAAAACTCTATAATAGCCTCGGGCCCCCCATTAAACCTAATCCGGCCTAGATGTTAATTGTGAGCTGCAGCTGCATACATGCAATGAAAGACAATCCATCAATTTGCTCAATGGAGCGCCCCTCAACCCGTACGGGATCTGCGAGGCAATTACGCGCGCACACGCGCATTTGAAACCTGCAGCTGTGCAGATAATTCCATGCGGTGAGAAATTAAGCACAATAGTTCATCAGGCTCATGTGCGATTGAAATTGCCGCCTGGCGCGTCAATTACAGATTGGTTTCTTATTCCACGTAGCGTCTAATTCGGCAGGGAAGCGACATCGGGGAAAGTGATGAATGCAACAAATTATAATACTCTATTCTTCTTCGTGTGTCCGATGTTGCTTGTATAGCAACAACTATCGTATTACATTGAGGGGATTGAGCCAGATGATTTCGTCAGGAGTGTCAAGATGGGAGCACGGTGGCGAGATGTTAACTACCTCGCCTGGTATTCAGGAGGTCGTGGGTTCGATTCTGACCCTGACACCGGTATATTTGGAGTTTGCGTGTTTGTCTACCCGTGGTCGCGTGGATTTTTCTCTGGGTTTTCCCTCCGCAATTATAAACATGTTTTAAGAGTATTTAGCTCCGATAAATGTCCACATGATAAGCAACTTCGTTAAGCTATCATTTGTGGCCAGGTCGCTTCTGGAAAAAAGAGATATGTGGCTCAGTTGGCCTTAACTAGTGAAATAAAATTGGTTTAGTCTGTTATTGATCATGAGTGTTTTGTTTAGATCTATTGCCGGGTGAAGATCCATTCCCCACCTCTGTAAGTCATTGCGGTTGTTTGACCAGAGTGCATCGTGGCGATCAGGGCGGGTTTGTGACACGGCTCGCCGCTGCTGTAAGCTGTGGTTAGGCGTCCAGTGCAGGTCGCCGAGTTAGATAATAACAATAATGAATCCGTTTTTAAATCACGAAATTCGCCCAAGAATATCTCAGGTTTTTTTTTTACCAAAATCCTAAGTTACGGAGAACGTCTGTTGTAAAAGCAGCTGAGTTATAAGACGAGATTTAAAAAAGCGTTACAGACTCAAACTCCACAATGGACCGAGAACGAGAATGTCCATAAACGCGGAGCCAGGCTGCGAAAAGCTCCGCCTCCCATAGAACACAGGCTGCCCTTTAGAATAATGCATAGGCATTTCATAATGCATCGGTATTATTCCAAAGAACAGCCCCCATACTGTGAGCTGCAACACCTTGCAAGCCCTCGTGGTCACCCACCCAAATGATATCGAGAGCAAACTCAAAACATTCGTCAAGAACACTGCTTTAATATCAAATGTCATATATATAATGTGCATGTCCTATGAAGGAGGGTCATTGCCAGAAACGTCGCCTATTATTTCTAGATTTGAAGCTTTCGTGACTGCAAGCATTCATATTCTTAGGTTTTTTCGGTAAAGTCACGTAGGTAAAACATTAAAATTAATCAAAGTAAAATAAAATAAAAATCACGACGTTTCGGAGGCAACACAAGCTTCCGTCTTCAGATGGAACCGTCACAGCCACGACAGCTGTATCAAGTAAGCTGTCGTGGCTGTGACGGTTCCACCTGAAGACGGAAGCTTGTGTTGCCTCCGAAACGTAGTGATTTTTATTTTATTTTACTTTGATTAATTTTTATGTTTTACCTACGTGACTTTACCGAAAAAAACCTAAGAATATGTCGCCTATTATATTTGTTTATTTTAAGGCCACAGTGTTATTCATGGTGTTATTCATGTATGTGTCGAGTTTAGTTTTGTGTTAGTTCTGCTTGTACACCACTGTCAACGCAACAGCAGCATCAAATAAAAGTGATAACCAGGCTCAACTTTCTTTACTTGCCAAGCTCCAACGCGGTGGGGCAGATTGGTGGAGATTTAATCGGAGCTGACCCAAGTGGCCATCCCTGGGGGTACGTAGGGGCTGTACAGGGACACAATCCACAGATTCCATCGGACAGGTCTGTGCACGTTTTGTGTTGGGGTGGAGTTGACACACAGACAGACATACTCTCTCCTCTCGCCTATCCCACACTCTCCTCCCCACCCACCCTCCTCCCCACACACCCTCCTCCCCACACACCCAGGAGAGCCACAAGGAAAGTCATCGCTCCCACCGCCACACGGCCAAGAAAGTCTGGGAAAAAGAACGCGGTCGCAAGGAGGAACAGACTGCGCTCCGAACATCTGCGTGAGCGCGCGTGATATCCACCGAGTCTGTTTGTTTTCTCTTTCTAGCCTCCTCCCCTGGTGTTTGCGTTGGACGCACTTGCGAGCGGGCCTCACGATTTCCGTTCAACTCGCGCGCCGAGAGTGGAAACGTTGCGGAGAGCGGCGGGGGGGGGTGAACGTATTTCGTTGGGTCGCGTCGCTTGTTGTTTTATTTTGCCTCCAGGGGTGAGCAGTTTCCAGAAGAGGAATGTCGCTCTACAGCCTGCAACTGGAGCCCATCACGTGCTATGCATGGAACGGAGACCGCTCACGTACGTACACACACACAGACAAAGGTCCCCCGTGTAGAATCATAATATTTATTCATACTGGAAGAATCCGATGAGCTATAAAGCTCTTTACTCTTTGGTTCTTTCGGTAAAGTCACATAGGTATAAAATACAATAAATTAAATCACGACGTTTCGATTACAACACAAGCAATCATCATCAGGTGGGAAAACCAGAGCAAGAAAAAATGTTGCCATGGTTTTTCAGCAAAAAAAATGTTCTTGCTGTGGTTGCTTGTGTTGCAATCGAAACGTCGTGATTTAATTTATTTTATTTTTCACCTACGTGACATTACCGAAAGAACCAAAGAGTATGGATCCCTGCGGTCACGAAAACTTCGAATCTAGATTATAAAGCTCTTTTTCACAGACATCCAGTCGCGCCGGGTCAGAACGATACAACAACAAACAATACAAACACACGATATGAGTGGAAAGTATAAGAAAGGTAGACAAATAACTTTACAAAATATATAGAAATCAAACTAAACAATGTTGTTTTATCTTACCAGGTAAAGCCCACTGAGCTATTAGCTTCTTTTTCAGAAGCAACCTGGCCACAAACTGTAGCCCAGCGAAGTGGCTTATCACGTACAAATGTAAAGCAGTAAAATAATCTAAACGCACGTTTCTAAATGTGGAGGGAAAACCCTGAGGACGAGGACCAGAGAGACACACAAATCCCAAATATACAGCAGGCGTCAGGGTTGGGATCGAACTCCCGACCTCCTGCATACCAGGCAAGGAAGATAACATCACAATGTTGGGGCAAGTGCTGTCAGCGAGCACCGATGAAGGCCAACACGGCACACGAGGAGGTGGGTTGGTCACAACCACCTGTGTCTCTCTCGTTCTTGTGTTTCACCCATCGCACCAGACACGCGTGTTCAGGTTGAGTCGATCTAGGGGAGGCCGAGGAGCGATTCAAATTTTCGCCACTTTAACTGTGAGCGGAGTGGTCGAACTCGGTTCGCCGGATGCGTAGCGCAGTGCACGAACCACTGCGCCACTGCTCTACAAACATCGAGCCATGCAGAGTGTTGAGACGTCAGGTGGCGATTGTTTGCGAGCAGCCTTATGGGAGGCCCACGACCTGTTCAAATGTCCGTTGCTGATATTGACCGTGAACGCCACTCAAACTCCCGTCACCACGTTCATAACGCAGCGCGCCAACGACGACACGAACTACTCTCGCAAGACAAATATTCACCTATGGGACCGTCCCTAAATGACGTCACGCACCTAGGGGGGGGGGGTGTCAGACATTTGTGACGATGTGTTACGACGGGGGGGGGGGGGGGGGTGAGAAATGTGACGTCACATCGAAATGCGCAACTTTAGATAAATATAGACAACACGTTCTACTTAATTCAATCGACTTTTTAATAAATGTTTTCTCCTACAACATCAGAGTGCAGCGCCACATTAAATACGCACTACAATAGTTTAAAGCGATTTGACATTTTAGGCATGTTTTTTTTTGGGGGGGGGGGGGCAGAGCTTTGTGACGTCATATTTGAGGGGGGATCTGACTTTTTGTGACGCCGTGTGACTAGGGGGGGGGGGGTCAAAATTCGTCCAAAATCGCGTGACGTCATTTATGGACGGCCCCTATAGTATGACCAGACTGTTGGGGCAAGTGCTGTTGGCGAGCACCTAAGAAAGGACAACCACCACTACCACCTCCATCATCATCATCGTGTCTTCTCACATCATCATCATCGTACATCTTGATACTGGCGAAAGGCCTCCAAATCCATCATCATTGCACTGCGGCTGTTGTCATCATTGCTGCCGTCCCCGGTTAACCCCCCGACCCACCCACCTGTCCCCCCAACTGCCCCCCACCCGGCCCCCCTCACACAGAGGTGGCGTTGAGTCCCAACAGCGAGAGTGTGCACATCTACCAGCGCAGCGGCGGCACGGGCTGGATCAAGGTGGACGAGCTCACAGAGCACAGCGGCCGCGTCACGGGTACCGCTCGCATGATGCACTCCGCGGGAGGGGGGGGGCAGCTTCGCTGAGGCTCAACAAAGTCGGCTCTGACCAATCTTCGTCTAATAATTAATTAGTTAAAGTAATAACTCTCCCTCTCTCTAAAAATCTCTTGCCACGGCAGCTTTCTCGACGACTTCGGCATTTTCTTGCTGTGGTTGTCCCACCTGATGAAGATCGCTTGTGTTGCGATCGAAACGTCGTGATTTGTTTTGATTTTATTTCTAGCTACGTGACTTTACCGAAAGAACCAAAGAGTATAAAGTAATGACTTCTTGCAATAGATGGCGCTAGCATTTCATGGTCACAGAATATTAGCGGGTTAACTCCGGCTAATCGCTGCGGTGGATCGCTTAGCCCCTTTGAGGCTATCAGAATGCGTCGTATTGGCCTGACGCTGCTTCGGAATGACAACACAACACGGCAAAAACGCCAATAGCACTGCCCGCAAAGGAAACGTGCAGTAGTAGCTGAGCGACCGCGTCGAGCAAGTGAACCCTTCTGCATTCCACATCGTTCAGATGAGGCCAATTCAGTTGTTAACGCTTCGGGACCCTGCTTAACAACGCGAATTGCAATCAACTCTGCCTCGTCCGTTCCTTCGTCGGTCTCAAAACGGGGGGGGGGGGGCGCAATGGCGATTGCCCATAAAGATGATCGAACGTGAACGAAAGATTGCCATTAATTTAAAGTCTTGCCACATACAACACCAGCAGGATTCCTCAGAGAGTCACGCAAAAGCTTGGACGCACCAACCTGTGCTAAAAGAACGACACGCCCACCAGTGCTAAAAGAACGACACGCCCACCAGTGCTAAAAGAACGACACGCCCACCAGTGCTAAAAGAACGACACACCCACCAGTGCTAAAAGAACGACACACCCACCAGTGCTAAAAGAACGACACGCCCACCTGCGCCAAAAGGGGGTCAACGAGGCGTCCTGACCCTGCCGGACGAGGCGCGCCCCCCCTGGCGGTGCCGCTCTCCGATGGCCCCACGGTCGTGACGCGTCCTGCGGTTATTACCGATTGCGCACTTTTCAAGATGCTGCTGCTGTTGTGATGATAATGGTCAGCACACGTGACTCGCAATCCCAGAAGTCACCGGTTCAATCTCGGGTCGCAGCAGTTGAAACAAGAGGCGCAAGTTTCTTAAGTGTCTCTGCACCTGTCCACGCAGCAGTATAAATGGGCACAACCACAGTCGACGGGGCAGGTTGCATGCGGTGAGATAAAGTGTGGGGTTACCCCTAATTCTTCCCAAGACGTCTGGCCAGCGTGAATTAGTTGGCAATTTTATTTTTATTTAATGATGAGGGGCTCTCTTTAGTGGAGGAACTCCCCTTTTGTGGAGCCCGCGTCACTAACAAGAGTTCCCACGACGGATTCGTCCGCAGGGATCGACTGGGCACCGGGCACGGACCGCATTGTGACCTGCGGCTCCGACCGCAACGCGTACGTGTGGACGAGGCGCGGGGCGCAGCAGCAGCAGGGCTCTGCGTCCGCAGCAGGGGTCACCAGCGGCTGGGGACCCACACTCGTGCTGCTGCGTTTTAACCGCGCCGCGACGTGCGTGCGTTGGTCACCCCGAGAGGACAAGTTTGCCGTGGGAAGCGGAGCTCGGCTCGTGTCCGTGTGCTACTTCGAGAAGGAAAACAATTGGTGCGGATTCAATCTCCTTCCCCCCGTCTTCTCTTGTGCTTTACCCCCCCACCCCTGCCAATATCATCGGACATGAACTTCTGGATTCAAGCCCAGTATCGGATGCCTTCCTGTGTGGAGTCTGCATTGTTTGTTCTCACCCTGTTCTTCATTGGCTTTATCGGTTCCTTCCTATCGATAACGGAAAAAAGATGATTTGACTGGCATTGGACAAACATCGCATTGCTGAAAAATTATCTGCAAATTACTCATTTAGGATTACACATCGCAGCATCGCCCCCTTTTGGGTAAAACTTGGCAGTGCATTATTGTAACAGAGTTGAGACTCACTGAGGCTTCCCTGGGTAAACAAGCAACATTATTAATCAACAGCAGCCATGGTCAATCCACTGTTGGATGAAGGCCTCCCTAAGTCACCGCCACCTGTTATGATCCTGCGATGCTACAATCCACCCAAGCACCCACACACGAACTGATTTCATCGCTCCATCTCCTCGGTATACGTCCCTCTCGGACGCGTTCAATTCCTTGGCCTACGCTCCATCATCCCTTACATCTACAGGTGTGTCCTACGCAAACACACTCACTGATGATCTCAGTAACCTACGTGTGTCCTCTAATCCGTGTTTTCCTCTCTGTCTCTCTCACTGAAATTCCATACTCTTTTGTTCTTTCGGTAAAGTCACGTAGGTATAAAATAAAATAAATCGTGATTTATTTTATTTTACCTACGTGACTTTACCGAAAGAACCAAAGAGTATGGATTCCTCCAGTCACGAAAGCTTCGAATCAAGATTGAAATTCCATGCAATGCAGTGAGGCGCTTCCCTGGTTTAATTGAAGAACCCTGAACTTGGTAATGTTGTGCATGAAGAGCATGTAGCTATCACGAAGTAAGCCTTGGACTAAACCACCTGGGATGTACCCAATTTCATCAGATCTCGGAAGCTAAGCAGGCAGAGCCTGGATAGTGTTTGGAAAGACGACCACAATGAACAATCCACAGGCGTTGCAGACCACAGTGAGGTCACATTGTCCGCATTTAGTATGTTGAATCTGAGGTGCAGAGGGCGATACAGCAAATTCCATTGTTGTGCTATACTATGCTCTCACGTCCAATGTCCCGTGCCTTCGCATTTACCAGCGTAGTGAAGTATGGTCAAATAGCCCCCACGCGCCGCGCGGCGAGGCCCCCCCCATCCAGCAGTAGATAGTACACGTGCGTGTACACGCTGGTACGTGGCACGTGCATTCACACAAACAATCGTAACCGCCAAGTATTCGTTTTCGTGTCCGCTGGTAAAGCGTCTGCCGAGTGCGAGAGACGGGCACGAGGTCGGCACGCACCGCGTGTCCGCCTCTCCGTCTCCGCCTCTCCGTGTTCGGCTCACGACGCCTCTGCTCCACGCGAGTTCCAGCGGCACCGATCCGCATCTCGCTCGAGACACGACCAACACCGGACAGCGACGCGCATGCAACGTGATCTTATTATTATGATTCGTCTTCCTGGCATTTACCCCACTCGCGTGGAGTCAGGCCTCCTGTTCTCATGTTCCTCCGCTCGCTCTTATCCGCAGCCACCGTCTCCACGTCCACTTCAGAGTCCTTCACATCCCGGTTCACCACGTGAACCACCGCTCTCTCGGCCCTACCTCTCGATTTTCACTCCTGGTTTTTCCACGTTCGTCTCATTTCTAGTTCATCACTTTGCACGCATTCATAAGTGCTCGTTAACACCACTTTCCCTAACAGTCTATGGAGGCTATGTGGGCGATATATGTCTGTGCACGCGTGTGTGTGTGTGTCCCACTCACACAACGAGCGGAGCACCTGGTGGCTGAAACAACAAGTTGGCACAGTAGAGGGCACAGGTGGTGCATCGGCCAGTCATCTCAGTCATTCGACCCTGCCAACGGGCATTCGACACTTCACGTGGCCTCAACGTGCACCTAGCCTGGCACTAGTGCCACTTAGTAGCGAATGGCGGTTGTTGTTGTTGTCCTAGGTGGGTAAGCAAGCACATCAAGAAGCCCATCAGCTCCACCGTGCTGAGCCTGGACTGGCATCCCAACAACGTCCTCCTTGCCGCCGGATCCTGTGACTTCAAGTGCAGGTGGGCCGAGTGTGACAGCAGCCCAGCAGCGGCGATTCTCTCTCTCTCTCTCTCGACTCTCTCTCGACCTGACAGACCTGGTCTTCACCTGAGGACGGCTGCTTGCGTTGTGGCCGAAACGTCGTGAGAATTATTTTATTATGTTTTATTTGTATTATTTTATTACTTCCCTTCTACGTGACTTTACCGAAAGAACCAAGAAGATACTTCCCGCTATTCGTCACGTGCCACGTCCCAGCCTGCTAGAATATTATTAATCACAGTTGCTGGAATGCAGACCCAAAAAACATGCTAAGCGCCCGTCAACTTACAACACTATTTAAATGTAAACAGACAGAGTTAATATGGGTTATGACAGCTTGGGAAATTAAAACGATGGGAGGGAATTCGAACGTTGAGCAGTGCGAGGGAAGAACAGATGGTGAGTGTGTTGTTGTTGTTGTTGTGACCTTGAGTGTGGTTAGTTGAACACAGTGTGCAAATGTAGATTAGATAAAACAGTCAGTCTGGTAGATCATTGCCTTTCCAGGACACATTACTCAAAGTGTCATCACTGTTGGGCACAGGCACTGGAGTAGCTACCAAGTGGTGTGTGTGTGTGGTTGGTTAGCGCGCTGCGCTACGAACCTGGCGACCCGGGTTCGATTCCCGCTCACGGCCATCACCAGTGACGATTATCTGAACCGGTCCTGGGCCTCCTCTAGGTCGATTCGGCCTCAAATGAGTACCTGGTGCGATGTGTAAACATCGCCACTAGGGAGACAAAGGTGGCCGAGCGTGGTGTTGGCCACCCACCCCCTCGTGTGCCGTGCCGTCCGTTATAGGTGATCGCTAACAGCACTTGCCCCTACAGTTTGTTAAGGCTATACGGGGGATCTTTGTTTTTGTTTTAACTGCACCGTGGTCAACGGACCAGACAGGCCCAGTTCCAGGCCTATGCTGAGCAGCGATATTGGATATGCCTCTTCTTGTACGGGGCCCATGCTAACGACATGAAGCCACTGAGCTATGCGCTTTGCACTCTGACATGAGACCATGCGCTCTGCCACATTAGCCAAAAGCCGAGACACCAGATGACCTGGATATCACCCGATCTCATGAGATGTTGGAAGCTAAGCAGGTTTAATCCTGCATCGTGCTGGGATGGGCCTCCACCGTGTGTGTAACAGGTTAGTGTGGGCTACTGCTGGACCACGTGGTGGGCAGCAGAGGGCAATGATTCTATGCTCCTCGTTTGACCAACCCGCAGTGACCAGCGCGGTGAAGCATGGTCAAATAGTCCACCCACGACCCACAATGCACACTGCTAATTTCGTACTCTCCGAAGACAAGGGAATATTGGAACACATTACGCAATCAATAAAGAAGTTGATTATGCGTTGCCGTGAAGCAATATGGGTAAAAGCAAATACAACCCAAAGGTCAGTGTCTCTACATATAAAAATTATATCACTTGTACCGTAGTCCATGGGCCAATTGGCATTCCAGACCAGCATTAGCAGCAGCATTTGCCTAAGAAAACTAATTCTGGACGAGATTCTACTCTCCGGTTCTCAACAGAAGTCAGGCGTAATTAAATGAAGAGCAAATGCTGCCGGATTGCCATATGATATTGGCAAAAGAACTCCATCTAAAACTAAATGAAACGAGCAGATTTTTTTTCTTCCGAATCACGTAATCAACTGAGTATTTCCAGAGCCCGCAATGCACGTGCTGGACACGAGACGGTCGTGCTTTGTAAAGACGTCACTAAGTGGATCCTTAGAGAGCGGCGCACGCGGCTCCAGAGCTGCAGGTTATTGACGCCCCCCCTCCCCCACCTGATCTTAACGATGCTGAATGTAGAAGAACCCCACTTTCTCGACGCGGACGCTCAGCTATAACTACACGTTTTTTTATATTCTTTGGTTCTTTCGGTAAAGTCATGTAGATAAAAAATGAAAATAATAATAAAGTTTTTTTTTTAACTCACGACGTTTCGATCGCAACACAAGCAGTCGTCATCAGGCGGCCGCTTGTGTTGCGATCGAAACGTCGTGAGTTTTTAGTTTACATTTTTTATTTTTTGACTTTATTTTTATAAAAAAAAATATTTTAATTTTAAATTATTCTATTTAATTTAATTTTTTATTTATACTATTTTAAATTTATTTTCTTTCAACGTGACTTTACCGAAAGAACCCAAAGAATATGAATTCCTGCAGTCGCGAAAGTTTTAAGTCTAAACTACACGTTTCCTTTGCGGGCAGTGCTATTGGCGGTTGTGCCGTGTTGTGTTGTTGTCACCCCGAAGCAGCGTCTGGCCAATCCGCCGGACACCGCGACGCATTCCGATAGCCTCAAAGGGGCTCCGCGATCCACCGCCACGATTATCCGGATTTAACCCGCTAATATTCTGCGACCATGAAGTGCTAGCGCCATCTATTGCTAGAAGTTATTACTTTCATTAATAACATTCTTAGACGAGGATTGTAAGCTCATGGTCCACCCTAAAACGCATCGGCACAAACCACAACATGCACGGATACACAAATGGAAAGTTAAAAACTCTCCAGTGTGCGATTGTGGTTCCGACCACCTCATTGTGAAATTTACTTGTTAATTTATCTACCCCCCCCCTCTCTCTCTCGGCCCCCCTCTCTCTCTATTTAAGGCCTCGACACAGAAGCGTTGTTTCTCTGTGTGCCTATGTGTGTGTCTCTCTCTGTGTGTCTCTGTGTTGTCTCTCTCTGCTTGTGTGTCTGTCTACGTGTCTCCGTGTCTGTGTTTTGTCTCTCTCTCAAATTTAGCAATCTTTGGAAGAACGTAATTAACCAGGTAGGGTGTTCACTGTTATGTCAGCCGACTCTCTTTGTTGCATTGCATTATATTTCTAAGTTTACTAGATTATTTTCTCTTTCATTTGTACCTGATGATGAAACGTCGTATGCTATTATTTAATTTATTTTTCTTTCTACGTGACTTTACCGAAAGAACCAAAGAGAAATTCGACTCGTTGCCCTGCGTCTGCATCGGCCATACGAGAGAAGAAGATTTACCATAGGCCGTAACCAAACTGTCGTTACGTGCTAATGTCGCCGGCGTTTGTTCTGCTTTGTCCTGAGATGCACGACCAACATCTTTTGCTACCCACCCGTGGGTTGCAATTCACGTATCGGGCACCGCTGGTCTAAAAACAACGGTGGCTCTCTCTCTCTCTCTGTGCGTGTGTGGTCCTCCTTCAACTGAGCTCCCACTCGACGCTGTGCCGTGCGCGCGCGCTCACAGGGTGTTCTCGGCGTACATGAAAGAGGTGGACGAAAAGCCCGCGCCCACTCCGTGGGGGTCCCGAATGCCGTTCGGGGAGCTCATGGCAGAGCTCACGGGCTCGCACTCGGCGGGGGGCTGGGTCCACGGCCTGTGCTTCTCCCAGGACGGCAACCGTCTCGCCTGGGTTTCCCACGACAGCACTGTGTGCCTGGCGGACCCGCGCCTCGACAAGGAAGCGCCGTGAGGACACGGGGGGGGGGGGGGGGGGCTGACTCATAGAACCATTGGTGCTATTTGACTGCCCTCTGCTGCCCACCACTTTAGCGCGCAGCCTACAACACCTGCTTTATATTCAAGCACCATCCAGGCTCAACCCAGCTTTGCTTCCGAGAATCTGACGCATTCCTGGTGCGACACGATCAACTGCAATTGATATATGAACCTGTCCTGGATCTCACCTAGGTCAATTTATCCTTAACTTTGTATCCAGTGAAATGCGTCTTCAGCACAAAGCGCACAGATGAAACCGGACATGGCGTTGTCCATGCCACTCTGTCACGTGCCATGGTGACTGGAATAGGTGCTCGCTAACATAAGAGCTTTCATGTCTTGGCAGGGTGGGCGTGCTGAAGACGGACTTCCTTCCACTCCTCGCCATCACTTTCATCTCGGACAACAGTCTGGTGGCTGCGGTGAGTCACAGGCCAACGCCAGACACATTTCTCAGACATTACTCGGTCTAATATCAAAACTGTGCAGTTATTGCTGCCATAGAGTTCAACACAATATCAGCAGATGTCGGCACAAATGAATTCCTGCCATCCGAACACAGATGTCAATTCCCAGACTGCTCGAGTCAAATATTTTTGATCTTTGCCCCCCAACTAAGATTGACAGCGTCTATGCATCACCTCCGTCCATCGGTCTGTAAACACGGGGTCACGATCACCCGAGTAAAGGTGATCCAATATGAACGAAACTTCAGTAGAACGTCGTGGTGCTATCTGCGACTTACCACGAAGAAAACGGACCGCGTTGAATTACATCTCGATTTTATTGCAAAGTTTTTTTTTTCTACAGCGCGTAGTACTGTAAAAGTCAATATCTTAGCTGGAATATTCGTTGTCATCTGCGCTCCATCGACGCAGGAGGAACAGCTGAAATACGCGAGCTCTCTTGAAGCCCTCTCGCCGCGGCTGACAGACCTCGGCGTTGAGCCCCTGACCATAATTTCGCCACGCTCAAGGATCGAGTAGACTCAGGCACAGGCCGTTCGCAGTGGTGCACCACTCGAAGCGTTACGCGATCCACGCGTGGTGCGTGACTTTTCTCCCTTTTGGGCACGACTTGACCCCTGCCTCCCGAAGGGTCACGACTGCTACCCGGTGCTGCTCACGAGCGAGGCGAGCGGCGCTCTGCGCGTGGCTGGCAAGCTGGACCGCGGCCGCCAGGGGGCGATGAAGAATCTATCTGCCAGAGACAAGTTCCGTAACATGGACAAGAAGGCGAGCGCAGAGGAGGGCGACAGCGCTTTGGACTCCCTGCACCAGAACAGCATCACGTACGTGTGTGTGTGTGTACGGCGTGTGTGTGTGTGCGGCGTGTGTGTGTGCGGCGTGTGTGTGTGTGCGGCGTGTGTGTGTGCGGCGTGTGTGTGTGCGGCGTGTGTGTGACGTGTGTGTGTGTTTGCGGCGTGTGTGTGTGTGTGTGCGGCGTGTGTGTGCGGCGTGTGTGTGCGGTGTGTGTGTGTGCGGCGTGTGTGTGTGCGACGTGTGTGTGTGTGTGCGGCGTGTGTGTGTGTGCGGCGTGTGTGTGTGCGGCGTGTGTGTGCGGCGTGTGTGTGTGCGTGTGCGGCGTGTGTGTGTGTGTGTGTGCGACGTGTGTGTGTGTGTGTGTGCGGCGTGTGTGTGTGTGTGTGTGCGACGTGTGTGTGTGTGTGTGCGGCGTGTGTGTGTGCGGCGTGTGTGTGTGCGGCGTGTGTGTGTGCGGCGTGTGTGTGTGCGGCGTGTGTGTGTGCGGCGTGTGTGTGCGGCGTGTGTGTGCTGCGTGTGTGTGTGTGCGCACGTTAGTGTGCACCTAATCTGGTGCACACTCGGGGGCGGTGGTGCAGCGGTTAGCACTACGCTGCGCTACGAACCCGGCGACCCGAGTTCGATTCCCGCTCGCGGCCAACACCGGTGACGATTATCTGAACCGGTCCGGGGTCTCCCCTAGGTTGACTTAGCCTCAAATGAATACCGAGTTGCGGTGTGTTAACTTCGGCACTAGGGAGACAAAGGCGGCCGGGGGTGGTATTGGCCACTCACCCATTCGTGTGCCGCCAGTATAAAGTTATTATATTTGTTGCCTGTTGTGTGTCAATGCCTAGGGCGTGTTTGTGTCTGTATGCATGTGTCAGTTGCGGTAGGGGGGGAGTGGTGGCGCAGTGGTTAGCGTAGTGTGCTACAAGCCCGGCATCTCCAGTTTGATTCCCAGTCCTGGTCAACGTCAGTAGCGACTCAGCCTTAAATGGATACTGTATCTGGGTTCAGTGTGTAGCATCAGTACTGAGGAGACAAAGGCGGCCGGGTATTCGTGCGCCGTGCCTGTTAATAAGAGGTGTGTGCTCTAACACCACTTGGCCCCGACAGAGTGTCTATGACTATACGGGAGATACGCGTTTTTCGTCAATGTGTCCGACTTTGCGTTCGTTTGTTTTCAAATAATCACGTACAACCTTGAGCCTCGGGAAAGCTTTCCTCGATGAATAAATGGCATTATTATTATTCAAATGGCATTGGGCAGAATGTCCCTATGCAGGAACCATCCTGTTGCTCAAAATTTCTGACCTGCCCCTGCCGGGCATCTGTGGACAAAAATGTATCCACAGCTCGTGCGATTACTCCAGGATGAATGCAGATTCCGATTCGGAGGAATGTTGTAGATAAATGTAGTTATGAATGTAACCAGAAGTGATGGGAGTAACAACACATGCGATGCTGACAACTACAAACCCCGTCTCGGTAGACTTGAGTTACATTGCATAAACCTGGCCCGAACATCATCTATTCTGTTGAGAATATATACCGCGTCCAAACAGTCCTCTTTCCTTGTTCGATGCTTGCTGTATCTTTTTAAACTCACGGCGAAAACACGTGTTTATTTCACGTATAATAAGTGTCAGGGGAGGGTACGTATGACCTCCTTGCTTGCATTTTACAATGTGCGCCACCACCGCCCAAGCGATTCACGTAAAGTCACAGTTAATTTACTCCGTGACATTTCGATAGCCTCGGCAACATGACGCACATCATTGGCGATAATTTTGTTTCACATTTGACTCATCGTGCACGCGCCCATGGTTTGCCCTCTCGCGTCATGGGTCAGGGTTTGGTTCTTTGAGCTTTTGGGATTATATCGTTCAGAGAATTTGCATTACTTCTCCTTGACATTTATATTTCACAATGACTTGCCGCGGGCAGATGGGTTACGTGCCTCGTTTGATCAATCAATTATGAGGTTCCTCCTGTCTTGAACTCTACATCGGATCGTATGTAAAGACACTGAACGTGTTTTTTTTCTGAAGTTGCAGTGAAGAGCACCGTTGTTTAGCGCGGGTTACATTTACATGCTCATGCCGCTGAGTGTCACAACCGTGATGGATAGTCTGTCGCGTGAGATGATAAGGCCGCAAACACATCATGATTGCCATCATAACCATCATCCATGACTCATATGATCATCCGAGATCGTGTCATCAAATCACAGCATTAATACGTTTTGGTATTCATGCCATTCTTATCTTGCAATGCGGTCCTTTTTTTATTCTTGAAATTTGGACCATAATGCCAGCACACAATGGGCTACTCTGCTCCGAATAACATCGCGGGATCATTCATGTCCACCGTGAAGCAGACTGCACTTTTAGTTACGGTTAAAACACCCGCAGTATGAATCAGTGCAGCCACTGGGCTCAAACCACGAACTTTGTAGCAAGCAGCAAGCACAATACCATTGGGTCGGCCAGGCCACCGACAAATTGAAGTAATAATTTGTCATAATCTTAATCAGCGGTAACCATCATCATCTTGGGTAATAATCGTAATTTTTTATTTAAAATAATCATAATTTAAGAACATGCATTAAGAGTATTTGGCTGATATAAATTTCCACGTGATATTTCCACTTTGTTGAGCTATCATTTATTGCCAGATCGCTTCTGAATAAGACCTATTCATAGGTCAATATCACTCTCCGCGAAATTTGCTATTCGTATATGTATGTTGGACTTCTTTCGCACCGTACACAGCCAACCGTGCTAATCGGAGGTGCGAGGGAATGATAACAAACTGAACACAAAAAGCAGTTCTAAAGAAATGAGTTTTCAATCTAGACAATTCACGAGCATCTCCGGAACGTCTCCCTCGCGAATAAGGAGGGAATATCGTAGTTTTATGTTTATGTACAGCGCTTTGCAATACTTCAACATGAAAGATACTTGAAGAATAGAGATTGTTATGAATCTCTGTGCCCCCCTCCACCCTGTTCTACCAACCATCTCGTTCCCTGCTTTCTCCCTCGCTTCTGCTGTGTCCTCTGCTCGCAACTTCGGGGTCATCTTCAACTCCTCCTTCAACCACATCTCTGACACTACCCACACGCCGCTTTCACCGATTCAACATTCTCAAAATCCGTCCCTCTCATCTCTCTCTTTCTGCCGCTAAACTCCCGGTTCACCTCCCTCGTGTTCGCTCAGCTCGACGATTGCAATTCTCTTCTCCTAGAGACCTAGACCTTCAATGCCCACGCCTCCTCCTCTGCAACGACAGATACAAAATGCCTCGGTCCCAGATCAATTTTAACCTGCGCCACAATTCGCACACTTCTGTTCCACTTTTCCCAACTCCGTTTAACACGTCGTAGGCTGTCGCGACCCATATCATTCACAATAACGATATTTACGTGACTTTACCGAAAGAACCAAGAAGATGAATAAGATGATGAATCCCTGCAGTCACGAAAGCTTTAAATCGATATTTACGTGGTCTAACCGAAAAGAACCTGTCTAATTAGTTGCTTATTTATGCACACTAAAACTCATAAGAAACGCTCCACGACTCTTGAGAATAACACCTTTTTTTGGTTACATTTCGGGGGATAGCGCGAACGCAGTCCCCCAGTACCACAAATTATACAGTCGAGTTTCCCGCATTTGGGGAAATCGCAGGGGTCAACCCACCCGCAGTGCAATGGATGAGCCTCGCCCTGGGAGGACCACCTAAGTGATCATGGTGCCTCCCCTGTCAGGTAAGTATGAGTTGGGATGCTTCCACTATCCCTATATGACCCAGAAGCCTGTACGTTTACACTATGGGCACTTCAAAAGCTTTTACATGTCGATAGTTGGAGACGTTTCATGAATAAAAACCATCGCTTTACAACAAGAATGCTATGTTAATGAAACATGTACTATGGTGCAAAGCAAAGTTAACATGCATGCTGTTAGCTGAAATCATTATTTATTAGAGAAATCCCCAATGGCGTTATGGGTAATGTTGGCTGAATCCAAAGATCAGTTACCATATTAGAGGTTTTACCTTCAGTTCTGGAAGTAATTGCAATAATTATCAAGCTAATATGCAGTACTACAACAGTAATCAGTCACTCTAATTGTTATGAGATAAATTAATTAACGAACCCGATAACACGAGGATAGTGGGGAGGTAAATCCCACCTCTTCCCATGCGTACTGCTGGACGGGAGGTTAAACTATGAAAAAATAAGAATAGGTTTTACCCTTTCTGGCAATAAAACTGTTGTGTTAAGATGTTGAAACAGCAAATATAATCATTTTGCAAGGATTCAAGCCTGCATTAACCACACGTACTTGTGTTGAACGTGCATACAAAGATTATCTGATAATTACAGATGCATTGCTTGAAACTGATTGGGCTACACCAGAGGCTGCCAAAACGCATTTTGCCCCGAAAGATGGTGTAGACCAATCAGTTTAAAAAAACAATGCACGTTCAAACATCTTAACACCTGTTTTATTGCCAGAAGGATTAAAACCTATTTTTATTTTTTCATACTTTGATACTTGCAAAAAAGTGCCATTTTGTGGGAGGTAAACTAAAAGCTATTTCACCAGGTAAAGCCCACTCGGCTATATGGCACTTTTTTAGACGCTACCTGGCCACAAATGATAGCCCAACGAAGTGGCTTATCATGTGGGAATTGATAACAGCCAAAGTACTCTAAACGAACGTTTCTAAATGTGTCGAGAAAAACCGGAGGACCCGGAGAAAATGCCACGCGACCACAGGGAGAGAGACACGCAAACTCCAAATATACAGCAGCAGGCGTCCGAGTCGGGATCGAACCCATGACCTCCTGTATACCAGGCGAGGTAGTTAACATCTTGCCACCGCGGCACCCAAGCCTCACGCTGTCTTGTGTATTCTGGCTTGGTCGGGGGTTTTCCCCACCTTCAACGAGGCACAATGTGGGTTCGGCCGTAAATTGTTTTTTTTTTAAGGGGGGCGGGGGGGGGCAAAGTAATTGTCAACAATAAAAAAACATTTTTTTTCATCAATTAATCGACCCAAAACGACTATATCCTTGCTAGCTCCGCTAATTCATCATCCTCATCACCTGCGGTCAAAATCATCGGGCCTATATCAAAATCGGCGTCGCATCCATCCACGCACGGTGCGCTGTCAATCCACCCGTGGGCACGGCCCTGTGACGAGTCAGTGACGCGTCACGTGCTTCCCAGCAGCAGCAGCGCATGACCCGGGGCGAACAAAAGAATGGAAGAGGCAGTGACCGGGGCCTGGGGTCGGTTCTCTCAACCAGATTTCTGAGATGAAAACGACAAGAAACAACCCCAACGATATAAAGAAATAAGCCAAACCACGACCCAAAATGCCTCTGTTCACTGAAAGGAGTTTTATTGCCGGTGTTACACTCGGCAGGGTTTTTTTTTTACAACAAAACATTGGTTGGGAATTCTTTTGTTTCTATGCTGTAAAGAATGCACCCTGTCTCTGGAATTGAAGTGACACGTCGGGGGAGGGGTTGGTGTCATGGGTGGCTTTGGTTGCCCTTCTTTCAATGCAAACTTTCTTGAAGAAGTTTAACACGTCGGCTTTAGCGACCAATATCATCCATGAGAGGGTTAGATCGCATAAATATGTGTCGTTAAACCCCACCACCACCCGACACAGCCAATTCGTCAGTTTAGTACAGCACACCGGTGTGTTGGAGAGCCAAGCCACAACATTTACAATCTGAGTACGACGTTTCGCCAGTAATTACAACTAGCTTCATCAGGCGACCGCCAGATTTGTGGAGAAGTCCACCTGTTTGTTGAAGAGAGCTTAAACTGGGAAAGTGGGAAAGACAAACAACGGGAAAAAAATACCAGGGTGTGGAGGGTGTGCTACACGTGGCAGGCGATGGCTGAACCGCAGCCAACCTCTCCACGTTTCTCAACAAAAGCCCCAACGTAACGTAATTTTCATCGTCATCATAATTCGATTTCCAGCACTTTCGCGACTTGCTCTCCAATATTGGTTCGGGTCTTTTCGCGCGCAATCTATTATCAGCAGTATGATGAACTGAGCTAGGTATTTTTTTGTACACTGGTATATGCGTGTCTACCGATGCATAGATGAATTGATTTACATCGGTACGAGCGAATAAAGTGCGTGAGATCACTGCTGCCACGTAGAGGCACTTCTTGCACAAGACATGTGTTAAGTTATGACTGTATGTGATATCTTGAATCGCCCTTCCTAAACAATGATGCCTTTGGTTGTCCTGTGGGGGGAGGCAAGTCTTTACAGGTCTAACACACAGTCACTTGTATACTTGACACCACATACCTATATATAGCTGCTGTATAGCTGCTGTTCGCCGAACAAATATATTTACCAAATACGCTCTAAATGAATGACATGTTCTCTGATGTCACTGCTGGAAATGCCATTCGTCACAATGAATACGCCTTGATGTGCAAGACCTAGCAGTTGCCACGGAAAAAAACATGAACACCCCTTCGCGTGTGCCACAATTGTAAATCTGCGTGTCGTGTTGGTTACCCACGTCCGTGAGTGAGTGTGGCTGGCCACCCACTCCCTCGTGCGGTGTGTAAACGTCGCTACTATAGGGAGACGAAGGCGGCCGGGCGTGGTGCCAGCCACCCACCCCCTCGTTCCTCGTGTGGACCTTGATAGATGCTACTCGCTAACAGCACTTGCCCCAACAGTCTGGTAAAGCCTATACGGGGGATATTTGTCTGTGTACCCAGGGCTTAGTTCCAGCAGGTTCTTTTCAGGCTCGCGAGACAGAAATGATTCCCATGCCAGGCACACCACCACATCCAGTATGCTTGTTACTATTGCTGTGGCTACCAGCGAGGTGTCACCTCCTGGCCTCATTTAGTGTTGTAATAATATTTGTCACGTTTGCACAGCACAGGCCCCAAAAGCCCCCAAATTGCCAAGTGTCCAACGACACTCGGAACGGTTGAAGGTGCAGTGGAGCAGATGTAATGGGTTTCTGGAATTGAGTAACGAGGGCGCAATGTAAGTTGGGGAAAATTGATGATGGGGAGGGAAATTCAATGGTTGAGCAAGTGCAAGGGAATATGGTCGTTGATCGAGAGTGGATCCAGAATTATTCCGGCTATGACCGTGCGTTGCTAGTCACGTAGCACATCCCAGCCGACTAGCCCCGTCTCTTTTATTTACGATGGGTTGCCAAGCACAAGCCCAAAAGGCTAAGCAAAGAGCAACAAGTAGCACTAGATATGAGTTACTAAGAGTTACTACAGTTCTTGAATTAAGCAAGGTTACAAAGAACGTCGGGGGGAAAGGGGGATGAGACGATGAGATGGAATTCCAAACTTGAGCAGTGTGCGGGAAGACTCAGCAAAGAGTCGTGTTTTTGACCTGCAGCGTGGTGGTCAAACACCGTACGGATGACACGACAGTCAGCCTGGAAGACGGGAATGTCATTTACAGATCTGCGAGCGACCGCTCCCCCAATAAAAAAACAATTCAGTGAATAATGCATGCTTGTGTGTGTGTGTGTCATCCCTGCGTCTTCTGTGGGGAGTGGCAGCGTTGTGGTTAGGGCACTGCGCTACTAACCCCGCGATTCACTCTCGCAGCCAACATCGGTGACAAATATATGAACCCCTTCTCGGCCTCCCCGAGTTTCACCTGCCTTAAAATGGGTACTGGACCTGGTGTGATGCGTAAACGTCGCCATTGGGGAGACAAAGGCGGCCGGGCGTGGTGCTGTTCCACCCACGCCTTCATGTGCCGTGCCGGCCTTCATATGTGCTCGCTAACAGCACTTGCCCCCAACAGCTACACAATGGGAGATCTGTGTGTGTCTCGGTGTGTCTTCTCCCTACAGGCAGCTGTCCGTGTTGGAGGGAGACAAGGCAAAATGCAGGGTCCTGTGCAGCTCAGGCATGGACGGCTCCTTTGTCATCTGGAACCTGGAGGTGATGACCTTGTGCCAAAAATCACGGGCAGCATCAACTGCCAAAGTGCCCTCTCCTCCCACGCTGCTCGCATTGCAGGGAGGGTTTTTTTCTCTTTCCTCCTAAACGTTATGAATATGCTGCTCGTGTCACGACGGAAAGAAATTTGCATTGCAAACCTCTTGCAGTTAGAGAATGTTACATAACTTCTTTTGAAGCCACATTTCAGCGTCAGGTATGCGGAAAGAGGGTTTTTTTTTTTTAAGCATTACAAAAAATTTTGAAAAGAAAATAGCAGCCTACACACATTGGTAGAAAAACCTCACATTTTCATTTGTTTGCTTTGTGCTGTGAATAGGAGCCATTATTTTTTTATTTGAAGGCTACAGTGTTGTTGGCAAGTGTGTTAAAGTTTGTTTTGCTATTTGTGCATTCACCGCCAAAGTGGCAGCATCACCACATCATTTGTTGTTTTCGCGTACAGTTGACAAGAAAGAAGCTATAAACGTTCACGTAACAAGCCGCTTCGTTGAGCTATTATTTTCGGCCAGGTCGCTTTTGAAAAAGAACTGCAGTGCCGAGAAAAAAAGTTTGTGAACCCCCTTAGGATTTTCACATGATATCCATATTTCAAACCTCAAATGTTATTAGATCTTAAGCGGAGTCATAATAATAGATAAAGATAACCGGATTAAAAAAAATTACACGAAAACATGATACTCTTTCAATATTTATTCATCCTCAAATGATTCTACATTCAATAACCACGTGTGACGAAATATGTGAACCTTTAGATTCAGTAACTAGTAACCATTGGTCAGTCTCTCATATCGGATTTGAGCATTCTTGGCCCATTCCTCATGACAAAATTCCTTCAATTGGGTGACATTTGAGGGTTGCCTTGCATGGGACAGCTCACTCGGCCATTGTAAAACGTGGAATTTCTTCTTCTGCAGCCATTCTTTTGTCGATCTGCTTGTATGTTTAGGATGATTGCCTTGCTGCAAGACCCACCTTCGGTTCAGCTTCAGCTCACGGACGGATGGCCTGACATTCTCCTCTAGCATCTTCTGATACAATGCAGAATTCATGGTTGTGTCAATGATGGCAAATACGCACAGGTCCTGAGACAGCCCTAAACTATCACATTCACACCATCAGGCTCGACTGTAGGGATGAGGTTCTTCTGTTCGAAAGCAGTGTTTGGTTTCGCCAAACATAACATTCATCATCGTGGCCAAAAAAGTTCTACCTTTGACTTGTCTGTCCAGAGATCATTGTTCCAGAATTCGTGTGGATCATCGATGTGCTCTTTGACGAATTTCAGACAGGCAGCAATGTTCTTTTTGGAGAGAAGTTGTTTTCACCTTGATATCCTTCCATGAACACCACTCTTGTTCAGTCCTTCTCTGATAGTTGAGTCATGGATACTCACATTAGCCAAGGTCAGTGGCCTGCAGATCTTTCGATGTTTCTCTGGGGTTCTTTGTAACCTCATTGATGATTTTCCAGTTTGTTCTTGGAGAGATTTTGATAAGACGACTGCTCCTGGGTAGAGTGACTGTGGTTTTGAACTTTCTGCATTTGTAGACGATCTGTGTGACAGTGGATTGGTGGAGCCCCAGATCCTTATAAGTGGTTTTGTCATCCTTTCCATACTGATGAGCATCAATAACTCTTTTTCCGAGGTCCTCAGAGATATATTTTGATCGGGGCATGGCTTGTTTCCACACAGCTTTATGGTGAAGACCAAACTCACAAAGTGTCTTATCTTTATATAGGGTTGCGCCTCTCAAACTCACCCATGAAGATCTACCTAATTATTTAAACACCCGATTCTAATTATTCCATAATGAGCTAATGAAACCAGAGATTCACTTGTTCACATACCCTGCACCTTAATTCCTAATCCTTTATTTAATCCATGCATCATTTCGTTCAAAAATACATGGAATTGGTAAGTATAAATCCTATTGGATATTTAAGAAAATGCCGGCTTTGATTCCAGAAGGCTATCATGGTAAAACTATGGAATATCCATCATTATCATTGGGGTTCACACACGTTTTCTCGGCACTCAGTGGGCCTTATCTGGTAAAAAAATTAAAAATGTTTAAGTATGATCCCGATTTCCCTTGGAAAGTATACCCCCTCAGTGGGCCCTCAACCCAACACAAAGTAACAAAAAGAAAATGTGCGGCTTTTGCCAGAAATAAAAGCGCGGTTAACGCACGACGCCACGTACTCGGCAAATTTGAACTCCATTCGTGGCGGCAACAGCAAAAAAGAAAAACCACCTTGGGATGGCAGGCGACACCTCAGTCAACTCCCACAAGGGCTTCCACAGCGTGGCCCAGATAATCTTGTGACCCCCCCCCCCTTCAATTAATTGACCCCTAACATTGTTGTCCTTTGCGTATTCACTTCTCTTTTAAATGAACCTTACTGGAACACATGTGAAGTTTTAGAGAATTAAATCGGGCTCACAAAACAACTGGACCACTCTGTGCATGGGGCTGTACACTACTAACAGTATGCCACAATATGTTGTTGTGTATTACACACACACCTCATACCAGAGGGTATTTCGTGCGCGCACACACAATCGGGCCTTTATTAGCACACTCGTGTGAGACGGAACCCAATACGTGTCCGTATGAAATGCGAGCAGACAGGTTTGGAGCCAAGCCCTCTTTACTCTTTCAAAACAAGGCGATGCAAAGCTGCGCAGAGCGAGAATAGCTCGGATTCTTGGCCCAAGTAGTCACTCAACATTTTTCAAGTGACCGCATTGGCAACGGTGCACAGACCAAAAACAAAAACCCTTCGCCTCACCTGTGTGTCTTGAAACTTCCGTGCCTCAACACCTGGACTCACAAAGCTGCATTTCTCGCTGCTTGTGATAACACCACTCCCTGTCTCTCTCTGTCGCTTCTCTTTATTTTCCAGCTTGTCTGCATTTGGCCTGTTGTGCCAGGTGTTTGGCTTTCACATTATTGACAGAAGGTGTTGGACTTGAACTTGTTCTCTCCTCTCTCTGCTGCTGATTACAGCTGCCTCTCATGCTGCTTATATAACATCGCCAAAGACAAAAACAGATATTGCACGTATAGCCTTCACATTGTGTTGGGGCAAGTGCTGTTACCGAGCACCGATGAAGGCCGGCACGGCACGCGACAGCGTGGGTGACCAACACCCACGCCCGACCGCCTTTGTCTCCCCAGTGGCGATGTTTACATATCGCACCAGGTACTCATTTGAAGCTGAGTAGACCTAGGGGAGGTCGCAGGTCCGGTTCAGATAATCGTCACTGGTGTCGACCGTGAGCGCAAATCGAACGGCGACGCCACCGCTCCCCAAATAACATCAACACACGCGTACAGACCTAGACCTTGGGAGTGGCCTTAATCAGATGTAATCAAGGTGTTACTTGCGTCATTTGTCTCTCAATTGACGAGGCACGCTTACTCAAGCCAATACAAATAATACGTAATATTTAATTTAAAAAAATGTAAACACGCTTTCATGAAATGTACCGTACTAGTAATGGCAGAAATCCACGACTCCAGGAAATGGCCCCGAAGCTTGCCATAACGTAAGGGGGCCGTGGTGATTTACAGCCAACGTCAGTTGAGCGTGAACAATTAGACCCAAGCCGAAACATAACATATAAAAAAGATAGTTTAAAAATGTTACTTTTTTATTTTTTATGATAGAATATAGTATTGTCACCAGTATGACATAAGTATACCAAGTTTGCAGTCGATACGACATTGGGAAGTGTGTTAAAATTGCGTTACAAGATTTGAGGATACGACAACAGACAGAGTTTATCAAAAGCGTGTAAGAGAATGTTTTAAAATATGTTTTAGATTTTTTATGATAGAATATAGTCTTGTCATCAGTATGACATTAGAACACCACGTTTGCAGTCGATAGCACATTGGGAAGTGGGTAAACATTTAGTTACAAGGTTTTTGAGGATACGACAACAGAGAGAGCAAGTTAAATAAAAGCGTGTAATAATAACAAAAATACATGCGCACATCGTTCCTTCTCTGTGGAGAAGCATGCTTATTCACCTTTAATTTCCCTTCTTTTACAAAAAACTCCCAAAGTTCTCCGCAACTTTAAGCAGCACGAAGAGAGCAATCAATGCCCCTTCTCCATCTCATTCTGGTTGAACCAGTTTGTCCTTATTTCAGTGTTGAAAGTGATTGCGTTTAAAGTCTAGCATAAAATATCAGCTACAGTTTACTTTATTCAGCACATTCCCCATAACTACATTTTCCCATTTTATGTTTAAATTAGATTATGGTCACACCACCTCTTGCTTTGGGATCAAGTTAAAGGAATAATAATGTTTTAAAAATGACAAATTATCCCCAAGTTGGTGATTAAAATATTATCCCCAACCCACGAGGCTACGGCTCAGCTTTGAAGCCAATTTCCTGGTCTGGGCCCGCGTCGCCTTGCGCATTGTACCACTGTGCATAGGGCGGTGGCGACATGTTAACTACCTCGACTGGTATGCAGGAGGTCGTGGGTTCGGTCTCGACCCTGACGCCCGTATATTTGGAGTTTGCGTGTTCTTCCCGTGATCGTGTGGATTTTTCTCCGGGTCCTCTGGTTTTTATCTCCACATTTAGAATCATGCGTTTAGAGTACTGCTATGCATTTCCACATCATAATGCCACTTTGTTGAGCTATTATTAGTGGTCAGGTCCCTTCTGAAAGAGCTATATAGGTCAGCGGGCCTTACCTGGTAAAATACCAAATAGTTTAGTTTATATCTTATTGGTTCTTTCGGTAAAGTCACGTAGAAGGGAAATAATAAAATAATAAAAATTAAACATAATTAAATAATTCTCACGACGTTTTGGCCAGAAAGACAGCGTCTTTCCGACAGACCTGTTCTTAACCTGAGGACGGCTGCTTGCGTCTTTCCGACCGACCTGTTCTTCACCTGAGGACGGCTGCTTGCATTGTGGCCGAAACGTCGTGAGAATTATTTTATTATGTTGAATTTTTATTATTTTATTATTTCCATTCTACGTGACTTTACCGAAAGAAACAAGAAGATGAATAAATGCAGTCACGAAAGCTTTAAATCGAAATTTAGTTTAGTTTATAGTAAAGGAGTTCAAATGAGATAGAAATGCTGTGGTCTTTACATTCAGTAAATGTAGGGTGGCCACTTGTAATACGTTTCTCGTGAAGATAACTGCTATTCTGAGAAACCTTAAGGAGTTCCCAGGACATGAAAAGTTTCTGTTTTGTCAGTTGTATAAGAATAAAACAAAAATAATAGCAGGCCACTCATGACTACGTGTAATGTGGGATACCATTCTTCTTATCGTGATGACCCAATTTACTGGTGGGAACCACGCTGTGCGACCCCATGTGTTCTTTTAAAATAAATGTAGCAATCTTCGTGCCAGATTTTCTACTGATAATGTTCACCTCTTATTGTTTTTCAGACGATGGAGAACATGATGGAAGGCCTCGTCATAGCCTGAACATGATATGCTCTCCGATTTTTTATTCCACGCAACACCTTTAAAAAAATTGTTTGAATTCCCTTTTCCTGGGTGCTTTCCTCTTTTGCAATGAAGCTGCTCATATCAGATATATTGTCCGCTTAATAAAATGACACTGCGATGGGCATTCAGCAAGGGCGCGGTGTGTGCGTGTTCATGAACGCGTTGCGGGCGACACTGGATCACCGTGAGCCAAAGTCCATCCTCTTCTCTCGAAAACCAAATTCTGATCTGTTGCGTGAGGCTCTTTGAGGCACGGGTGGAGAGACGATAACCTTTACCGAGGGTCAGAGGACCTGTAAATACCTTTGGTGGCCCACACAAAGATCACCTGCATATCCTCAACGACTGTTGGGGGGAAGTGCGGTTTGCGAGCACCTATGAAGGCCGGCAAGGCGCACGAGGGGGTGAGTAATCAGCACCACTTCCAGCCGCCTTTGTCTCCCAAGTGGCGATGTTATACATCGCGCCAGGTCCTCGTCTGAGGCTCAGTCGACTTAGGGGAGGCCCAGGACCGCTTCACATAATCATCACTGGTGTTGGCCGTGAGCGGGAAATTGAACTTGGGTGACTGGTTTCATTGCGCAGTGTGCTAACCACTGCGCCACCGCTCCCCATAACACTGATGGCTGATACTCTTAGGTTTTTTTCGGTAAAGTCACGTAGGTAAAAATAAATAATAAAAATAATAGAAATAAAATAATAAAGCACGACGTTTCGGAGGCAACACAAGTCTCCGTCATCAGGTGGGACCGTCACAGCTAGATTCGCTGTATCAAGTGAGGTACAGTAATTACCTCCTGTAATTACTTAAAGTAACTCACTTGATACAGTAAATTTAGCTGTGGCGGTCCCACCTGATGACGGAGACTGGTGTTGCCACCAAAATGTCGTGATTTATTATTTTATTTCCATTATTATTTATATAAGTTTTATTTTTTATTTTTACCTACGTGACTTTACCGAAAAAAACCGAAGAGTATGAATCCTTGCAGTCACGAAAGCTTCAAATCTAGAACTGATGGCTGAATTCTCGCTGGGCACGCCTCTATTTGGGTCACACCCGAAGGCGCGAACACACACCTTTGCGTTACTCGATACCTCAGCACATTATAAAGCTTGCATGCGGACCCGAGTGTAAAGAGGCCCCTTGCAGTTGTGCTGCAAATGGGAGGTGCGACTTGAATGCCATACAATTAGCAACGCAGGCTGCTTGCTAGGTTTACAATAGTACAGTACTATGAACCTGGTCGCTTAAGTTCGATTCCCGGCCATGGCTAACATCAGTGGCCGGTGTTATCCGAATCGGCCCTGGACACACGCCGTTTTCCTTCAGGCACCTGCACCGACCAGTGTGGCGAAGTATGGTCAAATAACCTCCTGCAATTACTTAAAGTATCGTGGAGGCCTTAAGTCACGGGTGGATTGATAGCAACCTGACAGTTCAGGGAAGTAGTCGTAGCAGCTGTTCGCACACTGCACTCGGAAACCTGCGACCCGAGTTCGACTCCCAACATCAGTGGCGGGCGATAGCAGAACAATCCATTGGCCCTCACAACCCGCACTGACAAACACATTCCTGCGGAGGGAGCTGGTAGGAACGTTGGGTTGCTCGGTCAATGGCCAGGGTCAACGGCGGCGTGGTGTATATTCCGCAAATATGCCCGACTGAGGGCGGGCACAAGCCGGCGTGAGTAGGTTAAACGTTGAGTTTTATAAGGGCACCACGGGGTGAGCAGCCCCTCCCCACCCAGCCCCACCCCTCCCACCCCCCACCCAGCCCCTCCCTCCCCACCCAGCCCCTCCCCTCCCTCCGCTCTCCACCTAGCCCCACCCCTCCCATTTTTGGATGCACGACAGACGGACGCACAATAATCCCCTGTGGGCTGGTGTAACCAGGTTACTACCAGAATTAATGGTGAAGTGTGGTCACGTTACCTCAATGGCTTACGTGGTGTAAGATGCCTTCATACAGCAGTCGATTAACAAAAGGCAGTTGTTAAATGATAATGTATTAATTCAAATAGTATACTACACAGATGCACTCCACAGCGGGGGGGGGGGGGGGGGAACAAAACAAACGCAGATATTGATCCTGTAGTAATGTTTATTGCTTTGGTAAGGGAACCACACGGGAATAACTACTTAATTTATATGTCATCAATAATTTTAAATACTTATGTAAGAGGACAAGATCAGGTTTATTCATTTAATAAGCAAAGAAACACCGAATAATATCGCCATTTTTTGGACCTCCGCAAAACACTCCAACTGCTCAAACACCACCCACGGTGGCCTTACACCAAGACGAGTTCACAGCGAACGAATCAAGATCTCAACATTCAACGTTGCTGGGATCTAAATCGTCCACCGTACTTGTAATTCGCAACACTAAATTCGCCACATGTGCAATCCATGTCGTCGACCGTGTTCTCCAGGTTAAAAAATCATCCGGAAAGTAACATGCGCCCCACACATATTGCGCCCCAGTTGAAAGAGGAAAAGGGGGGGGGACGAGATTAAACGTATAATCTGGAGAATACGGAAAACGTTGCACACAAAGTGTTTAAGATTAAAAAACTATTTGCTCACAACCAAGAAAAACTAGTATTCGTTGCACTTTCAGATGCGCGCTTCTGCGGCCGTCTGGAACGCTCTTCCTTCCGATATTAGGAAGCCACTGGAGCTATACACTTTTTTTTATCTAGATTGAAAACTAATTTCTTTAGAACTGCTTATTGCTTTGAGTTTGTTGTCCTTCCACCGCACCTCCGATGAGCACGGGTGGCTACGGACGGTACGAAAGAAGTTCAAACATTCATGCATCTTATCGGGGATTTGGACACAAAACCTGATCGCACATTATTGCAGTGTTTATTATTGCGGGTGTACCGATGCATCAATCGCTATGCTGCCGGATACAGGCAAAGTGTTTCATGAAGGGCAGCCGTCATAATTCTCGGTAAGGTCATTAACATAACACCCGGAGATGGGAGAACGTCTCACTCGCCACACGATTTCATTTCGTAGGACGTAACTGCGAATTTATTCGGCTGCTCAAACCACCGCGCCTATCAAATATCCAATTTGGTATAAACAGCTTAACGCATATTTAAGACCCAAAACACACGCATGTACATACATCCCCTCCCCCAATGGGCATTTGTCCATGGGCAAGCGCTGTTAGTAAGCACCAAATAAGGATGGAATAGCACACTACATGTTGTTTCTAGCCAGCGTGCTGCCAATCTCCCTTTGTCTCCCCAGTGTTTGCATCAACAAACGCACTTCAGCAATTCTGAGCCAATGATGACACAGATTAGCCAGAACATTTTTTTTTTCACAGACTAAAAACAATAAGCTGTTTACACAGCACGAAAACATAACCAGCATGCTTTGCTTTTCAACTTGAGATCGTGGCCTTTCGTGCGTACAGTCTGCACACAGCCCATGATAACATCCAACTCATATCGGCTGAAATTGGGAGTGTCTTGGGCAAAGTCAACCGAAGAGAGGTTCAGGCCAGGTTCACATACAAGTTGCTAAAAAAAGATGGTAAAAAAGATGTGTACAACTGGGAGTTGAACCCGGCACCGCTGGAATCGTAATGCAGTTCCATTAATAATTTCTGCCCAGCAACAATAACAACCTCCATTCACTACCAAGTAAACAGAAAAAAAGGTTGTATTTTACCAGGTGATGTCACCACGGCTCTTGTGCCAGACTAGGTGCACTTTGTGGCTACGTGAAGTGTCTAAGGCTCACTACTCAGCAGGAGGTTACGGGATAGACTCAGGTGTTATGAGTTAACTGCCCGAGATGACGGGCAGATGCACACTGACACACACGTGTGTTTACATGATCACCCACACTTAAGCTCACATCAAAATACACAATTTAGGTGGAATAGCGATTAGTGATAATTAATTCTTTGCAAACACGTGAACTTAATGTCATAACAGTTTAAAATTACGAAAAAATACATGTACCATACCTATATTTACATTTGATAAATTGCATGAGTTCCCCAAAATCTAATCAATCTTGTTGTTTTTTTAATCAGCTATGATTTAATATTTTGAAGATGAATATTTCCATTATTACTATTTTATAACCATTAGGGCGCTTATGTATGCAGGTTGCACTCTAGAAGCACAAATAATGACCGGACAGGAAGTACATCTCTCCAAGCAAAATGAAATGTCCACCTGATTATTGGTCTCGGGCACCGAGTTTCTTTGCTTTGTTTGTTGAGAATTTGTTTAATTGAAGGCAGACGCTGGTCTGGCTTCCACATCGAGGGTGCACACCTGCAGGCCTGTTGCACTGCCGCACGCGAGGAGATGCGCGCAACATTGGAGCTCTTCCGTGCGTTTTCGGGATTGTGCACAAATCAAATCTGTTGTGCTTTGAGAGCGAAACGTCGGTACATCGCGCCGAACAAGGTGCGCGGTGCAACCCAGAAACACGTTGGTGAGCTGTGGAGCAGCACAACCGTGAACAACCCATGAAGTCGAAATTACTTAATTTACCGCTGTGGAAACACACTTCATGCCCTTTCACTATTCTTGAGCTATGATCCCCCACCGCAGTGCAAGGAGAGTTTTTTATACAAGGCGCACGTATTAATGCGATACAGTGGGATGCAATATAGATTGCGATTGTTTAGGCCATGCACTGGCTCATACGTACTCATGGGTATGTGTATCACAGCAGAAACAGGCACAGAGTAAGACAACAAAAACATGGATGGATATTCCTGAGGGTTTTGGTGCTTTGATAATATTGGGGTTCATCTTCTTGGTTCTTTCGGTAAAGTCACGTAGAAGGGAAATAATAAAATAATAAAACATTATAAAATAACATAATGAAATTAAATAAAATTAAAAACATAATAAAATTATTTGATTATGTTTTTTATTTTTTATTATTTTATTATTTCCCTTCTACGTGACTTTACCGAAAGAACCAAGAAGATGAATCCCTGCAGTCACGAAAGCTTTAAATCGAAAAATATTGGGGTTGGTGTGCATGGGGGGGGGGGGGGCACGGAATAGTGACCCAGTAAAAGTGGCACTATTGGGCCAACATTAACCCACGGTTGGCCCAACGTTGGACCCAAGGTTCCAACCACGAGCCAACGTTGGGCCGACGTTGCACGTTCACTGGCGAGGTTCTTTAAGCCAACAGCAGACCGAGGGACGGCAACAGCAGCACAGCCACCATCGTCAGCACAGTCGCAGACAAACCCTGGGCTCCACCTGCACACGGCAGCAAAGAAAAAGACAAAGATCCCCCGTATAGTCTTAACAGTCTGTTGGGGCAAGTGCTGTTGGCGAGCACCTAATAAGGCCGGCAAGACACACAAGGGGGTTGGTGGCCAGAAACATGGCCGGCCACCTTTGTCTCCCTCGTGGTGATGTTTACACACTGCACCAGGTACTCATTTGAGGCGGAGTCGACCTAGGGGGAGGCCCAGGACTGTTTCAGATAATCATCACCGGCGCAATCCCAATTGAGTTATCCGCAAGTAATGTTTCAACATCGGGATGTTAGGCCAAAACAAGTTAAATATATTTGTTTTGCTGTGGGAGGGAACCGGGAGAACTCGGAGAAAGCCATGCAGAAGGGCGGCAAACATAGTAACTCCACACAGAAAAAGCGTCCCGGAGGAATGAGCATTACCACTGCACCGCCACCCGGCCAGCCTTCACCCTCCAAACACACGGCATCATTATGGATGGTGGTGATGCACTCTGTTTTGTGTACGCGACGGAAAAAAATACACTGGATTATCCCATGAAGCATCCAAATTTGCTCAGACTACCGAGATCGTTACATTCAGAATTCCACTGAAATGTACAACAGTGTAGGGGCAACTTTGAACTAACAGTTTGCATATTTTGCGGAACAGTCTTACACAGAAGCACACAAACCAAAATACAATTCTTGAATTGTTAGCCCGAAATCTTTACGATTTTTCCAAATCTCAGAGGTGAGCGGAGCAGTGGTGAACCGTCATGTGCCCACGAAGAGCCAAGTTTACTTTTGTTGGACTACACCTTGAAGGTTTCTCACCTGCCGGGGGGGAAGGTACCTCCACGTACCCAGGCCCAGGTGGGTTTGGCGCCGTGTATGCGACAAAGGATGCGAGCCTTTGCGCTAGAGCTGTCTGTGCAGCGATGGGGAGCTGGTTGTACTGACTGTTGCTTATGCTCAATGCGGAATCTCGTGAAAGAGAAGTCACCGTATTCACATTCAAACCCTGAGTCGTCGCAGGAGAGATGTGAGGGAGAGAGAGAGAGAGGATACAATATTATATATATGCAAATACAATATAGAGGATGATCCACTTATAGATACAAGTTTAATGTGCAGCCTTGCGATTAATTAGTCAAGCTACTGCTGACGGAAGGAAATTGACTAAAGGTCGTTCTGGAGAATTTCTGGAGGGTATTTTGGCCGCCTCGCCCACGAAACCACGCAAATATCGAAATGCAATGCTTCAGTCTTGGAAGAGGTTCGGCATACCCACATTTTACTCCACCACACACGACCTGTCGATCGACTAACTGTGGTGTAGCTGGGTGGACAGAGGTCGAGTGATTGGAGAAACTTCCCCATTGGTTTAATTGGAGATGGAATCAAACCAGCAATCTCTGGATTGCAAGTCCAGTGTTGCTAACCATTACACTGCAGCAGCATGAATACTATATTACTGTGACTTTACCGAAAGAACCAAGAATATGAATCCCTGCAGTCACGAAAGCTTTAAATCAGCATGAATACTGTGTATACGTTCATATTGAATACCAGAGGTGGGACAAAGTCATTGTTATGCAAGTCCAAGTCGAGTCGCAAGTCATCAAATTCATGACTCGAGTCTGACTCGAGTCCAAGTCACATGACTCGAGTCCACATCTCATAGGTGGGACAAAGTCATTGTTATGCAAGTCCAAGTCGAGTCGCAAGTCATCAAATTCATGACTCGAGTCTGACTCGAGTCCAAGTCACATGACTCGAGTCCACATCTCATAGGTGGGACAAAGTCATTGTTATGCAAGTCCAAGTCGAGTCGCAAGTCATCAAATTCATGACTCGAGTCTGACTCGAGTCCAAGTCACATGACTCGAGTCCACATCTCATAGGTGGGACAAAGTCATTGTTATGCAAGTCCAAGTCGAGTCGCAAGTCATCAAATTCATGACTCGAGTCTGACTCGAGTCCAAGTCACATGACTCGAGTCCACATCTCATAGGTGGGACAAAGTCATTATTATGCAAGTCCAAGTCGAGTCGCAAGTCATCAAATTCATGATTCGAGTCTGACTCGAGTCCAAGTCACATGACTCGAGTCCACATCTCATAGGTGGGACAAAGTCATTGTTATGCAAGTCCAAGTCGAGTCGCAAGTCATCAAATTCATGACTCGAGTCTGACTCGAGTCCAAGTCACATGACTCGAGTCCACATCTCATAGGTGGGACAAAGTCATTGTTATGCAAGTCCAAGTCGAGTCGCAAGTCATCAAATTCATGACTCGAGTCTGACTCGAGTCCAAGTCACATGACTCGAGTCCACACCTCTGTTGAATACACTAACATTTTTCTGTAAAATGTATTGGCTAAGTGATTGACCTAACAACGTTCATCATGCAATCAAGTTAGGGGAATCATGGGCTGTTTGTAGAATATCCGCACGAAATGCGACAATAAAAAAAAACACGTGAAACGCAAACATTATTAATGTGATCATCGCACTATTAGGCATTGGCAAGTCAAGTCAGCGGTGAGCACTTATATTCACTCACCGCCTTGCCAGCACGAAAGAATGTGTGAGAAATGGACTCACCTTGAACACGTTCAGGGGGATGAGAGGAATTGCCAACGGCTTAATCTCACCAATCTGTGATGCACCCAAATTATTAATTTCAGCGGCTGAGGCTCCAGCTGTAAAATGTAAGAACAATTTCCGACAAAACCAGCGTTAGGTTGACATGTTTTGCCACTTCCTTACCACAACTGCCACCAAGACCCTCAACACCATGCCATCCTCACAACGAGTCGTCCACTGTATTTCTCTACGCTATGGCCTCCTAATAGAACTCGTCGCCAACATCTCAGATGATCAAAAAATTCTACTGCCAGATTGCTGACCCAAACTAGCAACCGAGACATCCAATCACCAGTCAATTCAACATCACGCTCACCATCTTCAAGAGCATCCACAAACGCACTCCTGTCAGTTTAACACGTGGGCTTTCGCGACCAATATCATCCATAAGAGGGTTTTTTTTGGGTTAGATCACTCCTGTCGACCTCTCAGCCCTCTCATTTCACTCAGCTCCACTCCACGTGCTTGCCAACCTCTCATCTGGCTCTACTCTCATTTCACACCCTCCACACTCCAGCAACCAAGGCCTTCTTCCAAACCACCCTCGTCAATCCTGACTCATTTGGTGGTCGCTTTTTCTCCTCTGCTGTCCCCTTTGTCTAGAACTCCCGTCCCCCAGACACCAAAGTCCCTTGGAACAAAATATCTCTCTTATCTTTCTAGATTTGAAGCTTTAGTGACTGCAAGGATTCATTTTCTTGGGTTTTTTCGGTAAAGTCACGTACATAATTTTTTTGATTAATAAAAGTAAAATAAAAAATAAAATAAAAATCACGACGTTTCGGAGGCAACACAAGCTTCCGTCTTTAGGTGGAACCGTCACAGCACGATTGCTGTATCAAGTAAGAGAAATTCCAAGAAAACAGTCCTTGATTATATACTAGTATATGAAGACGGAAGCTTGTGTTGCCTCCAAAACGTCGTGATTTTTATTTTTATTTTATTTTTATTTTACTTTTATTAACTTTAATTTTATTTTTTTTACCTACGTGACTTTACCGAAAAAACCTAAGAATATGAATATCTCTCTCTTATCCTCTGCCTGTGATGGACTAAATATTTCCACCCCTAACCCAAACCCCAACAGCTCCATATAAACATTTGAACAATCGCACACCGACATGACAACTCGATAAACAACAATCACCACGGTGTACATAACACAATTATAAAGTGCCATTCGCGATACCAAAGTTTTGTAGAAATAATAATAATACGGCAGTCTTCAGGTTTACAAGCTCGACACGTTCACATTAAACTGGAATCAGTGACGTTGATTAAGTTTGTGCTGCCCAGCAATGTCCCCATAACTTACCGACAACAGATCCGATCTGTGTGATGGTACCGTTTGGAAATCCACTAAAAGATGAATTCGCTTTTATCCAGAGCTTTGTGAGCTGGTCTGGACTGTATGCTGCCACGTTTCCGATGGACTCTGCCGCGTCCCTGTGTTACACGCACAGAAAATAAATACTACAAATGGATCTCGGCTTCTCATCAGGCACGGTATACCTCGAGAAAATAGTTTAATTGACCGTTTGGATTTGCTGTGTCGTTATGTGTATATATATAAAGCATAGTGTTAAGGATTTGTGAATGTGTGTGTGTGTACGGGGAGCGGTAGTGTAGCGGTTAGCACTCTGCACCACGAACCCGGCGACCAGAGTTCGATTCCCGCTCACGGCCAACACCAGTGAAGATTATTTGAACTGGTGATAGGCCTCCTCTAAGTCGACTCAGCAGCCTGAAACGAGTACCTGGTGCGGTGTGTAAACATCACCACTGGGGAGACAAAGGTGGCCGGGCGTGGTGTTGGCCAAACCCCCCCCCCCCCCCCCCCCGCCCACCTCCTGCTCTGTTTCGACCTTCATGGATGCTTGTGAACAGCACTTTAGCCAACAGCTTGTGCAGGCTACACGGGGGATCTTCGTCTTCAAATGAAATCACATGTGTATGTATTTGTATATGCAGACAGTTACAAACGTGAACTCTGAGTGATAGTTATCATTCTTATTTCATGTGGGGGTTATTAAAAGTGGCGGTGTAGGTATGGTGACATGAGGACAGGTGGAAGTAGTTGACGAGGGGTAGGGGTAAGTGATAGGAGTGGGAGTAGAACTGGTCATAGCCAGGTGGCTGGGACAGGCAGTAGCAGTAGGACGGGCTAGGGAGAAGGGATGGTTGGTTGTTTTACATTGAGGAACGGAAACAGGGCAGTGAAGGTGATTGCTTCATCACCTTCACCAACCTGCTCGCAGTCTTAACCAGGGGCAGTCGCAGGGTTCGAAACACAACGGGGTTCCTCCTCGAAAGCCGCTCGCTTGTAAAGGTCGTGTCGATCCCTCGTGTGTCATGGTTCTGTATTCCTACTCTTAGTTCTTTCGGTAAAGTCACGTAGGTTAAAGAAAAAATTTAATTTTAATTCAATTTTTTACCTACGTGACTTTACCGAAAGAACTAAGAGTATGAATCCTTGCAGTCACGAAAGCTTCAAATCTAGAATTCTGTATTCCTACGCCTACGTTGTTGAAATTATATCTATATATATATATTTTTATTACTGCTGGCTTGCACAGCATGGCTGGTATCTTACTTGTATGCGTCGTTGTTAATCTGCCCCACATCTGAGAGCCCGGACACAAACACTCCCAGGGACTTGAGGTCAGAAGACGTGAGTTGGGGCACAGCTTTCACGGTTTCGTAGTTCGCTGCCACAGCCTTGATCTGCAAAACGTAAGTCAGGACGCCGTTACGATTTTCAACAAAAGACAATAAAGATAACGGAAGATGAAACGGGTTTTTTTTTTTTACTCAGCTCTACATTACGCTTTAACTTCATGTAGAAGTAGCAGTGTCAGGAGCCGCAGCGACAGCAACAGCAGCAGGAGGGGCGGCAGCAACAGCAGCAGCAGCAGGGGCAGCAGCAGCAGCAAGCAATAGCAGGGGCAGCAGCAGCAGCAGCGCCGACACTGTCACCAGCAGCACTGTGGTCGCTGTACCTGGTCCGGGCTCCATCCTGGCGTCTGGGCCAGCTTTGCAACGGTGTCGATGCTGGAGAGGTTGAGCAGCTTGAGTTCTTCAGGAGTGAACCCCAGAGCCAAGGTGCCCAAACTTAATAACACGTCCTGAGGGACTGGCGACGGAAACACCTGGCAACAGAGAAACGGAGACGTTCAATCAACGAGGGCTGTTTCAATAGTTCGGGATGATCTAGCCATAGCTAAAAAACGTGATATCTTCAAGGATGTATGCTGTTGTGTATATATATACTCAGTTTAACACGGGAGGCTTTCGCGACCAATATTATTCATAATAAAGGTTTTTGGGTTAGATCGCGTAAGAATAAATGTGTCGAAACCCTCCACCACCCGACACGGCCAATCAGTAAGGGATTTGTCTATTCTGGCAAATCGCCCGATGATGCTGGATGTAATCACCAGCGGGACGTCGTACTCAGATTGTAAACGTTGTGGATTCACTCTTCAACACACCGGTGGGCTGAAGTAGTAACATATTTGGCGTTTTGTTTACATGACAAATCCCTTACTGATTGGCCGTGTCGGGTGGTGGAGAGTTTCGACGCATTTATACTTACACGATCTAACCCAAAAAAAAACCTGTATTATCATTAGACCTCCTTTGCCAGTACAAAAATATAATAATAGGGGTTTTCCCCTTTTTTCTGCCAACAAAAAAAGGGGAAAAACCCTATTATTATATTTTTGTACTGGCAAAGGAGGTCTAATGATGTAGATGCTCGCCCCGAGCCCTCATTACTATGATATTGCATTGTCTTTGAGCTGTACGCCTATTGGCGTCCCATGGTCGAGCACCAATTGGGTCGAGGCTCAAAAAAAAGCCGTCCCTTGGTGTGGACCAATGAGTTTCAAGGACAATGCATACATTATCATAGTGTGTTTTTTGTTTGCATTTTGACTGCAAGTATTGTGGTTAATGCAGACATGAATCCTTGTTAAAAGGTTTCAGTTTTGTTGCCGGAAAAAAGGGGAAAACCCCTATTATTAATATAATCTTTATTATTTGTATATATACTATTGTGTATATATTCGTATAACCACACTGTGTACCATGACATTAACGAAGGCCAAAACTCTTACCAACTTGAGCTTTTCCTTCAAGACAGTCAGCTGATCGGGAAGGAACTTGACCTTTCCCAGATCCTCGATGCTCTGACTGAACACGTCGAGTGGCAGGCAGGCATTCAGATTGGCCGCCGTCATCAGAGCCAGCAATTGTCCCTGAGCGACGATGCTGAGTCGTGTGAGGTTACCACCTGGGCATGCTACACAGGTAGAATGTGAGGTGTATTGTTGTTGTTAGGAAAGCTGCGGAAGGTTGTATAATGTCCATACTGTAAAGCCGAGTCATCCACGTGGAATGACGCACACACACGAGATGAACTGTACAAATGGATACATGTGTTTGCCATCGCGTACACGTACACCGTGCTTTACATGCTGCAGATTTTAAAATTGTCTGTACGTGTGCCATTACCCCTTTCGCTATGTCTTTGTATTTTCATTGCATACAAAAACAACCTGTTTGTCACTACACAGCTGGGCATGGGCAGAGTTTGTGGGGGTTGGGGGGGCAATGCCCCCCACCAAACTTGACACCTTCATTAAAGGTGTCCCAGGACACCTGGGATTTGCGATTGAAATATTTCACGAGATTTGTTCATTTTGTTAACGCAACCCAAAACATTCCCATCAAAATCCCGCGCGAAACGATTCGTCCAAGTCCAACGTGAGATGACTCGCCCAAAGTCGGAAGGTCCCAACCCCACCCACCCACACGGGATGACCTTTCCGTTCGGCAGCGAGAGATCGTCGGTGCAAGCGGGCGGCCGGTGTGACGCGACACGAGGTGGGGCGACTTACTGTCGGTGGCGGCGCGCCTCCTCCGTGCTCCGCCGCCGCCGTTGCTGTTGATCAACGCTTCCAATCTGAGGTTGATCAACGTCACGTTGGGAGAGAAGTTAAGTCGAGCAGGACCCGTGTACGTGACCTGTGACACGGCAGTCACGTAATCCTTGAGAGGCGCCAGCTGGGACTGCGCGAGAAGTCGAAGTGGGGGGGGGGGGATGGGGAGGCAGTTGTGGTCAACAGCTCACCGACGGAAGTCATCACCGTCTCATGGCACCGTACATGAATCACAAGGCAGTATTTCGTGAGCCATGGAACCCGTTATATTGAATGAATCGTCACGTGAATACAGCCCCCCCCCCCCCCAACACACTGCCATGAGGATGTGAAAATTCGATCACACGTTCATGTTTGTCATTGGCGGGGAGGCCTTTCACTTTGTATCCTCCTTTACACCCTCCTAGCTCCCGGAGCCATTTCTCCACAATACTAAATGAACCTCCCATTTTTCGATTAAATCAAGATAATTTCCATCCGGCCTGTAAATTAAACACGTGTATCTTTATGACCCGTAATCTGTTGAAGCAAGTGAATAGTTGCTCCAGGGTGGTACATTTTTTTCACCATTTTTATTTTCGGAGCTCCTGAAATAGAACCAGGTAAACTCGGCAGAGTACAAAGTTACGGGGATCATGGCTGCTGCGTGTCGATTGCCCGTTCTGTGCCATGGTGAACGGCGGACTGAGGGCAGAGCGAAGCCCCCAGCCAGCAAGAAGATTCAACAGGCAAGCGACAGACTCCTGAGGTTCAAATCTAACCCACCTGCCCGGCAAATATGACAAACGTGTGATCATAGATGCCTCGGCGTTGTTTTATTGTGTGGTTGTGCTCTATAGGTCTCCGATGAATTTCCGGGTTGTGCCGCGTTTTTTTTGTTCAGCTTCCTGAAGAAGCTCCCAGCAAGGGTGGAGAGAAATGTCGGACATGGTGCCAAACAACAAATGCGCCGGGAAGTGGTGTGGTTGTAGATGACATTTACTTCATTGATGGCATAGAGCATGGTGGTGCTGAGGGTGGTGACCATGTCGCCCATTTCTAGGAGATTCTGAGATGTCCACGTGGAAGAATCCCTGCAAGGGAGACAGACAAAACGCACTTGAATTGCTTAATGTGCAGATTTTAATATTTTGCCCTGATCTATTCCACGGCTGAGTGATTTGTAGTTTTTGTCCCATGCTCCATTTCCTTTGTATTTGTCAAATGTCATGTTTGGAAATACGCACTGATTGAAAACTTCCTTCCTGAGGCAGATTGGTACGTTGCTTTTCGTTATTGAATTCAATGTTCTGAAAGCACTTCATCATTCTCTCGCTCACCTCAATTTCAACATTTTTTGTTAACCGGTGGGTTAAATTGTATTGGTAGGAGGGTTGGTTAATGGATGAATGGATGGATGGATAGATGGATGAAGGAGTAGATGGTGGGGTATATAGATGGGTGGATGGATGAATGGATCATTGGATGGATGGATTGATGGATGGGTTGAATGATGTATGGGGATGAATGCATGGTTTGGTATATATACACACACATTAATTTTAGAACTTTCGTGACTGCAGTAATTATTATTTGGTTCTTTCGGTTAAGTCACGTCTCAAGATAAAATAATAAATTTTTGTTAACCAAGATACATTGCTCTCGCTATGTATCTTGGTGATATCTGTCTGCTAATATGTCTGTCTATAGTTTTCTGGTTAGATTTTATGTCGCTATTTCATTATACTTGATGATGATTGCTTGTGTTGCAATCGAAACGTCGTATTCTATTATTTAATTTAATTTATTATTTTATCTTTAGACATGACTTAACCGAAAGAACCAAATAATACACACACATGCAAATGGATGGGTGAATTAATGGATGGGTATATATATACAGTAGGTGGGTGGGTGGGTAGATGAATGGATGTGTAGCGAGGTGCGTAGATGGATAGATAGGTGGGTGGATGGATATATTGATAGATAGATCGGTGGACAGACAGATAAATGGATAGATATATATCGATGGTAGATGAGCGAGTAGATAGGGAGATGGGTGGATGTGTGGGTAGATCGCTGTACACACTTATAATATACGATGAGCTTTTCCTGGATGCTGGTGGCCTGAGCATCTGTGTAGACCCTGCACTGACTGAGATGCATCAGGATGCTCTGGTCAGCGTTCTTGATCTGGTCGGCGCTCAGCGTGCATGACAGATTCCCGAGGACAGCGATTGATTCTGCAGTCAGATTTCCCCCTGCAAATTTCTGTGAAGGCGACAGCATGGCAGAGGATGAGCTTTGAAAAACCACAGTGACGTACACAGGAGGTCCTGGAAAATCGTGGGGGTTACGCTCTTGGAAAGTACCCCAAAAGCCAAAACATTAAATACTTAAGCCTTGCCTAAATAATGGGGTGAGGTACATGGCAACCACACACGGCATCATTTAAATAAGCACCGTACTGTGTGCCAAATAACCTCAAAATACATCATTGAAATAAACGCGGTAAAATCACATTAACAAAAATAATTCCTAGACAATAAATAGAGTATAATTACTCACTAAATACTGTACTTACCAATGATGATGATCAAAAGTGGGTGTGTGTGCGCAAGTCCACGAGTGGGGAGCGGTTTTAGCGCACCCAACATCAGTGACGATTATTTGAATCGGTCCTGGGCCTCGTGTTCGTTATCGAAATCGACGGGCCATGAACCGTGCAGTCGGATCTTACTGTCACTACTCTTTGGTTCTTTCGGTAAAGTCACGTATAAAGATAAAATAATAAATTAAATAATAACATGCGACGTTTCGATTGCAACACAAGCAATCATCATCAGGTATAAATGAAATAGCAACAAAAAATCTAACCTAATGTTCAAGCTTGCGTACTTACCAGGCGTTCTCCGTATTCATTGACATGTACATTTTTTCTCTAAACCCTCCAACTCTCTCTGCCTCCGCCCCCCTCTGTCTATTTAAGGCCTCGCCACAGAGACAATCTCCCTCTCTGTGCCTGTGTTACTCTCTCTCTATGTATCTTGGTGATATCTGTCTGCTTATATGTCTGTCTATAGTTTTCTGGTTAGATTTTTGTTGCTATTTCATTTATACCTGATGATGATTGCTTGTGTTGCAATCGAAACGTCGTATGTTATTATTTAATTTATTATTTTATCTTTATACGTGACTTCACCGAAAGAACCAAAGAGTAATTCCTGCAGTCACGAAAGCTCCAAATTCAAGACTTACTGTCCCTGTTGTTAGCGACTTACGTTTGTGTCCGTGTAAGACCAGTCAGGGGAACCTAGCGACCAGAGTTTGATTCCCGCTCATGGCAAACACCAGTGAGGAGTGTCTGACCCGGGCCTGGGCCTCCCCTAGGTCGACACAGCTTCAAATGATTACATGGTGCCGTGTGTAAATTCATCAATTGGGACACAAAGGGGGCCGGGCGTGATGCTGGTCACCCACCCTCTTGTGTGCCTGTGCCACCCACCCCCTCAGTGAGTGTCTGTGGGTCTCCGTTACTTTAGGGGTCCCATCGGTGACTCAAATGAAAACATCAATAAAGATGAATCCTTGATTCCTTCTGGAATGCAGTCGGCTTCCAATTTCTACTCCCGTCACGGCGTTCCGGCCCATTTCCACTACTGCGCACTCTAAGCCAAAACGTGACCGTGTATTAAACCATTACACGATGGCAGCTCCCTGTTGACGCGTGCGCAGCGTTAGTCGGGGCATGATCGTTCGGCCGTGTGTCCACCTGGGCACAGCGCACCTTTCCTCCGACCGTCACTGCAGCTGCGCGTGCGTTCCCTCGTTTGCTTTGGTGTGCGGTCGCGGCAGTTGACGTAATGATGCAAGTCTCTTGAACCGCCCCCTACAGCCCCTGCCTATCCAGCACTATAATTGGGTACGGCACAATCGGTCAATCGACAGGTGGCATATGATGGGGGGGGGGGGGGGGGTAAAGTGTGGGGACTCCCAGCTCCCCCAAGACGGTATGGATAGCGTGGAGGAGTTGACATTCCGCCAGCTGTAGTGTAAGCAAGCGCTTGCATGGTTGCAACTTTCTTTATTGTTTTGTTTGCCACAGAACTAGAGCCCGGTGGCAGGAATAAACTGCAACGAAGGGGGGGGGGAGGACCTGCTGGGTACAAAAACTCCGTGGACTAAAGACCCAACTCAGCACTCCTGGGTCCAGAGATGGGAGATAATCTGGGCTCACTGCCCCGCACACGTGGGGGGGGGGGGCACAAGCAGCGGTATCGGTTTTATATGGGGAGGGGGGAAACCAAGGGAAGGAGGGACAAAGGCGGGGGTGGGGGGGGGGCCTGCTCGCGAACACCGCAATTAACTTTTTATCAGAAAATGTCCCGCGGGGCAATGACCAACTCCCGTGTATCCCCTAAAAGGGGGAGAAGTAACAACCCCAAGCACTCGTCTCCTCCCCCCTGACCCCACTACACACGCACCTTACGGTAAGCTCCGGGGAAACGGGGGACCATCTGTCTGCAAACTTCCGCTCTCCGCCTTTACACTCGAGACATTAAAATGTTCTGTTTCCCCATTAGGCCTAAAACGGGTGGTACGTGTTCCGCGCCTTGGCCTTTTACTCGCCGAGCACCACAACGCGACGCGCCCTTCCCCCCCCGCCACGCGGCCACCCACCAGGCACGACAGGGCTTTGGTCAGCAGATTGCTCCTGGTCTTGTCCATGGGCAACTTGTTGATGTTGCCCTCGCCCATTTTGCTGAACATCTTTTTGCAATTCACACCAAAGTCCTGACGCGACGCTCTGTAAAAGCAAGGGATCATCACACGTCTCTCTGTTAATAACGCTCATGTTTGGATGCAAATCACGGACTCGGACTCCAAAAATCCATAAATGTATCATCCTATTATGGGTACTGGTGGTGTCTATGCATGTATGTAACCCAGCACTTGAGGGACGAGGCTGGGTGGATCGCACACAAACTCGTGAAACTCCCTCCCTACCCGTGGGCGTCGAGGTCACCGTTTCCTGGCTTACAACCAGGGTATGATGGCAGTACAGCAAGTGGGTTAATCTCCATCTGTACGGGGGTGGAGTGTTACCTATCCCCTCAGATGCAGGGGTTTTCTCAATGTGCTCCAGTTTCCTCCTACATTTCTAAACATGAGAGTTGCCCAAAACATCCCAACATAGGATCACAGAGCTTGGACAATTGTTTGCATTGGTTATGGCTGCCTGCCCACTTGTATGTGATTTCCCACATCTCTGAATCACTCTCTTGCTCTCTCTGAAAGTGAACGGAAATAGTGTGTATTATAGATTCCCAATCATCATTATTATTACAAAAGATGTTAAGCCTCCCTCACTTACGGCAGCAACATGAGGACAGTCGAAGGTACAGATTCATCCGCAGTAGATGCCAGTCTTTCGGCCAAGCAACTCTCCTGCAAGAATAAAGAAAGGTTTATCAGGCAAGGCATTTGAGGTGACACATCAAAGCCCAATTCAACGTAGCCCGGTGCATCACAGCCTGATCACCAGAGACTCAGAGGACAGCATTGTATTGAAATGGAGGAGTATATTTAGCTGCCTACTCCATATCTGTACTTTAGGAGGCAGAAAGCAGCTGAATATAAAGAGAGGACGGCAGAGATTGGGCAATTGTTGGCGCCGGTTCACCGGCTGGCTGCCTTCCCACTTGGCTGTGGCTCCTCGTGCCTCCGAATGTCTCTCTCTCTCTGTGAGTGAGAGAGATTACAGTGCAGTGCACGGTCCAAGTTCAAACGGTCATTCCGCTCCCTTTAGATCGGTTTGGTGCCTACTTGAATCGATTGGTACGTTGGAGGGAAATTCCACACGACGACTAGAAATCTCCTCGCCGCTGTTGACATTACTTGTTTATTAAATTAAAATATGTAGGGTTACCACCTGCACTGGGAAATCTGTCAATCTTCCCAGGACATTAAAAGTTCCATTTTTTTTATCAGACAAGTAGTGATAATCCGCGACTCAAGACAACACAACTGTAGGTCTCCCCTCTCTCCGATATTGTGAAACATTATTCTGCTTCTTCCCATGATATGTGCTAGTTTTATTATGCCTCAGGGAGGTGGCAATTCTACCGATGAGCCACAACACGTCATGGAAGTCATTAATTCTAGATTTGAAGCTTTCGTGACTGCAAGGATTCATACTCTTAGGTTTTTTTCGGTAAAGTTACATAGGTAAAAAATAAAATAAAAATTAATAGAAGTAATAATATTATTACTTCATTATTCTGTCAACATGATCTCTAATCCAACAGCGGGCAACGTCCACGTTTCCCTGATGCTTCTCCGCCAGCGTGATCGGAAACGCTGCGACATTATTCAATCATAATTACAGATGAGGTCCACGTGAGATGGAGGTCGGTGACTGTGCCCATGTGTTTTTCTCATGAATAATCATAAACACCTGGGATGCGGTCAGTTGGCCTTTGACGGTGGTAACTGTAGTCAGGAAGTTCTTCACGTCATCAGATGGTTTGAGTTGTCCACACGAAAACCCTGGCAACAGGTTGGGTGCTCCGCTGTCAGTTGAAAAAAACATGGCGTAACACCACAATTATGGCAAACCACAATGACAAACCACAATAATGACCAAACACACAGGCTCTTTAACGACAATACCTACTATAATCACCCAGGAATGTCTGTCCTTAATGCTCGTGACGTCACTCCACAACGACCATCCCCCCTTAATAATATTCATGAACAGGTGACGTCCTGCTAATGGACACCCCCCCCCCCCCCCCCATTATTATTACCTACTATAATGAGCCAAGAATATGTGTGCAATGCTCGTGACGTCACTCCACGCCGACCAGCCCCCCTTTTTAATAATCATGAACAGGTTACATCCTCCAAATGGACACCCCCCGCTCCATTAGTAATAATTAGCGGCTGACGTCACTCCACATGGGGGGCCGAGGTGCCTTCTCCCCCATCCTCGGCGTCAACTTACAACCCTCACTACAAAGGCAGAACCCCCACGTCACGCGATCTCCATAACGCTATTGAGACATCAAAGTAAACAGGACATCATGATGAACAAGGGATTATAACCTTCAAATGAAATAGGTCTGTGTCACCGCGCCCTTACAAATTGCACACGAATGGATGCAATGAATATCACGTCGCGGTCTGCTTTTCGCTTGCAAGTTTCAGATTTCATGCAATACACCCGTCCTTGGATGGGCAAACGGCTCATAATACTAATATTAACGATGATGCAATCTGTAACGCGCACAATATTTAACAGACGCAAATGACCGTAACTCTGTACGGGGCAAGTGCCGTTAGCGAGTGCCAATGGTGCAGCGTACGAGGGGGTGGTGTGGCCGGCACCATGCCCGGCCGTCTTCATCTCCCTATTGCGGATGTGCACATACGGCACCTGGTACTCAATTAAGGCTGAGAAGACCGGGGAAAGGTGTGGGGGAGTTGAATGAGATATTCGCCACTGATATGGGTGATATTGGGCAAAGTCTCTTTCTTCACGACAGAGGGGGTTGGTGGGCAGGGGAAATCACATTAAATCAACTGCTGGATAAATAACTCCTCATGCCATGTCAATCATGGGGTTTGTATGACCATACTTCACCCTGTTGGTTAGTGCAGATTTGCCGAAGGGGGTGGGCATTGGATGGGCATTGGATGGGCATTGGATGGGCATTCAAATCAAACTCGCGTCGCCAGGCTCACGGTGCAGTTCTCCCCCCACCTGACCACTACTTCCTCTTTGTACAACAGCATTGTAATGTAAGTTCGTCTAATTGGCGATGCTCTGAGCAAAAATTGTTCCGTCAAAGGACCGTGAGTGATTGGCAGTGGCTTAGGGAGCTCCTTCATCCTGGAGTGGATTTGCCATAGCCATTGATGATGATGGACTAAATATTTGCTGAATCTGCCCAATTAAGCCCACGTGACGTCAACAGACATGGGACAAACACACTTACGTAATGATAGATCCAATGTCATTATTATTATTATTTTTCAATGCGTCCAACAAAATCACAGCCTGAAAGAGAAAAACGAAACAAACAAATATGATATTTGTGCACGTGTCCATATTATTTAAATCAATGTTTAAATGTTACTTTGCAGAGCGTTCATTCATGCTGTTATGTGACTTTCAACTTGTGAAAGGAGTACCAGAGAATACCCACAGATGACGAGATACTATTAAAATCTTTGCACAGATAGATGAAAGCATCTACTGCTGCACTACCATACCCTATGCCACCGGATATTATCCGACATTCTCCCATGCTAGTTCAGAACCACGCTCAACCCTGCCTAGCTTTTGGAATACAATGAAATCAGGTGCATTCTGGGTGAATTTGTTTTCGGGGGAAATTGCAGATCCCTCTGAGGTGAATGCAATATGTACCACCTTTTGCAGGGAGTTCGCAGTGGGTTTTTTATGCTAATACACTCACTCTCACCACGGAAATGTGTAATTTCCACCACTGGCTAAGAGCTGCTGATAAACGTGAGTGGAATCAAGAGCCAATTTGATCCAAGGGGACACTTGCACGGGCCCAATTGCTGAAGTGGTAAGGTGAAGGTTGCATTGCAGGTTGTGTGCGATTCATCTCACCTGGCCGTCAGTCCACTGTCCCTTTGAGAAGATATTATTACCGCCCAAAGACCTCAGACGTTCGGGTGGAATTTGTGTCACAGTAGACGGAGGCAGTCGATTGATACACTCCACGATGGAAATTTTGTTCTCACCAAGCAACTGCAACAACAACAAAAAAAACAAGTGCCGCCAGTCTCAACCGATTAAACCTTTCATATAAACACACTTGCACATGCATGTGCGACTGTTTCAGATGAAGAACAATGTCTGTACGAGCCGGCGGTGTTGCACCACGTATTCACGTGTGTGACTGCGCTGTGATGCTCATGTGCGGGGGCCTTGGTGGTCTTGTTTCTCTGCTCCCGATTGTAATTGTATCCGACATTGAACAAACGTCGACTCAACACGTTGTAGATTTCAAAATGTCCGTGTACACGTGGTTTTTTTGCACACGTGGCGCTGGACGCCCTGCATGGACAACCTCCCAAACGAAACGTTCCATCCCGAGGTGATTTTTACAGGTTCAATATCTGAATAAATAAGTGAATACGTTTCATTGTCTTATAATATTAACCACAAAAAAACTGCACCCGTTATTAATTTATGATAGACGCATGCTAATTGTGTTATAGTCATCCATCACGAGCTTTTGTTACAAAGGAACGACACGTGTGAGACAGTGATTGATTGAGGACACAAAGCCCCCAAGGAACAAGGTAGCAGGAGGAAATGATGGCTACACTCCACTGATGACTCCGAACAAGGGTGAAACTGGAATACGATTGCGCTGCTGCTTCTGCTGTTTAAAATAAGTTTGACTCTCTTGAGTTGTCAGCCCAAAGCAAGACTGTGTGCATTCCATTTCGAGGTGCGGTGTGATTTTGCTTAAACCCGCAATCTCACCCTTAGCACTATCGAACAGTTGTTGCTGTTCACGGTATTTTCTGTTCGTGATATTTAACCCTGTGCTGTCACGGTTTGCTCAGGTATGTATGGGACATGTTAATGCCTGTTTTGTTTCCAGAAAAGGGAAAACCCCATTCTTATTTTTGATACCGGCAAAAAAGTCTCGTAGATATGACTGCCCTATCCATGCTATAAATGCTCTAATACTTGCGTTGTCTTTGTACTGTTTGCCTTTTAGGGTTGTCTGGTCGAACACTGGTGAAACAAGGCCATGAAGAAGGCCGCCGTCTCTGGTGTAGGCCAATCCGTTTCAAACACAATGCGTACATTATCTGAGCATGCTTGTGTGCATGCTTTGCCACAAGTATGTGTTCATTATGCAGACTTGATGCCTTGCAAAAGGTATATATTTGGTGTTTGAACATAGGCAAAACCTATTCTTATTAGGTTTGCTCAGGACCTGTTTTTGTCGTGTGGTGGTGGTGGTGGTGGTGGTGAAACCGCGGGTGAGATTTGCCGTACTGACCTTGTTGACAATGACCGACTGAATGCCAGGTGGCAAGGTCTGGATGTTGACACTCATGTTGGAATTGATCATGTAGTCTTTCAGCTGGTCACCGTTCATGTTTTTGAAGGTGTCGCTGGAAACTCCAGACACCAGGGTCCCCAGGCCTTCCAAGCTTGTGGAGCTGTTCACCTGCACGGGACACACAGACACAAAAGTAAAGGCGCCTCACCTTATGCACGACAGAAAGTGCTGGGGCGAGTGCTGCCACCAAGAGGCTAACAAGGCCAGCACAGCACACGGAAGGCTTTTGGCGCGACCACCGCTATGCCCAGCTCCCTTTGTTTACCCAGTGCCGCAAGTTAAACACGGCACTAGGCGTTGCTTTCAAGGTTGAATCGAACTAGGGGCAGGTCTAGAATTGATATCTCTGGTTACGGATGGTAGCGGTGGCGGAGAATTCAATGCAGGTTCCTTGTTTTGTAGTGTAGGGCATTCACCCTTTCACCACTGCTCCCCACACGTGTGGATGCACACACAAAGACACATATCCCCTCGTGTAGTCTTGAACTGACTTTTGGGGGAAGTGCTGTTCGTGAGCACCTACGAAGGCCGGCACAGCACACGAGAGCGTCGGTGGTCAACACCACATACAGTGGCGTTTATTTACCTAGTGCCGATGTTTTTACACACCGCACCAGATACTCATTTAAGGTGGAATCAATCTAGGCGAGGCCCATGACCGGTTCAGATAATCATCACTGGCGTTGGCCGTGAGCAGGAAATGGACTTGGGTAGCTGGGTTCTTAGTGCAGCGTGCTAACCACTACATTATCGCTTGATTGACTCCACTTCTCGATAAAGCCCCCCCACAAGCCACCACCACCCCTCATGATCTTACGATGGAACAATTGATCCAGCTCACGAACCGAGTTCATCACTCCATCTCCTCGGTGGATGTCCTTACGGGTGTGTTCCATTCCTCGTTTGCCACTCCGCTATAATTATTGACCATCGAGGCAGCCCTCCTTCCAGCCATGACATGCCCTACCCAAACCCAATGATTTTCCTTAACAGGTTGGATGATAAGGTTGCACTCATTACACACAAATTAACCACAATGCCTTGCTGATTTCGTCAAGGAACATAAACCATCACACGAACTCTAGTCATCCTCGTAGCGGCTTTTTGGATAACCAGCAAACAAAGATGCTTTCAAACGTGCTTCTGCAGCCGTCTGGAATGCTCTTCCTTCTGATATTAGTAAGCCACTGAAGCTATGCACTTTTAAATTTAGTTTGAAAGCTCAGTGCAAAAGAAGTTCAACATACATACATGCCATTAACCTCCGTATGTTGTTTCATCCACGTGTTCCTCTTTATGTCTCTCATTGTAGTAATGCATTGTTTTATCTCCTGGTTCACAAAAGGATGCGTATTGACATGCCGTCGGTGTTAAAGCTTTGGTCTAATCCCTTTTGAGTACTCACTGGATATTGGTTGCCCAGCTTCTTTAGGAGTTGGCGTGTCTGTCCCAGACTCCAGCCCGACTGACGTCCGAGTTGCGGCAAAGTGTTCAGGACCAATTCGGATGTGAATTTCTTGTCGATGTCGGAGAACGGAACTGCAACGACGGCGCCCCTCAGGCTCTTGATCACCTCCGGCGTGTAGTTCGTTAAGTGGCTCAAAATGATCGCGTTCAGCTGCACACGCACGCACGGCAGCCAGGGAGACACAGACAGGACATGACCCGGGGAGTGACGTTTTGGTTTTTGGAAAACAAAAAAGGAATATATGAAAAAAATGTAACTTCATGAAATCATAAATGTATCCTACATTATGAAATGCATCCCTTTGTGTTCGAGAATGCCTCAAGAAAGCAGATGTCACGGAGCTACCCGTGAGATCCCTTCAACTGACCTCTGGTTCACACAGTCGATGGATCAACACACGCTCACCCTCTTTGCATGCGAGAGTAATGTCCATCACATGACACTAAGACTGGCGATCGATTATGAGAACTGGAATTTAGCCAAATTCTGCGTAGAAAAATAGGGAAAAAAGAGTGAATAGTGACCGGCTGAGACCATCAACTCACGACACGTGAGCACACCGGTTTATCACGACTACCAAGATCCTGGATTTGAACTCCATGATGTTAGCAATGCCAGCCGGAGTGCTCTGACCTCTGAGCCTCATGGCCACCTCCGGGAATTATATATTTTTAGACGTATTTGTGGGTTTGTAACATTTTCCCAAAATGCTAGTGCTGTGTAATATGCCCTTCGCCAACATATATAACCTCTTGTTGTAACAGCTCTCCCGCTGTGTTCTTCCTGGTTCAGCAGTTCCACTGCTGGATTATTTTTTCCGCTTGAGGACGACCGCTTGCGTTGCGATCGAAACGTCGTGAAATATTATTTTAATTTTATTTTCATACGTACGTGACTTTACCGAAAGAGTATGTGACAGATTTGTTTTACCTTGTCCTTATCCTTGGTGTTTGTCAAGGATGCTTCGCATGTTGTGAGATTTGACAGCAACACATTTAAATTGTCCGCGGTGAGTTCAGAGCTGTATGCTATCACGTACAAGCACAGAAGCGGATTCGGCACACTGGCAACGCACACGAGCACACAAACATCCCACGTTAGCAGTGACCGCTGGCAAGAAAGTGCTGTTAGCTAGGATTGCATTAACTCAACCCGACGGCAATTTGACGTTTTCCTAGGATTCAGGTTCGTGATTTGTCTCAAATATCAATAATTTTTTACGCTTTTCATCTAAGGTTGAAAGCATTTGTGCTTTAGCTCTGTCCGTCTGTTTGTAGCGGGACAGGGGGGCTGGGAGGAAGGTGACGGTAATTACTCTCATAGATATGATGCAATATGACTTGAGCACGAGGATAATGTTGTGTTGCTGCTAGGAACTCATTCTACAGAAAACTGGATTCATTTTTCCGAGGGTTTTGCCAAAGACATGGAGATTAAAAAAGAAAACAGCGCTACGTCGATTATTATTTCCGCTCATGACGGCCGTGCATCACGAGCCGTGTGAACTCCTCCCGCTCGGCTCAGGAGGTTGCGTTTTTATTGGTAAATAAATAATTCCGGGGGACAAGCACGTGTCGTAATCGTTACAGAATCCATACATATGCGTGATTTTTATTCCGCTTTAACCCCCCCCCCTTCCCCCACACACTGCAATTTCATGAATAGTCACAATTCAGGGTCACAATTTTGATACGTTTGCTTCAAAGGCATTTGGCTGTGGTCAACCTGTTACATGTTAATGGATTGTATTTAATTGCAGGAGAACTCCACTGAGTCTTAAGACTGAGGTCACAGGAGGTTCCTGCATTGGGATATTTGTCCAATTCCATAAATGAGTGTGTTTTGCATTCGGGAGGAAACCAGAGTAACGGGAGAAAACCGACACATATCAGGGGATGAAACTGGAAAGCAGCATATAGGTTAATTCAAGAATGAAATGCTGTCCTGACAACAGTTTCTGAAAAAGCTTGTAGGATTGACCTGCTACACACATTAGTCCCAAGCAGTCTCTACTGAGACCTGGGGAGATGTATTATATTCAGGTTGACTTGATCACAGGAAGACATGAGGGTAGCATGGCTTATAGATAAAACTCACCTCGTCAAATTTATCTTTCCCACATGCATTTGCTGCACCAGGTAATTGTTCATGTCAGTGGTCAGGTTGTTTGCATTTGCGAGTTGGTCCAGGGTGCTCTGATGGATTAAGAACTCCACTAGCTGCACAGAAACAAGGAAGACAATCAGGAACGTGCATGGATTCTGTAATGCATTAAATACAAAAAAACAACCATGCTATCGACAATAACGACCCTTTTGATCAATTTGGCCGATCTGTGGTAAAGTCTGTCATAGCAAAACAATGCTTTACTTAAGTTTCATCTACATTGGATCATCTTTAGAAGCATTATCGTGACCTTCCACTATCGACAGACAAACAGATTGAACCAGAATAGGTTTTCCCCTTTTTTTTGTTTGCATTCTGACCAAAAGTATTGTGGTTAATGCAGACATGATTCCTTGTAAAAGGTTTCAGTTTGGTGTTTTAACATCTTAACACCTGTTTAGTTGCCAGAAAAAGGGGAAAACCTATTCTCAGATGGAACGAGTTACGTTTCCATTTTCAAGTATGTATTGGAAGGGTGGGGGGAGCATACAACCCACGGCGACACGAGGACTACAGCTTTGAAACTGCTCGCAAATAATATTTGTACGTCACTGCAAATGTCTGGCAACACCGTGTTTCTAATTTTACCACGCTCAGTAACTTGTTTTACTACAAGAAGCATCTTTATACTCAGTCGACAGGCATGCTCTTTGTTGTCTTATAGGTGTGTCTTTGTTAGTGCATGACCCGCCGAGCATATCTGAAAGTTCTACTAAATGTATGCACCACATGAAAAGCAAACACATGATGCATTTTTTTTGGTCCAATAACCTTTGTACCATTTCAGATTCACGTAACAAGACGATACGGGGGAATGCTCCCGTGGAGTAATGTTTAGCACCCTGGAGTTGCAATGCAGACATCGCCAGTTGATTCACCTGGCACGCTAATCAAGACAGTGGTGCAAGTCTATTCAAACACCCCCCAACTCTGTCCACCCAGCAGCAAAAATGGATGAATAACAGTCAAATAATGGAAGAGTAAAGTGTTGGTTTCAAACACGTAATTCTAGATTTGAAGCTTTCGTGACTGCAAGGATTCATACTCTTAGGTTTTTTCGGTAAAGTCACGTAGGTAAAAAATAAAATGAAAAGTTAATAAAAGTAATAATGGAAATAAAATAAAATAATAAATAATTATTTCCATTACTACTTTTATTAACGTTTTATTAAATTTTTTACCTACGTGACTTTGCCAAAAAAACCTAAGAGTTTCAAACACGTAGGCTTTCGCGACCAATATTATCCGTAATTAATGGGGAGGGGTTTGGGGGTTGGGGGGTGAGATGGCCTAAACAGAAAGTGTGGATACTCCCAGCATAACTAAGCCGACGGTGCAGACCACAGCACCGCGGAGTGCAGCTCTCTGGAGCTCCCTCCACGAGAGCCCCTCCTGCTCGCAGTGGCGTGAGCAAACAATTCCAGGGTTGCACCTTCACCGTTTTACGTTTCTCAGCAGATGCCAGAGGTCGCAACCGGGTACCCGATACCCGTACCCTACCCGATACCCGGCTACCCGTACCCGGCCGGGTACGGGTACGGGTACCCGTTTGCGACCCTGGTTCGGCCGGGTACGGGTATGGGTAGGCTGTGAGTCACTGGTGAGTAACCGTTTGTCACTCATTTCGGGTAGGGTACGGGTAGGGAACGAGTACCCGTACCCGGCCGGGTACGGGTACCCATTTGCGACCCTGGTGCGGCCGGGTATGGGTACGGGTAAGAAATCAAAACCCGTTTGCGACCTCTGGCAGATGCATTGATGAAATCGTTTCAGGAGGAAACATATCACGATGAGACTTACTTTACCTTTAAGCCCCACGTGTGCTTTTGTCACTCCGTTCGCATTAATGTCTCCTCCTGCGCTACATTATAAACACGCAGACGTTCACCTGCTGGATGTCGTGTTCATCGGACGGAGCGTTACCTGACTATTATTGGTGACCAGCATCTCCAGCTCAGCTTTGTTCGTCAACAGGAAGTACTGCTGCAAGTTGTCCGTGAGATAGCTCTTCTTTTCCACGTAGCACGGCGGTCTGGATGCTATTCGACAAAGTTGAGAGAGAAAAAAAAAGGATTAATTGAAGTAACATCATCATTGGCATTGACAACAGTACTTCGTCTTTGGAGGAAAATACATCTTAACATCCTCAAACGTGGTATGAAGAAGCCTCTATGCATTCGTGGATTTATAAATGGCTGTCAAAAAAGCATGTGTTTTGTCGTCATGTGTTTTTCATGCATTTGTAATGCGGGCGTAAACGGCCTCGCGGATGTGACGTCACGGGGGGAGGAGTTAGGTCACGTGGGAGAGAGGGATCAAGTCTTAAGGGGGAGAAACCGGAAGAGCAGGAGGAGTTGTTGGAGAGAAATATAGAGTGATGCCACGCAGGGCGGAGGTTGGAGGGTGGCGAGATCGCCACACACCCAGGATAAGTCTCGGCACCGTCGGCCAGCTGTGACCGAGCACGGAGGAACGGGGAGCCGGTTGAGGCTGCAGTGAGGGCAGCCGGAGGCCTGCACGAGGAGATCAGCAGCAGAGCTGCATCAGAGTGGAGTGAGAGGCTACGGGAGCGACGGCAGCATCGGGCTGCCAAGCGGGGGAGTCTCGGAGAGAGAGCCGTGTGGGGCAAGTGTAAAGAACCCCAATAAAGGACATCGAAGACAGACACAGTGGTCGAGTCCTTTATTACACATTTGTAACACAATCTAATTGACACGATTAAGACTGAGAAATCTCACTCACCGCTCGTACGGTTGAGATTGGCAACCAGCCAATCATGCACAGCTATCCTATTGTCAACCGTCAATTTGGTGTAGATGTTTTTAAATGGATCCACACTGAAAGGCAAAAAAACACATGGGAAAATTGCATCATCGGTGCAAATCTGCCAGACAATTGATGAGAAAGCAACATTGCACATTATTTAATAATTAATTGGGTTGGGTGCAACAATATCCAAAACGCAACAGTGAAATATATCAAACAAACACCCTCCAGCCTCTCACTGTCATTACATTGTCCATCTATTTTGTCAATCCACTGCTGGATGAGGGGCTCCCCATGCCTTTGTTGACCATGGGCGATGTTTAACCATACTTCACTATGCTGGTCAGTGCGGCTTGGTGAAGGTGGGGGGAAGTGTGCAGAACGGAAATAAATTTTGCTACACTGCACTCTCCAGCCTACAAAGCCTACTTCACCTGTTTCATGCACACTGTGGAAGTCACACTTATGAGGTCAGGTGAATTCTGGGTAATTTGGTAATATGCCCCCACTGCGTAGAGATTTGTGAGCTAAAGTGACCTCCATTCACTCTCATAGAGATCTGTGAACTAAAGTGACCTCATTAAATCTCATAGAAAATGGTTAGCTACAGCGCCCTCATTCACTCTCTTATAATCTTCTCAGGATTAGCATGGGATACATCACAGACTGGGCATCTATTACATAACCAAATACTGCAACACAACGGAAACCGTTCGCGCGTAGGACACCCCAAACTTTCCACTGTGCTTCTGTGCCCCTGGTGCAAATTCACTCACGCAGAGGCGTAGATTTTGCAGTCGCTTAGGGAGACCAAATCCAGCGCGCCTTTGTTCACGTCCGGCAGGAACATGGGCATGTACGTCGAGAACCACTTTGTGGACGTCACGTCGTTGGGGCTGCTTTTGAGCTCTTTCCCAAACCTGCCGAACGCCGAGGTCACCACCGCGCTCTTCACCGCGCCGTCGAGTGAATTGTACGACTGTTGACAACCACGAGGAGGACAGGCCGAGCACGTGTAACATGGTTATTATCATCATCGGCCATGATCAATCCACTGCTGCATGAAAGCCTCCGCAAGCGGAACCGCCCAGAGGTTCCTGGAGGCCCAGGGCAGAATGCTATGTTGGGACCTCATTATCGATTAGCGACAAAAAGAAAAGAGGTCTGGTTAAGGGGCTCTCTTTTGTGCGTTGCCACCCCCCCCCCATCCCTCACCACTGCTGAGTGACCTCTGTGCACAAGTCGTTATCAATTTCAGTGTATTTTAAAGGTCATCATTTTCAGAATCTTTACTTAAGACTAGAAGCATTTGATGAGCATTAGATGTCAGCATTTTATTATATATGCTTTCAACACTGCTGTGATATTTTGAACATCATCATTGGTTGATGCAGCACAGGTCGATGATTGAACATTATTCGCAAAAACTGCATTTCTTTTCAGAAATTCTAGTCAATCATTGACCCGAGTCACCTTAACAAAATTTACTTTGTCCCAATGGGTTATATTAAAGTTTTCCAACTTGTGGTATTCATTCCCAGGCAACCCCGGTTAATCTTCCGAGATAATAGCGTGTGATCGGGGTGCATTCTGGTTCATTTTCCGTTCCATCCGTGAGCCTGTCCTCTGTCAGAAAGTGGCCATCGTGAGCTCCCACTCACGGTCGAGAAGTTTTTGTTGTAAGACTCGAGCAGCACGTCGATTGGAGAGTAGTTGTCAAACAGCTGCGTCATCGCGCCCGAGTAGTTGGAAAACGTCGTCACGTTGAGCAGCGCTAGCAGCTCATTGGCAGGTACCTGAGATGCGGAGCAAAGCAAAATGATCGTCATTTACTGCACGGTAGAGTTTCCGCTGTTGTGTCGCGTGTCGCTCTCCCCGGTGCGTTTTCATCGCCCTTGAAAGATGAGACTTGTCTTTTCCGAGTAGGGGTTAAATTGTGCTTGCTAACGCCATCCAAGCACTGACCGGTGCTGGGAGCAAAGCTGAATTCATGCAGTTCCCGAAAAAACTCCGGTACGTGGGGGTGAAGCGTCACAAAGCACGCCCAAACAACATTCGGTACTAACAGGAAATGCATCAGACAGAGTATTAATCACCATGTACGTGTTTGGGTGCATATGTTCAGCATGTTTACTTGTGTGCGAGTGCACACACGTCTATGGCAATGTACCAATCTTAATAAATGTGATTTCAAATGGCACCTCCCCTAGCAACATAATCAACGAATGGCGAATTAATTGTGCATTGATTGCATGGATTGTGCAGGAATTGCACATGAATTGCACGTGTGTTGTGCATGGATTGCATATGAATCACACGTAAAATTGCACTGGCAATATGCATGGGACTCTGCATGAATTGGGCATGGATTGTGCAGGCATTTCACATGGATTGCGAGTTGATTGCGCATGAATTGCAATGTTCATGCCAAACGGCAAGAATTGTCACGCACGATGCTTGCGTTGTTGTTCAGGATGGACAGTAAGTCGGGCAGAATGAGGTTGCTCTTGAAGCCACGCAGGGAGGAATCCAGCCACTGGGTGGTCGTGTTCCCAGGGATGAAACACCTGGGGCTGGAGCCTGCAAAAACCATTAGGTACACAATAACAGTGATAATAGGAATTAATAACAAAAGTTAGAAAGTGTATCAAATACAAGCACATCCAGAAGACATTGCAATGTGCATTTATATACCGTCCAAATGCGATGTCATCTCAAGATGCTGTACAGAAGCAGTGGACATTTATTTTATGAAGAAAGGCAGGCAGTTATAGGTGGAAGTGAGCCCTCTCTAATGGCAGCAGGGGTCAAAGTAACCCATTACCTTGTTTTTTTCGGTAAGGTCACGTAGAAGGGAAATAACAAAATAATAATAAAATATAAAACAATAAAACAAAAAAAGATATAAAACAATAAAAAAATATATTTTATTATTTTATTATTTTCCTTCTACGTGACTTTACCGAAAGAACCAAGAATATGAATCCCTGCAGTCACGAAAGCTTTAAATCAAAATTTAACCCATTACCTACAAGGTATATGTTACGGACAACCATCGGTTATTAAATGTACAATTAAATTAAAACCCACATGTTCCATCTCAAGGGATATATTGTGAGTTAAGAACAAAAAGAATAGAAAACTCTGTGAGACGCTCAAACATGTTTGCTTCGTAAACATGGTTTGGCTGCTCTTCAGCCTCCCGGCATGATCAATAACACCTGGCCTCTCGGAGATTTCACTGACACACACACTGCTCGCTTCCCAGTGGTGTAAGTGGAATTAATGTCTTTGCGCTGAGGATTTACCATGCGATGACAAATATTTGATTATCCATTTGTACGTTGAGATCTTTGACTCGTTGGAGATCGAGACACCATCCAGACTTCCAACACTGATTCGGAAAAGAGAACACACACACACAGATGCGTTGCTTAAATGGACAGTCTCTCGCAAGAGTGTATCACACAACAAATTATGAACATATTCTTGGTTCTTTCGGTAAAGTCACGTAGAAGGGAAAAAATAAAATAACAAAAATATAAAACAATAAAATTATCACGTCGTTTCGACTGCAACACAAGCAATCATCAGTCGAAACGTCGTGACAATTTTATGATTTTATATTTTTGTTATTTTATTGTTTCCCTTCTACGTGACTTTACCGAAGGAATCAAGAACATGAATCCCTTCCGTCACGAAAGCTTAAATCAAAACATTATGAACAGTTTTTAATTCACTTTCGGCCACAGCATTATTAGTAACAATATCACATCATTATTATATAATAATGTATAGCCCTTTTGACAATCTACTGCTGTATGAAGGCCTTCCCAAGCAGTGTCAATCACGAAGGTTATTAGACACAGATGTTTTAAGTTTGCGGGAAATTTAATGCCGTTCGTCGGATGTCTACAGCAGTGTGCTCACCGCTTCACCAATACCCCACTCCCAATATTTTACACTGATCAACTGCCGTGGCAGGAAATCGAACCTGCGAACTCTGGATTGCAAGTCCAGGGTGCTAACCACAACAGCACGGGGGCATCAGCACATTAAAAGCATTCAAATCACCTTGTGGTGAAAGCTTGTTGAAAATCTTGGCATAACATCTGGTAATAAAATCCTCGTCTAACATGGTCATTAAAAATACCTTTTCAAGTTTTGTGTTATTTTAATCTACTCCAAATTAATTCAAACCAATAGTCCACGAGTATACCGCTGCTTGTATTTGTGAACCAGTGCACAGGACTAGGAAGAGAAGTCACTCTAACTCGTTGGAAGCTCACATGCTCGAGAACACGGTGCAGTTGAATTGCGTGGGAAAGGTGGCCAAAATCTCAGGAGTGATGCCCGGCAGGATGAGAGGGGACAGCCTCTGATTGAACCACGTGGACACATCCGCGTCAGGCATAGCGGCCAGCGAAGGCCCCAGCTTTGTCCACACGCCGGTCATCATCACGGCCCGGGCAGGGGCATCAAACGACTTGTTTGCCTGTGGATGACAAGAACAACGCCTCGCTTGATTCACATAAAAACGACTCTCCACATTCCTCATTCTTGCTGCCTTATAATGAGTTCGGAGGCCACTACAGGACAGGAACAACTATGGAAAGGCAGGAAAGGAAGACAATCCAGGAGTAATTTTGCACATCAGTGGGGAGTCAATGACGAGGACATGAAATGCTTCAGCCTAATGTACAGAATAAATCAATGAGAGGACTATAATTTTGATTCATATTCAATCAAGGTAAGCTCCATTGGAACCTCATTTGCCAGTAAAAACAAATATGATCATTGGTTTTTTACCCTTCTATCTGGCAACAAAACTGACACCTTTTTTACAAGGAGTCATGTTTGCATAGACCTATATACCTGCAGTCATAATGCAAACAAAAAACACAACTCTGATAATGTGCACTGTCCTTGAAGTTGATTGGTCCACACCCAAGACAGATTTCCTTAGAGCCTAGTCTCACATGGGTTGGACCAGATGACGCTATCTCGGATGTGGACCAATCAACTTCAAGGACAGTGCATACATTATCAGAGTTATGTTTTTTGTTTGCATTATGACTGCAGGTATTGTGGTTTATGCAAACATGACTCCTTGTAAAAAAGGTGTCCGTTTTGTTGCAAGGTAAGCTCGTGAATAACCAATGGGTTAAATGTGTTTCAAGAGGGAGTCAAACTGGTGATCTCTGGTCAACAATGCCAGTGTGTCCAGCTTCAACAGTACCACACTATAGTTCTAACTCGCGTCCCGACGCACTTACCACAACGTTAAAGCGATCCACGAATGTTGCCATGTTGTCGGTGCCGTTGATGTAGGGGAAGATCGCTGACAGCAGGGCAGCGTTATTCTGCACGTTGGGCTTGGCAGCGTAGTCCGCCAGTTGTACAGGGGAAAGAAGGTTCAGGACTTCAGCCTAGAGCCATCGGGAGAAACCGTCATGAGATCAGTTGCACACTCGCACTACGTGATTAAGTCACACGTCCAAGAATTCCTACTTTACGAGTTTCAACAATTGTATGGAATGTATGCGCCAATGTTGTTTTTATGCCAATGAAGCAATTTAGGAAAACTAGACTTTAAATTTAAACAATCCAAATGAATGACGAAGCGAAATGCCACGAGAATACTAAAAAATTCTTAAAGAATTGTTCCCAAAATGATGAAAATTCATCAAATGCTAGAATTGAGGAGGTTGCGGGGGAGGAGGGATAATTCAATGCGGAGTGATTAATTTGCGATCAACTAACAAAAAAAATAAAGTGTAAAGGTATCCACCTAGAGTGCAAATTCATGTGATCACTAGTTTTAATGTAAAATGCTCTCAGCCTTGTCTAGACCACCAACTAAAAATAGAGGTGTTTGTGAGAACACATTTCCATGATGTATTTTTCTTTTTTGACATTTGTTCTCACGATGTACACAAAAGATCTGCATTTGAAAAATTTAACGCATCACATTCCCAAAAACCATAATGCAAATAGTTAATTTCCTTAACGCTAACATTGAATGAAATCGGTTTTGTTTGAACACGTGGACAGTTTACGCATGTGGTGTGTGACGTTACTTACGCCTTTAAAAGCTGGGGAAACTTCAAAGTCAGAATAATTGGCAAGGGCACTGAATTTTCCAAAATAGGTGTTGAGCAGCGTGGAGCTGTTGATGTTTTGTGTGCAGGTCTTGTTCATCGTTGTCACATCTGTGGGAATTGACAAGATAGCATTAGGTTCATTGTTGTAATTTCATGGAAATGAGGTATAAATACGTAATATTTTTTAAAAAACGCTTTCATGAAATGTACCGTACTAGTAATGGCAGAACTCCACGACTCCAGGAAGTGGCCCCGAATCTTGGCATAACTTAAGGGGCCGTGGTGAATTAAAACCAACGTCAGTTGACCGTGAACAATTAGACCCAAGCCGAAACATAACATGAAAAATTATGTTTAAAAATATCAATTTTTTTGATAGAATATAGTATTGTCATCAGTATGACATAAATATACCAAGTTTGCAGTCGATACCACATTGGGTAGTGGGTTAAAATTGAGTTACAAGCTTTGAGGATACAACAACAACTACAGACAGAGTTAAAATAAAATGTGTAATAGTCATGGATGTATCAGCTAATTTTAAAAAGATGTAAATTAAGCATTTGACCCACCTGCCACAAGGAAATTGTTGATTTTATTCAGTGCTGCAAGTTGGATATCTTTACTGATATTTCCATAAACTCCACTCAGACTCTGTGAGCTGTGCAACAAGAACAAGCAAGAATATTTCATTATAAAATAGTCAAGTAATTGAATCAAATATGAAAGAAAATGTTACGTTGTGTATTTATGTAGACGTTACAGAGATGGAGATGAGCGAAATGTAATCTACATTTATATTGATCTCTTGTATTTTAATGAAAATACAATGACGTACTGTATGTTCTTCATAGGTAAGAAATCAAAATTTATTTTATTTATCTCAGCAGGAAGTGCCCAATAAGCTGTTAGGCTCTGTTTAATGGGCACCATATGATGGTACAGATGCCACTTTGTTCTGTGAATGCTATTTCATATAGTACTGATGCATTAATTTACGCTATAACACAGTTTCACAGCGAATGTGCACACTGATACTAAAAATATTCAAGTTATGCAAAATGTAAAAAAATTACGTGAAAACTCGTGAGCCATTAGAACTGCCTAATATTTTAGAATACCACACTCAATCTGTTATGAAGAATTTCTTAATTACTGTGATAATTTTTTAAAGACAATATGAGATGTTCCATGAAGTTCCTGAAAGAGGAGCCAGCACGTGGTGTTGCAACATCGGACATCATTCCGAACAACATGCGGTCCAACCCAAATTCACATCACAGAGCGAACACAATGATCCACGAATATGCCACCTTGCCACACAAGTCACTGCGTAACGTATATGCCGCTCACATGCTTGCAAACGCAGTGCAGTTGAGTCCCGTAGTAATATTGGCCACCATCAAGGCAGTAATGCTCGGCAGGAGGAGAGGGGGCAGCCTTTGATTGAACCACGTAGACACATCTGCGTCAGGAATAGCGGCCAGCGAAGGCCCCAGCTTTGTCCACACGCCGGCCATCACCGCGGCCCGGGCAGGGGCATCAAGCGACTTGTTTGCCTGTGGATGACAAGATCAACGCCTCGCTTTAATTCACGTAAAAACAACTCGTCACATTCCTCATCATCGCTCGCTGCCTTATACAGATTTAGGAGGCCACTACTGGACAGGTACAGCTGTGGAAAAGCAGAAATTTAAAAAAATCTGTGAGTCATTTTGCTCATCAGTGGGGAGTCTTTGACGATGACATGAAATGCTTCGGCCTAATAAACAGGAGAAATCCATCACAGGACTACAAGATAAGCTAATAAATTACCAACCTTTAATTTTGTTTCCACAAGGGGTCAAACTGGTGGCCTCTGGCCAACAATGCCAATGTGTCCAACAGTACCACACTATAATTCTAACGCGCGTCCTGATGCACTTACCACAACGTTAAAGCGATCCACGAATGTTGCCATGTTACTGATGTTGTTGATGTTGGGGAAGATATCTGACAGCAGGGTAGAGTTACTCTGCACGTTGGGCTTGGCAGCGTAGTCCGCCAGTTGTGCAGGGGAAAGAAGGTTCAGGACTTCAGCCTAGAGCCATTGGGAGAAACCGTCATGAGATCAGTTGCACACTCGCACTACGTGCTTAAGTAACACGTCCAAGAATTCACACTTTACGAGTTTCACCAATTGTATGAAATGTGTGCGGAAATGTTGCTTTTATGCAAATGAAGCGCTTGAGGAAAATTCGACTTAAAATTAAAACAATCCAAATGACCGACGGAGCGAAATGCCATTAAAAAAACAAAAATTGTATTAAAGAATTGTAACTTGTTCCCAAAATGATGAAAATTAATCAAATCCCAGAATTGAGGAGGTTGCAGTGGGGGAGGGATCATTACATGTGGAGTGATTAATTTGCGATCAATTAACGAACACAAAAAATAACGTGTAAAGGTGTATACACCTCGAGTGCAAATCATGTGATCACCAGTTTTGATGTAAAATGCTCTCAGCCTTGTCTAGACCACCAACTAAAAATAGAGCTGTTTGTGAGAACACCTTTGCATGATGTTTTTTCTCTGTTACCAGTCTGCAGGTATTTTCCTATTTTGATATTTGTTATCACGATGTAGAGAAAGGGCTGTATTTTAAAAATTAAATGCATCATATTCCCAATGTCAAAAACCATCATGCAAATAGTTCCTTTCCTTAACGCTGACATTGAATGAAATCGGTTTTGTTTGAACATGTGGACAGTTTACACACGTGGTGTGTGACATTACTTACGCCTTTAAAAGCTGGGAAAACTTCAAAGTCAGAATAATTGGCAAGGGCACTGAATTTTCCAAAATAGGTGTTGAGCAGCGTGGAGCTGTTGATGTTCTGTGTGCAGTTCTTGTTCATCATTGTCACATCTGTGGGAATTGACAAGATGGCATCGGGTTCATTGCTGTAATTTCATGAAAATGAGGTATAAATAGTCATTAGATGCTTCAGCTCATTTTTAAAATATGTAAATTAAGCATTTGACCCACCTGCGCCAAGAAAATTTTTGATTTTATTCAGTTCTGCAAGTTGGATATCTTCACTGAGAGTTCCATAAACTCCACTCAGACTCTGCGAGCTGTACAACAAGAACAACAACCAAGAATATTTTGTTTGAGATTATAAAACAGAGGCAATTTAAACAACATTTTACGTCGTATATTTATGTAAAGGTGTGACACAGATGGAGATGAGCGAAATGTAATCTACATTCATATCGCTTTTTTATATTTTAATGGCAAAATGAAAACGTACTGTATGTTCTTTTTGGGTGAGCAATCAAGATGCATTTATTTATTTCAGCAAAAAATGCCCAATAAGCTGTTAGACTCTGTTTAATGGGCACCCTGTGATGGTACAGATGCTACCTTGTACTGCGAATGCTCTTTCAGAAAGTACTGATGCATTATTATATGCAATAATACCGTTTCACAGAACATTGACACTCACTACCATCTTGGAACATCATCCTTGGTCTGTCAATAATAATAATAAATGAATTACTGTGATAATTTTTAAGAGAATATGAGATGCTCCATTCAGTTCCTGATGAAGCTGCCAGCACGTGGTGTTGAAACGTCGGACATCATTGCAAACAACATGCAGTCCAACCCAGATTCACATCGGTGAGCAAACACAATGATCCATGAATATGCCACCTTGCCACACAAGTGACTGCATAGCGCATAGGACACTCACATGCTTGCAAACGCAGTGCAGTTGAGTCCAGTGGAAATGTTGCCCACCATGCCAGCGGTGATGCCCGGCAGGATGAGAGGGGACAGCCTTTGATTGAACCACGTGGACACATCCGCGTCAAGCATAGTGGCCAGCGAAGGCAGCAGCTTTGTCCACACGCCGGCCATCACCGCTTCCCGGGCAGGGGCATCAAGCGACTTGTTTGCCTGTGGATGACAAGATCAACGCCTCGCTTGAATTCACGTAAAAACAACTCGTCACATTCCTCATCACCGCTGCCTTATAAAGCGTTCGGAGGTCACTACTGGACAGGTACAACTATGGAAAAGCAGAGATAAAAAATAATCTGGGAGTCATTTTTCTCATCAGTGGGGAGTCTATGATGATGACATGAAATGCTTCAGCCTAATATACGGAAGAAATCCATTAGAGGACTACAAGATAAGCGAATAAATTACCACCTTTAATTTTGTTTCAACAGGGGGTCAAACTGGTGTCCTCTGGTCAACAATGCCAGTGTGTCCAGCTTTTACAGTACCACACTATAGTTCTAACTCGCGTCCTGACGCACTTACCACAACGTTAAAACGATCCACGAATGTTGCCATGTTTTCGATGCCGTTGATGTTGGGGAAGATCGCTGACAGCAGGGTAGCGTTATTCTGCACGTTGGGCTTGGCAGCGTAATCCGCCAGTTGTGCAAGCGATAGAAGGTTAAGAACTTCAGCCTAGAGCCATCGGGAGAAACCGTCATGAGATCAGTTGCACACTCGCACTACCTGCTTAAGTCACACGTCCAAGAATTCACACTTTACGAGTTTCAACAATTGTATGAAATACATACACCGATGTTGATTTTATGGAAATGAAACTATTGAAAAAAATTCGACTTTAAATTAAAACAATCCAAATGACTGACTGAGCGAAATGCCACGAGAAAAAATGTATTAAAGAATTGTATCTTGTTCCCAAAATGATGAAAATTAGTAAAATCCCAGAATTGCGGAGGTTTTGGTGGAGGAGGGATCATTTCATACATACGGAGTGATTAACTTGCTATCAATTAACAATCAAAAATAACGTGTAAAGGTGTATCCACCGGGTGCAAATAATGTGATCACTAGTTTTAATGTAAAATGCTCTCAGCCTTGTCTAGACCACCAACTAAAAATAGAGGTGTTTGTGAGAACACCTTTGCATTATGTTATTGTTCTTTGTTACCAGTCTGCAGGTATTTTCCTATTTTGATAGTTGTTATCACGATGTACACAAAAGATCTGCGTTTGAAAAATGTAACGCATCACATTCCCAAAGTCAAAAACCATCATACACATAGTTCCTTTCCTTAACACTAACATTGAATAAAATCGGTTTTGTTTGAACACGTGGACAGTTTACGCATGTAGTGTGTGACATTACTTACGCCTTTAAAAGATGGGGAAACTTCAAAGTCAGAATAATTTGCAAGGGCACTGAATTTCCCATAATAGGTGTTGAGCAGCGTGGAGCTGTTGATGTTCTGTGTGCAGTTCTTGTTCATCATTTTTACATCTGTGGGAATTGACAAGATGGCTCGGGTTCATTGTTGTAATTTAATGAAAATGAGGTATAAATAAGTAATATTTTTAAAAACACGCTTTCATGAAATGTACCGTACTATTGGAACCTCATTTGCCAGTAAAAATATGATAATGGGTTTTTTACCCTTCTATATGGCAACAAAACTGACACCTTTTTACAAGGAGTCATGTTTTCATAAACCACAATACCTGCAGTCATAATGCAAACAAAAAACATAACTCTGATAATGTGCACTGTCCTTGAAGTTGATTGGTCCACACCCGAGACAGCTTTCCTTAGAGCCTAGTCTCACATGGGTTGGACCAGATGACGACAAAAGGCGCATTTAGTGACACCAAAAGGCACATCTGGTCCAACCCATGTGAGACTAGGCTCTAAGGAAAGCTGTCTCGGGTGTGGACCAATCAACTTCAAGGACAGTGCACATTATCAGAGTTGAGTTTTTTGTTTGCATTATGACTGCAGGTATTGTGGTCTATGCAAACATGACTCCTTGCAAAAAGGTGTCAGTTTTGTTGCCAGATAGAAGGGTAAAAAACCAATTATCATTGTACCGTACTAGTAATGGCAGAACTCCACGACTCCAGGAAGTGGCCCCGAATCTTGCCATAACGTAAGGGACCGTGGGCAATTACAACCAACGTCAGTTGAGCGTGAACAATTAGACTCAAGCCGAAACATAACATAAAAAATTATGTTTAAAAATTATATATATTTTTTGATAGAATATAGTATTGTCATCAGTATGACATAAATATACCAAGTTTGCAGTCGATACCACATTGGGAAGTGGGTTAAAATTGAGTTACAAGCTTTGAGGATACAACAACAACAACAGACAGAGTTAAAAGAAAATGTGTAATAGTCATGGATGTATCAGCTTATTTTAAAAAGATGTAAATTAAGCATTTGACCCACCTGCAACAAGGAAATTGTTGATTTTATTTAGTGCTGCAAGTTGGATAGCTTGACCGATATTTCCATAAACTCCACTCAGACTCTGTGAGCTGTGCAACAAGAACAAACAAGAATATTTTATTATAAAATAGTCAAGTAATTAAATCAAATATGAAAGAAAATTTTACGTTGTGTATTAATGTAGACGTTACAGAGATGGAAATGAGCAAAATGTAATCTACATTTAAATTGATCTCTTATATTTTAATGAAAATACAATAACCTACTGTATGTTCTTTTTAAGTAAGAAATCAAAATGTATTTTATTTATCTCAGCAGGAAGTGCCCAATAAGCTGTTAGGCTCTGTTTAATGGGCACAATGTAATGGTACAGATGCCAATTTGTTCTATGATGCTGTTTCATAGAGTACTGATGCATTAATTTACGCTATAATACAATTTCACAGCGAATGTGCACACTGACACAAAATATATTCAAGTTATGCAAAATGTAGAGAGCATTACATGAAAACGCGTGAGACATTAGAACTGCCTAACATCTCGGAAATACCACCCTCAATCTGTTATGAAGGATCTTTTAATTACTGCGATAAATGTTTTAAAGACAATATGAGATGTTCCATGAAGTTCCTGAAAGAGGAGCCAGCACGTGGTGTTGAAACATCCGACATCATTCCAAACAACATGCGGTCCAATCCAAATTCACATCACAGAGCGAACACAATGATCAATGAATATGCCACCTTGCCACACAAGTGAATGCATAGCGCATAGGACACTCACATGCTTGCAAACGCAGTGCAGTTGAGTCCAGTGGAAATGTTGCCCACCATGCCAGCGGTGATGCCCGGCAGGATGAGAGGGGACAGCCTTTGATTGAACCACGTGGACACATCCGCGTCAGACATAGCGTCCAGCGAAGGCAGCAGCTTTGTCCACACGCCGGCCATCACCGCTTCCCGGGCACGGGCATCAAGCGACTTGTTTGCCTGTGGATGACAAGATCAACGCCTCGCTTTAATTCACGTAAAAACAACTCGTCACATTCCTCATCATCGCTGCCTCATAACATTTCGGAGGCCACTACTGCAAAGGTACAACTGTGGAAAAGCAGAAATGAAAAACAATGTGGGAGTTATTTTGCTCATCAGTGGCGAGTCTGACGATGACATGAAATGCTTCGGCCTAATATACAGGAGAAATCCATCACAGGACTACAAGATGAGCGAATAAATTACCAACATTTAATTGTGTTTCCGCAAGGGGTCAAACTGGTGATCTCTAGTCAACAATGCCAGTGTGTCCAGCTTCTACAGTACCACATTATAGTTCGAACGCGCGTCCTGACGCACTTACCACAACGTTAAAGCGATCCACAAATGTTGCCATGTTACTGATGTTGTTGATGTTGGGGAAGATCTCTGACAGCAGGGTAGCGTTATTCTGCACGTTGGGCTTGGCAGCGTAGTCCGCCAGTTGTGCAGGGGAAAGAAGGTTGAGGACTTCAGCCTAGAGCCATCGGGAGAAACCGTCATGAGATCAGTTGCACACTCGCACTACGTGCTTAAGTCACACGTCCAAGAATTCACACTTTACGAGTTTCAACGGAGCAAAATGCCACGAGAAAAAAAGTATTAAAGAATTTATTTGAAGCTTTCGTGACTGCAGGAATCCATATTCTTTGGTTCTTTCGCTAAAATCACGTGGGTATAAAATAAAATAAATCACGACGTTTCGGGCGCAACACCTGATGACCGACGCTTGTGTTGCGTCGTGATTTATTTTAGTTTATACCTACGTGACTTTACCGAAAGAACCAATGAGTATTAAAGAATTGTAAATGTTCCCAAAATGATGAAAATTCATCAAATCCCAGAATAGAGACGGTTGCGTTGGGGGAGGGTTCATTCCATGCGGAGTGATTAACTAGCGATCAATTAACAAAAAAAACGTGTAAAGGTGTATCCACCTCGAGTGCAAATCATGTGATCACTAGGTTTGATGTTAAATGCTCTCAACCTTGTCTAGACCACCAACTAAAAAAAGATGTGTTCATGAAAACACCTTTGCATTATGTTATTTTTCTTTGTTACAAGTCTGAAGGTATTTTCCTATTTTGATAGGCATTCTTACGATGTACAGAAAGGGCTGTGTTTGAAAACATAAATAATTCACATTTCCAAAGTCAAAAACCATAATGCAAATAGTTCCTTTCCTTAACGCTAACATTGAATGAAATCGGTTTTGTTGGAACACGTGGACAGTTTACGCATGTGGTGTGTGACATTACTTACGCCTTTAAAAGCTGGGAAAACTTCAAAGTCAGAATAATTGGCAAGGGCACTGAATTTTCCATAATAGGTGTTGAGCAGCGTGGAGCTGTTGATGTTCTGTGTGCAGTTCTTGTTCATCATTGTCACATCTGTGGGAATTGACAAGATGGTGTCGGGTTCATTGCTGTAATTTCATGAAAATGAAGTACAAAAAGTCGTGGATGTTTCAGCTCATTTTTAAAAGATGTAAATTAAGCAATTGACCCACCTGCGACAAGGAAATTGTTGATTTTATTCAGTGCAGCAAGTTGGATATCTTTCCTTATAGTGTCATAAACTCCACTCAGACTCTGCGACCTGTGCAACAAGAACAACGACACACCGATACTTTGTTGCACACGTTTACACTGTGTTTATGTGTTTTTACAAAAGTATTCACTCTTTGAAAAAAATATAGTCAATATGATACGAAGTTCATTTTCACAAGGTGACCACGTAACTCAGATGTGATAGGATTTAGTCGACATCGCTGACATCCTGGGAATCAAATCCAGCCAGTCGCTAGTAATTAAACTGGATTATCAAGTGCAATGAGATTAAGGTCTCGGCCCAGTCACTGTACAAAACAAAACTGATATCAATATATTTGTTTCTGAACGAAAGTTGTCTAATTCCAGCTCGTGAGAAATAAGTATCAGCTTGACGGTCGTTTGAATATCATTATCATTGGCAGAGCAGGTGGGAAATGGTGCCCTCTACTGTGTGAACTAGAGGTCCTTTGAAGGGATCTCAGAGGTAGCTCTGTGATAAGTGCTTCCGTGGGTCGTTCTGCAACACGAAAGGTTGCATTGCAACTGTGAGAGATCTGAATGTATTCTTCGTCTGGTGACAACACAATCGTTCTAAAGGAATTCGTTTTCAATCTAGATTTAGAAGTGCATAGCTCCAGTGGCTTCCTCATATCGGAAGGAAGAGTGTTCCAGACGGCCACAGAAGCGTATCTGAAAGCGCACGATGCAGCGACCGGGGAAATTTACAGTATTAATTGTAGACAATTCTAGCAGATATTAAAGGAGCATTAATGTAATGCTTACGGGTGCACGGATTGGGTTTAGTGGGAGCCCATCACCACAAGCTGACCGTGATCTAAATCCAATTCCAAAAGTATCCAATCCAAGATTCTCCAGATCCAATATTTTCATCGCGTCGATCTGATTTTAATGATAACGTTTATGCCTTGTGGGGGGGGGGGGGGGGGGAGTTTGGTAAGGGGTGGGGTGGCTGTGGCACACTGGTTTGCGTACCACACTATGAACTTGGTAACCCGAGTTCAATGCTCTCGGTCATGGCTAACATCAGTAGCCAGTGATATCTTATCCAACCCCCCCACACACACATCACCAATTTGTTCTGATCACTAAACAACCCCATGGCTGACACAGCGTGAAGAAGTCTTCATCCAGCAGTGTATTGACAACTAAATGTCACGAATGTTAATTTTCTCCACTCTTTCCTTGCCTCTAAACGACATTGAGCGACACGTGCCGCGTGCCAGTAACGATGGGCACGTTGCTGTGAATCTGGTGCGCAACACACCAAGGATGTTGCCACTAACGGACGTGGGGGTTATTTGTGAGCACGCACATCGTGACGAAGTTGACGCAGGACACGTTGATGGGGACGTCTGCTATCTCCACCGCGGTGATGGACGGGAGAAAAAGGACGAGTCGCGTTTGAAACCACTGTGTTCCCTCGGCATCCGACAAAGTCGCAAGAGACGGCTTCAGGGTGTCCCAGATGGTGGTCATCATGGCCGTCCTCACGTCAGCTGAAATCGTCTGTGCGCAAACACACGCATACACACCGGACAAAGATCACCCGTGTAACCTACACAGGCTGTTGGGGCAAGTGCTGTTAGCGAGCAATGTATACGAAGGCCAGTACAGCGTACGAGTGGGTTGCATTGCTGATGGTTGCGCACCGCACCAGGTACTCGTTTAGGGCTGAGACAACTCAGGGAGGACCAGGACAAGCTTAGATGTTAGCTGTGGTGGGGCATTGAACTCAAGATGTCAGGTTCAGAGCGTAGTGCACCAACCACGATACTACCACTCCCCACATGCATATGCATGCACATGCACACATATGCACAAATACAAAGGCAAGCGCTGTATAGCAAGCACTTATTCAAGCCGGCAGAGCACATTGACAGGTGGTATTGTCTGGACCGCTGCATCGCTGATTCTCACTCCTCAAAACCCATACACACATACAGATATTAATTTTCTAAAAAAAAATGCACTCACAGTGGAATATCCATTTCCTACAGAAGTATTTACATTTTTACATCTGAATTTTCTCACAATGTAATCTCAATTGCCCGCTCGGTATCATGTCATGAGATAAAAGTATGCATTCAGATTCCTCACAGAGACAGGCAGACACTGCCCGTTAGAGAATGTCCCACAAAAGTGGACATCACAGACCTAACTCTTATACGCCTTCAGTGATCTCTGGTCCACGTGATCGTAGGGTGCAGCACTTTCCCACCCGTTTTAGGTTGAGATGAGAGGGTGAGGCAGGAGAGTGTGTGAAGGGGAGTGGAGTGAGATGAGAGGGGAAGTGTAGGATATTGCATGCAGGGGAGTAGAGTGAATGTGAGTGGAGCATTAGGGGAGTGTGTGGAAGGGAGTAGAGTGTGATGCGAGAGGAGAGGTAGACACCATCATGGGACCGAGCAAGCGAACTAACAGTGTATGCACATCAAGCAGGGGGACATGGGGAGATTGGGGTCCAGAGTGGAGGCCACACACCATGTTGATTCCATCCAGAACGTTGCCCAGCACGGTGAGGTTCTTCAAGTTGAGCGTCACCGATCGACTGACAATTGTGCTGTTAAGAAACTTTGACATGTAGAGCTGAGCGAGCTGGTCGGCCGGGATAAGGGACAGTGTAGAATCCTGCACACCAAACACAACCGACGTGCGGTCAAACATCTCTTAATCCCACGCCCAACCCAAAACCGAACCCTGGCAAGCCATGCCAGGCCAGCCTAGCAGGTTGTATTATTTTCCACTGCAGTAGCCGCTCCGAGACACGAGTGTCACAAGCAATAGACAAGTCGAGACGAGTGGATATAACGCCGTGACCTCACACTGTACTGAAGTCACACGCATTAACTGCATAATTAGTCCCGCCCCTTGGCCCTGCTTGGCCCCGAGCCAGATGTTATGTCTTATGAGCAGAGGTCGCAACCGGGTACCCGATACCCGTACCCTACCCGATACCCGGCTACCCGTACCTAGCCGGGTACGGGTACCCGTTTGCGACCCTGGTGCGGCCAGGTATGGGTAGGCAATGAGTCACTGGTGAGTAACTGTTTGTCACTCATTTCCCAACGTCTTGTCTCTTCTCACAATTCAAGTTCCTAGAATCAACCCACCCGCGCCTGCAACGTGGCTTCATCCCAGAGGTCGCAATCGGGTACCCGATACCCGTACCCTACCCTTACCCGGCCGGGTACGGGTACGGGTACCCGTTTGCGACCCTGGTGCGGCCGGGTACGGGTACGGGTAAGGAATCAAAACCCGTTTGCGACCTCTGCTTGTGAGGCCACGTGTGTAAGTGAGCACTCATTTGTATTTGTTCCGCTATGAAATTGGTTAACATTTGGATGACAAACTGAGAAGGGCCACTTTGAAAGTGTTCAGTAACTGCGATCTACCAGATAATGCAAAATGAATACAGATGCAAGGCTGGAATATATATATATATATTAAATACCTGTGGCATCTTGGTGGATTGTGGGTTATATATTGGGTAACAATGTGATGTAGAACTGTTAAAGTACAGCCCTTCTGTCAATCCACTTCTTGAAGAGGGATTCCCCATGCCATGCAGGCCACGGGGATTACTTGACCACATGCTGTGTGTGCAATTAGCACGGTTCGTTACGAATAACGAAAACTTATTTTCATCAATAACTCTTCTCTCGAAAGTGAAAATCATATCAAGGACAATGACACCATTTTTTTAAATGTTATAATGTTCTTCTTTAGGGCAATGCTATTGAAGAATGTGATGGCATTGTTTTGCGTGTGTTTTGTACACCACTGGAATTCGAGTTTAAAAACAATATCAAGTTTTTGTTTGCATACATCGTAGATGGACGTACAAGTAGAATATCATTAAATTGTGTACACGCAGCAGTATATATGTGTACGCCCCAGCCTAGTCGATTGACAGTTTGCGTGTGGTGGGGGTTAGGTAGGGTAAGGTGCAGTTTACTCCCACCTCTTCTTGGTTATTTCGGTTAACTTTGAGATCCTTCAACAAGCTCCCTTCTACGTGACTTTACCGAAAGAACCAAGAAGATGAATCCCTGCAGTCACGAAAGCTTTAAATTGAAATTTACTCCCACCTCTCCCGAGGTGTCTGGCCATCGTGGAAGAGTAGGCCTAAAGCCCTCTCATGAAGAGGGGCTTCTCTCGAGCTCCCTCTCGTGGAGGCCCTTCTGCCAGCAGTTGCCGCCGAGTATAAGCAACTACGGTGGCTGCACCTTTTACCTTCTCCGAATACAACACCGGGGACTTACGTTCAAGCAGGCGAACTCTTCTGCTGTGAAATTTTCCAGCTGTGCGGCGGTGATATTTACGGCCAACAACGCATTGCCCAGCACAGTCCTTTATAAACACATATAGACACACACGGCGACAACAACAAATGTTAACATTGAAACCGATTACCGTCGCTGGCATCGGCATCGCAATTAGCACGTCGTATTTGTAAATATAACAAAAAAACGTGTGTTCATGCATGTCTTGAATGGTAAAAAAAAAGCACTTACACATTTCTGCCTGTACAGTTGACAACTGTTTGAGAGAATAGGAAAAGGCAAGGGCAACACGTCACTTTAACACGTCACTTTAACACGCAGTGAGCTTTCGCGAGCAATGTTATCCATAATATAGGTCTTTGGGTTAGATTGCGTGAATATATCAATGTGTCGTTAAACCCGCCACCACCCGACACAGCTGTGGCCTGATGATGCTCGTTGTAATTACTGGCGAAACGTCGTACTCGAATTGTAAATGTCGTGGGTTTATTTTCCAACACACAAGCGGTTAGTGCTGAACTTGTAACAAATTGGCATGTTTTTTCACGTGACAAACCTTACTAAATGTCTGTGTAGGGTGGTGTCAGGTTAACGACGCATTTATATTTACGCTATTGAACCCAAAAAACTCTATGATGGAACACATTACATGAAGGACACTTTGTAGGGTAACTATTACATTTTTCAAAATGTCTGAACGCAACAAAACTAAAAACACCACGACAAAGAAACTTCAACAGCATTGGCAAGCCAACATCAGAGGCTCTCAGTGCCTGCGATTAAATCAGTTTCGCTCCACGTTCTGGGAGATTTTTGTTGTTGTTGTTGTTGAACTTGACTATGTGAATCAAGCTCCCAGCTTGTGGAGGAGAACATCGCACATGTTTGTGTCACTGATAGACTAAACTATAGAGCGTACGTGCACCTCACTTCATGTCGCCTCTTGCTCGCATTATCATCTTATTTGTGACTCGCAACGCAGATCTCCCGTGTCAAATAGCCGGGGAAACTGGCTGAACGGGATCATCCGTGTAACAAATAAAAAAACACAACGACATCGTGCCAAACAAGAGGTGGCACAAGCGGAACGCCCATTGGAGGGGGGGGGGGGGCTGAACGGCACAATCACGACATCCCACGCAGGAGGATTACACAACGATGTACTAGGGAGGCCAGAACCAACCTTCCCAGTCAACATGTAAAGTTGGGCAAACATTAGCATGTCATTGAAGCCATTGGATCAACGTTGTTGGATCAACGTTGTTGGCCCAACATGAGAAATTAGTAGGCAAATGTGTGTGGAGTACAAATAATTGGTCGATGGAAGAAGAGGTTACCGCAGAGAAACATAGAACGGCACCGAGAGATGTGTCGATAGAGATTGGCTGAGATTTAAAATGTCCAGATGCTGACCCAAATGACTAGCCATTTCATCTTCTTGGTTCTTTCGGTAAAGTCACGTAGAAGGGAAATAATTAAATAATAAAAATAAAACATTCTCTTTTATAATGTTTGATTTTTATTATTTTATTATAAAACATAATATTTATTATGTGTAATTATCATTATTTAATTATTTCCCTTCTACGTGACTTTACCGAAAGAACCAAGAAGATGAATCCCTGCAGTCACGAAAGCTTTAAATCGAAATTTGACTAGCCATTTCGTTTAAACGTGTTTAGGACATGCATATCGATATGTGTGGACTGCGTTTTATCACATAAAAAAAGCAAATCACATACCTTCCAAACTCTGCAATACGAACAAAGACAACGCAAAATTAGATGTCAATAATAACAACAATGTAAAAGAAACATTCAAAAGTCACACTTTTTGTCATAACTATCCGTCCCATCACAAATGAAACGAAACGTCAGCACTGGCGCAGCCGATTCAATCACCAATTCAGATCCACGCTTCGATCGCTGCAACCACGACCAGAAGCATGACGACCTGGCCATCCTGTCCATCCTCGTGGACTCCACCGCCCACGCAGACTCAGTTCGATGGCCATCGACTCTATCATCTGACCCCCCCACACCGCGTTCAACCACCACACTGGAGCAAGGCACCATTTCTGTGAAACGTGCTTTTTGTTTTGCGTTTAAGTTTCTTCTCCTCCGCCCGCACCTCAGATTAGCGCAACTGGCAACGTACGGTGAGAAAGTCCGACATGCGTACAATGCGGGTGACCTCACTCTTCCATTCACCTGATGACGGACGTTTGTTTAGCACCCGAAACGTCGTGATTTAAATGTATTTATTTTTGTATCTGTTATTTGTATTTTTTATTTGTATTTCTTTTTACCGACGTGACTTTACCGAAAGAACCAATTCCCTCCCATCATCGAATATTCCCAAGATTTTATTGAAAAAAATACTTTTCCACGTTAATAAAACGCGTTAAACTCGTATCAATTGCAGCTATGATGGTGATGTTTGTCACCGACTGCTTTGAATGTGCTCGGCAAAGGTGATGTTTTTTGTTATTGCATTTTTTGTCGTGTGCGCTGTTGTATCTCGGTGTTAATGTAAATCTTTGAATACAATTTGCCAAATCTTTGAAAAACTGTCACGCGAACACCGTGCAATGCAAATACCGTGGGCGTAAATACGCACATTTGTGAAATGTTATCAAGTTCATCAGCAAATAGTTAGGTGCTTAAAAAATACCCCAGGGTGTCCTTTAAACATTGTATCATCCATCAACAAAAAACAAGAATAGAGCTTGGGTTAGGGTGATAAAATCACATGCAAGTACAAAAAGAGAAAACGCCCCCATATAGTCTTTACAAACTGTTAGGAAAAGTCATCTTAGCGAGCACCTATGAAGGCCAGAACGACACCCGATGGGGTGGGTGGCCAGCAACCATGCCCAGCCGCCTTTGTCTCTCTATTGGCGATGTTTACACATCGCACCAGGTACTATTTCTAGACAAGAGTCAACCTAGGGGAGGCCCAGGACCGGTTAAAATAATCGTCACTGGTATTGGCCGTAAGCGGGAATCGAACTTGTGCCACAGGGTTCGTAGTGCAGCGTGCTGACCGCTACACTACCACTCCCCACGTACATAAAAAATTTAACGCGTCTGAATGACTCATTCAGACGCTGTCTTTCCGACAGACCTGTTCTTCACCTGAGGACGGCTGCTTGCGTTGTGGCCGAAACGTCGTGAGAATTGTATTTTATTATGTTTTATATTTTTATTATTTTATTATTTCCCTTCTACGTGACTTTACCGAAAGAACCAAGAAGACAACAAGCGTTGTGCTGGCGGAGCAAGTCGATTCAACTCAGCCTCTACCCCGGATGCTGTGGAATGGCTCACGTTAGCAATATCTATTGGGCATTTTTGGCAGCATCAGAATGATGAGAAAATAACTGCTACTTGCATTGACTTTGCACTGTTCGCCTTTAGGCGTTCTCCGGTCTAACACTGGTGAGACAATGCCATGACAAATGCTGTCTCTGGTGTAAGCTAATCAGTTTCAAATACAATGCATATGTTATCAGAGCATGTTCTTTTGTATGTTTTGCCACAAGTGTGTGTGGTTCATGCGGACTTGATGCCTTGCAAAGGGTATATATTTGGTGTTTGAACATAGACGAAACCTATTCTTATTTGCCAGAAAGCCTATTCTTATTTTCTCAACATAAGCAATGCAATTGTTGCGCTGCTGCTTTTTCCTAACGCCATTTGAAAGACGCAGATGACTGGCATGTCGCCTGCGATAGTTATGACTGCTTCGGCTGCGCGATGTCAAAGATCACTAAAGCCCTTCAGTAAAAAAAAAACGTAAGTTTACAAAGAAATTTGCTGCATACTTTTCAACCACGCAGTGAAAACCGATGCCTAGAATCTATGAATAAGGTGTGATGTGTGTTTGGACAGCCAGTACATTCCTAGGAACAGGTACCGAATTCAAACTATTGTCAAGATTATTGACAAGATTGTCTTTGGCATGCCAGTCACTTTTTTGCCAATGGTTTTTAAATGAAAAAAAATGAATTGTAAAAATGCGAGTGTCCATGAATTTGAAGCATGCATAAAATAAAGCAAATATTTACCTCACCAGCCGCATGCTGTGAACCTAGAAATGCAAAGAAAAAAAAATGGTTAATGCTTTACTTCATCATCTGGAGCAGCCAAGGGTGTTTGTGGTGACGTATTCTGAAGATGCTGTCACAGTGGTGGTATGGTTAGAACGCTGGAATTGAGGTCGCCAGTTCGACTCGATATCCCGGAGTGGCAGCTGAAACAATGGCACAGGATTCTGAAACTCCCCTCCGCCTCTGTCCGCCCAGGAGGATGAAAGGGGACACCGCAGTTAGTCCATTGGCATCTAGCCAGAATGGAAGAGTAGGCCAAAGCTCCCACCAGAGGGGCTTTTTAGAGCTCTTACGCCAGCAGTGGTGTGAGCATTGCAGTTTCAGGTCTGCACCTTTATCTTTACCGTCATTCTGACGACAGACAAAAGCCATGCTTGAGTTACTAGCATCTGGGGTCTCACCCCTTCAATAAATTAAGGAAGTAGATTTTTAAAGCTCCAATGGAAAACTATGCTCCTTTAATCCACTTATTGACTTCAATCTTTCAGGTCTAACGAGGACGACTTGTGACACTTCATGGCTTCAAACACACAGTGCGTTGTAGAACCACATGACCCTCGATGCAGCCAAGTGGCTGGGTGGTAGATAGAGCGAGTGGAAGGTTGAGAGTTCAAATTTTGGTTGGTGGTGGGGTTACTCTGCCAGCCCAGCATCTATCCGGGGTCGATAAATTAAGTACCACTTTGTGGACAAGTCAACAGTAGTTGTCTGTACAGACCCCCCCCCTGCCCCGGCCAAAAAACTGTGGAATTCCCACTACTGGTTTGGGGGTTGTAAACAGGAGATGAGCACCAATGGCTCAACGCCAGATCTCAGAAGCCATGTCAGTTTCAGCACGAGTATTTGTGCCACCACCCACCGATTTTAAATACGGTGCTTTTCAAAGAAGACAACAAACAGATTGCTATGTCCCGAGGTATCAACAACGAGGATATTATAAACGTCTTTAAGCAGCCAGTGCGATTGCCTTGGGCCGTGATGCTGTCGGGGCTTCATTGGAGCCAAAGGCGAAACGTTAGTGACGGTTGACAGGCTTGCGAGGTGACTTCACCCACCTTGAATGAATGCCAGAGCAAATCCCAGCGCCGTCAGCAGCGCCACTCGACAGGTTCCACCCATCGCTACAGCTGCACGGGTTTCCTATGAAGAAGAAGAAGAGTTCACACCATCAGCTATTCAAAAACTCACCACATTCGTTCATAACACTGGCTTAAAACGGCAACAAATGTTTATAATCGGCGACGATTTAGACATTGGTGCAAATTTGGACTTCACACCATCAGCTATTCATTGCAGAGTCTCTTTATTTAACCCCATACACGCAGTGCCGGATGAGGATTGTACGGGGCCTCTAGCATATGTTATAAAGGGGCCCTAAATAAAATAAAAACACGTAAATATTGAAACACATACATTTTTTACTTGCATAGTAAAGTATCTGTATTTTTTTCATTTGCTATACAGCCAGATAATACGACAAATCGCTAACCTAAAACACGCAGTCGTTCATAAAAGTTGAAGGCAGTATCGTACTATAGTAATAGAGAAAGTGCAGAATCACTGCACCAGAATTGATAGCTTGAAAGCATTTAGCGCGGGGCTCTTGAAAGTGCGCGGCCCGTAACATATGCTACTTTTGCTACTAGGATAATCTGGCACTGCATGCACGGGTTGGTTTTAATTCAATAGGGTTGATCTCTTCCAAGACGGCAAGACAACATGGATGAGAAGGCTAAACAGCCCCTTGTAAGGGGTTCTCAAGAGCTCCCTTTAGCAGAGGCCTTTCCGCCAGCAGTGATGCGAGCGAGACATAGTAGGGCTGCACCTTTTGTTTTTTTGGCATCACCCTGTGTATGATTTAGCTCCCACCACTCATTATTCACTTCATTTTCCCATTATCTTAGTCTAGTTGTATTGGTGGGGGGGAGGGCGTTGAAGGGGGGGGGGGGCTGGAGGGGTGCTGAACACTGCCCCTTCCACCCTCCTAAACTAAAACTAGTTGAGGCCCCCTGAGCTATATAGCTTTTTCAAAAGCGACCTGACCACAAATGATAGCTCAAGGGAGCGGCGTATCGTGTGAAAATTGATAGCAACCAAATCGCTCGAAATGCATTTTCCTAAACGTGGAGGGGAAAACCGGAGGACCTGGAGAAAAATCCACGCGGCCACGGGGAGAGGAGAGCATGTGATTTTCAAATATACAGGGATCAGGGTTCGGGATCGAACCTACGACTTCCTGCACACCACGCGAGATAGATAACATCTCGCCACTGCGACGCTGTTAATCGTTATTTACGAGTTAATCGCCGCGTCGATTCATTGCCAATCAATCCATGGATCCAGTAATGATGCGACACGTCCCCTTCATTTGATTGGCTAATATCAGCAAGATCGGTGATTCCTTCGCAGTCCACTTTGATTGTACCACAGCGCTCCTATTGAAGGCTCAGCCCCCCCCCCACCCCACCTTTTCACAACAGTTAACAAAGTAATAATGATTGTTCACTCACACGGTGACCGCAGCTTTTTCTCACTTTCACGGGGGCTAAACCCTGGGGTAGATGTCACAAAAGGCACGAACGTTGACAACTCCCCTGCCTTTATGTTAACCGTGTAGTGTGCCCCACCCTGCTGTGTTCTGAACGAGGTCACGCTACAGGTGCGTGCGAAGGTGTGAGTTCAATGCGATCACACACAATTCACTCCACTATCGATGGGAAAAACGACTCAATACATCGGTCTATATACCACCTTGGCCTCAAAAAGGGAAAAAAAATAGGGTATGTTTCGGAAAATGGCCCATGAAGAAAGTCCCTTCGCCCGAAATGTTACCATATATATGTTATATATGTTTACTGTTAAGGCAACAGTGTTATTGGCAAATGTGTTGAGTTTTATTCATCGATTGTGCTTGTGCATCACTAAGGACGCAACAGCAGCAGCAAGTATGTGTTTCATTCTCGAGTCAGTTCCAACGTCCCCCTAACCCCTTATCCCTTTGCAAAAGTGGCGCAGTGCTTTGGAAAGCCCAGAATTCCTGAGCCCAGCTACGACTTGGGTTCTATTCGTTCTGATAATTACAACTCAAATTGACAACCCGAAGTCAATCCACTGCTGGACGAAGCCCCTTCCCCCCCCCCCACGGTACGTCGGTAATGTTAGTTGTCTGACCATACTTCACCGCGCTGGTCAATGCAGGTTGGTGAAGGGGGGGGGAGGAACATGGCAGTACAGGTTCGGCTGGATTAAAAGAAAAAAACTCCACACTGACGTTATCCATGGCCGGGAATTGAACTCATATTGTCAGGTTCATAGCACCGTGTGCTAACATCTGTGCGTATTACGGTGGGACAATCATGGCGGACGACAACTCTCATGGGTCGATCTTAATTTTTGGAGCTTTCGTGACTGCAGGAATTATTCTTTGGTTCTTTCGGTTAAGTCACGTCTAAAGATAAAATAATTAATTAAAATAATAGCGACGTTTCGATTGCAACACAAGCAATCATCATCTTCTCTTATGCCTGATGATGATTGCTTGTGTTGCAATCGAAACGTCGCTATTATTTTAATTCATTATTTTATCTTTAGACGTGACTTAACCGAAAGAACCAAAGAATAATCTCATGGGTCGACTTAGCCTCAAATGCGGAAGTGCTTCTTTCGTTTGCGCTGTGGGGACAAAGGATGCAGGGTGTGGCTCTGGGCACATCAACTGCTGTGCCGTTAAGACGCAAATAGGTCCACACGAACTACTCGCGCACAACGATTCGTTGAGTTTCTCAACCAGGGCTGTAGCTCCTCGACCTTTTGTCATTGGACAGCTACTCGCACGACGCGTTACAGGAACATCGTAAAGTAACTTTCGGGAAGTGCTGATGATCATGACGATGGTGATTTCGACACACCAAGTCACCTCTAATTTGTCGGATTTTTTTTTTATTGGGCCATTATAACAACATGTGCACTAAAATGTTCACGAGTGAAATTCAATGGGCAACCTAGAGACGATCTACCATTTGTATCTGTAGAGAGACAATTTTGTCAATCCACTGCTGAACGAAAGACTTCCCTGAGACTGTGTCGGTCATGGGGTTTACCTTCGACCATACTGCAGGTGGAATCATCGTAAAAACAAGACAACTTGCCATCTGCTTCAGGGTGGCAGTTAAAGATCCAGTGATGTCGTTCGCGAGAGTTAGCCATTGTGTGCCAGTGGCACGATCAAAATCTGGCCACATTTGACAAATATCACCTGAAAAATTATTCGAGTTTAAATCGACACGGTAATCATTGCTCCGACTGTAAAAAAAAAACGTGGCGGGACGCTGCAAAAAATTAACCCGTAAAAACAAAGTTTTTCACTATAAATCCTTTATATGCGTGGCGGCTAGAGTCCTCTCGTCCTCTTGCTTGAGATGGCTGCCACATATGGGTCAGATGATTGCCTGCCACCATTAAGCAATTGGTAGTTAAATATAATTAATTTTTTCCTAAAAAGTGTAAAATTTTGGAAAAAAAATTTTCACGAAAATAAATTGTCACGCACAACGGGTCTGTGTGCAAAATGTTAGCTCGATTGGATCACGGGAAGTGGGTTAAAAAAACGACCGAAAGATTTGCACGGTCGTAAGCGCGCAAGCAAGGAAGCAAGTGAACTTAATATAAAGGATTTTAAAAATTAGTCAAGAGACTCCGTAAGGATTTCCTGAGTTAACAAGCGTAATACGTGAACACACATGTTCATAAACAATCTCTACGTGCTTGAATTTTAAATAGCAAGTTCATTTGCTGCAATCGACACGTGTGAACAAGGCTATAGCAAATACATCACCAAAGCTTCGATTTGCGCTTGTATATGTGACTGTGAGCCTGAAGCGGGGAGTGGTGGTGCAGCGGTTAGCGCACTGCGCTGCGAACCCTGTCACCCAAGTTCGAATCCCGCTCTCGGCTATCACCAGTGACGATTATCTGAGTCGGCTCTGGGCCTCCTTTAGTTCGACTCAGCCTCAAATAAGTACCTGTTGCGATGTGTAATCATCGCCACTCGGGAGAAAAAGGCGGCCGGGCGTTGTGCCGGCCATCCACCCCCTTGTGTGCAGTTCCGGGCCTTCAAAGGTGCCCGCAAACGGCACTTCCCTTCCCTCAACAGCCTATTACGACTATACTGGGGGGTCTTTGCCTTTGTTAGACAGAAATAGAGACTATTATGTTCTCATCTTACACTTGCACTGGTTTGGACTCGCGTGTGTTTCGTTCACGATCGTTAAAAACCTCGTGCGCTAGTTGGGCAATATTACTTTAGGACCCTGCTGTGATGAAGAAAGTTCGACCATACTTCACCGCACTGGTTAGCGCGGGTTGGTGAAGTAGGTGTGTGACCCAGGACCGGCTCAAATATCGATATGTCTGTGTGTTGAACTTCTTTCGCACCGTACGTAACCAATCGTCCTAATCAGAGGTGCGGGATATATCTTATGGCTGGTGTTAGCCTTGGCTGGGAATCGAACTCAGCTCACCAGGCTCAATACAGGGCAGTTCGCTCACCGCTACATCACAGCTACTTCGACCACGTCTCTCTCCTGTTCAGCGGTGCTTCAAGTCAGAAGCGTCTGAATAAGTGTTTAGTCACAGTTCGTGCACAGGAAAAAACAAGTCGGATCCAAAACGTTCAAACCCTTCAGATATGAATCTGGATGACGCTGGATTTTCGCACTGCATGTACATCGCTGGAGGGTAAGACATAATTGTCCAATATGTTATTTAGATCTTACATGGATTTCGTATTTTAATTTCAATACAGCTATGATCGTACGCGTTTTTTATTGAAGGGTACGTTGTATCTGACTTAAAGGTAGGTTTATATTGGATCCAGTGAAACGCATACAGATATATGCATATAACTAAATCACCCTTAATGTGCCCGGATCTCTTCATGTCTCAGAAGCTAAGCTTGACCCTAGATAGTGCTTGAACCCATCACGTCTGGCAGAAAACGCTGGTTCCAAAAGGTCTCATCGGCTGATGAACTAAAATGCTGCATTTCGAATTTGACGTGCTCAAGGAAATCCTTGTTACGCTACTTATTACACTAAAATAATAATACAATAATATTGTACGATTCTTTGCCATGCACTGCTGTATAAAAGGGGTTTTTTTGTGACCATGCTTCAAAACGCTTTTCAAGTACGGCTTGGTGGAGTTGGGGGGGCCCAGGAACAGTCCTGGTTCTTGACATCACTCGCCACTGATGTGAACCGTGGGTGGGTACCGGGCTCACAGAGCAGCACGCGCTGACTGCCGTGCCACCACTCCGCACCGAAACGCGATACGAACCCACCAAAGCAAGATACAAACAACATACAATCTCTCGCAAAGGCACAACGCAAATTGAATTCTTACCTGTCGCCGAGCAAGAGTTGAAGATCTGGAAATGCGCGATCCGAGAAATTAAACACCTTTGGCGTGTATGTTCAGGCGTTGAATGAGACGATGGGTGATCTGGAAGGTACAAATAAAGGTGGGTGGGTGATGAGGTCGTCAAGCATGGGGGAGGAGCCCCGTCTGAACAAGTGTTTAGGCAAGGCTCGTGGACAGGAAAAACAAGTTTCATCCAAAACGTTAAAAAACCTTCCGACATTAATCAGGGTGGCAATGGATTTGCATACTGCATGCACATCGCTGTAGGGTAAGATCTTACACTGAATTATTATTTTAATCTAAAGACAGCTATGATCGTACATGTTTTGGGTTGAAGTAAAGGTACATTGTATCGGACTTAATGGCACGTTTCTGTTGGACTTAGGGGCAATCCATAAATGACGTCACGCGATTTTGGACGACTTCTGACCCCCCCCCCCCACGTCGTCACGGCGTCACAAAAAGTCAACCCCCCCTCTAATATGACGTCACAAAGCTCTGCCCCCCCCCCCCCAAAAAAAAATTAAACATGATTCAAATCACTTTAAACTATTGTCATTGTAGTGCGTATTCAATCTGGCGCTGCACTCTGATGTTATAGGAGAAAACATTCATGAAAAAGTCTATTTAATTAAATAGAACGTGTTGTCTATATTTATTTAAAGTTGCGCATTTTGATGTGACGTCACATTTTTAAACCCCCCCGCCCTCCTCGTCATTTCTCGGGAACTAAATTTGATTAAACCCATATCTTAAAGGTGTGGTATTTGCCAATAACGTCTGGCAGTGCACCGGTGTAGATTCTAGGAAACATGACGCTGAGACGCTGTATGTCAAAACCGGTCCAAAGTTTGCATGGTTAGTCCTGGTTAAGTGCTGCAAAAATTATGCACTTTTAGAAAGCCGCGGGCCAATGAGTAATGTAAGAAATACTTTTCTATATATATGTACATTTTGTGGGGAGGCAGATATTCGAAGGAGACATTTTAACACAAAGGCTTTCGCGACCAAAATTATCCATAAGAGAGGTTTCTTTAAGATTAGATTGCGTAAATATGAATGTGTCATTAAACCCGCCACCACCCGACACAGCCAATTTGTTAAGCTTCTCACAATAACAAAGCATGCAAATTCGTTACTAATTCAGCACACCGGTGTGTTGGAGAGTAAGCCCATGTAAATGTTGTGGAGAGTAAACCCATGTAGATGTTGTGGGTTTTCTCTACGGGTTTAACGACACATTTATAAATTTCGATTTAAAGCTTTCGTGACTGCAGGGATTCATCTTCTTGGTTCTTCCGCGATCTAACCCACAGAAACCTTTCACGAAGGTGACATGTTATCTGCATATCAATCTTGTTAGTTATATTCTCCACAATTACCCAAATTATTATTTTGTGGACAATACTTGGATTAGCGTGACAACCACGTTGTTGTAGGAAGCCACAGGCCTGCGCTACATCTGTGCATCGCAACGCAAATCCAATGTTATATTACGCTTCGATGTTCTCCACTTTTTATTTCATACCTACGTGACTTTACCGAAAGAACCAAAGAGTATGGATCCCTGCAGTCACGAAAACTTCAAATCTAGATTGTTCTCCACTTTCACCAACCTGCACTGGTCACCAGCGTGGTGAAGTTTGGTCAAACAACCGCCCAATACCCGCACGGCATGGGGAGGCCCTACCACAGAAGTGGATTGACAAAATTGTCTGCGTCCATCGAGTATTGTGTTCATTCCATAATAACTGTGGCGCTACCTTTATCATACCGCATACAGCCATCATCGGTGCGCTACCACAGACAGCGTTTAAACACCATCACGACAGTAGCGGTGCAGTGGGTCACGCACTGCACTCTGAATCTGGAGACCAGAGATCGATTCATGGCCAGTGCTATCTGAACCCATCAGCGGCCAGTGATATCTCAGCCTGTCGTGGGCGGTCGCTGATCACCCACCCACACTGGTGAAGTATGGTCAAACAACCTATAAAACGTAAGAACTTAGCTGTGCCTTTCATCCACCATTGTATTGGGCTGTGTATCATTACTATCTTTATTGCTGCAATATTTAACAAGGTTTGTGTTTTGACTACCCACACACACACACAATGGACACAGCCTCAACACGTATTAATTAAAAAGTTATAAAACTCCCAGAACTATTTCTGTAAATGTTGAAAAGAACATGGCATTTATTTCAAACGTACTGAATGTGTTGTGTAACACATTAGTACACTCAGAAGTAGCTGTCTGCTATTTCAATGCAACATTTAAGATTGACATTTTCCAAAAGTGAGGACGTGATACCCAAATAATTCAGTCAACCCAGAGTACGAGTGGTACCGCGTCCCAAGGCTTCACCTATCCCATGGTTTGCGCAACCCTCTACGCGGCCGCATGCACGCTTATTTCGAAACACACGCCACACACAATTTATTCGTGAAATAAAAAATAAAGCAGTGATACTGTATTGGCAGTGGTGCACAACACAACAACAGAAACATAAATGGGTATCATGTGGCATTTTAGGCATTGATCCTTCTGCTGTCTGCTATGAATGAAACGTAAACCAAACAAAAAAAACGTTAAACAAATCAAAGTAAGGGCCCTATATAGGCCCAGTACGTTTATAAAAGCTCCCAGCTCCTTCACCGACTCAGCCGACACCGCAGGCTTACGGACACATGGCTGGTGGGGAATGGGAGCCGTGGCTTAGATATATCGGTCGCCGATGATAATTCACCACGCTAATGAGTGTGAGTTAGTGAAGGCAGAGCATGTTGGTCCTCCTCTCGATGACTAGTACCTGACTGGCACCAGTTCTCCTACCCAGTACAGCCACTGAGGTGTAAAGGCTCGCAAGCTTCTTTGCCACATCAAGGAAGTGACCCGCGGAAGAAGATTAATTATGAACATAATAATTAATATTTTATTTTTCAATGATTCTTACCTGCCTAATTATTCCGAAAATGAACACGATGGATTCAAGTTCCCTTCCGTATGCTCCTAAAAGGCTCAAGGCCTCTGGTTTTGTCGGAATGCACATTCCGCACATTTTAATCAGATGGGGCTCAAAATGCGTGAAGGAATGTTTGCGCATTTTTATACGTATTTGTTATATTTCCAGTGTGCAACATATTAAACACTCGTAATATGTATACTTATACGTTGCTTGCCCTCCGGCAGCAAAAATAAAGTACAGGGTGATCCATTTATAGAAACTCCAATGATGTCGACTAACCTCTGACTTCTTTCTAAACACTTTGTCCAGCTCAGACAGCTGCGTTTCACAAAGTGCGTCAGAGGAGTGTTAAAAGATTGAATGCGTACATCGAGGTCGGTGGGTGACGCGTACAGCCTTTAGAAAATGTTGCATTTTCTATAATAAAAGCCATATTATTTTAGTGGTGTGGTATCTATGAATGGCATTTGAAACAAAGGGGTAAGTTTATTAAATCCCCCCTTGCCTCTGTCCTTCCAACAATGTAAATGGGCACAACCGCAATGACTCAATCGCCAGGCCGCAGTTATTTCAGACTTCTGTTAACCAACCTTTGATTGAACACAAACTCTGGGGACCAGTTTCGCCCATTTTTAGGCTCATCATCACTGGTAAAGTGCCCTCTTTGCGCACCTTTAATATAACAGCCGTTCCTCCAAACCGACAAACACGGCAGTGGTTCGCACACCGTGCCACGGACTTAGCAAGCCGAGTTCGATTCCCAGCCGTGGTGACCGCCAGATGTGAGTGAAGTCTGAACCTTGTCCTGGCTACCGACCCCCTTCGCCAACTCAAAACTCGAGTTGACCAGCGCGGCTGAATATACTCAAATTACTTCTGTGACTAACATGACGTGGGGAGGGGTCCTTCATTCAGCAGTGGATTGACAAAGGGCCGTAAATGTCAGCTGTGCCTTTGAATTTGGAAAGCTTTGTGATTTTATTTTGTTTTTCAACAGTTTTCGAGGGGTATGCTTCTTAGGCTACTCGGTTAGGTGTGTGGGGGAGTAACAGCTTCTCCGTTCCTGTTTTCCCACATTATTCTGTGTGGTGACGTGGTGTGGTGTGAAGCTTAGTTCGCAAGGGGCACAGAGGAGCGTGGCAATTTTATTTTCTTTAAATTAGCGAGTTTAAGACATTGTAGGCCGGCGGCCTCAGATGTACCATGCGAGGCGCAGGTCAGAAACAATATCGCGGAGAAATGTTGCTCACGACAGCGTTCAAATTGGCGCATGTGACTCTCCGATAAAACAAGAATTCAGCCTTGCACAACTCTCCGCCCGGCATAACCATTTTAACAACAAGTTGAGTGCCATTCGTAGGCAGCAACCAGTGCTCATATTCTCAAGAAATATTTACATGGAGACCCCAATCCCCAACGGAGGCAAAGTGGGAGGGGGGGGGTACGATGCAGCGAATAACCAAATCGAGAAATGTCGCAAAAATTCGGAAGCGAAGCAGGCACGACTCTGGATAGCGCTTAGACGGGACGACCATCGTGCATGGCCGGGTTGTCATAGGCAGCTGCGGGGGCGGAGAGCTTTGCAAAAACATTTCAACGTGAAACGCTCCCCCGCCTCCACGAAGCCGAACTGGCTGGCGTGGTGAAGTATCATCAAATAACCGCCACGGCCCGCGCACCTCAGGGGAGGCCCTCGTCCACCAGCGGATTGAGAAAAGGGACTTCGCGTGCGCACGCACAGGCGGTCCTAGAAGGGATATGTCTGGGGCGTGGTGGGTCACATTTGAAGTTCAGCACTGTGGAAAACCGGCTTGGTGAATCATCCCGGAATGATCACTCGTGATGGTGCATGTCACTCAGGGGAGCACCGCAAAGAGCTTTGCTTTGCCTCCATTTGTATGGCAGCAATGGTAACGTCACGTTAAGGCGAGCGAGCCAGGAGTAGCCTGGTGAGTGCCTGACCTGTCGGCAAAGGATTGGAATGTCATCGCTGCTTGCCGAGTGGGTTTTCTCCTCGTACTCTGGCATCCCACGCGTACCGTCAGGCCACGTGGCGAGCAACTACCAAGTACAAGCCCTTTTATCCTTCACCAAAAGTCGTCTTCCCTCGTCGCCACTGCCTTTCAAGCGTTCCATTTCCTTTGGTCAACGTCCACGTTTCTGCTCAATTTGTCACATCGCGTAATGTTAATACATGCTGGCTATAAACGTGTTCTTTTATAGGCAACAAAAAGAAACGCAAAATCGTAAAGGTTCCCGTTGGCTGCGTCGAAAAGCAAGTGTGATTGGGCAGTACACGCCACTGGAATGGATCATGGCTGGTGGCCAAGACTCGTGATGGAGCAGCAACCAGAGGAGGTATCAGACTCGAGAGCAAAACGTCAGACAACCCAAACACATTTCGGAGAGCGAAAGAGCCAATCCACGAAAGCCTACACAGCCTATTTGACCATTCTTCAACACGCTTCTCAGTGTGTGTGTCGATGAAGGTGGGAAGCATCGACAAGGGAGCATAGAAAGCACAGTAGAACAAGGGATTTGACATCGTTATTTTAGATTTGAAGCTTTCGTGACTGCAATGATTCATATTCTTAGGTCACGTAGGTAAAAATTAAAATTGATAAAAGTAAAATAAAATAAAAAATAAAGATCACGACGTTTCGGAGGCAACACACGCTTCCGCCTCCGAAACGTCGTGATTTTTATTTAATTTTACTTTTATTAATTTACATTTTTTACCTACGTGACTTTAATGAAAAAACCTAAGAATATCGTTATTTTACTCCCATGCCACAACACAGCAGTCGTTATTTTGGAGCCGCAACAGCGTGCTGGGGGTTAAAACCCGCGTGGCAGGTGTAAGTAATAAGCCACGTTGATGTGCACCTCACTCACGAAAGAGGTGCTTTGAGAAATGCAACCGAACCTGTCTGAGCCGCACCTTGTGGCTCTCTCCACATTGGAGGCGTCATGCGTCGTCAATGCGAACTTTCGAGTTTTGTCGACCGCCCACCTCCCCTTGTCCGGTAACACCATCTCTGGCATTTCCAGGCAACCGCCTTTTTTGTGGGTTATTCTCTTTGTCACAGGGACACACAACGGGCGAAGCGGCTTTTTGGTCCAACGTGCGCGTGGATTTGAGCACTCTTAGCAGTGGGTTTATGGTCAAATCAGCGGGAATTCGCCTCCTCTCGGAAGACGAGTTTGGAAATGGGCCCGGAGATTGCTGGGATGGGTCGGGCATCACCAAATGCTCACAGGTCACGTGTGTAATAGGCATTGCGGGCAGCACAGCGCCCTGCATAAAAAAACAATTGTTGTCCTACATTCTATGTTCTGCATTGCGCGCTGGTGAAGTATGGTCATTGCGAGGGGGGGGGGCTCATACAGCAGTGGTTTGACAAAGAGGCTTCTATAGGTATGTCGAGAATTTTCAGCATCAGGTTGTTATTTTTAGCTGACTTAATGAGGTACTTAACTTTTTTTTTAATGGCCCAATAACAATTCCATTTGACAACTGAGTGCATCATTATAATCGTTGTCATAATTATCATCGATATCCTCAATCGCTGACCGAAAATGTTTGAGGAGTCAGTCTAAAGCTTTGTGTGCGCGTGTTCTCTGGTAAGGTAAAAACAAGTTGAGGTGGGAAATCCATCAGTGGATTTACAACTCGAGAAGGTTAATGCATGAATACACTGCTGAAATGTGGTTGCTGTAACTTTTTCACAAGACATTTTACATATCTGTCAACCCAGTATCAGTGCCTATCTTGTTACAGACCAATTCAGAACGTATTGGTCGACCCGTGCCCCTTATACATCTCAGCGTTCAACCTACAAAGTCCCATCACAAGGGATGAGAAACACAAACAAATGGAGGGTTACGACACATTTATAAATAACGCGATCTAAACCCAAAAACGGTGATTATGAAAAAAAAATATGTCCGTATTGAAACGGCTGTACACCGTCTCGACCTGAAAACTCAATTTCCCTGTACAAGAATACGGATAAACTGTATGGGTTGACAGCTATGATTTTATGTTATCAGATATTCCATCACTTTAATCCGAGCTATCATGGACATGGGGGTACAGTGGTGGCAGGGTGCCTCTGTGAACACGGTCCTAGTCACGGCCGACATCAGTGGCAAGTGACATCCAAACCAATTCCTGGGACTGTGTAGAAGAGTAACCGAGAATCATCAAGACATAACAATATTTAGCAAATCGGCCAATATAATTATATTGGAGCGTACAATCGTACAATATATCACGTGGCAATCCTAGTCACAGCGGAACAATTCTTGCAACATCAGATATCCAAACTTAAGTTTTTTTTGGCACAAAGGCAAGCTTGTGTGTGTGCTGGCATTTGACTCACAGTTGTTGTCTTGATGTCATGTTGCAACAGAGAAGAAACGCTGCGTCCCCCAGCATGGAGCATTGTGTGCCAGGTGCAGTGGGTCCACACTGTGCTGAAGGGTGGACTATGAGAAGAGGTAACAGCCCACACGAATTCAGTTCCTGAAGACGCTCCCAGCGTGTGGCACAAAACGTCGGACATCATGCCAAACAAGATGGTGTACAACCCAAAACCACAATGGAGAGCTCACCTGCAAGATTCACACAAGACCAATGCCCCTGGACATTGTCTTGGGTGCGAAATGTGCACATTAGCGTTCTGTATTCTACAGAACTCGCATCCATTAATAACGCTGCGGCTTTAAAATAAAACAAATTTACCAGGAAACATTTTGAGCAATTGCCCTACTTTACAACACATTTAAAGAGTTCATAATTAAAGCCAATTGCCCTTCTTCGTAGCACATGTATTTGCTTTCATGAATGAGTGTGTACCTTAATGGAAGTCCTAGAATACTAGCAGCATAAAGTGTGATAAAGTGTTGTTTCATGTGTGATGGCAAATATCCGTCTTTTCAGGTGTGAATACCGGGTTTTCACCTCTCATTGATAATGCTGATACGTTAGCATCACGTGCATATATTAATATTACAGGTGATTTATGGATTATAACACGTACTTTCGATGACTACTCTTTACGTGTCTACATTACTGGAACCTTGCATGACATCTCCACATCATGAAAAGTACTCTACACATCATTGCTGCGATAATAACACACGTTTTAACATATTCTTAGCCAATGCATTCGCTCATAGTCACGTTCACATGTTTTTTTTTGTCCATGATGTGCAGTGAGCCTGCACATTATGCTAAGTTCTAACGTCATCTTTTCTAAAAGCAGCGTGCAGTCTGAGAACATCACCCGTATCGAAATCGTAACCTATTTAAAAGTACACTATTTTTTATGTCAACGGTTCCAGAGCTGTGTGGTCCTTGGAGAACCGGTGGTCCACAAGGCTATGGGGAGTGGTCCGTGGAACTGTTTGAGACGACGCTACGATTTCGAGTAGATTTCATTCAGAAAAGTGCATTATTTGTTTGCACGGTGGTCTGCTAAAAATGCGTGAGGATTTATAGAGGTCCGTGGGTCCAGAAAGTTTGAGAAGCGGCGTTCTAGGTTAACTTGTTTAAGATAAGTCAGCTCTCTGAGTGAACCCAAATAATCCCGAGAATCAGTTGCACATGAAACAAAATAGATCATTGAATTGTGGGGGTAGCATACGAAATTTATTCATAAATTCATTGAACATAATCACCAATTCATGCAAGATATTTCATTATACACACATCAGATTTGTTTTTACTTCATTATGTGCATCACGTAAAATCATCACCTATACACATACAGCACATATATAAATGTAGTTTAGAGTGTGGGTATACAATGGAACACACGTTGGGGGGATTCTTTTTTCGACATGACTAATGATCTGACAAAAGCACATTAGTTTGACTCCCAATGACAATAGCTCTCTGGCACGAGTGCATCAAACTTGGAAGCGGGCAGTGTATTCAAGCGTTGGCATGAATGCGTTGCCAGGTGTTTCCAGTTTTTAACCGAGAAAAACACACTGATCAACAACCGTTCCGTTACGGCCATTAAGCATCGAAGTCGCGAATGGACAGCAGGGTAAACAGCACGCGGTTTGGTTGTGAAGGCCAACAGCGGTATTGCAGATGCTGAAGGGTCAAGGCGAGGTGAGGTTGCCTGCGAGAACGAAACTGGCAATAGCGATTGAACGAGCATATCCCCTTTCCCACTGGCACATCCGAGCCGAGGCAGTGCCAAATCCTCAAGGTACGGGTGGTTTTTGTTCCACTGGCTATTTATCGAGAAGGGGTCTGAGTGACAGCTTTTAAAAGCACCAACGTTAGTGGCTGATTTCATAGGTAACGGCGTGCTGAGCAGAAGGCAAATGAAGGCGATACGACCACGTAGGTTGTTCCTTATTGCGCCGTCCGGCTCTCTGATGTGTTTTTTTTCAAGGTTATAACGCGTGTCGTTTGGCAGAGATGCCTTGACGCTTCACTCCACGTGAAGTGAGGTATTTGTGAAGTTCCTGGAAGAAGCTCGCAATGCGTGTAGTGAAACATCAGGTATCGTGCCGAACTATACGCGGTTACCAGCCGGAAACACATCAGAGAGCTATCGATGAGGGTAAAGTTATTTATTACTTTGTACACTTTTCAACGTAACTCGATACGGTCGATACCATCCCTTGGCGTTTTACAGGAAGCTGTCAATGTAGGAGCTGTGTAAGTTTTGACCGCCGTGTTTTTGACAGCTCAGATGAAAGACCTGCTCCGAATTATATCCTTCTGGTTCGGAAGCACGAGGCATGCAGACGATGAGGTTCGTGATCATTTTAGACACGCACACAGTGGCGGTTCGTCCACTCGGGGCGTGGGGGCGTCGCCCCACCAAGCAGCTGGAGATGAGAAATTATTTTTCTAATAAAAAATAAACTTTTGGATAAAGTTTTTGTCGTGTATCAGAAACCGCTGCGACACCACAGTCTGATTTGTGCCTCGTGGAGGTCTCGGGGTGGCCGAGTGAGAGATATCCCTTCATTCATTGCGATTAGCTTCTGGCATTGTAGCCACGCCGTTCGAGACCCATTCAGGGCCGTTGCAAAAGGCGCCCTTGGCTGTAATGAGACGATGTCACAACGCGAGGTTGCGCTGTGCAAGTAAAGCGGGTCACGGCCTACACGCTCTAGGAGGCAGTGTGAAAGGGGTTGTGGAGTGTGAACTTGAGAGGCATGGGAACAGCATTTGAGTGCTTTGTTGTTTTGTTTCGTATTGTTTATAAATGCCTACCGTTGGTAGATAAGACAGTTACATCACTTTCACGGGAAGGTCATTAAGATGACGAGGTTTTTGTTAATTAGACCACCATATTATCAGAGGCCACTCACAACAGCCCCACCTCGTGGAAACGTCACGAGCCGCTACTGCGCCGAGCACAGACTTTTGCAACGTGTTGTAGAACTTATTTCGCACCGTACGTAGCCAACCGTGCTATTCGGAGGTAATGAATATCCCCTATTGTAGTTTACCCAAATACAGATTCATTTATAATCCCGAGTATGATTAAATCAGTATATTTTTACGACCAAAAACCTTTAACGTAAAAAAAACGAGAGAAAATGTGTGAGGGTGGCTGAGCTTCCTGGGGATATAACGGAACGATGTTTGGGTGTTTGGGGAAGCGTGGGTTATGAAATGGGAAGGTGTGATTTCCATAACCAGGGGTTGGTGTTTCTGCAAAACCATAACGTAGAGCAGGGGTCAGGTTTAATCAGCAGGTTCCACCGATGTGTACTTACAGCCCTTTCGACAATTCACTTCTGAAAGAGGCCCTTCCAATGCCGTGCTGGTCATAGGAGCCGTTTCACCAGACGTCAGCACACTGCTTAGTGCAGGTTGGTGAAGGTGGGGGAACATAGAAGTACAGTACAGCTACGAATTTAGTAATTTTGTTAGAAGACTTCAGTATCATTGTATTTCAAAAGGGTTGTGTGTAGCTTTAAGGTTCACGTATTGAGATTGATGTGCAAAGAGTGTGTGTTAGTTCAGATCCAGGTGATTAAGAGTGTCGGAGTTCGTGTGTGTTGCGGTGTATTTTGATTCACATGCGGGTTTTTTTGTTGTTGCAAGGCTCTTTTATGCCAACAGCAGACACAGAGATGGCAACAGCATCGCAGCCACCAGCGTTTTTACGGCCATATGCAGACCTTGGGCAGCTGTACAAAACGGCACATAAAAAAACAGCAGGGCACGGATCAATATTATAGGACATTCTGCAACGGCAGTGGTGCATAAGAAGATTTAACACAAAAAACTCAAACATTCGTGAATAACACTGCCTTAAAAATAAGTATTTCAGGCAATGTTTTGGGCAACGCCCCTTTGTTCTTCGCTACATGCTGTGCAAAAGGGCCCATTGCCTGAAACGTCGACCTCTTATATACTTTTTCCTTTGAAGGCTACAGTGTTATTAACGAATGTGTTTTTTTATTCGCATACAGGGGTCTGGGTTCTTATACCGAATCAAAAGTAGCATACACCCCTCATTTACACAACCACAGTCAAACTTAGTATATTCTAACCATGAATGTCAACACTAGCAAGAACGGACGAATATTTTTCAACCAAGGCCTGGCAGACCCCTAAATGTTTAGAGGGATGCTGTACAGAGTCTGTAAAGTGAGAAGGGAAAATAATGCAGTCGTATTAACTTTCGGGGCTTTGTCAATTCATTGCTGGATGACGGGGTTTGTTTGAACGTACTTCACCATTAGTGTCATTTGGTGAAGTGAGGTTCCCCAAAGATTGCCACTGATGTTAGCCATAGCCAGGAATTGCGGCTGGGAATCGAAGTCAGACGGATGGGTTCATAGACAGCACGGTGCGCTAAACACTGCTCTACCATACTCTTTGGTTCTTTCGGTAAAGTCACGTACTGCAGTTAGAAATAAAATAAAACATATCACGACGTTTCGATCGCAACATCAGGCAAAGGTGATGATCGCTTGTGTTGCGATCGAAACGTCGTGATTTGTTTTATTTTATTTCTAACCACGTGACTTTACCGAAAGAACCAAAGAGTATGGATTTCTGCAGTCACGAAAGCTTCAAATCTAGACTGCGCTACCGCTTGACCAAATCTTTCCGCCTCGTCTTATCCGTACGTACAAACAAGATACATCATGCAAACGCGTGCTTTCTTTACCGCTTTCCGACATGCATTTGTCCTTGGAAATATTTAATCAGTGCATGACGTGCGGCCTTATCTTGTGACATCGCACGTGACATCATCAGAAAGGGAGGCGAGAGCATGGCGTTTGACATTGTCGTTTTGTTTCAAATACAAGTTTACATTAAGATATTCTTAGGTTTTTTCGGTAAAGACAAATAGGTAAAAAAATTAAATTAATAAAAGTAAAAAGCTTGTGTTGCCCCCGAAACGTCGTGATTTTTATTTTATTTTAATTTTATTAATTTTATTTTTTTTACCTACGTAACTTTACCGAAAAAACCTAAGAATATGAATCCTTGCAGTCACGAAAGCTTCAAATCTAGAATTTACATTAAGATTTAGTTTACATTGGATCAACTTCACGAGAGTTATGGCTCCCCCCCCACCCCACCCTTCTACTGACAAATAAGAGAGATGGGCAGACAGAGCAAATGGATTATTAACATACTCTTAGTTCTTTCGGTAAAATCATTCAGGTGAAGACGGAAGCTTGTGTTGCCTCCGAAACGTCGTGATTTTTATTGTTTTATTTTTATTAATTTTATTTCATTTTTTACCTACGTGACTTTACCGAAAGAACTAAGAGTATGAATCCTTGCAGTCACGAAAGCTTCAAATCTAGAAAGGATTATTAACACCTTAAACATCGACGGTCGGCGGTACTGACCTGCGACCGCAGAGGGTGGCACGTTGACGAGTCCAGGGCCGGCCGAGGGTGGGATGATGTACGCGAGGAACGTGTTCGGGAAGCGGGTGCTCAGGATGTCCTGAGAAGTCGGGCTCAGGGAGTTGTACTGCTGGGTGGTGATGGACATCAAACTCGAGAATCCAAGTGCTCTAATTGTCTCCGGGCTGAAAGCCTGCACCAGGCAGAGGATGCGGGGAGGATCGAGGCGCATGGCGAATGATTTACCGTGTGAAGAATGAGGTGGAGTAGCCAGGTGTTAAAAGTGGTTTGAAAAGGTGGCACACATTTTTATATGGAGTACTCTTGCCAATAACATCTGGCAATCGAGCAGCATTTGCTTGACAGGCCTTCTGATGAAACCCAGTAGCTCGTCTGAGAATTCGCTTACTTAAACTCATGCCACTTGATAATATTAGTCGAGAAAGCCGATATAGAATTGTGGATTCGTTTTTTTATTATTTATAGGTGGAGAGAGAATGGAGTTATACTTTTATTTCATTTTATTCAGAGTTTAGGAGGGTATTCATTATTTTCGGATTATGCTCTTGCCCATATGCTGATGTAATGTTTTAAGCGGATGCATGCGTTACCGAAAACACTTCTAGCGGGATGAGAGGGATGGCCGCTGGTTTAATCTCAGCTTTCTGTGCCAACGTCAAGTTGTTGATGTCGTCAGCGCTTGCTCCAGCTGTGAATGAACGGAGAAAATGTGAGTGGGTAGGCGGGGAGGTTGAGGAACAACACAACCTAAAATGTGTAACAATTTAGCAAAATGACGATTGTTATTGTTATGCTCAAAATACACACATCAAATCTAGCTTGCAACAATGGATGTTTACAATTTCTAATAACAAGCAAAGGCACAGGAGTAACATTTGAATGCAATTTAAATGAATTATAACGCCTTCTTCTTGGTTCTTTCGGTAAAGTCACGTAGAATGGAAAAAATAAAATAATAATAAAATAAAACATAATAAAATAATTCTCACGACGTTTCGGCCACAATGCAAGCAGCCGTCCTCAGGTGAAGAACAGGTCTGTCACCTGAGGAGGGCTGTTTGCGTTGTGGCCGAAACGTCGTGAGAATTATTTTATAATGTTTTATTTTTATTATTTTATTATTTCCATTCTACGTGACTTTACCGAAAGAACCAAGAAGATGAATCCCTGCAGTCACGAAAGCTTTAAATCGAATTGTAACACATTCGGGAGCACACATTAGACGACATTCAAAGTGTAATATTGAAATCTCAGAGTTGGTTTTAGCCACATTAAGTGCAAAAACAAATTTGTTGGTCACGTGTTATTTTCGTGGAGTCTTTAAAGTATTCTTCTCGAGAACCCAGTTTAACCCTGGGTGGCTAACCATATTCAACCATTCGATATCAACAGTGACAGCTCAGCATTATGACCTGAGTCGTCAACGTAGATAACTGATTGAAACGATTCTTCAAAAATCAGTACACTATTCGCAAGCTTACTGGAAATTGAAGTGCTGAGTCAGATTAGTGCTACAGGTGTCGTGCATCATGCAGCGTGATTGCTGAGCTAGAGAAACAGAAATCCTTTAAACACTGCCCCTGGAGTGCAGCCTGGCAAATCACTGCCTCTGACAAAGATACGATGGAATGGCACTGTCTGACCAGGATCGAAATTGATCGGGTTTTTTTTAAGGTGCCAATCCCTGTGCTCTATCTCAGGCCACTCTTTAGAGACGATGTAGTTAAAAAACTGATCAGTTTTTATGAGTTAGTATGTTATTAAAACTTTATGCTGCAGCCCTGCAATGAATTGCCCACGTCACTGCTGTTGGAAGGGCCTCCAAGAGAGGGAGCTCTATGGAGCCCTCGCGAGGAATTTTGGCCTACTCTTCCACCCTGACCAGACATTTACCCCACCACACGCAACCTGTCAATCAGCTAACTGTGGCGTGCCCATTTATACCACCCAGCGTTTCAACTGCCGCACAAGGAAATCGAAACGAACCTGCGGCCTCTGGATTGCAAGTCACGGTTGATGACCATCAACCCACAGCAGCATCCATTATCCTTTGTCGGAACAGAATGCAATTTCTAAAACCTGTTGTGCGTACGAACCGGAGCGGTAATCATCTCACAATCTTTCAAATATTGAAGACGAGGTCGTTTTCTAACCTGGTGTGTGGCAATGTGAAAGCGCAAACACGTAATATCTCGGTCACTCTCACTGTCGGCGGAAAGGCCTCCGCTAGACTAGAGGGAGCTCTGGAGAGCATCTCTGGAATTGAAACGCACCGACAATCGTTCCCAACTGTGAGATGGTCCCAGTTGCCCATTGTGAAGGGGTCCTTTGGAATGAGTCATTCGCTTTTTTCCAGAGTGTCCGGAGCTGAGGAAGGCTGTACTTGTCAACACTTCCAAGTGCCTCTGCTGCGTCCCTACATGACGGGTACCCCACATGATAATAACACATCATCATCACGATTGCTTTCAATACTGCCATCATTGTCATCAACACTTTCACCACCACCATCACGCCAGCCACCATCATCATCATCAGGATCCTCATTCACCACTCTCACTGTAACCGCCATTTTTGTCTACTTGTGCTATGATTTAGAGTATATAAAAAAACACAATTATACATGTAAAAAGTGTGCGGATGTTGTTAAGTGCAGGGATTCACTTGAAGGCTGCAGGATCCAAAATTGAAAGGTCGGAGAGACCGGTCACGAAAACGCCGAGAGACCTAAGGTCGGTTGCTGTCAATCCAGATATGGTTTTCCCATTCATGAAATTTTTCGTTACGGCCTGGATCTGCGAGGAGAAAAAGAACAGCCAACAGATCGCTCTGCTTTCAAAACGTGCATAACGATGTAATGCGCCTTATTTAAGGCAAGTTAGATTCAAGATACAAAACAGGTCTTGTTATAACGATTATATGGCGTGATATGTAATTATGTACATCTACGTATACGTTATATATTTGAATATGCAGCACAATGTTACAAATCTGACTCCCTGCGATATGAGGTATAGACGGATATGTGAAATGTTCAGATATGTAAACATTAATACAAAATGACAATTACACATAAAGAAATGGGTTAATGAACAAAAACAAACCCGATCAACAAGAGCAGCATCACCACTAGCAGCGCCAATGCCATCATCACAATCAACAGAAATACCACCACTACAACCATTAGCAGCAGCACTACCGCAACTACCACCACTACCACCGCCAACAGCAGCAACATAAACACAACCATCATCAACAACATTAGCAGCAACATCGTTACGATCACCACCACCAACAGCAGTAGCACCACTGCAACCACCACCAATAGTAGCAACGCAATCGTCTTGACCATAACTACAAACAGCAGCACCAACACCATCGCCATCCATGAGCAGCAACAATCCACAAGTGCAGGACAACAGCACCACCAACAGCAGTACCAATACCATCAATAGCAGAAGCAGCAGTAGCACCACCACCACCATAACAGCATTACCATCAATAGCAGAAGCAGCAAACAATTCACAGCTACCACCAATCGCAAGCACGACCATTAACAACATCGGCAGCTTATGCCACTATCGCTGGCAGCACTGCGATCACGGTACCTGGTCTGCGCTCCAACCCTGCGTCTTGGAAAGTTTCCCCACCAAGTCGATGCTGCTGAGGTCAAGCTCCTGGATCTCGGCAGGAGTGAACGCCAATGCCAAGTTGCCGATGTTGGCCAACGTGTCCGTGGATGTCGGCCACTTGAACACCTGTTGGAAGAAAAAGCGAGAAGGTCGCGGGCCTCTTCGTGCGCACGTATGATCCGTGAGGGTCGTGGGGGTCATCTGGCCGCTCTTCGAAACGCCCATCAGTAGCGAGTTGTGGAGCAATAGTACAATGGATTTTTCCGTAATGCTGTACAGGGTTTTTGTTGGGTTAGATTGCGTAAATATAAATGTGTCGTTAAACTCGCCACCACCCGACACAGCCAATTGGTAAGGTTTGTCACGTATATAAAACATGCCAATTCGTTCCGAGTAAGTACAGCACACCGGTGTGTTGGAGAGCAAATACACAACATTTACAATCTGAGTATGACGTTTCGCCAGTAATTACAACCGACATCATCAGGCGGCAGCCAATAAATCCTCCTGTTTCGTTCCTTAGAGTGATAGATGGGATGACGTCAATTGTGAGCCCATCTTGTGCGAAGTGGGGGGGGGGGTTAATGAATGCACATAAATTACAATGGGTAAGCATTACCGATTGGGTTATTCATATGGTAATCAACGAACATTATGTATGCAAATTTGTGCATGTGTAGTGACGTTATACGGATCACTACGGCGCTTTGCGCTGTGTGTGTTGTGGAGATAACTAGCAGGGTACAGTACCATGCACGTGACGGGCAGGGGTGAGGTATAGGGGCACGTGAGGACAAGTCGGGTTAGGGGCCATCCATAAATGACGTCACGCGATTTTGGACAAGACCCCCCCTCAAATATGATGTCACAAAGCTCTGCCCCCCCCCCCCAAACCATATTTCCATTTTGAAAATAAAACATTCTTCAAATCGCTTTAAACTATTGTCATTGTAGTGCGTATTTAATGTGGCGCTGCACTCTGATGTTGTAGGAGAAAACATTTATTAAAAAGTCGATTTAATTAAGTAAAACGTGTTGTCTATCTCTTAGGTTTTTTCGGTAAAGTCACGTAGGTAAAAAATAAAGTTTAATTAATAAAAGTAAAATAAAAATTCACGACGTTTCGGAGGCAACACAAGCTTCCGTCTTCAGGTGGAACCGTCACAGCACGATTGCTATATCAAGTATCTTTACTTAGTATCTTTACTTGATACAGCAATCGTGCTGTGACGGTTCCACCTGAAGACGGAAGCTTGTGTTGCCTCCGAAACGTCGTGAATTTTTATTTTACTTTTATTAATTTTTATTTAATTTTTTACCTACGTGACTTTACCGAAAAAACCTAAGAATATGAATCCTTGCAGTCACGAAAGCTTCAAATCTAGAAGTGTTGTCTATCGTCACAAATGTCTGACCCCCCCCTAGGCGCGTGACGTCATTTATGGACGGCCCCTTAACAGAACGAGGGCTGTTCTGACCAGAGATATCGTTACCCTGCGCGGAGAGGATAGGTGTAACTAGCCCCGTCCGAAGTGAGCTAGGTGATATCGTCCCGTGTGTAATGGTGTAGCTCTGTGTGAATACAAGTCGTTGCCTCCGAACAGTGTGCCTGCAAATGATAACACTACACAAGCACATTGTTCTTGTTGCTGCACTGCTCTCTGCTGCACACAATGTAGTCATGCAGGGGCAGCAGCAACAGCCAATGATAACCTGTATTGTGCATTGGGTGATAACCAGTGCCGGATTATCCTCGTAGCAAAAGTAGCTACTTATGATACGGGACACGCATTTTCAAGGGCCCCGCGCTTAATACTTTCAAGCTATCAATTCCGGTTCAGTGATTCTGCACTCGCTCTTACTATAGTACTATACCGCCTTCAAATTTTATGAACGACTGGGTGTTTAAGGTTTGCGATTTGCCGTATTATTTGACTGTATAGAAAATGAAAAAATACAATTCATTCTAGATTTGAAGCTTTCGTGGCTGCAAGGATTCATACTCTTAGTTCTTTCGGTAAAGTCACGTAGGTAAAAAATGAAATAAAAATAAATAAAAATAAAATAATAAAATCACGACGTTTCGGAGGCAACACAAGTCTCCGTCATCAGGTGGGACCGTCACAGCCAGATTTGCATTTTTTACCCACGTGACTTTACCGAAAGAACTAAGAGTATGAATACAATTCACTATGCAAGTAAAACATTTGTGTTTTAATATTTACGTGTTTTTATTATTATTTATGGCCCCTTTATAACATATGCTACAGGCCCCGCACTAGCTTAATCCGGCACTGGTGTTTATCATGGTAGTCGCCGTGCTTCCAAGCGCTATCCAGGCTGAACACGAATCCGCTTTCAGAATTCTGACGGGATTGGCCGCATTCAGGGTGATTTGGCTCACAGGCAAGGTGGGACAATGTTCCCCCCACCACCCCAGAAAAGTGTAAACATGTACGATGATGACACGTTGGGAAGGACTTAATAAAATCATATCCAATTGTATGTCACTGTCTAAATGTAGTAGTATATTTGGTATTGCTTTATATTATGCCTCTCATTTCAGCATCAGTTCCTTCGAACACAGGCATTGATGTGCTGCCAGGGTCATTATTTACAAATTCTGAACGTAAATGCTTTAAAACGTAATAAAATCACTAGAAGAAATACCGGTTCATTTAAGTTAATTGTACCGTTTTTAATAATAATAATAATAAATCGTACTTCTGCACCCTTTCTAGCCCCGCCCCGTTTTACATGGCCACGCCCATTATGCTACTATCCCAGCCCACACAGCAAGGCACCTCTTTCTAATGGGGAACTGTGGTGGCGAGATGTTAACTACCTCGCCTGGTATGCAGGAGGTCGTGGCTTCGATCCCGACCCTGATGCCTGTACACGTATTTGGAGTTTGCATGTTCTCCCCGTGGTCACGTGGATTTTTCTCCGGGTCCTCAGGTTTTTCCCTCCACATTTGGAAACATGCGTTTTTGAGTAATTTGCTACTATAAATTGCCACTTCAGTGAGCTATCATTTGTGGCCAGGTCGCTTCTGAAAACGAGCTATATATATAGCTCAGTGGGCCTTATCTGGTAAAATAAAACGTTTTGTTTTAGTTTTGTTTATGTTGGCTCCACCTGTTACTTTTCGGTCCCAACCACTCGCATATCAACCGCCACCTTTGCCCATATTAGGAGTCGAACATAAAGCCATGTATTTTATTTTAAGCGGAAAAAAACATCCAAAGTTTAACAAAATCTTCGGGTCACTGGGACAGTCATTTTAAAATCACCAGTACTCTCTCAACCAAACCGGGACGCTACTCTTTGTAAAACTTCACAAGCCCATGTTTGCATTGTTTTGCTTGCACACTAGGATTACCTGTTTTTTTAATGAATCTATTAGCAACCAAGTTTCCCTTGAAAAATATATTGTTCTTTGGTCTCATTGTGATCTTAATAACAACAGCTATCTTCTTATACAATCATTGGGCTCTTATCTAGTTACAAACAAAGACCATCTATGATGTGGTACAAGTTTAAGTAAGGCAATTGTCAGCTTGTCAAAAATAATTTGCAATGCACTGCCTCTTCATATCTGATCTTGTCTGACTACATTCCACTTCAAACCAACTGCAAACATTGAGGGCCAAAGAGAAGAACAAACAACATCTCACTGAGCAAAGATTGAACGCCCTAGTTGCTAGAGAAGAGATCACAGGGATGGGAATGAGTGAGATTAGAAGGGAGAGATGGGGGAATGTGTTGAAGGGAGTTGAGTGAAACGAATAGAGGCAAGGAGTCTGGCATTTGGAATTTGGGATCCTCCATCTCCTTACCGACTTGATCTTCGCCTTGAAGACAGTCAGCTGATCGGAGGAGAAACTGAGCTTGCCGAGGTCATCCACGCTCTCGATAAACACGGCGTCCGAGATACAGCCACCCAAGTCTGCTGCGCTCATCTGTGCCAGCGCCTGGCCTCGTGTGAGGATGTCCTGCCGGGTCAGCTGGGCACCGGAACAAGCTGCGAAATGGGTTCAGTAGTGTCAGCACTTGAGTGTCCCGAGGGCTGTAGGGGCTAACCAGCACCCCCCCCCCCCCAAACTCCCCTACCCCCACCCCCTTAATTCTCAATGTACTATATTTAAATTTCGATTTAAAGCTTTCGTGACTGCAGGGATTCATCTTCTTGGTAGTACTAATCACATACCTGCATTTCCCATATCCCCTCCCTTTGATGCTGCTAATCCTGCATAATGCACGGGCATAAGTAGTACTAATCACATACCTTCATTTCCCATAAATATGCTAAATTCCTCTTGATATGCAAATGCCTTTGTCAAGGCGCTCTTCCCCCTCCAACCCAGCTTAAATATACGCTGCCAAGCCTGGTGGTGTTCATTCAGACGCTGTCTTTCTGACAGACCTGTTCTTCACCTGAGGACGGCTGCTTGCGTTGTGGCCGAAACGTCGTGAGAATTATTTCATTATGTTTTATTTTTATTATTTTATTATTTCCATTCTACGTGACTTTACTATATTTAACACCAGTTCAATGGCATCAAGCCCAGACATTGCAGTGGGGGTAATGACACATTGTAAGTACACGCCGTGATTACTGCTCTAACAGACAGCGAATGATCTGCTGTGATATGGTTAATTTAATTTGCAAGCTTCACTCAATGTGTGAAGCTGTCTGCATTAGTTGAAGGGCACTGGGCAAACGCACAGACATTGGTACAATTAAATCATGGCCATGGCAGCCTTTTCTTATGTACATAGGAGGTGAGAGTTAGAGAAGAATGCACAAAGAGACAAAACCAGATCCTACCCTTACTCATTCTGTTTAGATTTTAACATTTGTTCAAAGTTTGTTTCACACTGACTGTGCCTAGTCCCTCTGAATATTGTCTGCCTCCCTTTGTAAAAGATTACGCTTCAAGTTTGGGTGCTGTAAGCGTGGGTACTTAAAATTGTCAGATTAATTTATACGAGATTCATAATTGAACTTAAAGAAGACAAAGGGCTCGATTCACGCACTAGCCGGGACACGTGGTAGTTTTGCCCTTCTTCTTGTTGTGTCCTGCCACCACAGTCAAATGTTTATCCAGCATTGGGCCTGGTCTGAAGCTCCAGCGAGGTCCTTTATGTACACGCATTCTCCAGGAGGCAAACAGACCCACAGATGTCCCATGGTCCATGTTTGACCACAACCGCATGTGCCAGTGTCGTTAGAGTAGCCCCACTTCAGCATGTTGACTTTTGAACTCCCGACTCCCGACCTGCTTTACGCGTTTGACCTCATTTTCGCTGGTGTGACGCAACACACACACAAAGCTGGACGACTTACTGGCGCGCTTCTTCCGTCTGCCGCTGGTGCCGGACTGCGATTTCAACCTCACTTGGATATTTGTCAGGTCGGGAGAGAAGCGGAGTCGCTCTGGCGTCACGTCCATCACCTGTGTCTGTGCGGTCACGTATTCAATAAGAGCTCCCAGCGCCGTGGTCTAGAGGGGCACGGGGAGTTTGGGAGGTCGGGGGGGAGGGGGGGTTAGAGCTTAAAATTGAAAGTACACGAGTTCAAATCCTGGGCAGCAGTTGAATCTGCTAATTAAGCATGTAACAATTAACGCATTTAATATAGGTAGGAAGAGCCTTCCAGATGGCCACAGAAGCACATCTGAAAGAGAGCAGTGACCATCTTTGTTCGAGTGGTTTATCACGTTGAAATGTATAGCAGGCAAATACTTTATGTTCGTTTCTAAAAAGTTAAGTCACTTAGGATTAAAAATTCTACCACAGATGTGACCACAGTATTTCAACGCAGTTCAAACTTTAGCACGTAGCTTCTCACAACCACACATGATAAAACAAATGTAGTTTTCTGGGTTGAGCTGTGTGTTGAGCATTTCATCTGTCAAGCTTTCACCACAATGTACCACCGGCATCTCCAGGAATTGAAGCGAAGGTTCCTGCGGCAGTGGATTTGGCCGAACATTTAACAGCAATCACAATTAAATTTCGATTTAAAGCTTTTGTGAGTGCAGGGATTCCATCTTCTTGGTTCTTTCGGTAAAGTCATGTAGAATGGAAATAATAAAATTATAAAAATAAAACATAATAAAATAATAGAATAATAAAAATCAAACATAATATAATTATTTTATTATGTTTACTTTTTATTACTTTATTATTTCCATTCTACGTGACTTTACCGAAAGAACCAAGAAGAGCAATCACAATTTATAGGAGGTGAAGAATACTTTGCGGCAAATAAAAAATCTTCTTTGATACCCCTTCATGGCAGATGAATAGGATACCCTTTCCGTGATGAGTACCGAAAACGGTACACACCAGGGAACTGATTCCAATTTACAACAGCGACTTTGGCTAACCATCGAACAAAGACGGTCATTGCATCACTCGCTTTCAGATGCGCTTCTGCGGCCATCTGGAAGGCTCTTCCAACCGATATTAGGAAGCCACTGGAGAGTAGGCTCTAAGGAAAGCTGTCTCTGGTGTGGACCAATCATTTTCAAGGACAATGCATAAATTATCAGAGTGTGTTTTTTGTTTGCATTCAGACTGCAAGTACTGTGGTTAATGTAAACATGATTCCTTGCAAAAGGTTTCAGTTTTGTCGCCAGAAAAAAGGGGAAAAACCGTATTATTATATTTTGGTACTGGCAAAGGAGGCCTCATGATGATGATGGAGCTATGCCCTTTTTAAAATCTAGATTAAAAACTAACTTCTTTAGATTTGCTTTTTGCTTTTTGTTTGCCCCCCCCCCACCTCAAATTAGCAAGGTTGGCTACACACAATGCAAAAGAGGCTGAACATTCTTCCACACGTACCTGGCACAGGGTGACTTTGCTTTTTAGTGAGCAGTTCGGTAAGTTATATAATCGAGCAACGTAAATGATCCAAAAATATGAGCTGCCCATACAATTTGAAACAACTGAAATTTTTAAACCTGAAACTCAGAACAAAGAGACACGGGTATATTTCTTGGTCCATGCTTACTGATGTTATGCCAGTGAGCGTGTTGCTGGAGAGAGTGGTGACCATGTCGCCCATGTCCCGGAGGTTCTGATACGTCCACGTGGATGATGCACTGTGAAGAGAAAGACGGCGCAAACATTCGTATATTGCGTCTCGACATTTAAATAAAAAAAATTCTTCATCGGCCCATCGGCTTTCCAGACCGATATTATTCAGTGGCATTTGTTTAAGCAAAGAAAAACCCCGGCAACAGTTTCAGCCTTCTGGGTCTCATCAGCAGAACTATGGTTGATATACAAACGCTGCTGGGGTGCCAGATGTTATTGGCAAAAGCACTCCATCTCAACTATGGGCCTTGTTCAACAACAAAAAAAGCTATATTGTAAACATCTATTTCGATTTAAAGCTTTCGTGACTGCAGGGATTCATCTTCTTGGTTCTTTCGGTAAAGTCACGTAGAAGGGAAGTAATAAAATAATAAAAATAAAACACAATAAAATAATTCTCACGACGTTTCGGCCACAATGCAAGCAGCCGTCCTCAGGTGAAAACCATGTCCGTCGAGGCGACAGAGTCTGAATGAAACTGCTCCAAGCTCGTGTGCTGTTTCATTCAGACTCTGTCGCCTCGACGGACCTGGTTTTCACCTGAGGATGGCTGCTTGCGTTGTGGCCGAAACGTCGTGAGAATTATTTTATTGTGTTTTATTTTTATTATTTTATTACTTCCCTTCTACGTGACTTTACCGAAAGAACCAAGAAGATGTAAACATCTAATTATATGTTTCTGTGGAATATATATTCGAACTCATTCACCATTATCATTATCAATATTTATTTTTATTTAGTATTTCCTTTTCACCCCATTGTCAATCCATTGCTGGAAGAAGGCCTACCATGCCACGTTGGTCATGTCAGTTGTGTGACCATACTCCACCATTCTTGTCAATGCAGGTTGGTGCACAATTAGAGGATATGCAGAGTAAATAACTCATTGACCGACATTCAGTTGGATGATTGGTTGCACGATGCATGGACGCGCATTGACTGCGTACATTGGTTGAAAAACCGAATGAATGCATGGATGGGGGACATATTTCTCAATCATCCAGCGGGTGGGCTGCTTACGAGACAACTGAATGAATGCTGTCGCGAGTAAAATCTAAAAGTCCAGTTCTGCATTTGCTGGCTAACACTACTGCTGACAAAGGGGCCTACACTGGAAGGAGTCCGAGATAGCCCCATCCACAGGGTTCTTTTGGGCCCAAGATGTCTTAAATCACATGGCATTCCATTTAACTGCGGTATACCCATTTATGCTACCGTTTGGGCAGACTTGGAGGATTTAAAAAATTTGTCAATTGTATCAACTGCTCTACCAGGACAATCGAATCAAACCAGCAACCTCTGCATTGCAAGTCCAGTGTGCTAAAAATGACATTACTGCACACCACAACTGTAGATGATACACACCCATATTTTGAGATGAGCTTAGCCTCGATGCTGGTGGCTTGCGCAGCCGTGTAGACCTTGCACTGCTTGAGATTGTCCAGGATGCCGATGTCGGCGCTCTGGATCTGTTCACCGCTCAGCTCGCACGACAGATTCCCCAGGACTGCGACATCACTCGCCGTCAGACTCAACCCTGTCGGTTTATTCTGTGAAAAGGAGGAGAGAGAGAGAGAGCACGGTGCAACCTTAAACACGGAATAATGTGTGCATATATACGGCAGATCAGGGAGCACAGGTGGTGCATTTACCGCACCTCCGATTAGCACGGTTGATTACGTACAGTGCGAAAGAAGTTCAACATACATACCAGTCATCTTAGTTAACCCATAACACCTAGGTCTGTCCCATGACTTCTTTCCAGCAAGCACAGTGGGGAGCACAGGTGGTGCATCTGCGAGTCATCTTAGTAAACCCACGCACTGGGGTCTGTACGTGACCTGTCAACGAGCCTTCGACACTTCATGTGGCTTAAAGTGCACCTAATTTTAAATGAAAACACATTTGCACAGCATTTGCAACTGTGACATCTAGTATACATTATATATGAACTGGTGGTGTATTTATGTGGCTGACTAGGTGTGTCGAATCTGCCTCCCTCCCCGTGGGCACCGAAGTGCAATACCCCTGGTTTGTCAGCAGAATGCAGTAGAGCAAGGTGTCGACTCATATCATCTGTCCCTTGTGTATGGGATATTGCGTTTCCCCCTCGCATGAGTGGGTTTTCTCTGGGTGCTCCAGTTTCCTCCCACACGTTCAAACACGTATAAATATCTGAACACATCTTAACATTCAAACTAGATTTGAAGTTTTCGTGACTGCAGGGATCCATACTCTTTGGTTCTTTCGGTAAAGTCATCTAGGTATAAAACAAAATAAATTAAATCACGACGTGTCGATCGCAACACAAGCAATCATCATCAGGTGGGAAAACCACAGCGTTTGGCATTGCTGCTGCATTGGTGTTGTTGCTTTATTGCTACTGCAGCTTCTTTGTTGTAGTTCCCCCCCCACGCATCCCCAGCTCTCTCAGCCTCCCACTTCCAGCCCCCCCCACTTCCCCCCGTCCTAGCCCCGTGTCTCCCTCTCCTCGCATCCACGCAACGCCCCCCCCCCCCTTCCCTTGCCCCCCCTCCCCCTCTCTTACCTATATAACCTCTTACCACGGTATCTCTCTCCCACTTCAGCAAAAACATTCTTGCTGTGGTTTTCCCACCTGATGATGACTGCTTGTGTTACTATCGAAACGTCGAAATTTAATTTATTTAGTTTTATACCTACGTGACTTTACCGAAAGAACCAAAGAGTTCATCTTAACATATCGAGAACTGCAGAGCAACTGTTGGCGCCGGCTCATCACCTAGCAGCCTTCCAGCTTGTCTGTGCTTCCTTAGTGATTGTGAGATGCAATTAGCATGAACGACAGGATATAAAAGCCATCATTAGATTTAAATTTGTGATATATATACAGCAAATGGGAACACAAAAGTCAACCTTTCGGCACCTTTCCCCATGGCGCCTGGCCAGTGTGTAAGAATCGGCCAAATATAAATATCGATTTAAAGCTTTCGTGACTGCAGGGATTCATCTTCTTGGTTCTTTCGGTAAAGTCACGTAGAAGGAAAATAATAAAATAATAAAAAATAAAAATGCAACATAATAAAAAAAATATTTTATTATGTTTTACTTTCATTATTTTATTATTTTCCTTCTACGTGACTTTACCGAAAGAACCAAGAATAGGCCAAATATACTCTGAGAGGGGCTCTCTATGGGCCCCTTCCGTGGAGGCCTATCTGCCAGAATTATCGTGAGCATGCAATTTCAGGGCTGCACCTTTGCCGCACACTCGTAAAACGCCACGACACGACGCACGGCCACCTACCAGGCACGACAGGGCCCTGGTCAGCAGACTGGTCCTCGACTTGTCTTTGGGCAGCTTGTTGATGTCGGCCTTGCCCAGGCTCGTGAACAATGGGATGCACGCCGGTTGCTCAATGGTAAACTTTTTGGCGCTGCAAATCAAGGAGACAAAAATACAGCAGCAGTGTCCTTCGTGGATAGTGAAAACGACAAGAGTTTCTATAAAAAAATACTTTTTCGAATGGTGCAGGTTTTTTTTACAAGAATAATATCGATATGTGCGAGATGGCACAATTTAGCACGGCGGTTTGTGCACTGTCTAAATGTTACCGTACATCAAGATGCTCTCGATAAAAAGTGGACATATCCTAATTGTTTAATAAAGATAGTTTTAGCTATTTATCAACCCTGTAGGCATCAGAATCTGTTTTTAGACTTCAGGAATCCGATGAGCTGTGAAGCTCTTTTTTTACAGATTTCTAGTAAAAGGCAAGCAGGTCACTAAATATTAATAAATAAATGCATTATATAAGTCCTATTTTTCAACAACCTTCCTATTGTGGGCTGCTTGCTCTACCGCTGAGCCACTCGGTACTTACTCCACATATATGAGCACTGAACTGGGGACATCTTGATCCAGATCCACGGATGAGAGGCCACTTGCCAAACAGCTCGCCTGCATTGTGAACAAACCACAGCAATCACAATCATTTATGAGAGGCACCAGAAAAAAACACAATTATAGAACTTTCTGTAAATGAGGAAAAATCCATTGGGCAAAAAAGTGCGTGCGGGCTTGAACCAATGAAGAGTAATATTAATGAATCACACAAAAGCGACGTGATTGTGAACACAGGATCAGGCCTCTCATCATGCGTTTCATGCCATGTAACACCAACACATTTTGTGTATCCTGGACACAGCATTGTTTTAGACCGCCTGCTCAAAAGTCAACATTTCCAGCGAGATTATTTGAGAGAACAGAGGCAGAATAACCATCATTCAATATTTTCATGCTCAAATGTATCACTGGGCCTCTGGTGGTCCTAAGTTTGCGATGAAAAGCCGACATTGCCACCTCAGTGGGCTTCCACTTGATTTAAGTCCACCTGGTTTTTAAGTCCGTATGCTTATTTCCCACATTATCCACCCCAATGAGATTATAGACTGAGTAAACCCATAATGAGGATTTGCAATATTACAATAAAATATGAATTTGCAGTAAAGCTAAAAGCTCGTGTGGCAGCTGCAACACGCGTTTTGTTTTTGTTTGTTAATTTTATCGTTAAAAAAGAAAACTATTTGTAGTGTAATGGACATTTCTTTTTTGCGATAACTTTATTGTTGTTTGTGCCTTTTGTTTTGGTGCCATTTCTTTATTTGTTCATTCATTTTTTATTTTGCTAGGCTGTAGGGTTTTCATTTGCTGTACATAGGTTTTCGTCATATAATATATAATTAATGTACAGCGTTATGGGATGCAATTATCATCAACGTCGCTAGAAAAATATAAGTATTATTATTATCATTAATCCCAAGTAGCAGCCGCACAAATCTTTCATTTGCGTTGCCATTGACAGAAGAACGGTGACGAATGTCAAACTGCTGTGGGATCATCATGTCTTTAGACGCCACCTGAGTTGGAGAGAGCGAGCCGCCGTTTGCAGAAATTAGGGTCACGAAGGATTTCGCAGTTTCTTCACCCGTGAGGTCACTGCACTGAAATCCAGGCAGCAGGTTCGGGGCGGTTCTGGAATGTAAAATGCAGAGCATTGTCGTCACATGCCACCTCACACACCACCTCACATGCCACCTGGCGTCACCTCACACACCACCTTACACATGCCACCTCACACATGCCACCTCACGCAACACCTTGTGGGGTTCAGATTGTGGTTCTCAAACTTTCCGGTACGGAGCCCCCAACACGCCCCCTTCCCCACCCCCCAATCAATAATACTGATATGGATCAATAGTGATCCCTATGCGCCGTCGCTTAGCCACACTCATGGCTCTTATTGGTGTACACGAGTTGCTGGGACATATCGAACACACTGATGTGGATATCATAACGGGTGTGTCCCCTCTGGCTTCAAAACCCAGTTAGTCTCGACAACTGGCTGTCATACTCTCTGGCCACGTTCGCTCTTCGAGTCCACTTACTTTGCTTAACCCTCTAAATTAGACATCCCTTAATCACCACCATCGTGACATAAAGAAACAAATATACAATTGTACCACATAGTACCCTCCTGCAGGCTAATGAAGCCCTCTGTTAGTAAAGTCACCGGCGTGGTTTACCCCCCACACCCCAGAAAGGAATGGGAGCTGCTGAATGAAGGCTTAGATACACTCTGCCAGAGTTCGCTAAGTGATGATCCGAGAGTAAGATGCAGTGGCCTGCTGAGCTGCGGCTCGCCAGGAGATGTGGCCATCGGAGACAAAAAGAGGTACAGATGTTTTTGAGATGATAGGGATGGGAGAGTTGTTGGCAAGAGTTACAAGTTTTAGTGATTTGAAAGTCACATAAACAAGGGTTGTATAGTCTTCACCTGAGGACGGCTGCTTGCGTTGTGGCCGAAACGTCGTGAGAATTTTATCTTATTATGTTATATTATTATAATTGTATTATTTCCCTTCTACGTGACTTTACTGAAAGAACCAAGAATAAGGGTTGAGAGATGAAGACCGCAGACGCACTTTTGTGAGATGGAACATAAATAAGAGAGAGATGAGAGACATGAATGCAAGAGGTACACATCAGTTGTCACATGTACGGATGCTTTGTGACATCTTCATCTCTGTACCTCTGACATGACGTGGCTCGTCCCATGAAAATGTATGAAGCTGCAATCATATCATCTCGGATTTTTCATTATTCCTCTCGCTGCCAGACCGCTATTTACAACTGTTCTTGTATTTTTAAATGTGGAAGGCACACATGAGTTGCGCGATTGACAACTTAAAACTATCATACCAATGGCCTCGTGCAAAGAAAAAAAAACATTCAATAATGTACTTGCCGAATTATTTCGGTCCAGTTTGCGGGCTGAGTCTTCACCATGTTGCCGACCAAAACCAGAGCCTGCAGAGATAATGAGGGTATACATGTGTCATTTTGAATAAGAGCAATTGTGTTTACAAACACAGCTGCAAAAAACACACACTTCAAAAGCAAACTACAGGTAACAGCGATGTCTAGCGGAATCTGAGGCCACCGTGCAAGTCAGGGCTTTTATTCCCCCAAGTGGATTGTTTAAATTGATTGGATTATTCTTTGTTTGATGATTCATTGACTGAGTGAGATATGAGACGGCGTTAAATGCTCTCAACATTGGTGCCTGCAAGTTGCACCTTGCATGATACTTAGCCAAATAAATAAATACAATCCTGCCATGGTGAAATGGTGAGCAAACGCGACTTGCAGTCCAGGGGTCGCCAGTTCATTCTCCAAGCGTGGCAGTCGAAACAACAATGCAAGCTTCTTAAATCCCCATCGACACTTGTCCATCCAGCAGCGTAAATAGGAACACAATCGGCAGGTCGCGTTACGTGTAGTGGGGTAAAGAGTGGACATTCCCACCTTTTTCCGTACATCTGGCAGGCGTAAAATACCCTCTAGTGGGGCTGGCTGGCTCTCTGTAGGCTCCGCTAGTCGAGGCCCTTCCGCCAGCGATAGTGTTGCCAAGATATTGTAGGTCTGCACCTTGACCTCTCTTTATCTTTACTGTATTACAATGGTAGCACCGCACGGTCAGATTCACCAGCCAAAAGATTGTGGGATTATTTCGGCTCAAAGATGTGCTGCAGGAGTCTGGGTTCACAGAGGCATGGCTCATCCTTACCTGTCCTTCTGACCACTGCCCTTTCGCAAGGTCCTTGGGCATCGAATTATTCACAACCTGCAGTCTATCTGCGGGAATGTGGGCCAGCAACGATGGCGGAAGACTATTAATCAGTTGCGTCATAGGTTTGTTCAACAGCTGCAAAGAGAAATAATAATAAATGTTGGTATGAAAAAATATATAAAAACAATAACTCTCCAATGCGTCACCAGGCTGTAACCGCGTGGTGTTCAGCATGATGACTGACCTTTGGCTCCACGTGCTGGGAGCTTCTTCAACACGTGGAGCGAAACGTCGGACAGGAGGTTGAGAGAGTCAAAGACCTGCCATATGGCAGAGGACTAAATAAGAAAAAGAGAACTTGGCCCAATAATCTTTTCATGAGACTTGACCTTTAATACAGTTGGACCCACCTTGTTGACGATAACCGACTGGACACCATCAGGAATGGTCGCAACGTTATCGGGGTTGCTTTTTGTCGCAAAGGCTAGGAGCTGATTCGAGTCCAGATTGGTGAAGGTGCTGCTTGGTACTCCAGACACCAGTCCCCCCAGCTTGGTCAGGGCATCTGCATTGTTCAGCTTGGGACACACGTCGCGTGGAGACAAGCACAAGGCAAAGTCAGACCGTCTCTCGGATATTAGTGGTGCTCGTCACGTAGTGCGGGCCGGCCTGTCGCCAAAGATAACTCCATCTGATCCCACTGCCCCTGCTTCACGTCGCCACGCTTCGCTCTGCACCAGGGTTCTTGAGTTCGCCAGTTCGATTCTCTCTCTCTCTCCCAGAGTGGCAGTTGTGACATTTTGGAAAGTTTCTAAAATCCTCACGGCCTCTGCCCACCCAGCAGTATAAACGGGTACTGTAAACTTCCAGTTGATCGGCAGGTGGCGCGGGGACTCCCCCCCACCCCCCCACCCATTCCCAGATGTCTGGTCAGCATGGAAGAGTAGGCCTAAACACCCTCTAGAGGGGCCTCTTCAGTACCCCCTGTAATGGAGGCTCTTCTGCCAGCAGTTCCGTGAGCAAGAAATTGCAGCCCTGCACCTTTACCTTCCACATTTTTATCCCGATCAACAATGGGTATTTTGCTTCAATCTGGCCCTGTTTCATGCCAGCAACATCTTTGCTGTCCTGGTTTTCCCAGGACATCCTGTTTTCGAAGTAACTCTACTTAGTAATCTTTCAGTCTTCCAAGAACAATAAAAAATCCCGGATTTGTATCAGATGCAGCACACATCCCGACTCTAAAGACAACGCATTAAAATGTAGTCCATTTTTTTTACATATTCAGCTTCCCATGCAATGTCTCAGTTTTTTTTGTGTCCCTCTGGTAGCAACCCGAGTGTTGAAGTGGTGGTCGAACTTAACAGATCCTGTCTGTCATCTAACCGATACCCACTGGGAACCACTGGTGAGTTTTTACCCCCTAAAATTCCAAAGGGCGACTTCATTGTCTCTCAAAGACACCCGCTAGCTAAAGCGACCTCATTCACTGCCTTGAACAAAAAGCATACCGGAGAGAGTTGTGCTGGCGGGATTCTCACACGCAACAAATTTCCAACTCACGTTGAAGTTCGCAGCCTTCAGTTTCCGCACGATGTTTTGTGCCTGTCCCGGGTTCCATCCTGTTTGGTTGCTGAGAGTGCCCAGCACCAGCAGAGCGTTGGTGCTGCTCAGATTCTTGTCGATGGCATTTAAAGGAGCGTAAACGACTGCTGATCCCAGATTTTGTATCGAGGCTGGTTGCAAGTCTGTGTATTTGGTCAGAAGATTCAATGAAACCTGAAAGGATTGAGAAAAAACAGTTGGTAAGAGTCAGGGTTTCATTTCTCATGGAATATTTTCCCAACTCCCCCCCTCCACCCACTGCATACATATTTTCCAGAGCTCAGCCCCAACAAGCTCCAGCTGAAATTAATCTGCGGAGAACGTGACATCAGAAGTATAGAGGCCATTATTTAAAACCACGCGAGAGCCCATTTGAAACTAAAAGTATGTTCATATTCTTGGTTCTTTCGGTAAGGCCACGTAGAATGGAAATAATAAAATAATAAAAATAACACATAATAAAATAATTATTTTGGAAATTTTAAAACAATACAAATAAAACATAATAAAATAATTATTTTATTATGTATTATTTTTATTATTGTATTATTTCCATTCTACGTGACTTTACCGAAAGAACCAAGAAGATGAATCCCTGCAGTCACGAAAGCTTTAAATCGAAAAATAAAAGTATGTTATTCAAGAGAGACCTGGGTCATAAGAAAATAAATACCAACAAATACAAAAAGCAATCAAATATATCACACCATATGCAAAATATGCTTCAAATCAAATTGTCCGATATTCACCCAATTTAATCTATTTCGAAGCTAAGCTGGTTTGAACCTGGATAGCGCTTTGGATGGGTGCCTACCATCACAAACAGATTGTTATAGGCTGCGGTAAAACTATGTGGTGGGCAACAGAGGGCAGTGATGCAAGATAGTTGTACTATACTCTAAGCTCCCCTTGTCTACGTTCTGCACCTTCACCAACTCACACTGACTAGCGCAGTGAAGTATGGTCAAATAACCCCCATGACCAACGCAATGTCAGGGAGAATCTCATCCATCAGTGACTTGAAAACGGGGCTATACAGTATAACCCCTCTTAACGACGGTAATTGGTTCAACGAAACCGGTCGTGAAGTGATTTGGTTGTTAAGCGAGTATAGGAAATACACGTTAAAGGCGTAATTGGTTCCGATAGCATCAAATGGAAACAATGCCCTAACGCTCATGAATGGACGTCGCTGATTGGTCGTGGCCTGGTCAGACACTTTGGAGCTCTCTGATTGGCCGAAATTGGCGGTCGCGTGCTCGTCGTCAGCCCGTTGTTAACAGAAGAATGATCGGTAACCGAACACATTGGGCTCTATGGAGGCCGATCGTTAAGTGATTCGTCCTTAATAGGGGTGGTCATTAAGAGGGTTCTACTGTACATGTACATGAAACAAATAAAAATACCGTGAACATATTAAGTGCATATATTTATTTTTAGCATGCATTTTGCAATGACACGTAGTTCCTACTTTTTTTTACTTTAGCTTTTAAATTTTAAATCGATTTGATGACCGCGACATGTTAATTGCACTGATGCAATGCCAAAAAAGCTGTGATTAAAAAAACAGTGATTCCATGTAATTTGAATAAGTGATTTTGAAAAACATACAATTTTTCTCATCAACATTTAAATTATAGCTAGTTTCACAGACAAATAAAGCAGCAACAATGACAATTTGAGTTTATCTAAACTATTTTTATTTTACCAGGTAAGGCCCACTGAGCTATGTAGCTCTTTTTCAGAAGAAACCTGGCCACAATTGATAGCTCAACGAAGTGGCTTTTCAAGTGGAAATTTATAGCAGCCAAATACTCTAAACTCATGTTTCTAAATGTAGAGAGAAAACCCAGAGGACCCGGAGAAAAATCCACGCGACCACAGGGAGAACTGCAAACTCCAAATATACACGCGTGAGGATCCAGATCGAACCCACGACCTCGTGTATACCAGGTGAGGTCGTTAACATCTTGCCACCACGACCCCCTAAATGCAATCTCAATGCACTCGCAGATCAGTATGCTTTACAAAGGGAATACATGAAGGTCGCGTTGTGGGGAGGGGTGGTGACGAAGGGGGTCAGGGCCAGGAAGCATGTGAGCAGAAGCGAGATAAAGGAGGCAGTAACTGCATAGCACTGCCCAGGGGACTATGCAACCACAGTCCAGCGAGTCCATCATCGTCAACAACGATGACGCCAACAACAATACTCTTTGGTTCTTTCGGTAAAGCCACGTAGATAGCAAAATAGCCAACGGATCACGACGTTTCGATAGCAACGCAAGCCATCGTCTTCAGGTGAAACATTACAGCAGGCGGACTGCTGTGGCAGGAGGAAATGTAGCGAGAGAGCTCCTGCACCCAGAGGTTATAGACGTTTCATTGAATCTTCTGACCACATACACAGACTTTTTGTGGTGAGTACAACCCAAGGGTAAGTGGGCGGGGCTAGAGATGGAATTTGCAAGTCAATGTAAGGCTAGCAAACGTAAGGCTAGTAGACGTCAACTAATTAATTTGACAGAGGGAACAAGGTGATTGAGAGTAAAAAGAAAAAAAGATAACAAACTTAGAAATGTAATGCAACTCAGAGAGGGTTGTACCCACCACAAACCTATATAACCTCTGGTTGTAGTAGCTCGCTCGCTACATTTCCTCCTGCCTCAGCAGTCCGCCTGCTGTATTGTTTGACCTGAAGATGATGGCTTGGGTTGCTATCGAAACGTCGTGATCCATTCGCTATTTTTCTATCTACGTGACTTTACCGAAAGAACCAAAGAGTATTCATTCCTGCGGTTACGAAAGCTTCAAATCAAGACGACAACAATCCCAAGAGGCAGCCGAGGGAAAGCCATGGTAGCAACAAATTAACTGAATGTCATACTTGTGTAGTATGCACTACACTTATATGCAGGTGAAAAGTACCTTTTCTTTATCTCTGGGAAGTGTGATGGAATTCAAACAGTTGCTGAGATAACTCTCCAAACCTACAAACGAAGCAACTGGGAGGCTGCTGCCATATTCTCCAACGTATGTGCACAGAAGTGGCTTCGGCACGCTGATCCGGCAGACACACACACACACACATGCACGCGTGCATGAAGATGCATATTCAATGCAATAACAAGCAGTGCATCTGTGATGAACATTATTGTCAGCAAATAATCCCAAAAAACCCTTAATATGGGTTATAAATAAACGCTCATGGTGATTTGCCATGAACTGACACTGTTGGCCTTTGGCTAAACTATTTAACATTTAATTCACACGCACATTCTACAATCATCCATTTTCTTGGTTCTTTCGGTAAAGTCACGTAGAAGGGAAGTAACAAAATAATAAAAATAAAACATAATAAAATAATTCTCACGACGTTTCGGCCACAACGCAAGCAGCCGTCCTCAGGTGAAGAAACAAGTCTGACGCTGTCTTCTCGACAGACCTGTTTCTTCACCTGAGGACGGCTGCTTGCGTTGTGGCCGAAACGTCGTGATAATTATTTTATCATGTTTTATTTTTATTATTTTGTTACTTCCCTTCTACGTGACTTTACCGAAAGAACCAAGAAGATGAATCCCTGCAGTCACGAAAGCTTTAAATCGAAAAATCATCCATTTCTTTACCGCTGAAGGTATTTACACGGAAGTGTGACTTAAGTCATCGCCACAGTTGCCACACACAGCCTTGCGGCAAAAGCACCTCCGATTCGCACGGTTGGCTATGTACGCTGCGATATAAATTCAACATGCGTACATACAGAGGCAACGTTGTGAGGTGTCTCACCTGGAAAGTGGCAAACTGCTCTCGTTCATCATCTGCACCAAGTAGCGCCTCAACTCCATGTCCATGTTGTTCGGTGTCTCGAGCAGCTTCAGCGTGCTGGCGTCGACAACAAACGTTTTCCGCTGCGCAAAATCCATTCCATGTTAGTTTGCTGTGTGCAGGAATGGGCGCCAAGTGTGACGGTGAGCGCATCTGACTTGCAATTCACAGATGACTACAGGAGTTCGATTTGATCTCCTGGTTGCGACGATTGAAACAATGAGGGCATTTGCCGTATCTGCCTTCCGTCCACCCAGCACCTTCAATTAGCACACTTGGCTACGTACGGTGTGAAAGAAGTTCAACATCTTTGGTGGAACGGCAGGTCGTACGCGGTCACCTAATGTGTGGGTATGCCCACCTCTTCCACGACGCCTGAGCAGCATGGGGTAGGTTAAATACCCTCTGTAGGGTCTCTCTCGACCTCCCTTTAGTGCAGGCCACGATGCCAGCAGTGATGCAATTAAGCCAGTACGCAACTGAAACTTTGCTGGGTTTTTATTATTATATTTACTGCAGGGATAGTGCGGTGTCATAGTTATTGAGTGCAGTATACTACGGCAAAGCCAAGTTCGATTCCTGGCCACAGTTATCATCAGTGGTAAATTATATCTCGACCAGTCCTGGGTTTCCCCCCCCCTAACTGACTTGCATTGACTAATGAGGTTAAGTATGGTCATGGGGAATTCCTCATCCAGCAGTAAATTAGCAAATGGGCAAACACTATTCCATTGCATCTCCTCATGTCACGTGTGCGATCTGTACGGAATGTCGCGGTTCCCCTCCGCACGTGTGCTGGGTTTTCTCCAGGTGCTCCTGTTTCGCCCACATGTATAAACGCTCACCAATTGGCTAAAACATATTCATATATATATAGAGCACTGCAGAAGTTGGATAACTGTGCGTGCCGGCTCACCATCTTGCTACCCTCCAGCTATGCTGTTGTTCCTCGGCAGTTGTGAGATGCAATTTGCATGAATGACAACACTAGATGTGAAACTAAAATATCTGTAATATTATGCAACAAGATGAGGCGAGCTGTGTATCTGCTTTTACGTGGTTTTAATTGCAATACTATATACATTTGTATTGTTATTATTATTACATTATATTGCTTCGGGTACATCGCTTTGTTTATATATTCAACTAAATGTTTTCTATATTTACACGAGGCTAAGTGTTGGGCATTCACTTCACTTTATCCATGTAAAGTTCTCTGAGAAGCCTTCAATTGTTGTGAAAAAGATCCATTGACTGATGGTGGAAAGTTACCTGTGTGGTGTCTTGGACAAACCCGTTTAAGTCAGATAGCTTCGAGAGCAGGAAAGACTGCCCCATGTTGTCAACAATCCAGCTGTTCTTATTTGCAAAGCATGGTGGCTGCGTTCCTGTTTTGGCTGTGGAATCACAAGTTACGTATCATTTGAGATGGAATCATGGTTTCATTTCTCGCTCCATATTATCCGGTGACAGGCTGGCCTGGAGTAGAGATTATCTGAGTAAAGTGTTTGCTTCTATAACAGTAAAAGGAGCGCCGATCCATAACAATCATAACTATTTATATAATTCTGTATTCCTAGAATCATATTAAAACAATACGTGTCATATTAATGCATGAACATGCAAGCAAACAAAACATATTTAAAAGCAAATACAAACTCTTTTATTTTATTTGATTGCCAATGCAATTCAAGCAACAACATTGCGGGACAGTTTTGGCTGAAATTAAGCACGTGACATCGTATTCAGTGGAGCACTTGGCAAGGGGAGCCACACTGATCCATTAATCTAAAGCATCAAACTGTTTGGCAGCCTCAGATATAGAAACATGTAAAGTGTGCAACTAAATCTTTCTCAAATTTAAAGTTACCCAATCTATCTTTCCGATAAAATGTTTGCATCCTCCACATGCACCGAACATCAACAATGTTGAGTTTATTTTCAAGCCGCTTTCCCTCTCTATCCTACTCCCTCTACTCCCCCTCTTTGATGCTGCTAATCCTGCATAATGCACGGGCATATTATGACTTTGAAACCCCCCGCCCACCTCCTACGCATTCCACAAGTAATGACTAATCCCATATCTGCATTTCCCATAAATATGCTAAATTCCTCTTGATATGTAAATTATTTTGTCAAGGCGCTCTTCCCCCTCCAACCCAGCTTAAATATACGCTCCAAGCCTGGTGGTGTTTCATTCAGACGCTGTCTTTCCGACAGACTTGTTCTTCACCTGAGGACGGCTGCTTGCGTTGTGGCCGAAACGTCGTGAGAATTATTTTATTATGTTTTATTTTTATTATTTTATTATTTCCCTTCTACGTGACTTTACCGAAAGAACCAAGAAGATGAATCCCTGCAGTCACGAAAGCTTTAAATCGAAATTTTATTGTTTTATTTATATTATTTTATCATTTCCCTTCTACGTGACTTTACCGAAAGAACCAAGAAGATGAATCCCTGCAGTCACGAAAGCTTTAAATCGAAATTGTATTATGTTTTATTTTTATTATTGTATTACTTCCCTTCTACGTGACTTTACCGAAAGAACCAAGAAGATGAATCCCTGCAGTCACGAAAGCTTTAAATCGAAATTTTATTATGTTTTATTTTTATTATTTTATTACTTCCCTTCTACGTGACTTTACCGAAAGAACCAAGAAGATGAATCCCTGCAGTCACGAAAGCTTTAAATCGAAATCTAGCCGCTTTTTTAGGGTCCATCAATGCAGAGATTTCTCTTGCCTCCAACGCTTATGTCATTCAATTAAAGTTGACCTCTTTACTCTCCCGAAGCAGTTCATGTAATATATAAAAAAAACTCCATCCTGTGAATGCAATACGGCTTAAGTATGGCTTAGTTAGTATTACAATTGAATGTATTGGAAAATGTCAACAGCATAAATAATTTCGCCAAGTCTGAACTTTCAGTGGAGTGGTGGCACGGTGGTTTGTGCATTATTATATGACCTGAATTCGATTCCCGGCCATGGATCATTTTAGTTGTGAGTGATATCGGAACTCGCCCTGGGCCTTCCATAAGTCGACTCAGCTTTAAAGGAGAACTCGGTGCAGATGTGCAAACATCATATTAATGCATGAACATGTAACCACCGTGCCACCACTGCAGATGTGTCAATATCAGCACTGGAGAGAAACGTGGCCAGGTGTGATGCTGGCTACACTTCCCCAACACTCTATATGGGGTGGTCTTTGGTGGTGGTAGAAGATTTGCCAGTAATTATAGTAAGTAGTAGTGTAGATCATGCATTGGTGAATGTGCAATCGAGTGAGAATTATTAACGTTCAAAAATCCATACCTTTAGTTAGATAACGTATTATCCACTGGTAAGTCGCCTGTTTGGTATCGTTACTGCTCAACCCAGCATCCAGTTTTCCAACACTGAAAATAAGATGTGTTGCCGTTATCATGAGCAGCAACAGCAGCAGCATCAACAGCAACCACACCATCAACATAACTAGCAGTGGCAGCAGCATTATCATCATCACCGTCTTCTTCATCACCAATGATGATCACTTCGCCCATCATCAGCAGCTGCAGCATCATCATCAATGGCAATCACTTGGTCAAGAATCACAAGTAACAATATTATTTCATCATCAGCAGGAGCAACAGGAGCAGCAAACATCTTACAGCAACGCCAAACAAAAGCGTAGAAACGCAGCATGCATCAGACACCAGTTCCACATATGTTAGCGTGCATATTCATGTTCTTTAAGTTACTCACAGAAAATTAAAGTTATCGCAGCTCATCGCGAGCGGAAGATCAGCCACGTTGGCGGCCGTGATTCCCGGCAGGATGAGTGGAGACAGCCGGTCCACAAACCACGTCTTCACGTCCGCATCGATGAAGGATTTCACGGCGGAGCTCCTGTTCATGTTGTTCCAGGCCCCTTGCATGAGGGTGGCTTGAGAGGCCTTGGGCACCGTCTTTCCTGCCGCCTGTGATCAAAATGATCGGCTTCAGGAACCGAACAAGGCTTCCACTACGCGAAGCGAAACGTTGGACATCATACAATGGTGGGGTACCGAACCCCTCGGGGGGTAGGGGAATGGGGGAGTGGGGGAGGTAAAGGGGGAGAGGGTCCGAGCGATGTATGTGTAGTTTCTAATATTTATAATGAACAGGAAAGGTTATTCAGGGTTTCATCTTCTTGGTTCTTTCGGTAAAGTCACGTAGAAGGGAAATAATAAAATAATAAAAATAAAACATAATAAAATAATTCTCACGACGTTTCGGCCACAACTGAGGACGGCTGCTTGCGTTGTGGCCAAAACATCGTGATAATTATTTTATTATGTTTTATTTGTATGATTTTATTATTTGCCTTCTACGTGACTTTACCGAAAGAACCAAGAAGATAAATCCCTGCAGTCACGAAAGCTTTAAATCGAAATTTATTCAGGGTTTGTTTGTTTTTTTCATTCACAAGTGGAGCCCGGCCTTACCAGATCCTAATCTCGAGCTGCCACTGGCCAGGTGGATCGGTGTAAGAGTGAGCGGCTCACAATTGGAAGGTTCTGAGTTCAAATCCAGGTTCGAAGTGGATGGGTTGACTCAGCCCATTATCCTATTTCATCTGGAGTAAATAAAATAGGTACTATATTCTTTGTGTCTTTCGGTAAAGTCACGTAGATAGGTTCAAAGAAAATAACAAAAAAATACGACGATCACATGTGTTGTGATCGTCGTAGTTTTTTGTTATTTTCTTTGAACCTATCCACGTGACTTCACCGAAAAACCCAAAGAATATGTGTAAGTCAGCTGTGGTTGTCCTATGTATAGACTCACGCCCGCCATGGGCATGTGGAATCCACTTCTGAGGGCTGTAAGCAGGTGATGCGTGCTGCCTCAGTGCTCATTTAACCAAGACATTCCTTCTGAATGTTTGACTGGTGGAGATAATTCACCTTAAGGTTGAACTCGTCCAGAAACTGTCCGAGAGCGTTGAGGTCAGTGAGTTTGGGGAAGATTGCCGCCAGGCTGGGGGCGTCGTTCAGCACGGTGTCCGTCGCAGCGTAGTCTCCCAGCTCCTTCGGATTAGCGATCTGACTCGGGCGTTGGGTGGTGGACAACAACATAAGAATGGGCATCGCGTGAATCAAAACCTAAAATATCTCTAAATTCAGATCAAGTGGTTCTGAATAATATTTTTAGGTTTTTTTCGGTAAAGTCACGTAGGTAAAAAAATGTAAATTAATAAAAGTAAAATAAAATAAAAATCACGACGTTTCGGAGGCAACACAAGCTTCCGTCTTCAGGTGGAACCGTCACAGCCACGACAGCTGTATCACGTAAATGAACGTCGTGATTTTAATTTAATTTTACTTTTATTATTTTTTATTTTTTTACCTACGTGACTTTACCGAAAAAACCTAAGAATATGAATCCTTGCAGTCACGAAAGCTTCAAATCTAGAATTGGTTCTGAATAAATTCAACTTATAGAGATGACAATGGATGGATAAGTCCAGTCCCAACTGGGATTTGGAATGGGTGATTTAACCATACTGGTGGGCTACCCAGTCAGTTATCATTTTAAAGGGTGCATTGAAATGTGTGGATATGACTATCATGAATACAGTATTAGCATTTTGCATAGTTATCAACATCAGAGGAAAAGCACATGCACAGGTAAAGCAATACTTTAAACTGCAAATGAAAGTTATTATTCCTAGACCATCGTCCATCATCTCTTCTTGCAACATGCCCTATCTAAGTCTCCCCACGCGGCCTCCACATAATTAAGCCCACTTGCTTTTAAGAATAGTTTGGGTGATATCATTCATCTGCGTATGTTTTCTACTTTAATTTTCCTCTGTCTCTCGATTTAATTCCACATGCTTCGTTGCACACTTTTCAGTTGTTTTTTTTTTCATATTTGACCATTTCCGTGCAGCTGAAAATCAGATTATAAGCTACAATTGTACTTGTGCAATAAGCCACATTTTAAAAACATTTTCTTGGTTCTTTCGGTAAAGTCACATAGAAGGGAAATAATAAAAATAAAACATAATAAAATCCCTCCCCATAGAGGCGGTTACATTTCGATTTGAAGCTTTCGTGACTGCAGGGATTCATTTTCTTGGTTCTTTCGGTAATCCCCTTTTTTATTTTTATTATTTTATTATTTCCCTTCTACGTGACTTTACCAAAAGAACCAAGAAAACAAAACCCTGCAGTCACGAAAGCTTTAAATCGAAATTTTTAAAACATGTAACGAACTGTTAACAATGGTAGATTATACAAAGGCTGAGCGTATCCGTTGTTTGAAACTACAATGCCTGAAGTTAGGAATTTTTACCGCAGCATATGAAGGGAAGACTTCCTTGAAATCAGCATCCGTGGCATTGTCTCTGAATTTCCCAAAATAATCAGTGAGCAGATTGCTGCTCGTTATGGCAGGTGTGCACTTGGAACTGGCGACAGCTGTTGAATAAATGAATGATCGATTTATTAAACAAATCAGTCAGAAAACACAACCGCTCTTCGCAAAAAGAATTCGTGTGTGTTCGCAGAGTTCTCCACCTGGCTTCACAAAGTTCTTGATCTTTTTAACCATTTGTGGTTTAACGGTCTCGTTGAGTTGAGAATAGACGGCACTCAAGCTCCCAACTCTGCAAGGGTAAAACAAAAGTCTCGTTAAAAAAATTACGAATCGCATTTTTTTTTGTGCGCGATTGCTTGTCGGCCAAGTTGGGGTGGTCCCGATTGACCTGGGAATGTGTTCTTTCAAACCCACGCCAAGCACAAATGCAGGCATCTACCGGAAATGACATGAGGATCCCCGCGGTCGTACGTCGCATGTCCATTGGTTAGCATTTATCTTTTGAGTGGGAGGGTCATTTTAATTTTGATGATTGAAATCTGCGGAGAAGCTGTGTTGCCCAATGTCCCATACCGCACTGGAAGGACTATGATATATGGTCTGAAGTTCAAAGCTCTCATCAAGTTGATAATAGAACATTAACTCACAGATCTGCAGGAGTTAACTATTTGTCCCTTAACAAAATAATTAGTGATACGAATACATTCCATCCTTAATAACTGGTCTATGACTGGTGTAAGTTAAGATTGGCCCTGCTCAAACCAAGGAAAGCCTTTTGCTGGCATGTAAATAAAGGATTAGTTATTTAGGTAAGGGTAATTAAATAGAATATTCAGCGCCCCCTATGTAACATGAGATTAATTGAATATCAATGTAAAGCTTTCGTGACTGCAGGGATTCATCTTCTTGGTTCTTTCGGTAAAGTCACGTAGAAGGGAAATAATAAAATAATACAAATAAAACATAATTAAATAATTATCACGACGTTTCGGCCACAACGCAAGCAGACGCTGTCTTTCCGACAGACCTGTTCTTCACCTGAGGACGGCTGCTTGCGTTGTGGCCGAAACGTCTTGAGAATTATTTTATTATGTTTTATTTTTATTATTTTATTATTTCCCTTCTACGTGACTTTACCGAAAGAACCAAGAAGATTAATTCAATAATCAGGAGGTTGGTGCAGTGTGTAACGACTTGCATTTACACTGATAACACAATTTGTCTGAATGTAAATTATTGTGTTTGCAACTTCCTCCTAATTGTGACCTTATAGTGTGCTGTACATTTACAAGTTTAATATTGAAAAAAAAAATGTCTAAGTCCTGCCCTTAGCTCGTGACTTGGCTGTCAGTGTGAATGCCATAATTTGCACTGTGACGCCTACGTGACGCTCATGTAACGCTCGTGTGATGCTCACATGGTAGTGAAAGCCGGGCAGGAAAGTGACACGGGGATTGTGTCCACGTCTACGTTGCTGGTGCCTGGGAGGACGTGTGGAGAGAGCCTGGCCACAAACCACCTCCTCACGTCCTCGTCGGACAGTGTGGGCAGGGTGGGTCCCAACATGAGCCAGGCATATTGCATCAGAACATCTTGGGAAGCCTTGGGCACCGTCTTTCCATTTGCCTGTGATACAAATGGGCACAGGTTGCATTATTTGTGGTAATTTTTTGGTAAGGTCCATGGCCTCTATTTAAAGCTTTCGTGACTGCATGGATTCATATTCTTGGTTCTTTCGGTAAAGTCACGTAGAAGGGAAATAATAAAATAAAATTAAAAAAAATTAACATAAGAAGGTACAATTCTCACGACGTTTCGGTCACAGCGCAAGCAGCCGTCCTCAGGTGAAGAACAGCGCTGTCGGAAAGACAGCGTCCTAATGAACTAATGAACTTAGGACGCTGTCTTTCCGACAGCGCTGTTGCTCACCTGAGGACGGCTGCTTGCGTTGTGGCCGAAACGTGAGAATTGTATTTTATTATGTTTTATTTTTATTATTTTATTATTTCCTTTCTACGTGACTTTACCGAAAGAACCAAGAATATCCATGGCCTCGTGGGACAAAACGGTAATTCAGGGGCAAGTTTCCGAAATATCTGGAACTCCCTTCCCTCCGGTCTTCACACTGCGAGCTTTCTTCTCCTAACCAAGTCCAGGTTTCAATCAAGACCTTCCAATTCTCCTCCACATATTGAGTTTCATCATTATCCAGAGAGGTTTCTTCATCATCTGTTGTTGCAAGTTTATTTTCCTCCCTTCTGACCCCAAACATGGTGAAGCATTGGAGCAGTGGTTAGCGCACTGCGCTATGAATCGGTTGGCTAACAACGGAGGCGGATGACATCGAACCAATCCTGGACCACCCCATGCCTTCACTAACCCACACTGCCCATCGTGGTGATGTCTGATCAATCAACTGCCATGACCTACAAGGCTTCTAGAAGCCTTCATCCAGCAGTGGATTGACACAGGGCTGTAATCTTTATATATTTAAATTCACATTTTCTCACAGAAAAAAATACCTCCTCTTTCCTCCAGTTAAAAAAACACTCTCTCCTTTCCTAACCCCCGAACAATGTGCATGCTTCCCATCTTTGTACAATGCAGCGGTGCCATCGCATTTATACCTTCACGTTGAACTCGTCCAAAAATGGCCCAAGCGTATCGTAGTTAATTGTGGACAAGACACGATTCAGGATGGCTGTGTTATTCAGCACATTGTCTGTGGCAGCGTAATCGGCAAATTGCACGACAGTGAGATAACTGGAAACTTGTCCCTAAAAAAACGTAACACACACACACAACAACAAATGCACATAAATCATTGTCAAAATCACGTACAAAACCTGTGTAGGAGTTGACGATTGTGTCGTATCGCGTCCCGTCGTGTTTTCGGGTTGTACCGCGTGTTTGTTCGGCACGGTGTCCGACGTTTTTCTCCACATTCTGGAAGCTTCATAGGGAAGCTCATTTCTTGAGGAAGCTTCCAGAATGTAGAGCAAAACGTTGGACATCATGCCCAACAACGCCCAGTACTACCTGATAACATTTTCGTGGAGGACGTGTGAACGTAACGTGTTCGATCGCAATGGATTTTATTATGTTATAAAAAAAATTGTCGTTCTATTTTGCCCTTTGTTTTGTTGGCACCTGTTTTGTTTGTTCCATGATGTTGCTGAAAAACTCTGACATCACATTATTCACATTATCGGCAGTTCACCAGCATTGATTCAAGTGAGCCCGACTGCTTATGAGACACCTCCGATTAGCACGGTTGGCTAAAAAATGTAAATGGTCATGTTGAGCAGATTCTTATGCTGATTCAATGTGGGGATTACAATACTTACGGCGTCAAATGATGGTAAAACATCAACGATTTCGGCATAAGTGATATTTTTCGTGAATGCCATAAAGTACCCTGTTATCAGTTGGGTGCTATCAATTGGGCAACTAGCAGCTGTTAAAGCAAAAATAAAACACATGTTAAGGGCATACATGATTAACATTGCCTTATAATACAAAAATATACAACCGGATAATGCCTTTTCATAAATGGCCTTTCTTCATAGGGATGAGGGCAGAGAGATTGGCTGACTACAAGTTGAAGATCATACTTTAGCCAATGGTTCCCAAGAATACTGGGAAAAGTTAAGAATGTGTACAAATTACCAACCTATCAATACATCATAGCCCCAGCACAGCTCACGTGAACAGTGGAAAATAAGTTCAGTAATCCACCGGTTTACATCAGGGGGGGGGGGGGCGGGCGTGCATTCATGAAAGTTGCGGCGACCAATATCGAAACGACATCAATCGAAGCGATTTACAGGTAAGTAGGTGGAGGCGAAGGCCCAGAGGTGACGAACAACGAGACGGACGAAGCCGTCAGCGACGTTAGCGTGGTGTTTAGGCGACCAGCATCGGGTAGTGGTATTCATAAAGTGACGACGTATTTGCAAAACGACGTGACAGCGTCGTATTACTGTAATAGGCGGAATGTTTCGGACCCCCCCTCCCCACAGCCCATTCTGGCTCCTCCTCCCTTGCCCTTAACCAGTATTTAAGGTCGTGCCTCTTGGAGCTCCCTTCTCCTGTTACAGTAATATTCTTAGGTTTTTTCGGTAAAGTCACGTAGGTAAAACATCAAGATGCAGCTAATTCGGCTGTGACGGTCCCACCTGATGACGGAGACTTGTGTTGCCTCCGAAACGTCGTGATTTTTGTTTTTTATTTTATTTTATTTTCATTAATTTTGATGTTTTACCTACGTGACTTTACCGAAAAAACCTAAGAATATGATTCCTTGCAGTCACGAAAGCTTCAAATCTAGAATCTGTTACAGTAATTTTTGCTGTGACGGTTCCACCTGAAGACGGAGGCTTGTGTTGCCTCCGAAACGTCGTGTTTAAATTTATTTGTTTTCCTTTTTTCACCTACGTGACTTTACCGAAAAAAACAAAGAGTATGGTTCCTTGCAGTTACTTATCGCACATGCACAGTTTGTGGTGAAAATTCAAACGTGACTTCCTTACATGATTTCACAAATTCCTTGATTTTGGTCACCACCGCTGTTTTGATGGTGTCATTAAGTTTGGCATAGACTGCGTTTAAACCAGAGATTCTGAGAAAGGGAAGAACAAAACGTTATTTCAAAATTCAATCAATAAATTAAAACATCAAATCATTAGCAATGACTGTAGACACAATATCATATCAATAAACAAATACTTGGTTACTAAATTAAAGCTCAGCCTGGTATTTACTGAACTATATACAGCACGTTGACAAATGACTCAGTAACTGATTAATTACCTTCTGGAAGGGATATAGATTTTGGGCAAATGAAATTCATTTGAGAGAAATGGATGTTTTTCCATCAGCATATGAAAATTTCCATAAGAATCAGAATCTGTATTTTTAGTTATATATACTGGAGGAATCTGATGAGCTATGAAGCTCTTTTTCACATATATCCAGTAGGGGTCGGTCAGAAAGTTTCACAAACAAACAATTAAAAAAAACGATAGGAGTGCAAAGTGTCGGAATATTCTTTGGTTCTTTCGGTAAAGTCACGTAGAAATAAAAGAAATTAAATAATAGAATACGACGTTTCGATTGCAACACAAGCAATCGTCATCAGGTAGAAAGCAAACCTAGTGAACTTAGAAATACAATGCAATACAACACAGAGAGTCGGTGAACACAACAGCCAGCACTTTCTCGGGTGTGGACCAATCAACTTCAAGGACAATGCATGTCATTATCATTATCAGAGTTGTTTCTTTTTGTTTGCATTTTGACTGCTTGTGTTGTGGCTATTGCAAACATGATCCCTTGTATAAAGGTGTAAATTTTTGTACCAGATAAAAGGGTAAAAACCTATTACTATATTTTGTTACTGGTAAAGGAGGTCTCATAGTGATTACGTTCTATTTAAGGCCTCGACACAGAGGCGTTGCGTCTCTGTGTTGTCTCTCTTTGCTTGTGTGTCTGTCTGTGTGTCTCCGTGTCTATGTTTTGCCTCTCAAATTTAGCAATCTTTGGGTGAACGTAATCAACCAGGTAAGGTGCGGACTGTTGTGTTAGCCGACTCTCTGTGTTGGATGATTGCATTGTATTTCTAAGTTCACTAGGTTTGTTTTCTACCTGATGACGATTGCTTGTGTTGCAATCGAAACGTCGTATTTTATTATTTAATGTATTTTATTTCTACGTGACTTTGCCGAAAGAACCAAAGAGTAATTCCTGCGGTCACGAAAGCTTCAAATCATATAGCAATATTGCATATTTCTAGATTGCATATTAAAAAGCAAAATGGTCAATTCATACCACACCTGCCCTTACCCCCCACAATTAGGAGCGGTAAAAATGTCACCTTTGCTGGTCTCCAAGGACGCAGACTCGAATATATGTGGCTTTAAAATGCAAAAGCCAACATTTTTTTATTTTTGAATCCCCAATTTTTATGGGATATAATTGTGAACTGTTTCATTTTGCAACGTGTGCCTATACATCTTGACTTAAAGCATTCGTGACTGCAGGAATTCAGATTTTTTTTGGGTCTTTCGGTAAAGACACGTAAATAGGTTATTTTCTTTTATCCTATCAACGTGACTTTACTGAAAGACCCAAATAATATGTGCCTATATAATGTGTATCTTGGGTTTCTGACATCCTATCCTGGGATTCTGATGTCATATTCTGGGATTTCAACATCATAGTGTGGGATTCTGACATCGTATGCTGGGATTCTGACATCGTATGCTGGGATTCTGCAAGTTATATCTTGACATTGAATACAAATACATTTGAAACAACCCCATACTCCTGTAGTTTTCGAAAGAGTGTGATGCTAAATCTGAGATAAAGCAGACAAGGCTTGTCACCAGTTCATAGATAAACATATAAATATTCTTGACTTACAAAATAGAACTGGTTAAATGTGAGCTTTAACTTGCATGCAACTCGCATCAAATTTAAAACACCATTAGTCACACACACACGATGCAATACACGTTTAACTTCATACGTAGTTACATCCTTCTCAATGCAATGACTGTGAAATACGTCCACCTGTCTATTTTCGTTGAGACATTTACACAAACCCGGTCACGTGGCTCCGCAGTCGAGCGAGCAGCTTGCAGTCGGAAGGTTTCGAGTTCAAATCCTAGTTGGAGGGTGACTCAGCCTATTTTCTCTCCACGGTCGATAAAATAAGAACTACTTTGGGGTGAAGCCCCCCCCCCCCCCCCACAGCGGTTGTCCTATGGACTCACCCCCGTCATGTGAATGCGAAGTTTCGACCGCTGGCTCAGGCTATAAACAGCAGATGGACGAGCACGATCTCAAAAAAATCCTGTGCGTCAAACGAGGACCCATGTCGTAAAGCGAGGATCCTTGCCTGTAAGATGGGCAGCTCACCGGCATTGATTCAAGCGAGCAATGACTCTGCTTATGGCTATGTACGGTGCGAAAGAAGTTCAACACACTGTATGTACGATTTATGGATGTTTAAGAAATACTTGGATTTGTTATGTCCAGAGACGTAACTTTTTTTTATTTTAGAGTGATTCATTGTAATTATTTTTTCCTCAGTTCCACGAGTCGAGGTGCGCCGAACTTTGTTATCATTATTGTGAGTACATTGTGTGAATGTCACTGTTATATTGCTCACATGCTCGAGAAAGCCGGGCAGCTTATTGATACAGGAATGGAGGCGACATCTGCAGCTGTGATGCCCGGCAAGATGCTTGAAGACAGATTCCCAAACCACCCTGACACTTCTAAATCAGCCATTGTTGGCAGATTAAGGATTAACTTGTCCCAGACTCCTTGAAGCAGGACAGCTCGAGATGCCTCAGGCAATTCCTTATCCGCTGTCTGTGAAACACATGCCAAGTAAATTACTTTACACGCATTTGCAGATATGTTTGAAATCATGTTTAAAATGGATAATTTGAGGCTCTGCGCGGGTTAGAACTTCTTCACCAAGTGACTGAGTGGTCAGAGCTCTGGGCTGCCACTGCTGATGTCCTGGTTTCGAATCCAGGCAGCCGTCCGTGATTAAACTGGGTTCTGAAGTGTAGTAAGCTGATCGTCTCAGCTCGGTCACCAATGACTTCGCAACAACAACAAAAACATTCTAGATTTGAAGTTTTCCTGACTGCACGGGTCCATACTCTTTGATATTGTCGGTAAAGTCACGTGGGTAAAAAATAAAATTAAAATAAATTAAATCACGACGTTTTGGAGGCAACACAACTAAATCACGACGTTTTGGAGGCAACACAACTAAATCACGACGTTTTGGAGGCAACACAAGCTTGCGTTGCCTCCAAAACGTCGTGATTGAATTTATTTTAAAAAAAAATATCTACGTGACTTTACCGAAAAAACAAAAACATAATTGGTTTTGACCTGAATTCTGAGAGATTCATGCTCAGATAATTAATACAACAGTTTGACTGTCATGCGATGAATAAATACTTTCACGTGCAGAACGGCCGGGAAAGTGCTGCCCTCTATTTTGTGGACCAGGGATCACAGGGTATCTTTGTGATATCCACTTCTGTGGACCATTCTCCAACACAAACGATTGCACTGCATTGTGAGAGATCTGAATGGATGATCATTATCATGCCATGATGCTGATGGCACAATCATGCTAACATTTAAAATAACAAAAGGTCTTCAAACTTCAAGTTCTACTCAAAAAATGTTCTTAGCCACGAACAGATATCCGTCCTTGCAGGGATCACTATTGGTATATATGTGTGATAGTCAGCACGATATTTTAATTATCAGAGTTGGAATTATGTGCAGAAGCTAATTTCAGTGTATTTTTTTTTATTTGCACAGTCATTCGTGACTGGCCTGAGACTACCAACTCTCTACAGCCGAGAAACAAATTTAATCACAGGCAGCTAAAACATGTATTATAAATTATCATTTAAGCATTGCTGGATCAGTGCACTCTTAAATGATTGATAGTAGTGCTCACCTTCTTGTTGAACTCAATCATAAACGTCTTGATGGCGTTGATGTCGTTGAGGTGATTGGCAAAGATTGGCGTCAACTTAGTCACATTATTTAGTACTTTGTTTGTAGCACTATAGCCGGCAAGCTGAAGAGGAGTGAGCCTTGGCAGAACCGTTTCCTACACACGCGCACATGCAAGCAATGAGTTTCGGTAAAAAAAAATATAATTTAGAATTTTTAAAAATTCTGTCTTTTTATGATTTTCAGATCGTTTACATTTTGTACGAATAAAAAATGTCTTCGTGCTCACAAGTGTCATCAAACGATGCCACGTGACATCACTCTTGGTGGGAAAATCAACGAAGTGATGTCAGTGTAAGGATATCACTTCCTGTGCTAGCATGTTTTCGTACCATCCGAAACTTCTTATCTAGGCCTAAATTTCAGATTTTTTTGGATAATCTGAAAATTGAGAATACATCACAAATTCATACCGTGGAATAATTCAACAATATATAGTATTATACAAATAATTAAAAGTGTTTTTTTTTTACATATTCCATAGTTGGTACAGACTTCTCTCATTTAGTGTATTGCAGAAGTAAGCAACTAATTTTTTGGAACAGAAACAAATGGTTTAAATTTATCTCCAAGTTATTTTGCCATTGAATGGTACTGATTTAAGATAATATATTATTTGATGCCACCGATGCTTTTGATGGGCTAAAGACAGTGGTCTTGTTAATGGTAATCTGACACTCAGCGACTCGAGTTTGATTCCAGGCCATGGCTATTAACATCATCAGTTGCAAGTAATATCAGGACCAGCCTTATCCCCCCCATTAACCCCCATTTCACCAATTCGCACTGCTGGTGAATCATGGTAAAAAAAAAGCACTCTGATGAACGACTTGGCATGGGGAAGCCTTCAATCCATTGGTGGACTGAGAATGTCTGGAATTTATGTTATTTTACTCATTTTACAACATAGAAAAAATACATTTCACCAATGTATTATACTATGGCATCAAATGCACTCATGTGCAAATACTTATGCATGATAATTGTTTGATAATAATTTTTTTTTACCCTTTTATCTGGCAACAAAACTGACACCTTTTTTACAAGGAGTCATGTTTGCATTGACCACAATACCTGCGGTCGGAATGCAAACACCAATCAATTTCAAGGACAGTGCATACATTATCAGAGTTGTGTTTTTTCTTTGCATTCCGACCTCAGGTATTGTGGTCAATGCAAACATGACTCCTTGTAAAAAAAAAGTGTCAGTTTTGTTGCCAGATTAAAGGGTAAAAAACAATTATCATATTTTGCTACTGGCAAAGGAGGTTCCAATGATGGAAATTGTTTGTTTTACGTGTGGTGTTAGATATATTACTTACAGCGTTAAATGGTGGAAATATGATACAGAATTCTGTATATATAATATTTTCACTGAAGTTTCCAAAGTAATCGGTAAAGAGGGTGATGCTGGTCATGGCAGTCGAGCAAGTTGAATTCGCACGAAGAAAGTCTTTGATGCCTGTGGTTATATCTGACTTTAAGGTTGTATCTAATTTATTGTATAACTTGCTCAAACTCCCCAATCTGGAATAAAATAAAATAAACTGTTCAATTCAACTTCATTAGTTTGTCAGAAAATTCACAAACATTAATAGACCTGCATTGACAGTAGAAAACACTCAATAATTTATAGATACATATTTCAATCAACGTTGCCTACGTCACGTAATTAAACAATAAATCCATACTTTTTTACATCAAACTAACCTTGGTAAAACATTTAAAAGTCAGTGATTCTTTGCTCATAATGGAAATGTAGGCAGTGCTCGTCCCCTGTTCATAGTTCTAAATAAGTGGTGGAAAATCCACATTACCATGGTGGGGACCGCTCTACCTATAGAGAACCACTGTTATAGACTCCGGGAAAACGATGGGCTGAGTCAACCCCCAATCAGGAGTTGAACTCGCACATCTTCTCATTGCGAGCCACGTGCTCTGCTGCTGAACCACCTGGCCAGGTGTTAAACATTTAATAATCAAAACATTTAAAAGACATAAAATGCAGAATTTAATATTATTTATAATAAATTTTGACCTAAATGCAAATTACACAAACAGTAGAAATATAAGCTTTTTTAAAAATCTGAGTTCCAATTCACATCTATTACGCACACATAATATTTACACACACTAAGTATGACATTTACAAAACCATTTTAAGGAAGCCTAAACGTTGGAACACAGTGCAGTACAAGAGTATTTTTATCCACCCTGCTGTTCTGACAACGTAGCAGCATTCGTGTAAATAGTTTTTATCTGACTAGAATATTTATTTTACAATCATTGAAGATTATGCAAAGAAGCATGCTTACTATTGCATGAAGTGGAACACATGGGTTACAGATAATGCACAGATGATTGACTGCAACAAAAAGCAAGTGGCCTTGGGCAGGAGACCGCGTGATGTGATGATGGCCGAGACTAACAATGGATCGGCAGCAAAAGGAGGGAACACGTCTGAGAGCACACTCTCCGAGGAGATGGAGCGGTTAAATCAGCTTGCATACAGAAGCTAGTTGGTTTGTTACATCGCCTGACCTTGAGCTAAGGAAATGCTTTGGGGAGACCTTCATTGAGCAGTGAATTGGTCGTGGCTGATGATGATAATAAGATTAAACACCTTAGTAAACCCACTTCGTCCAACACTGAGAGCAGAGCATGTGGAAGCTAGTGGGAATACCGCCGCTCGTGCTGCGATACTTACATGGTAGACATAGTCGTGCATGGAATTTTGATCGCAACGCTACGAATGAGGCTCAGGCACCTGGTCGTGACGCCCGGTAAGAATAGTGGCGGTAGCTTGTTTACGAACCACTTGCTCACATTCGCATCGGTCATCGTGTCCAGGTTTGTATACAGCTTCGAACAAGCTAAGTTCATCAGAAACTGTTGATAAGCCTGAGGCACCGTCTTTCCCGCTGCCTGTGATACAAATAATCATCAATTGCATGAGAGAAACAGACATCCGAGTTTTGCTATTTCATCATGAGACGGTCGAGTGTAGTTGTAATAAACCATCGTATTCCATGTACGCCATATTGATTTCTAATCCTCTTTGATTGTTCCCATCCCTGAATAATTCAAGTTTACATTTCGATTTAAAGCTTTTGTGACTGCAGGGATTCATCTTATTGGTTCTTTCGGTAAAGTCACGTAGAAGGGAAGTAATAAAATAATACAAATAAAACACAATTAAATAATTCTCACGACGTTTCGGCCACAACGCAAGCAGCCGTCCTCAGGTGAAGAACATGTCTGTCGATAAGACAGAGTCTTTAGACTCTGTTCTTCACCTGAGGACGGCTGCTTGCGTTGTGGCCGAAACGTCGTGAGAATTATTTTATTGTGTTTTATTTTTATTATTTTATTACTTCCCTTCTACGTGACTTTACCGAAAGAACCAAGAAGAATTCAAGTTTAATTTGCTTAAAGAGACCAGGACAGTTAACCTGAGTACTCCCAAAGTCCCTCTGTTTCTGTACGGGAGGCTTGTCCTCTGCACCTCATTAATGCATATGTTATCTCACAGCCTTAGCTGTTCCAAGCTTCTAAATCAATATCACGCAATGGGTTCTGCCAACCCTACGTCTGGCTCCCTTACATTCTACTCTGTAGCCTCTGATTGTTTGTTACAAAGTTACTGATTGCAGGAGGTTACAAAGACAAGGTGTTTTTTTCTTTAATGCCACCGAGGGAAATATCACTACCCCCACCTCATTAGATGTCATAAAGTCGCCTCGCCCTTTTTGGATATCTGGATAAGATAGTCAGAGCATGCTCTGCCTCAGCTCTTACTTTTGAGACAGATCCAGTTTGATGGAGGCCTGGTTCTGTTATCGTTTTTTTTTGTGGAGGACCCTCTGTATTTATTCAAATCCTTCGCCTGACTGTTTTACCACCACCATTGTAGTGGTGATACGCGCTGGGGGTATACGTCGTGTGCCAGCGCGTATGTACGGGTGTGTGTGTGGTGACGCGCGCTGACGGGGAGGAGCAGGCGTCAGCGCGGGTGGGGGTAGTGCTGCTGATTGGCTGTGTGCCGGTGACGCGCTGAGAGGGAGTGATCGGGTGGCAGCGCGGTGTGATTGGTCGAGGAGTGGAAACGCGCTGGGCGGAAACGGATCGTAGAGATAGCGCATGGTGATTGGGTAACTGAGGAGCGGTGCCGACGTTGAGGTCCGCATCCGCTCCGTCTCCCGGGAGGAAGGGATATATAAGGTGATGCACAGAGGAGTAGAGGGAGGAAGTGGAACCATCTAGGAATGAATACGAAGGTGCAGAGATAGAGCCCGGAGAGGAGAGTAATGGAGAGTAAGGGAGAGTAATGTAGAGTAATGGAGAGTAATGTACAAGGTGTAGCCAGAGAGAGAGAAAGGTCTACACGAGCCGAGTAATGTACAGTGTGTAGCCAGAGAGAGTGTAAGGTCTACACGAGCCGAGTAATGCATATGGTGTAGCCAGAGAGAGTGTAAGGTCTACACGAGCCGAGTAATGCATACGGTGTAGCCAGAGAGAGTATAAGCTCTACACGAGATAGGTACTGAAGAGTGTGTAGCCGGAGATGTAAGGTCTACACGAGACGGGTACTGAAGAGTGTGTAGCCAGATGTGTAAAGTCTACACGAGATGAGTAAAGAGTGTAGCCGAGGCGCAGAGTCTACACGAGACGAGAGAAGAGTGTAGCCGAGGCGCGGAGTCTACACGAGGCACAGAGAGCCAGCAGCACAGAGTCTACGGGAGTTGAGAGAAGTGTGGAGCGGAGAGAAGAGGTCACGAGTTGTACCGTTGTATGGTGACCGTACTGTGAAGAAGAGAGGCCACGCGTTGTATCGTTCAAGTCAAGATTTAATAAAAGAAGTGTGTTCCCGTCAAAGGAGTTTCCTGCCGTCATTTCCAATACTTCACCATTAACCGATGCAAACACCACCTTGTTATGTGCCATGGATACTCAGTGCTGGTTTTTTTTATCTGATGTCCGAATTGCAAATCTAACTCAATGTACAGATATAATTTCGGCCCAAACTTTGTTAGAAATGCATGCTATGACTTTGAATCCAAAATTAGAACGTATAATAGTGTTACAATATGAAAGCAGCACACATATATAACATATAATTGGGGGCGGGGTTCCTTCAATTCCAAGGCTGAGGCCCCAAAAGCCCCGGCATTAAGCCTGCCCTGACTGTAGGAAGCCTGTCATCTTAAATGTGCATTAATTATGCAGTTGACTGTTGAGAAGGACTTTGTTGTTTAAGTTGCTTACAGATTTGCATTATAGGAATTTGAACTAACTTCCCTCCAACATGGTGGCGAGATGTTAACTAGTTCGCCTGATATACAGGAGGTCTTGGGTTCAATCTTGACCCTAATTCCTATATATGAAGTTTGCATGTTCACCCCGTGGCCGCGTGGATTTTTTTCACTCCACATTTAGAAACATGCGTTTACAGTATTTGACTGCAATACATTTCCAGATAATAAGCCACTAAGTTTAGCTATCATTTGTGGCCAGGTCACTTCTGAAGAAGAGCTATATAGCTCAGTGAGCCTTACCTGGTAACATAAAAAAAATAGTTTAGTTTCACTCTGAAAATACTGTAGAGGTACCCTGCTCACCTTAATGTTGAATTCATCCACAAATATCTCGAGGTCTGTGATGTTTGTTAAGACGATATTCAGTCTTTCAAAGGATTGTATAGCTTTGTCCGTGGCAGCAAAGTCAGCCTTTTGTACAGTCGTAAGTAAATCCTCCACACCAAACTGAAAAGCGTTACACGCACCATGGACAATATCAGAGACACCTCAGAATATTGTTGTAAAAATAAGTTCGCTCTAATGTATGTCGCACTTGTACAAGGTGATGTTCAACATGATGTCCTTGTTTCGCTACATGTTCTGGGAGCTTCATCAATGCCTTAAGATGCTTCCAAAATGCATCTTCAACATTCCGTTCTTGAGGAAACTCTCAGTATGTGGAGCGAAACGTCGAACCTCATGCCGGACTACACTCGGCACAATGCCAGCACTGAGATATATACAGCATAACAGCACAACTGTGAAATCCTACTCAATTAAAAAAATGCTATTATAGAAAAAACGGTATGCTATACCTCACCAAAGGATCGTAACATTATCGTAGTGGTGGGGTTTGTGTGTTCCAATGACCCTCAGAGCTATGTCGCCTGGAGCATTGTACTCCTAGTAGGGTCTCCAATGGCGACCAGGTCTGGGGGGAGGTTCCAGACAAATAACGGTCCATCTGTAGGACGAAGAGTGAGGGGCGGTTGCGATGCCAGTATGACAAGGAGATGGATGATCTCAGATGGACTGAACCTTGGCGATGGACACTAGCTATTCGGACGTGGAATGTCACGTCAATGGGAGGGAAGGAGCCAGGGCTGGTGGAGGAGGTGGTCTCACCTGCACACACAGCATTGGCACTGGACTCAAACTTCTCGATCAGGGGTGGTTTCTCTCCTTTTCCGGAGTAACCCCTGGTGAGAGACCCTGGGTGGGTGTGGGGATACTCAGCTGGGTGCTGTTCAGCTGTAGTTTGTCCCAGTGGAGGAGAGGGTCACCTCAATGAGACTTGGTCTCTTAAAGGAAAACTCTCACTGTTGTCTGTACTTATGCACCAAACAGCAGTTCCGAGTATTCGGCCTTCTTGTAGATGGTGGATGCAGTGTTCAACAGAGTGCAGCCGACCAACTCCATAGTCTTACTGGGCGACATCAATGCTCATGTGGGAACCGATGAAGATTCCTAGAGAGGCGTGATTTGGAAAAATGGCCGCCCTGATCTGAACCCAAATGGTGAAATCTGATTGGAATTCTGTGCTAGTCACGGAATGTCAATAACAAACACCATGTTCGAACACAAGAATGCTCGTATAAGTGTACTTGATACCAGAGCACCTTGGCCCGAAGGTTAATGATTGACTTTATAGTTGTATCATCAGACCTAAGGCCATATGTTCTGAAAACTCGGGTGAAGAGAGAGGCAGACCTGTCAACTGATCATTACCTGATGGTATGTTGGATCTGACGCGTGAGGCACGATCAGATAGACTTGGAAGGCCCAAACGAATAGTGCGGGTTGTCTGGGAACGGCTGGTGGAAAACCCAGTGCATAAAGATTTCACCTTCCACCTCCGGGGAAAATCTCCTGCACTCCAGGGGAGGTCGTGGACATTGAGTCCAAGTGGACGATGTTCAGGACCTCGATTGTGGATGCAGCTGCGAAAAGCTGTGGCCTGAAGACAGTTGGTGCCTGTCATAGCGGCAACCCTAGGACTCACTGGTGGACACCAATGGTGAGAGAAGCTATCAAGTTGGAGAAGGAGGCTTTCCGAGCTAAGCTCGGAAAAAGTTATCTCAACTCGATTGAGAGGTACCGACTTGCCAAGAGGGCGGCAGCTGCAGCAGTTGCTGAAGCGAAAGCCAGGGCGTGGGAGGAGTTTGGAGAGGCCATGGAGAGGGACTACTGGGCAGCCTCAAAGATGTTCTGGCAAACCATCAGACGCCTTAGGAGGGGTTGACGGGACGTGGCCCAGGCAGTTTTCAGTAAGGGTGGCGTAACATTGACCTCAACTTGGGAGATAGTCTAGAGGTGGAAGGAACATTATAGAGGAGCTCCTCAACTCGGTGGACACGACCTCCTTTCAGGAGGCAGCCCTTGATTGATTACGGCTGATTAAGTCACTGCGGTGGTCAAGGGCCTTCGTAGTGGCAAAGCTGCTGGGATGGACGAGATTCACCCAGAGTTGTTGAAAGCGCTGGACAGTGTAGGAGTGTCGTGGTTAACACGCCTCTTCAATGTTGCATGGAAGCTGGGTACATTACCTCTAGACTGGCAAACTGGGGTCATGGTTCCCATTTTCTAAAAGGGGACCAGAGGGTGTGTTCCAACTATAGAGGAATCACACTCCTCAGCGTCCCAGGTTCAACCTATGCCAGAGCGCTGGAGAGGAGGCTCCACCTGGTGGTCGAGTCTAAGATTCAGGAGGAACAATGCGGATTCCCTCATGGTCGTGGAACAATGGACCACCTCTTTTCCCTCTCACAGATATTTGAGCGGTCATGGGAGTATGTCTCTCTGGTCTACCTCTGTTTTGTAGACTTGGAGAAAGCATATTACCCCACAATGTCTTGTGGGAGGTGCTGTGGGAGTATGGTGTACCGGTGCCACTTTTGTGCGCTATCCGGTCCTTCTACTCCCCGAGTAAAAGCTGTGTTGGACTCCGCCAAGGGTGCGTCTTGTCTCCACTCCTGTTTGTGATTTTAATGGACAAGATATCAAGGTGCAGCCGAGCTATGGAGAGTATTCAACACGGGGGCATGGAGGTAACGTCGCTGCTTTTTGCAGATGATGTTGTCTTTGCCTCGTCAGTCTGTCATCTCCAGCGGGCACTTGGACAGTTTGATGCCAGGTGTGAAGCGGCTGGGATGAGGATCAGCACCTCCGAATCTGAGGTCATGGTTCACTCGCGGGAGATGGTGGATTGTTCTCTCCAGGTGAGGGGGGAACAGTTGCCCTGATGGTAAGTGGGAGTGGGAGATCGGCCGGCAGATCGGTGCGGCATTCGCAGTCTTGCGGGTACTGTACTGTTCCGTGGTAGTGAAGTTGGAGCTGAGTTCTCAAACAAAGCTCTCGGTTTACAGGTCGATCTACATTCCCACCCTCACCTATGGTCATGAGCTTTTAGTAATGACCAAGAGGATGAGATCACGGGTACAAGGGGCCGAAATAAGGTTTCTCCACAGGGTTTCCGGGCTCAATCTCCATAATCGGGTGAGGAGCTTAGTAACCCAAGAGAGCCTCAGAGTCGTGCAGCTGCTCCTCCAGACCGAGAGGAGCCAGTTGAGTCGGTTCGGGCACAAGGTAAGGATGCCCTCCGATAGACTCGCCCTGGAACTCTATTGGGCAGCCCGTCCCACTGGGCGACGACCCCAGAGCCGGTCCAGGACACGCTGGTGGAACTATGTCGCTCAGCTGGCCTGGGAAGACCTGGCAATTTCCCAGGAAGAGCTGGAGTCCATCACCAGGGAAAGGGAGGTCTGGACCTCTCTACTCAACATGCTGTCGCCGCGACCAGGACAAGCGGATTGAGAAACGAACGAACTGTATGCTATATTCTCGGTTGTGTTTGGCTTAGAGGTTCATTACATGGAAAAAAAGATATTGTGTGAATGTGTTTATTGATAGAATATGGGACAAATTACTTACACCATTAAACTGTAAAAACACCTCAAGGAACTCTGCATATGTGGCATCTTTTCTGTAATTCCCAAAGTAGGACGAAAGCAAAGTTCTGCTGTCGGAGGGAGCATTGCAACAAGAATCTGAAACAGAAGTAAAAAACAACCCCACATTGTTATAATTGCATCGGCATCGCAGATATAATTGTACATGATTATATGCATTATTCACTGCAGGGGAGGGAAACATTTCTTACTGGGAGCTGAATATGACTTTCAAATACCTTTGGCGGACCACATTTTATCATACAGAGTACCTTCGATTAGCACGTGTGGGTACATACGGGATTATCCGGGTCAAATATTTCAACAAAATGAAATACAATTATAAATAGCATGCCTCCCGTGCAGCACATTTACATGGACTCATTGCAAGAAGACCTTGCAGTGACAGGAATGACTGAGCATGATAAAATAATAAACCGAGTATTGCCCGGTCGTATACAGTATATATATTCCCCTCGAATGTCGCTCAGCTCTGTAGCATCGAGGGTGGACTGGTGTAGGCTGAGCCATTCCAGTTGAGGGCCTTCTGATGCTGTGTAGAACCATTGGGGTTATTTGGTCATACGTCATCACTTTTTTTTAACACGTTGGTCCAATATTTACATAGGAAGTGAACGCTAGAGCAGAATGTATGGGAGACAAAATCAGATCAAATTGCTATGCATTACAGTATGTGTAGCGTTCAATGCTTGTTTAATGTTTGTTTAACACTACGTTATGTCCCCACTGGATTTTTTGTTGTCTCTCTCTTAAATAATCTTACACTATGTGGTTGGTATCATTACGGTGCCTGCAGTGTTGGATAAATATAATTCGAAGTGTGGTAGGCCTCGTATGGCTTCGTATGGCTCTTCGCATGAATATCGCTGTGAGACACTTCTTACACGGGGGGAAGTGTGGGATGGTCCCGTTTCTGCTGTATCGGAATACATTTCAAAAAAATATGCGAGCGACTAATTTTACCTTGCTTCACGAAGACTTTGACCTTGTCAACCACAGCTCGTCTCACAGTGTCGGACACATTGTCGTAGACTGCGCTCAAAGACCCAAATCTAGACATACACAAAAATTCCAGTAAATTCGTAAAGGAAAAAATTCATTTAGATTAAATGCACATCCTGCAACATGATGGTATGGAATAAAACACCTACTTAAATTCCCCCTCAGAAGAATATTAACTTGTAAATGATTATGCGTGGATTATCGAGGCAATCATGTACATGAGTGTCAATCCACTGCTAGGTGAGGGCCTCAATTCACTGCTAGGGGAGGGCCTCAACATGCCATGTGGGTCACAGAGGTTATGTGACCAGATTTCACCACACTAGTCAATGGTGACAGCCGAGAGCATATACATACAGTACAATAATACATTTTGCTACACTGCCCTCTTCTGCCCACTACGTGATTTAACAATGTGACTAATATAAAATGGATAATTTGAGTTTAACATGCAGGCTTTCGCGACCAATATCATCCATAATACACGTTTTTGGCTTAGTTCGCGTCAATATGAATGTCATTAAACCCGCCACCACCCGACACAGCCTATTAGTAAGGTGTGTCACGTGAACAGAACATGCCAATTCCTTACTAGTACAGCACGTTTCGCCAGTAATTACAACTAGCATCATCAGGCGATAGCCAGATTCTAGGAGAAATCATCCTGTTCCGTTCCTTAAATAGAGGGATAGATGTGATGGTATCGTGTGACGCCACCACATCGAGCGGAGAAATACACGCACATGCATTGGCTTGAGCGATGTATTATGGGACGTTTCATGTACAGCCACAAGCTGCCTCATAAAGAGGATGATCCTGGGGAAACCAGGACAGGTGACAATCCCAGCGGTGGGAGGAGCACTTGGGGATTGGACGTGGAATTAAAAGTGTCGAGACTAACAGTATCTCGAACACTCGACATTTCTCACGAAAACATCCACATCGAAGTTTTCATTCGAAACATAAACGTTCAAAGCTTCCTATCTTTGAACTATTTACAGCAGAGGGGCAATGTCTTTTTTTAAAGCAATGTTCATTATCCAAGAAAAGAACTGATAAAGAAATAACAACTCTAACAATTAAAAAAGGCCGTTGTTGTTCTAGGGTTAACACATTCACCGAGAATGCCGTGGCGAATGGCAGCAGTGGTGTGGGCGCGGGGGGTGTTTGTGAACGCGCACATGACTGTGAAGTTAACGCAGGACACGTTGATGGGGATGTCCGCAATCTGCGCGACGGTCACGGCTGGCAGCAGAAGCCTGAGTCGCAATTTGAACCAGTCAGTCACGTTGGCCTCGGGCATCGTCGCGAGGGACGCGTTCAAGACGGGCCACACCACAGCCATCATGGCCGCCGTCACGTTCGCATCCAACGACGGCTGCGTGCAAACGGACACACACAGAATAACACACACAGAGAGAATGACACACACACCGAATAAAACATACACACAAACATAGAATAACACACACAGAGAGAATAAAAATACACGCACGGAATAAAACATACACACACAGAATGAAACATTTCGATTTAAAGCTTTCGTGACTGCAGGGATTCATCTCCTTGGTTCTTTTGGTAAAGTCACGTAGAAGGGGAAGAATAAAATAATAAAAATAAAACATAATAAGAATGAAACATGTCCACATAATAAAAAACACACAGAATAACACATACACACAGAATAAAACATACAAGCAGAGAATAAAATATACACACACAGAAAAAAACATACAGTATAAAAAAATACACACAGAATGATACACACAGAATAAAAACACACAGAGAATAACACATACACACAGAATAAAACAAACATACACACTGAATAAAAAATACACGCACAGAAAAAAAACATACACACAGAATAAAAACACACAGAATAAAACATACAGAAACAGAGAATGAAACATGCACAGACAGAATAAAAAAATACACGGAATAAAACACACAGAATAAAAGTACACACACACAGAATAAAACATACAAACACAGATAATTAAACATACACAGAATAAAACATACACACATAATAAAACACACACAGAATAAAAGTACACACACAGAATAAAACATACACACACGGAATAAAAGTACACACACAGAATAAAACGTACAAACACAGATAATTAAACATACACACACGGAATAAAACAAGTTAGACTTCATCCTGGTCTCTTGGGTTCTCACGTGGGCTAGATGAAATATCATAGATACAAGTTGGCCAACGGTCAAAATCGGTGACGATTTGCTGAACAGGACCCTGGGTTGACAAGCCTCACATGAGCACGTGGTGTGATGTCACACATCGTCACTCGGGAGACAAAGGCGGTCGGGCGTGGAGCTGTTAGCCCCTCGTGTGCCATACCGACCTTCATAGGTGCTCGTTAAGAGCACTTAGCCCACAAGTCTGTTCAAGGCTATAGGGGGGGGGGCGGATCTTTGGCTTTATTTGTCTCTTACTTTCCAGAATGTCTTGTAATCTGGAGAACAAGCTGATCCCAGAGTTTGCAGGAATTCACTCATTGGCATGCGCAATAGTTACGAAGCAGATATGATGTGTTTGGGTGCAACTGACTGGATATTTTCGGGAAAAAATTCATGAATATGGACTGCATGAGGGTTTAATGATACATAGATTAATACGGTATAACGTAGCATAGCAAACTGTGGGAGACTGAAGTTTAGGTGCATATGTGACATCTATAGAAAATATGCAGTTGCAACATCGAACCGCATGCAATGCTTTTTTCATATTTCAAGTTGCTTCTCCAGCCACTAGAGGCAGATATACTCTTGAACCACAACTAGAAATTGTAGCAAGTCATGGAATTCATAAAGTCACGTAGAAGGGAAACAACAATAAAAATAATACATTTGTATTATTTTATTATTTCCCTTCTACGTGACTTTCGTGACTGCAGGGATTCATATTCTTGGTTCTTTCGGTAAAGTCACGTAGAAGGGAAACAACAATAAAAATAATACATTTGTATTATTTTATTCTTTCCCTTCTACGTGACTTTACCGAAAGAACCAAGAATATGAATCCCTGCAGTCACGAAAGCTTTAAATCAAAAGTCATGGAATGTTAACAGTGGTGGTGGCGCGGACTGTAATGTTCCTTGTGCTGTGGTGTGGAAAGGGAATCCGTACCGCTTTGATCGCAGCCAACAGATCCCCAAGTTTTTGGAGATCAGTCACTTTGAGCGTCACTTCCTTTGCGACCGATGCATTGTTCCAGAATTTGCTATCAAACAGTATGGCTAGCTCGCCAGCACTAATCTTGTTCAGCGTGGCTGCCTGTAAAAAGAAACATCACAACAAGGGTGGTTTTACTTCAAGATCGTCCATGGCCTCACCACTCTCGCCTGTCTCTCCACTACCATCTCACACTTCTCACCACAAATGCATTCCCCTATCTCTCCCCTCTCATCGCGCCTCACGCTCCTCGTCTTCACGCACTCTCCTACCTCTCCCCTCCCATCTCACTCTCCTCCCAACAAACATGGTCTCCTACCTTGTCCCTCTCATCTCACTCTCCTCCACGGACTCCCCTACCTCCCCCACTCGTCTCACTCTACTCCCTTCCAAGCACTCCCCTACACCTCCCCTCTCATCTCACTCTACTCCCCTCCACGGACTCCCCTACCTACCCCACTCATCTCACGCCACTCACCTCCACGTACTCCCCTGCCTCTCGCCCAGCGGCACACATGCAAACAGATTTTTTTGTGTGTCTTATCCAATTAGTTGCGTAGTCAACCCGCTAATTGGTATAGTGATTAACAGAGGTGGGACAAAGTCATTGTTATGCAAGTCCAAGTCGAGTCGCAAGTCATCAAATTCATGACTCGAGTCTGACTCGAGTCCAAGTCACATGACTCGAGTCCACATCTCATAGGTGGGACAAAGTCATTGTTATGCAAGTCCAAGTCGAGTCGCAAGTCATCAAATTCATGACTCGAGTCTGACTCGAGTCCAAGTCACATGACTCGAGTCCACACCTCTGGTGATTAATTCATCACTTCATCAAATAGGCCAACTCAAGCATAACGAAAGCACTTTTGTCGATATTAGAAAACTAGCATTTGTGCAAATTAGGTATTTTCTTTAGAGAGTGTAACATGTGTTCACAGTTGTTTGGCAGAGTACAAACAGCAAGTGGTTTTCCACTGGCGATTCGCCTTGACGAGCTGGAACCAAAACCACACCAGCCTCACAGCTTCTAAATATGCCTGGGGGCCCAGGAGGGGGACATGTGTGGGCGTCTAATGACAGCCCATTGCATGCGATGTCAAACAAAGACTGCAATTTAAACAACTCACACGGCTTAAATATGAGGATGTAGGTATACATTTAAGTGTTTCTTTTTTTTTAAGTCTCTTTTTTTAAACGTTCTCTTTTTGGGCCCCTCCCTAATGTTATATCCTGGCAGAACAATAGTTTTTTTGCCACAATAATAACAAGATTGAGCAAATAATGGGTAAACACATTGTTCCCATTCAGGTGTCTATGAATTGAAAAATGCCAGTATGATCAATGATAAACGTTGTTCGCCTCACATTTCCTGGAGCAGAGTGCTGGTACAGTGGTGAGTGCACAGCACAATTAACCCGGCTACCTGAGTTTGATTCCTGATACCTGAATGGGTTCTGGTTCCTCATTACACCAATCCACACTGACCAGCATGGTGAAGTATGGTAACCCCCCTCCCTCTATGACCAAATTGGTTGTAATTTAATGTACAGTTCTTCATAAATACAAGGCTCGGTGAAAGCCTCCTCACGCCTTTCAGTGACGGGGGTTATATTTTTTTCCGGATTTCAACTTGCAAGCTAATGCACTTGTTATTTTACTATTATCCCTTCAAAACGATATCCAGGCATGCCTGGCTTCTCAACAAAACTGCCTGTCCTTATTTTTTGTCGAGCCTATTGGCGGAAGGGAAACAACACAAATAAAATAATTCTATAGTTTCCCTTGCGATTGACCTATAGGTTGTGCCAGATATATAGTAACACGATTATACTGCTGTATTTATATAAAAAAGCCTCAATGTATCCCATAACGCCATCTCAAGAAGGGTCCTCCATTGGAGATGAGACATATAACGAATCTTCTCATAAGCCAAACGTTGCAACGAACACTTTACCAATAGCATATATCCATACAAGTGTAGTGACAAAGAATTGGTCACTAAGTAGCATAGCGCTGGCTGCTGGCAGGGAAGGGGATCTGCAGCTTACAGCAGCCCTGACTGACAGCAGGTCACGTGATAGACCCGAGAGGGATCTAGGGGAAAGGTTACGGAAGGGGCACACCAAGAACCCGCTAGTAGGTTCCAGAAGGGGGGCGTGGCCAGGGGCGGAGCCAGGCCACGCTGGCAGTATAAGAGGGGCCCCGGGAGGGGAGCTCGGGGCTGTCGTGTGGAGTGGGGTCCCCGTCGTGCTGCTGGAGTCTTCACCATCTCGGCGTCGCCAGTCAGGCAGTCTACCAGCTGTCCTGACTGGGAACCGTAGTTACTAAATGTTAACTGGCAGGCCGTGTTAATAAACAGAGCGCCTCCTACTCTTAGTGTCTCTGAGACTGTCACTACACATGTCTGGTAAATAGAGCTAAAAGCGAGTGATTGGTGTGCATTTAAACGATGTTTCATGAGAGCGATGAAATTGAAAATTGGCAAATAAATATAGAGTTGAGTCTATGCTTGTAGCAAACCAATCAAAACAGTACCCGCCAAATTCAACTCCGCTTTGCTTCTGATGCCTGATGAGATCAGGCACCTTTGGAGAATTGCAAGAAAAAATAAAATATAGCTTTCTTACATTCAGGCAGGCGAACTGGCCTGGGGTGTATGTCATCAGAACATTTGCCGTGATGGAGCCTCCATTGATGACAGTATCCAGAGGGGCCCTTGAGGAAAAAGTCATACGTGTCAGCACATTACTTGACCAGTGTCTCCCATGTGCATAGACCAACCTACAGTAAACACACAGACATTTTTTGAGGGGGTTTTTTCCCCCCAAATGTATTCATATTTTGCCACTGAGTCAGACCATGAATCAATTTTGGATCTCTCGCACAGCAGTGCAACCCCTAACGTGAGAGATTGGTGAACGGAAGTAGCTATCACAGAGCTAGTTCAGAGATCCCTTCAAGTGACATCTGATCCACACAGAGGGAAGGAAGCACTGTGCCACAGTCTGTACATATGAAAGCAATAATGTTTATGTCCCTGATAGATACATGCTTGTTTGCTTTTTAATCATTCTCAGGGTTGGAATGTATCCACATTAAGTCATTGGTGACTGGGCTGAGACCATCAGTTGAGAAGACGGTTTTAACTACAAATGGCTGCCTGGATTCCAACCCAGGTTTTCAAAAGTGCCAGCTCAGCACTCTAGCCACTGAGCTACCCTGCCACCTATGTATGTTTTTTTTTTAATTTCTGTGATTTAGTTTTGTAATGTACACTAATTTAATTATACAAGCATAATAACTACTTTCTTCAAACTGATGGTGAAATAATGAAATAAATGTACTTCTGACCTGTAATGTCACGTAATATATTTCAATATATTTAAGTCGCATCAGCTCATTTGGCCTTCCAAACGTATGTTAACCGCAAATTTGATTTCAAAACAAAAACCAGCTCAATTCCAGTTTCACCCATTTGGGAGCTCATCAACAGTCGGAAGCAGTAAATGAGTACTGCTGGTTTTACCTGATGTTATTGGTGAGAGCACTCCCTTTGCACCAAGGGTAGTCACACGCATCATGGCTCATAAGAGGCCCCCCTCTGAAGGGTGTTTGGCAGACTTCATCACGCTGGCCAGACGTCTTGGAAGAGGCGGCCGAAACCACACGATGCCCAACCACACCCGACCTGCCTGCCATTCGACTCATCTCCACGCGTGTACCCATTTAAAAGAAGCTCGTTGTTTCAACTGGTCCAGTGTGCTAACGATTTACACTACGACAGCATCCCCAAAACAACGTGCACTGCCCAAAGTAGCTTTTGCTGACGCGTGTCCTGGAACGAGGCACTTTAGGGTTTACTCACGGGTTGTTCTCAGGGAGGTTGCAGTCGACTTTTTCTTGTGAGCGTGGCAAAACAAATTAAACGACACAAGAAACATCCCAGTGTTAATACGCTGTCTCTAAAATGCCATGCAATGACACAGTGTTTTTTCTTCTTGGTTCTTTCGGTAAAGTCACGTAGAAGGGAAGTAATAAAATAATAAAATTAAAACATAATAAAATAATAATGTTTTAATAAATAAAACATAATAAAATAATTATGTTTTATTTTTATTATTTTATTACTTCCCTTCTACGTGACTTTACCGAAATAACCACGTAGAAGGGAAGTAATAAAATAATAATAAAACATAATAAAATAATTATGTTTTATTTTTATAATTGTATTACTTCCCTTCTACGTGACTTTACCGAAAGAACCAAGAAGATGAATCCCTGCAGTCACGAAAGTTTTAAATCGAGTGTTTTTTGTTTGTTTAATATCCATCGTAAAAACATGCGACTGCAACATGTGTTCTCTTACCAGTGGCAGGAGTCTGTGAACAATAAGAAAAAAAATCTATCAGGTGTGTTTGTGCGATTATAAAACACTACACTGCATGGAATGCAAAGCAAGTCACTGCACGCGTTCTAATTCAGGGGTAGGAAATCTGCAGCTGCAGAGCCGCATGCAGCTCTTTAAGGACTGCTGCTTCGTCACATTATTAATTCAGGACCATCGTCTCGTATTCACGTAGAATTGCGGCTTGTAAAATATTGAGGTTGCTTTTTTTTACCAAATTCGAAAAAATGGCACTCAGCCCAGAGGACGCCAAAAGGCGTACACCGTTTGAGACTAGGCTCGAAAGAAAGCTATCTCTGGTGTGGACCAATCGGTTTCAAAGACAATGCATTCTGGCCGCAAGTATTGTGGTTAATGGAGACATGATTCCTTGTTAAAGGTTTCATTTTGGTGTTTTAACATCTTAACACCTGTTTTGTTGCCAGAAAAAAAGGGGACAACCCATCATCACAAGAGGGTGCGGTTTACATTCTAAAATATACATAAACAAATTTGCGCTCTGCAGCTTGCGATTCTCTCAACCAGTTTTTTTTTTACTTGGGGCGCACGCACTCCCTGGGAGTGCGAGATGCCCTTTCTGACAACCAAAGGGGTTGCAAGCTGCAGCAAAGGTTAAGCACCACTGCTGTAAACCAACGATGCCACAGGGCACTCGATGCAACGTCTTAAAAACTGAGCCACACGATTCCGCACCCACTCGCTGAGACGTGACCATACACGAGCATCACAGAAAACACAGAAATGTTCAGAGCCAGACATAGTCAACACAAGGGTGGTGAGTGAGAGGGTCAAGACACACAATGGTCACATAGATGCACACACGGTAATACATTAGAGGGATACGTGCGAAAATTTGCGATATTTAACAGTAAAGTTTGATGGGAAGGGGGTTAACTGTGAGCTCAATTAAAGGATATTACACAACACGCTAAGATAGTCCTTATATTATATCTGAGGAATGCTGAGCAATGTGTTATTGCGGTGTGTTATTGCTGATCGTGTTTGTATTATTGTATGTGCTGTAGTTTAGTGATTGCCATGACAGACATGATAAACCATAAAACATACCACTAAACATTGCACAGCATACCTCAAATGTATTCTCATACTATAACCACAATTGAATAAATTAATATGTAGGAAACACTGCAAGTTCGACCCTTAGAGGCAATTCTACTGTTGTACTTAAACGTTTGTCTGTGCATCTCCCTTTGTTTTTGCATCTCAATTTCACCATATCTTGCAAGAAATGGGGCGGGGGGGGGTGCTAAACATATGCCTCCCGTAGTCTTTTGCAACTATTTATATTACATACAACTGTTTATTAAGTAATACGTTTCATTTTAACGCATCAGAACATGCGTTGACATCCCAACTCAAAAGACAGATCGTTAAAAAGAACTTTGCAAAATTCTTAAGAGTGTGGAATACCTGCCCAGTGATGCCAGTGGGACCTGTTGAAGCAAAAAAAACAAAGCGTAACACGGTTCACAATTAATACGCGCGCAAGCCATAAGCAATTCCATTCAGGAATTGTTCATTTCGTAACTATATCATTGTTGTAATTGTTGTTATTTTTCCGAGTCAGCTTTACCTTGCAGCAGCAAGAGGGCGACCAGAAGCCGAGCGATCATCCAAGCGCCGTTTCGCTCCATACCTGCGTGGCCCATGAGATAGAGAGAGATATAGATAGATACTGAAAATCGTTCTTTTTTTCTCTCATTTTTTAAATATTTTTTACAGCACAGATTTAAAAAAAACAGAACCAAGATAACAAAGGCTCGAGTGACTCTCAACGGGGAACCTCGTTGCGATTAAGATAAGCAAGATACGCAGAGACAATGGAATAAAACATTTTAAGGAGATTAGAAATTTAAAAGAAGGAAGGAGCAGAGAGTTTCGGAAGCTAGCGACGGGTGGACAGAAGGGGCCCAAATCTTCCCATAAACATTCAGCAGTCCATGCGAGACAGCTCTAATATGTTTGAGTATGAACGCCCTCGTGACAATGTGAGAAAGAACATGACATTTTAAATGTAATAATAGCCAAATCTTTTGAGCACTGAAGAAAAAATTAAATCGTGTACATGGGACATATTTTTGTACTCTTCAATCAGACCAGCAAGAGGGTCACATAACTTCCTGTTCACCACTGCATTTATGTTTGAAACATTTCTTTTTTGCAACCATCTTTAGTGGGTTTTTCTTCGTAACTTTGTTATTTGGCAGCAAAGTCGCGGACAAGTGTACCCATGATTATGATGAATGCACTGACATTTTATCAATTTAAAACTGAATTAAATATTATATTCAGATAACTAAAGAGGGCATGAATGACTCAAATTAAGTTTTCAAACTAGAGTCATCTCAAACTAGAATTTAGCAGTGAAATTTTGTTTCTTCGGGTTTGTTGTGTATGTTGTCTATCATGTATCGTGTCTGAACAATTCGTCTGCAATCGATTTCTAACTGAATACTTATCTGAATTAGTGCATGGAAGGCATGATATTAGTGATGACGTATAAAAATGTGGAACTCCAGTAGGTGCAGCACTTGAGACCTGGTGCCAGTGTTTAACAAATACCAGGTTTCCAATTAACTTGTTTAATTATTGTAACTACTGTATCAGTTTTAATGCTTATCCTATATAGCTCGCTGGTGTGTTTTCAGGTGGTACCGTTTGTTTTTGAGATGACATTACAACATCAGAGCTATTGAGTTTTGTTTTTGTTTATTCGATTAATGGGGTTTTTTTGTAGAATTAAATATGACTCGTAAAAATGTATACGACCTCCCAAAAAAATCCAACTCGCAAACAAGATAACACGTGTAAAGATCCATCATATTTTGTCGAAGAAATTTGTTTATGATGTAGTTAATAGTATTTAAAGTTGAAATACGCTGCACAAGATTAATTCCCTTCAATAATAATTATGATTGGGAAGCCATTGTAAAAAATAAAACACGTAAACCACATTACACAATGCAAGTGGTGGCCAAGAAAGAGAAATAATTCCATGTTGTAAAACCTTGAGTTTTATGTTAGTAAGTTGAACTTCTTTCGCACCGTATGTAGCCAACCGTGCTAATCGGAGGTGCAGGGGAAGGACAATAAACTAAACACATTGAACCGAGACGTGTCTCCTGCTTCCAAATAAAAGGCAAGTTATGGTTTGAATAAATAGACGGCTGATTATACTTGAGTGACATTTCTTTTTGAGTGTTTCTGCAGCAGGAGCAAAATCTGTAGTTACGGATAGGGCAGTAACTGCAGGGGAGGTGCAAGCTCAGAATTTCAGAGAAAGCTCAAATAGCGTGATGTTGCCTCTTGATGAAAGTAAGTAGAGCTTGCACAGGACACATTTCCAGAAGAGATGACGGCCGTTGGTCAAAACTGGCGACAGGGTGCAGCCAAAGAAGGAGAGGCACGTTTGAAAGTACGACCAACGGAGAGATGCAGCGATGGGATCAGGTCGTGCGGAGGAGTGAGATGGACCGTGTCATCACGAGACCGTGAGGGACGGTGACAACTTCAAGGGAGCTTTTTCCAGCAGTGGCTAGAGCATGTATGATGATAAAAACAAGTTATCCCAATTCGATTAAAAAATATCGATTACTTTCAGGTCTCGGTTTTCCCCGTCTTGCTGGCATTGTTCCTGCTCTAACTTGTCCATCCACTTTCATACCCCTCAATTAGCGTACACGTACATTTAGCAGAGGTGTGGACTCGAGTCATGTGACTTGGACTCGAGTCAGACTCGAGTCATGAATTTGATGACTTGCGACTCGACTTGGACTTGCATAACAATGACTTTGTCCCACCTCTGAGATGTGGACTCGAGTCATGTGACTTGGACTCGAGTCAGACTCGAGTCATGAATTTGATGACTTGCGACTCGACTTGGACTTGCATAACAATGACTTTGTCCCACCTCTGACATTTAGTATAACGATTGCATTGAATCCCCATCGCTCGTAAATCATGGATCCTTGCACGAATAACTCGATGCATGTTTCGAGAGCAGAAAACGTTTATTTTAATTAGTGAATTGATGCGTCGTTACATATTTAATTAGTACCCGTGCTTTTTAATACGAAATATTATTTGAAATACTAAAAAATGCATTGTTGTTGTAATGCATGTTTTAAAAGCATATTGTTTATTCTTTATTTGAAAATATAATGTATTTTTCCTTTTTGTTTTTGAAATCCATAGACCAAGTTTGAATTTTAAAAAAATCATGAAAAGACTTGGCAATAACTCTTTGTATCGGTTTTTTATTAGACCCGTTTTTGAATTCTTTCCAGCCACACAGAGCTAATGTTGACATTTCATCGCATGTTGCGTTTTCCCATAATTGCCTCCATCTGCCTAAGCACTTTTAATTGTAGAAATTTCATCATCTTTCTTGTATTTTTTTCACGTGAAATTAACTTTCCTTACTTAGCCTTTTTGATTTAAATAGTTATTCAATGTTGTCTACATAAGTTCACTTTCAACTGTTGTAAAATATTCTGTGCATGTAAAAATGTGTTAATGTAACCCAGGTTGCCCCAGCCAAAGAGAAACTGTGTAATGCACACTGCTGGAGTTGTTTATTATGATGGTTAAACAAAGTATACTGGTGTCATGGATCATGTCAAATCGACAAAATATGCAACTAACATATCAATACAAACCATTTGAAATGCCCTGCAATTACGCAAACAGATGCTTACACATTTCCCTTATCTCAAATAAAATAATACGTGAATCTATCATGAGCATGACATGTCCAGCGACGTCTTACCTGCAGTTCACACCTGCCCAGTATGTCAAGGGCCTCCCATCTGACTTGCTATTTATGTGCTCGGAATAGGAATATGCACGGATACGAGCAGATGTTGAGGTGTGGCTTGTCCCTTCCCGCTGATGTAATATCGTGTAGATTCACGGCTAAATACCTGCCGTGCCCTGAAAGTGCAGATTACCGAAATCCTTGTGCATATCCCCTTTACATAGCTGCCAGGGGAAACGAATATTGGCCATTGTGCGAAAAGAATAGGCTTTAAACTTAGATTATATTAAAAGTTGACCACAGCCACCAAGTATATTCAATGTGTATTAGTACAGGGAAAGCGCTGTTATTGATGCAATGCTGAATGATGGTATCTCCACGCTGTGTAGGTCATGGTGGTTATTTATTTATAGCGCACCACACTAGTTCCTGCTGATTATTGAAGATAGGCAGCAAAGACACGGGGACATATACGTACAGCAAATTGTGTGCTTCTGTTTACGTTTCTCCACTGCGAAATCCTGGTATGCATGTCTCAACCCTGCTAACAATGCAATATCTTACGATATTAGATGCAGTGTGTGTGCTTTGGTTCTCGTGACTGAAAATCACGGTTTGATGAGTTTGTTCAACACCTGCTTGCTATGCTATTTTTACATCACTTGTGTGAGTATTGAGATTTTACCTAAGAGATGACCTACTGCAATGAGGGCGCGTTGACATAAATATGTGTCCTTCACCTCTGAAGCCTGAGCTGGCCAGAAATTCCAAAGATATAGTGAGGTAAATCTGTGGTACTATGATCACAAAACGGCACATCGGCGCATACGCTAATGCCATAACATTAACAAGTAAAATCGACGAGTAAAACAAATCCAATTGCATTGATTGTACCTGATATAATTACTGAGTTTTAGGTCATGCCTGTGAGAATCCAAATTGGTTTTATATGTTGACATACGCGAGCTACGCCGCAGCAACAACTAAAACCTGCGCAGTGATTTTATCAGGTACAATCGATGATTTGTTTTTACTTTGCTGTCAGCGGTGTCATTGAAGTGAAATAGGGAGGAATTAATTATAATAAAAATGCGATTATTTGCTATTAGACCTCAATGACACCACTGACAGCGTGGTGGAAAAAAGTGGAGGTATTTTCACCTGTTGCAAGGTACATCGGCAAGGAGCATAAACCATCTCGCAAACTCCAGCGGCTTCCGGCTAGCCATCAAACAAAGATAGTCACTGCATTGCGAGCTTTCAGAAGCACTTCTACGGCCGTCCTGGGCCTTCCCCACCTGCACCAAACTGCAGTGACCAGTGTGCTGAAGTACGATCACACTTCACCATCCCAGTCGAGTGTGACCTTTCTTAAAGGTTGGCTCATCCCGTACTTGACTCTGGAAATAACGCTGGGAGGCGGTGGGGGCTCACGCCCACCATGCAACACGACGCTCAAAGACCACCGCGACCCACGCAGCAGCGTGATTGGATTTAGAGCCGTGCATCGTAATCGTCACATACCATACGCAAATACTCTAAATGAAGTGCCTTAACAGTGCTAAAATACAATTACCTTATTGCGACCAGTGCTCCAGTTAAACCGTTGGTAGGTTAACAAAAACTATTGCCCACTGTTTAAACACAGTAGCTCTAGAGATATTCATATTTTTTACAAATATTTTTCAATCCACTCCCGGACGAATTCGTCCCCACGCCATGCCAGTGGTGGGGGCCGTTTGACGACACTTCACTATGGCGGTCAGTACGCATTGGTTAAGGTTTAGAGGGGGTTAGGGCCAGTTCAGATGTATGTACACTATGTATGTTGAACTTTTTGAGCGCCGTACATAGCCAACCACGCTAATCGGAGGTGCAGACGTCACCTGCCACTAATGTTGGCCGTGGCTAGGAATCAAACTCAGGTCGCAGACTTCAAAGGTAGGGTTGCTACGTCTGCGGTATAAAACACAGGGACATATGATGTGAAGAAGAATAACTCACAATGCAAGAAGGCAGAGAGTTACATGTTAAATCATTATATTAAGCGGGATATTATTCTTCTTGGTTCTTTCGGTAAAGTCACGTAGAAGGAAAATAATAAAATAATAAAAATTAAACATAATAAAATACAATTCTCACGACGTTTCAGCTACAACGCAAGCACCCGTCCTCAGGTGAAGAACAGATCTGTCGGAAAGACAGCGTCTGAATGAGCACCACCATGCTTGGCAGCGTATATTTAAGCTGGGTTGGAGGGGGGGAAGGGCGCCTTGATAAAGGAATTTGCATATCAAGAGGAATTTAGCATATTTATGGAAAATGCAGATATGGGATTAGTCACTACTTGTGGAATGAGTAGGAGGTGGGGGGGGTCTCAAAGTCATATTATGCCCGTGCATTATGTAGGATTAGCAGCATCAAAGGGAGGGAGTAGGGTTAGCAGTAATAAAGGGAAGGAATTTTAATAGTAAGGAGCTGCAGCAGCTAAACCACCACGTAAAAAACTAAAATATAAACTACATCAGTGTCATCAATTTACTAAATATACTCTCCAATAAGCCGAGCTACTAACAGTAAGTCATACATTACAATTCTATGTCGCAAAAATTATAATATGCCTCCAGCTAAACTTTTTTCTTACATCACACGGGTCTACCCCGTACTATATACTGCCATAGACAAACCCAACATTAAATTATATACTGCATTACTATACACCACCTTAGACTATACATTGTAATATTACACTATGTATTATTCTACCCACCCTACTGTATACCACACTGCTGTATATTCACTATACAATTACGATACTATATATTACCTTATACATTATATTAAACATTACGCTTTTATACTATTTATTATTATGCAATCTGCTATACACTATACCATTGACCGTCGCGTGAAAGGTACTAAGAGGAAGCAACGAAATATGTCAATGGAAGAGCGGTGGTAGGAGACTTGCAGCGGAGAAAAGACTCCATTCCCTGCGGAGAATACAAAAGATATATAGTCAATGCTAGTGAGTGGACTGCGGTCTGAAAGTCACCGTAAACGTGAACACAATCAGTTAAGATCCGAAATGGTTTATTACGTCCTTCCAATGATTGCTGAGCCAGAATCCATCTTCTCAGTTGAAATTGTCTCTGTGTTTGTATATGTGGAGCGCCTCATGAACGAATCTCTCATGGTAGCCAGATGGCTTGCAGAGAACCTCTCTCTACATAATGCACGGGCATAATATGACTTTGAGACCCCCCCCCACCTCCTACGCATTCCAAAAGTAGTGACTAATCCCATATCTGCATTTTTCACAAATATGCTAAATTCCTCTTGATATGCAAATTTCTTTGTCAAGGCGCCCTTCCCCCTCTAACCCAGCTTAAATATATGCTGCCAATCTTGGTGGTGCTAATTCAGACGCTGTCTTTCCGACAGACCTGTTCTTCACCTGAGGACGGCTGCTTGCGTTGTGGCCGAAACGTCGTGAGAATTATTTTATTATGTATTATTATTATTCTATTATTTCCCTTCTACGTGACTTTACCGAAAGAACCAAAAAGATGAATCCCTGCAGTCACGAAAGCTTTAAATCGGGATATTATTATTAAACTGACAAAACCCGGGATTTCCATGTCCCTGGGTGCCTTAGAGATTTCCGAGGACAAGTTCCCTCAAAAATAGGACGTGTTTGGAAATCCACGGCAGCTCTTTTCATAATACAGCGTGCATCCGACTGTGCTACGGCTGCACCCCGTATCAGGTGCAAATGTCATCCAAATTGAAGGTCACACACGACTGGCCAGAAGCCAAATGACTAAAATCAAATGTAAGAGATTGCTGCAGGCATTGCTCATTGCATGACTATCCATCAATCGAATAAGAACGAGACGATGGAACTAAATGCTCCTGGGGGATGTAGTGAGATGGAAGCAGAATTGAAAGAATATGCCTGCGTTGTGAATCGATGCATCGTATCTATCAACATGCCATACGATCATCAATTGTTGGATTTTCTCACGGAACGTTGTTCTACGTGATAGGGGCGTGGAGTTGTGGTGTTGGTGGTGAGCGCACTGCACTTTAAATCTGGCGACCTGTGAGTTTCGTTCTGGGCCATGGCAAACATCGGTGTTGAGCGATATCCGCACCACTCCTCGGCCCCCACGCCCTTCGCCAACCCGCACTGCAACCTACAAGACTGACTCATCATCCAGCAGTGGAACTAACAAAGGACTGGAAGATTAAGTTGTATTATGTGTAATTAATACAGTGCAAAGGTGAAAGACTGGTTTAGAATGGATGGTTCTCTCAGCCTATTTATACCCCCCCCTCGCCCTCCATTAGACGTGATTGACACAAAAATCCCTTTACAAACTCCCTTTCAGGGTGTGCTCGCTCTCTAATCTCTTTGCGTTGGCGTCGGTATGCAGGATCGGGTGAAGCTCCACCACTTGCTAGGAAGTCAAGAGTGGTTATGCGATCTGGAAATTAGAAAACTGCCGCGGGAATGATGGAGATTATATCACTGACTCTGGATGAGTACACAGAGATTCAAGAATTAATTGCTGGCAGCACTCCCGCAGAATAGCGCATCGCCCTGGATTCGAGAACAGCTGGCAGAAGCCGATATCGCAGAGCGTTTTCTGAGATCCCCTCAAGTTACCTCTTCCAACCACATTACGAAGGGGTGCACCTTCGTCCATACACTTCGACAGAGAAATATTCCTCAAAAGGAAGTCAAACAATGTATTATAAAAGTCCGTCAAGTAAATTATAAGAGCCTTCAGAAGGCCTGAATCAAAAAGGTATAGAAAGTGGACTCCCCCCCGCTCCACCCAGATGTGGGGGTACAAAGTTGATCCAACAGGTTTCCAGAAATTGTTGACCCCCCAAAAAATGTTAACTCCCCTCCCCCCCCCCCAAAAAAAAAAGAAATGTATTCTGTAGACATATATACCGACACACTTTCTATAACTTTTTGATTCAGGCAATAGAGTCCAAATTTATTTTGTAGGCATATATGCCGACACACTTTCTATAACTTTTTGATTCAGGCAATAGAGTCCAAATTTATTTTGTAGGCATATATGCCTACGCCCCCCCCTCCACTATTTAGGCATGTCTCAGTGTCTGTCTGTCTGGTTGGTTTGGTTTGGTCAGGGCTGCTGGTAAAGAGGTGTTGCTCATTTTAAAGAGTACTGCGCATCAGTACTAGGGAGTAATATACCTTCACAGAATGTTGTTTACATTTATCTTTGCATCTAATGAACTCTGAGGTACAACCCAGTAGTATCTGAGGAGTTAGAATAAGGTGGCCGTTGGCCTCCGAAATTCTAGCTATTTTAAACTTTTCAGAGCTGGAATGAAATAGACAAAACAAAATGAATTGTTGCACAGAGAGTGGCATCTCAGCTGAGATCATAAACTCACGACACACTTGTCAATCCGGTTTCACCTCATGGCCGAGTATTTGCAAGTTCGCAACTTGTTGCAGTTGCAGGGGTTCACGGTTCGAATTTACGGCAGCCCCCGTAATTAATACTGCCGGTGTATAAACAGTAAATATACGCATCCGTCCGCTTCACAGTGAAACCTTAACAAGCCCATGAATTCATACACAACGGTAGGCCATTGTGTGCTGGCGTCATGGTCCAAATTTACCAAGTAAAAAAAAAATACCCGAAAATTATTAATTTGGGATTACACATATCAAACGACACCCCCCCCCTCCACTACGAAAACCTGGCAGGATCCTCCTGAAAAGAGTAACGAGACTCGCGACGGCTTTCCTGGGTGAACAAGCGGTATAAAACAATATTAATCACAGGTGGCTCAAACCCGCATTTGAATCCAGAATCTCAGTAGTATTGACCTGGTAATCGGCTTCATGAGAAACGGGACTGCCTACTGAAACATATGAATGATAATTGGTTGTAATGCATTGGCTGCTATTTATTTTACGAGAATTTCGGCGTCTAACGGCCGCCTTATTCTCACTCCTGCGAAGAGATTCTTAGCGTTTGTGCCTTGCCCGTCGGCTCCACTGATATCCCCCCCCCCTCCATATGTGTAGATACTACTGACTCGAAGATATATAGGATGTGTAGGCATGTATGCCTACACAATAATTTTTTTTGGGGGGTCGATAGTTGTTGTAAACCTGCTGGATAAACTTTCTACCCCCACATCTGGGGGGGGGAAGCCACTTTACGTAACTTTTTGATTCAGGCCTTCTAAAAGGCTCTTATTATTTAGTTTACGGTCAAACGGAATGCCGGGCTTCAATAATAGATTTTTAAAATGCAGGCCATCGTTGAGGTAATTTTCATACTTGAGAAATGAACTCACGCTATGGCATACCATTATGAAAGCTTAATTTTTACCGTGTTGACGTTGAACACATGTTATACCTGTGGAAGGTCATCTACATCCATTGAAGGTCAGTGACCATGGAGCAAACATTCTAAAGCATTTACTTATTGATCTCAAATTAATTACTGAACTTACTCGAAATTACTCGAATGAATAACACATTAATGAATTGTTACAACGTTTAAGCTGTATAAAGTTCAAGGCTTTCTATGTTTCACGAGTGAAGTTTAGAATGAAACAAATACTGCGACTCATGGGCTGGCAACTACCTGCTCACGCCTCTGCTGGTGAAAAGGCCTCCAGCCCGCATTATCTAGACAGGTTGCAAGCGGGGGGGCATACTCCACCACACGTTGTCCTACAGCATTGAGACCTGCAGTGCGAACCACTGTGTTGTCCCCATTTCTACTGCTGCGTGGACAAAGGCGAAAGCATTTGAAAAATCTTCACCATCGTTTCAACTGACATGCCAGAAGATTTAATATCGAAACGGTGACAAATGTAATGCAAGTCCACTGCTCTCAGTTACCCTATATTCTCTGGCTACTCATTATTGTAAGCCCAAAAAATGTATGTTCTGATTTGTTTATGAATTTCAGCGCAACTTAGATATGCGAGATTTATTATATGTCTCATGTCTTGCCTCACGGCAGATGTGGAGCATATGCACACAGGAAGTTCCTGATTTTTTATGCTATTTTTTGTCACGTGACCAGGAAGTTACGATGTTAGATTTTCAGTGAACCACGCGGGCATCGGCCATCTTACTCATAATTCAAGATGGCGGCACGCATCGCATCTCAGTGAGACCACAGCCGCACTTGTCCATTGTGGGAGCTTAAGAAGCATTGTCTTTTTACTATCTCGGCCTCGCTGTGCGCTGCGTTGCACCGCTAGTCGAGTAGATAACCTTGCGTTCAATAAACCCTCGGAGCCAGGATGAACGTCCAACTCCAATCGTCATTTATTAATTGTAACAAGGTAAAACTGGTGAGAAAACACAGATACAGCATCTGTTATAATCCGGAAACACCAACACAATTAACACCACAGCCTCAGAACATTGTCTTAGATAACAATAGGTCCGTCCAGGATCTATAGGTCCGTCCAGGATCTATTGTTATCTAAGACAATGTTCTGATGCTGTGGTGTTAATTGTGTTAATGTTTCCGGATTATAACAGATACTGTATCTGTGTTTTCTCACCAGTTTTACCTTGTTACAATTAATAAATGACGATTGGAGTTGGACGTTCATCCTGGCTCCGAGGGTTTATTGAACGCAAGGTTATCTACTCGACTAGCGGTGCAACGCAGCGCACAGCGAGGCCGAGATATCTCAAGTTTGATATATAACACAATTTGTAATTACATAGCATCTAAATACAACTGTATCTTCGTAACAGTGATGATGTTGATGGGATAATGTGTTACATATTCTTTTTCGTCATGTCTCCTGTCCAACCTATATGGTTCAACCTATATACAGGGTGCTTCAGAAATATGTTAACACTTCAGAGAATTTGCAACAATACCACAATAAATGTGCCTCCGGGCTCTGGAGACCACCTTAAAAAAAATTCCAGGCATGTGTTGACAATGATGGCGAACAAGTGGAGACTCTTTGACTTGTTGAAGCTATTGTGATACATTTGTTATCATGTTAAGGTGTATTGTCTGTTATTTTTCCATTAAAAACGATAGTCCCATATAAGTGTTAACTTTTTTTTAAGCACCCTGTATTTAAAGAACAAAACAGGAGGACTTCTTAAAAAATCTGGCTGTCGCCTGATGAAGCTAGTTGTAATTACTGGAGAAACGTCGCACTAATATTGTAAATGTTGTAGCTTGGCTGTCCAACACACCGGTTAGTGCTGTACTAGTGTAGTGACATTTAATGAGTCACTGTAGCGCGTGCCGCTGGGAGATTGATAGCCAATGGGATTAGGGATAGCAGCCCGCTCTACCAGTTGGACCTGTGGGCTAAGCCTTCTGGGGGATCCAGAGGGGTGCGTGGCCGAGGACGGAGTCTGGCCACGCTGGAGAGAATAAAAGGCGAGCTCCGACTCACAGTCGACCTGCTGCCATCGGGAATGGGACTCGTCGTGCTGGGGGCGTCGTGGTCTTCGCCTCGTCAAGCTGTGGGTCTGGAAGCATGTTGGCTCTCCCGACCCGGTATGGAGTTATCCCCTATGGCTGTGAGAGCCGGAATAAACGAGAGGGATAACGCCTCCTACTAGTGTTTCTGATTTAGTACACTACACTAGTAACGAATTGGCATGCTCTTTTCACGTGACAACCCTTACTAATTGGCTGTGTCGGGTGCTAGGGGGTTTAACGACACATTTATATATCTACGCGATCTAACCCAAAAAAACCTGCATCATCGACTATATGGTCTTTTCCCAATATTCTGCACATGCCACCGCCTCTGGTGTTGGCATTGCGGTTCTACAGGGGATCTCAGGAGATGCTCCATGGTTTGCTTCTCCTGACAAGCACATTGGTCGGTTGTGTAGAAGCCCCTCCCCCCTTGATTTCATAGGACACTAGAAAAAGTGCCTCGAGACTGTCCTAGTGAAATCATTGGTGGCCAAGTGGCCACCATGTCAGAGCATTTGAGATAGCACTGCTGGCATCGTGGGTAGTCGGCCAAAAAACAAGATGGGCTCTCAAGTTTCGCGAAATGCTGGTCTCAATCCACCACAATATGAATCCAGCTCTCAGGATTATAAAATACAGTATCGGATTACCTGCCACGCAAGCAGAGAGTGTGGAAATATGCGCACCATGGTGTGTGCAAGAATACAATTGTCACTTTAAGGGGGTCGATCCACTTATGTAGACCATTCTGTAACACCGTCCTTGCAAGGGTACCGGATTGACACTGTATCGTGAAGTGACGCCGATAGCACGATTAGAATAAATCTGGGTAAACAAACTAAAGTAATGCAAACACTTTTTTAAATGCCAGTGAACATAAACACCCACGTTATTTCCTTGTATGGCCACATAGCTCAGCCCGTTTGCATTTTTTCACCGCACGATTTAGTGATAGAGTTGTAAGAGACAAGCCCGTGGCCAACAACCTATGACAGCTACGATAATACAGATGCTTCATGAAACAAAACATAAAATTCCAGGGCTCGCCCAATGTTTGGGGCCAGTGCTGCATGATTTCAGCAAGCACGAATTAAAACTGTACGCAGGGCAGAGTGGACGGGAAGAAGAGCTGACTGGTTTGGCCAGCCACCCGCACCCAGCCACGTTCGTCATCAGTGCTTGTGTTCATACACGAAAACAAGTAGGTACTTTTATGCTGAGTAGAGCAATTCGCGAAGAAGCTAAGCGGGTATGAGCCTGCATGGTGCTATAATGGGTGACCACCGTGCCCATAAACGAGTGGTAATCGGCATCGTTGATAGCCAAATCCATTGCTCTGTATTCTCTCCACATTCACCAAACCACACCGGTAAGATAACCCACGTAACGTGCATGCTGTGGTGTGGAGACCCAAAAATACAGCAGTAGATTTGACAGATGGGCTGTATGTATAGACCTCTACCGCAAACCACGCAATTACGCAATGCACGGTTGCACACTGCAGCACAAGCCACGGCGTTTGTGTTCACGTAAGCCCCAGCTGCTCGTCTGGAAAGCACACAGCATTGCAGAGATAAGAGGGGATTGTAATATACGCAGGGGATCGCTTGTAGATAAGGTGCGATTAAATCCCCTCAATTCAACCACAGGCCGGATATTAAATGCTCAAGTAGGATAATGCCTATTTCGCGATACATTTGAGCATATGAAACCAACACTGAGTCTGAAGAAGTCACTTTCATGAGGTTCCTCCTTAGTTATTTTCATTTTGGTGATTGATGCACAGTTTTATCACGATTCTGCTATCGGCATTATCGTGTCGTGACACGAAGAGGGCATTCGGATCTCTCACAGAGCAGAGCAATGCAACCCTTCATGTTGTGTAAAACAGTCCGTGGAAGTGGATATCATGAAGCTACCTTTCAGAGCCCTACAGGTGATGACGAGTCCACAATTTCCACCTCCTCTCTGCCACGAAGAGTAATGATCGTTGCACGAATGAAGCCAGATCTCGAATGTGGCCAAATTAATATGGAGAAACACATTTGAAGTGCTTTTTTGCAGTCTTTTGCGAATGGGATGAGTTTATTATCACTCTTTAATTATCACTCTTTAAAGAAACCGCCACTTTTTTCAAATTTTCTTGCTGTGGATTTCACACCTGATGATGATTGCTTGTGTTGCAGTCGAAACGTCGTTTGAATTTTTTTGTTTTATTTTATTATTATTTTATTATTTCCCTTCTACGTGACTTTACCGAAAGAACCAAGAATATGAATCCCTGCAGTCACGAAAGCTTTAAATAAAATAAAAATGTATATATATTCAACGCATATTATCCAAGGTCATTTGAATAAGCCATTGACAACCGATTGAAAACCCACTTGCTCCACACTGGTTCGGTCTTTGGGATTGCTTGGCCATACTTCACCATGCTGGTCAACCGCGGGATGATGATGAAGGGGAGAGATTAGGACCAATTCAGATATCACTCGCTACAATGTACATGTGTATGTTGAACTTTCACACCGTAAGTAGTCAATCGTGCTAATCGGAGGTACTGATGTTAGCCATGGCTACGAATATAATTTTACTCTCCGGGTTCGAATTGCACCTGCTTAAAATAATATTGCCGATTTCTAAATCAGCCATGTATTGAAAGGGGCTTCACTTGATAAAGTTCAGTTTCACAAAGGCAAGTGCTGACAACAGGACTTAAGCACCTCAACGAAGTGCCTGGGCGTTGCCCACTTTTTGTCATGTGGTGGTAATTCCACATTCCACGCTCGGACCGAACTCAGCTACCCCGATGCCCCTGGAATGCCTCATAAGATCAAATATACACAATTATAGCCTGTTGCTATTTTAACACAATATATGAAAGAAGTAGAGTCCACATTCCTATAGTGCTGATCAGGTTGCCTGCAGGATAAGCAGATGGTTTTTAGGTGCTGGTTTAGCCTGCCACCCTCGCCCCCCAATAGAGGAAAATAAAACATATTTTCTTGCTCGTTTTAAACTTAGCAAACTGCTAATTGTAGTTCGTGTAAAACTAGCTGACGTTGCCGTCTTCACAAAGGCGGCTGCTCGTGACTGGAAGCGAGCAGCACAGCAGAGTGTGAGCGTTCGTTAGCCCCGAGAGAACGAGCGATAGCAACGCGCCTCATGCTCAAGGGGTCAGCACCTATTACCCCTGCAGTGAAGCAATTACACCAACGCGCTCTCAATGTGACAAATTAGTTCCCGATGCTGCTGCTGCGTTGGCAGAGGCGCACAAGCACAATCAACAACAAATAGACCATACTCTTTGGTTCTTTCGGTAAAGTCACGTAGATAGAAAACATAATAGATCACGACGTTTCGATCGCAACACGCGCAATCTGATTCGTCAGTTTGCATTGTGGCCATGAAAGGGAGCAACAACATTATACATCGGAGGCGAACTTTCGAGAAAAGGGCCTCACTCATTCCACATCAATCGCGATTTCACCCAAAAAAAAACTTTATTATGGATGATATTGGTCGCGAAAGCGTACGTGTTAAACTTAAATGAATAGGTCAGAGAGGGACATTGCTGCTTGTGCTTTGTTAGTTTGGGCAATGAAGGGGCCCGATGTCATCTCCCCTTGCCTGCTGCACCGTCGCTGCACGTGGACAGGCCGACCACCGTCTACTTTCACCCACGTGGTGCTCGTTGTTTTGGCCGGAGAGAAAGTCACTTGTTATTTATCAGCTCAAATGAGTATTGGAGGCAGTCATCATCTCCCGTGTACGGTCTCGAACCAGTGGTGAAAATCCTACGTACTGTAGTTATTGGCGGGGTGTGTATATCATCAAACGACCACTGCTCACTTCCTCAAAAGGAGAAGGCGCCGAAAATATCGACCGCAGCGAGAAGATTGGCCTGAGTCGACCACCAACCAGGATTTTGAATTCGTGGAGAAAATTACAATCGAAAGGATGCCCTTTTGGTCCCCAAGAAAGCCGCAATGAGTCTCAAGACTCCTTTTCAGGAGGGTCCTGCATTGGAATGTTTGGAGAGGAGACCACAGGAACCCGATAGTAAGCATGATGCGGTTTTTTTTATTGTCGGACCGGCTGAACCTGTTAGTCCACTACTCGCCTCACCACACGACAATGCAGAAGCGACAATAATCACCATCTAACAAAATATGTAAACGGTCCAGCAGCAAAACGCACATGATTGACAATAGAATTTCAATTTTAAAAAATGTCAGTGCTAAGCTATTGAATAACCAAGGTTGCTGAAAAATACTGATGAGTCAACAACATACTCTTTGGTTCTTTCGGTAAGGTCACGTAGGCATAAAATAAAATAAATCACGACGTTTCGGGCGCAACACAAGCGTCCATCATCTTTCCCACCTGATGACGGACGCTTGTGTTGCTCCCGAAAACGTCGTGATTTATTTTATTTTTCTACCTACGTGACTTTACCGAAAGAACCAAAGAGTATGGATTCCTGCAGTCACGAAAGCTTCAAATCAAGTAAACAACAGTATAAACCAATGACCAGAAATAATATTCCTAGGTGGCGAAATGTTACCCCTGTTTGCTTGCCTGCTATGCAGGAGGGCATGGTTTTGATCCTGACCCTGACGCTTATATATTTCTAGTTCGCATGATCTCTCTCCCCATGGTCGCATGGATTTTTCCCCGGGTCCTCCGGTTTTGCCCCTCCACATTTAGAAAAGTGCATTTAGTTTATTTGGCGACTATAATTTCGAACCATATGATATAAGCCACTTTCATCAGCTATCATGTATGATCAGGTCACCTCTTAAAAAGAACTCCTAGCCCAATGGTCTTTACCTGGTAAATCCAATAGTTTCGTTTAATATCACAATGTGACAAGGCATTGTGATAAAGCATAAACAAATAGAACTACTGTGTTGAGATATATATATTAAACTGCTAAATTATCGCAATAAGTGAATCTGGACTCAAGCAATAAAGTATTGTGTTGTTTAGCTCTCGGATGTAGTTTCAGGTTGTACCACGTGTTGTTCAGCACCATGTCCGACGTTCCTCTCCCACGTTTTGGGAGCTTCTCCAGCAACTGAACCATGCAGAAAAACACCACATAGTACAATCTGAAAAGACATCGAAAAGCTATAAAAGTAAAGGTAGTCGGAATCAGCATAGTTTACACGATCTTGCGCTGAAAAGTTTTTAGACAATTTTATCAACAAGTGTCTCTAATAATGTTTTCCCCCTTTTAATGCCACAGTATTATTGACGAGTGTGTTTAATTTTTCGTGGTACCCAGCGAATGTATAGATACAGCCTTCTTGTCAATCCACCGCTGAATGAGGAGGGCCTTCCATCGTGCTGTGTGTGGGCCGTGAAGACCATACTTCACCAGCGCCGATCGGTGCGGGTTGGTGCATACATAGGTGGGATCACAGAGTGACAACACACGAATGGAACACGTTGCATTCCCTTGGCCAACCACCACCAACGCCGCCGTTCATCATCGCAGCCACCTCCGACAACCGGGCATGCGTTGTCCAGTGACCAGATTCCGGGTATGCATCAAGACATTCCGTCGAGGTTTACTGCAAAGATACGACAGTGTCAATGTACGTCGAGAGGGGCAGCGGAGAAAAAAAAGGGAAACGCTTTCATCGAGGAGAGGGAGCTATGATATCAGCTCGTGTGCTGCTGGTTGCCACGTGGACAGCTGTCACATCGCAGCATCACGAGGGGTGGCGGCGGAAGACCTTCATCTAGCAGTGGATTGATCATGGCGGATGATGATGATGAAAACAACAACACATTCAATTATTTGTATCTGCCATCAAGAAGGGCCATTGCCCGAAACGTCACCTGTTATATATTTAACTTATAATGCAATGTTATTGACGAATGTGTTGAGATTTGTTTGTGTCACTTGCACTTGTGAGCCACTGCCAGCAAAGGATCACCAAATAATTTGTTTAATGATGATGATCAGTTTACTACATTAAACACACTTAGTAAAATATGTCCAATACAATTAATCCATAAGAGGGTTTTTTGGGTTATATCGCGTAAATATATAAATGTTTCGTTAAAACCCACCACCACCCGACACAACCAACTAGAACACGTCCTGTTTACGTGAGAACCCTTACTAATTGGCTGTGTCGGCTGGTGGCGGGCCTTAACGACACATTCATATATTTACGCAATATAATAAAAAAAACCCTCTTATGGATGATATTGGTCGCGAAAGCCTACTGCGTGTTAAACTGACGATTAATCCGGGTTTTGCTATTATAGGTGCTGTATAAATTGACTCTGCTTTATGCTTGGTAAATTATCTACATGTACTACCTTGATGACGTTGGGTCTATATCGTGACAAGTCGCGTGCTTGGCAGAAATCTTGACGAGATCGGCTCGCATACCGGGCGATATTGGTCATTGGTGCTGGGGCGCGATGGAACGAGTCCGTGAAATAGAAGTAATATTTGAAAAATATTTTTTTTAAACACGCTTTAATGAAATGTACCGTACTCGTGATGGCAGAACTCCACGACTCCAGGAAGTGGCCCCGAAGCTTGCCATAACGTAAGGGGGCCGTGGTGATTTACAGCCAACGTCAGTTGAGCGTGGACAATTAGACCCAAGCCGAAACATAACATGAAAAGATTGTTTAAAAATATATATTTTTTTATTTTAATGATATAAATTAGCATTGTCACCAGTATGACATAAGTATACCAAGTTTGCAGTCGTTACCACATTGGGAAGTGGGATAAAATTGCGTTACAAGATTTTAGGATACAACAACAGACAGTGAGTTAATAGAAAGCGTGTAAAAAGATCGTTTAAACATTTTTTATGATAGAATATAGTATTGTCATCAGTATGGGATAAGTGTACCAAGTTCGCAGTCGATACCACATTGGGAAGTGGGTTAAAATTGAGTTACAAGATCTGAAGATACAACATCAACAGACAGAGTGAGTTAAATAAAAGCGTGAACACGGTGTGCATGGCGCGAGCCAGTCGTGACCAATGGCAAGCAATGGGATCGAGATTGTCACGAGTCCGAGCGTGGATGGATGGTGACGTGGCTTAGTGGCAGCGCGTTCGCCACTGATTGTTGCAGAGGTTCCATGGTTCGAATCCAGCGGCCGCTTCTGGTTATTACTGCGTTAAGCTTCGTACGTATGGCCCTAAACATTCGATGTTTATTTCATGGGACCTCCTTTGCCAGTAGCAAAATATGAGAATATGTGTTTTCCCTTTTTTCTGGCAACAAAACAGGTGTTGAGATAGTAATAGGTTTTTACCTTTCAACTGATACAAAAACTGACACCTTTATACAAGGCATCATGTTTGCAATAACCACAACACAAGCAGTCAAAATGCAAACAAAAATAAACAACTCTGATAATGATAATGATATGCACTGTCCTTGAAGTTGATTGGTCCACACCCGAGACAGCTTTTCTTAGAGCCTAGTCTCCATTGGTGTTGGACCAGATCACGCCAAAAGGCGTACAACTCAAAAACAGCGCACTATCAGAATACTCTGATAGTGCGCTGTTTTTGAGTTGTACTATCAGAATACTCTGATAGTGCGCTATCTTTGAGTTGTACGCCTTTTGGCGTCATCTGGGCCAACACCAATGGAGACTAGGCTCTAAGAAAAGCTGTCTCGGGTGTGAACCAATAAACTTCAAGGACAGTGCATATCATTATCATCATCAGAGTTGTTTCTTTTTGTTTGCATTTTAACTGCTTGTGTTGTGGTTATTGCAAACATGATGCCTTGAATAAAGGTGTCAGTTTTTGTACCAGTTTAAAAGGGTAAAAACCTACTACTATATTTTGCCACTGGTAAAGGAGGTCTCATAGTGTAAAGGTGTTAAGATGTTAAAACACCAAACTGAAACCTTTTACAAGGAATCATGTCTGCATTAACCACAGTACTTGTGGTCAGAATGCAAACAAAACAACTAAAAACATACTCTGATTGGTCCACACCAGAGAGAGATTTCTTTTGAGCCGAGTCTCAAAACGGTGTTAGACCAGAGGACGCCAAAATGCAGATATGAGTCCTTGTAAAAGGTTTCAGTTTGGTGTTTTAACATCTCAACACCTGTTTTGTTGCCAGAAAAAAGGGAGAAACCTATAGTAATTCGATGTTTATTGTTTGGTAAAGATCGACAAAATACCAACGTTTTGGTTTTCAAGGGGTATTCGCCACTGCTGGGAGTTTCCAGACACCCACGATGCCCTCAGTGGCTGCACCCTTGTTAACTATTCACCCGCACGGCCATACAAAATAATTGTCGCGATGTTTTTTTCTGTTCCAAATTCCAGTATTCAAATCTTTTTGTGAGTATAGCGCCTGCTAGTGGCTGGCGGGTGGGTCACATCGCATGACGTCACACTGCTGGATAGTGCTGTTTGTTGCTGGCCGATTGGTTTATTGGGCATTTGGGCCTGTGTCCAGCAACTGTTGTGTAAAATATTAAATATATAGGAATGGAAAAGCATTAATTCTAAACACACACCATGTATGCCCATCGATATGATTCGATTACTCTACTGGTGCATTATGTCACGCACTATTACAATAAGAAGCCAATAACGAAACATGTCGATGGCTTAATGCCAGAGGTGGGACAAAGTCATTGTTATGCAAGTCCAAGTCGAGTCGCAAGTCATCAAATTCATGACTCGAGTCTGACTCGAGTCCAAGTCACATGACTCGAGTCCACATCTCATAGGTGGGACAAAGTCATTGTTATGCAAGTCCAAGTCGAGTCGCAAGTCATCAAATTCATGACTCGAGTCTGACTCGAGTCCAAGTCACATGACTCGAGTCCACACCTCTGCTTAATGCTATATGTTGGCTTACGGGTATTACATTACGATAAAAAAAATGTATGTATGTAGAACTTCGTTCGCACCGTACGTAGTCAACCGTGCTCATCGGAGCTGCGAGGAATTACATTTCAGCTCCAGGATCGAACCAAAAAGGAACTAATTATGAAGCACCTAAGGTGTTTATCAGTTCATGTCGAACCAGTGCGCATACATCTATTGCCGTGTTTTGCCTGCAATGCCATCTGCGAGACCATCTGCCCGACCCCGCCACACTGGTTCTTTCATTCCAGTGACATTCCTCGCGTAGCCCGAAAAGCAGAAGAAGACATTTGTTTCGTTTCGCAATCAACTTCCGCGAGTGGGGGGGGGAGTGGCCGGGTGGAGTGGTGGATCTGGTCACCGAGCCCAGCCAACTTGAGCAGCAGGGCGAGGTGGAACAAGGCAGCCTGCGTGTGCCCCGAGGAAGACTTATCTGTTTCCCCTGTCTCTCGTGCTGTTTGTCGATGACATGCTGATGAGCCGGCGGCGAGGGTGAGCGGCGGCGTGAGCGCTGATTCATACCTCCTCCCCCTCCTCTGCCCGTGGATCCTTTAAATGCTGACGTCAGCATCGAGAGCGCATCACTGATGATAAATGTTAACGAGAGGCATTCTGTGGTGGACGAGGACAGATCTGACATGTTTCCGCCCTTATATCTTCCCGAACCGATTAATAACGCTGGCAATGCTCGTCGGCAGTCGTTGTTTATCCACTGCTGGATGAAGGCCTCCCCACTCCATCGCCGTTCTTCGCGGTTCGGTACTGCTACCATCCGTCTGGCTCCTCCACGCTCCATCTCCACGGTGGTTGTCCTCTTGCACGCGTTCGCGTTCACTCCTTCAACTACCACTCCGTCACCAGTCTCGTTCATTGGTCATCATCTCGTGCAGTCCTGCCCACGTCCATATACTTTTATTAATCGGCAATAATTTATAATGCTCGTGACTATTTATTTGTTTGAACCATGAAACATAATACAGGTTTTTTGTGTTAGATCGATTACATATAGATGTGTCGTTAAACCCGCCACCACCCGACACAGCCAACTAGTAAGGGTTGTCACGTAAACAGAACATGCCAATTCGTCACTAGTACAGCATCACCGGTGTCTTGGAGAGCAAATCCATAACATTTACAATCTGAGTACGACGTTTCGCCAGTAATTACAAGTAGCATCATCAGGCGGACAGCCAGATTTGTATCATCGAGTCCTAAGAATCTTGTGAGCAGGGTCCGATCCTAGATTGGGAAATTTGACCAATTCCAATCCTAACAATAAATTATAATCCACTGCTGGATGATGACCTCCCCTACCCTTCCCCATCTCTCATGGTTTTTCCGATGTAACAATCCATCTGGCACCTGCATACACTCCGTCCCAGTGGTATCTATGTTTATGTATGTTGAACTTCTTTCGCACCGCACGTAGCCAATCGGAGGTGCGGGGGAAGGACAACAAACTAAAAAGCAACCGTGGTGGTCGTCATCTCAGGCGTATCTCTGTGTCGGTCATCGGAGTTTTTTGGCGCATACTTCACGCCGATTAGTGTGGTCTGATGAAGCGGGGGGGGGGGGGAGTGGGGGGGGGTTTGGATCAGGACCAGTTCAGGTAGAACTCGCCGCTGATGTTAGCGGTGCCCAGGAATAGGGCTCTGGTCGGCTGGTCGATCGAGGAGTGGGTTAACCCCTGCGCCACCATCCTTAGAAAATCAATAAAGGAATACAAACTCGACAGAACCCCATTCGCTTGACGGACAGGGCACATTCTTTGTTGTTTTATACCTTCCGCAGTTCCATGTGTTTTACATTTTAAATTGTATATCGAGAAAATCGCACAGGATGCGTTGTGTATGTCACGTTGACTACCATCGAATTGCACGTACAAACTCTCAGCATTGCCTAAACCACCAACTCAATTTAAGAAAATCTCATCACGCACTCGGCAATAGCATTGCCTCTAAAGGAAAGAAATACGATGCCTGCCCTCAACAAATATGCCCACTGACTTCAAATACGCGTACGCTTGACATTCCACAGAGCCAATAATCCGCGCATGAGTCATCGTGCGTGAAGAGGAAGTGGTCTTGCCTGCACCACCTACAAACCCAAGCGGTAGTTGTTTTGAATAGGCGGCCGATGAGTCCAGTTTAATTTAACTAGTTCGGTGTTTATCTTCTTTTGTTTTTGCTGCTGGAAAACATACGTGCGGACAAAATAACAGAAGGGAAATGAACGGAGAAATTATTTCACTTCACGCGTGCAGGCGTTACTATGTGTTCATCACTGGTTTGTGAACACTAACACAGTGATCCAGTCTCGTTCTGTGAGTCGCAATGCTCACTGGTCGTTAACACACTGCAACGCTACGAACCCGGCCACTTAAAAAACGATTCTAGGCTTAACGTGATTGGCGAGGCGAATGCTGAACCAGCCATATCGCCCCATCGTCGACCAAGGCAACGACAAAGATCCCCCGTATAGCCTTCAAAGACTTTCGGGGCAAGTGCTGTTAGCGAGCACCTCTGAAGGCCGAAACGGCACACGAGTGAGTGGGTGGCTAGGACCACGCCGGGCCGCCTTTGTCTTCCTGGTGGCGATGATACACACAGCACCAGGTACACATTTGAGGCTGAGTCGACCTAGGGGAGGCCCAGCACCGGTTCAGATAACCATCACTGGTGGTGGCCGTGAGCGCAGCGCGCTAACCGCTGTTCCACCGCTCCTCCGTTCTCCAACCAAATCACCCCCACGACCGACAATGCCGAGCGGAGTAACTCTCATCCAGCAGTGGACTGACAATGAGTGCTGTGGTTGCACATCACAAATGTAAATACATTCCAGCCATCCACCGGCGAGCACTGCGTGGCTTGACACCGAACTCAGGATCGCCCGGGTTGACAGCGCTAAACCCAACTTGCACCACCGCTAAACTCCCGGTGTACACGTCAACACATGTATATACAGTAAGGGAAAAAAGTATTTGATCCCCTGCTGATTTTGTACGTTTGCCCACTGACATAAATGATCAGTCTATAATTTTAATGGTAAGTTTATTTGAACAGTGAGAGACAGAATAACAACAACAAAAATCCAGAAAAACGCATGTCAAAAATCTTACAAATTGATTTGCATTTTAATGAGGGAAATAAGTATTTGACCCCCTTTCAATCAGAAAAATTGCTGGCTCCCAGGTGTCTTTTATACAGGTAACGAGCTGAGCTCAGGAGCACACTCTTAAAGGGAGTGCTCCTAATCTCAGCTTGTTACCTGTATAAAGGACACCTGTTCACAGAAGCAATCAATCAATCAGATTCCAAACTCTCCACCATGGCCAAGACCAAAGAGCTCTCCAAGGATGTCAGGGACAAGATTGTAGACTTACACAAGGCTGGAATGGGCTACAAGACCATCGCCAAGCAGCTTGGCGAGAAGGTGACAACAGTTGGTGCGATTATTCGCAAATGGAAGAAACACAAAATAACTGTCAATCTCCCTCGGCCTGGGGCTCCATGCAAGATCTCACCTCGTGGAGTTGCAATGATCATGAGAACGGTGAGGAATCAGCCCAGAACTACACGGGAGGATCTTGTCAATGATCTCAAGGCAGCTGGGACCATAGTCACCAAGAAAACAGTTGGTAACACACTATGCCGTGAAGGACTGAAATCCTGCAGCACCCGCAAGGTCCACCTACTCAAGAAAGCACATATACATGCCCGTCTGAAGTTTGCCAATGAACATCTGAATAATTCAGAAAACAACTGGGTGAAAGTGTTGTGGTCAGATGAGACCAAAATGGAGCTCTTTGGCATCAACTCAACTCGCCGTGTTTGGAGGAGGAGGAATGCTGCCTATGACCCCAAGAACACCATCCCCACCGTCAAACATGGAGGTGGAAACATTATGCTTTGAGGGTGTTTTTCTGCTAAGGGGACAGGACAACTTCACTGCATCAAAGGGACGATGGACGGGGCCATGTACCGTCAAATCTTCAGTGAGAACCTCTTCCCTCAGCCAGGGCATTGAAAATGGGTCGTGGATGGGTATTCCAGCATGACAATGACCCAAAACACACGACCAAGGCAACAAAGGAGTGGCTCAAGAAGAAGCACATTAAGGTCCTGGAGTGGCCTAACCAGTCTCCAGACCTTAATCCCATAGAAAATCTGTGGAGGGGGCTGAAGGTTCGAGTTGCCAAACGTCAGCCTCGAAACCTTAATGACTTGGAGAAGATCTGCAAAGAGGAGTGGGACAAAATCCCTCCTGAGATGTGTGCAAACCTGGTGGCCAACTACAAGAAACGTCTGACCTCTATAATTGCCAACAAGGGTTTTGCCACCAAGTACTAAGTCATGTTTTGCAGAGGGGTCAAATACTTATTTCCCTCATTAAAATGCAAATCAATTTATAACATTTTTGACATGCGTTTTTCTGGATTATTTTGTTGGTATTCTGTCTCTCACTGTTCAAATAAACCTACCATTAAAATTATAGACTGATCATGTCTTTGTCAGTGGGCAAACGTACAAAATCAGCAGGGGGTCAAATACGTTTTTCCCTCACTGTAGAAAATCGTGCGCAAAATGTGTTATATATATTACACAACTCCATAAGATGGGGAATTACGGGCAATTTAACATGGTTGGTGGCGAGGTTATTTTTGTGTGTGCTCGGAACATGTGCTGATAATCCGTGATTGGAAATTGGTTTCGTGTGCTTCAGTTAAATCCGAAGCCGTGGGATAAAAGAACGAGATTTCCGCCGGTGGAGTTCACTCAAAAGTCTGCCCATTTGTCTGGAGTAGAGCATCTTCAGCGGCCTTCTACTCTGTGCTATAGAGAGAGAGCTCACGTCTGGCTTGGCTGAGCACATTTATATCATGGTATTGATATGTCTACGGGATTGGATATAATTGTGTAATATGAATCGTTGAGTATAATGTAGATCTTACCCCGCGATTATAAATGCGTAAAGGAAGAACGCCGCTAACTAAAAGACGGCTTATTGCCACCTAAATTTAGAAAGCTAAGTCGTTACTGGTGTTTCCTGAATCTGTATCGAAGTAATTCGCAGCGAAACGCAGCTGAAATAGCCCAGTTATTGTATTGTAATCAAAGACACCTGCCTAACCACGTTTCAGAATTCCGTGGTTCCGTCTCTCGGAGTGAATAATCGACCCATTGCTCCAGCTGGACTGACAACATCACCAAGTAAGTTCCACGGTCCATCCCGGAGTGTCTTCAGCCTTCAGCGATCCGTGGCTTCTCGCTGTTGTTGTGAGCGTTGTTGTTGATTGTTATCGCTGTAGTTGTTGCTGATTGTTGTTATTTGTGATTGATTGTTGTGGATAACGCAAGTGGTTAGCGCGCTGCGCTACAAACCCGGCGACCCGAGTTCGATTACCGCTCTGGACCAATACCAGTTGCGAATATCTGAAACGTCACTGGGGAGACAAAGGCGGCCGGGCGTGGTGCTGGCCACCCACCCCCTCGTGTGCCGTGCCGGCCTTCATAGGTGCTCGCTAACAGCACTTGCCCTAACAGTCCGTTAAGGCAATACGGGGGGGGGTCTTTGTTTCGTTGTTGTGGTTCGAAAATTATTATCTTTGTTGACGTCTCTGGTCCGTGTTGGTTGCTGTGCTCATGGCGATGCTTCACGTGAACGTGACGCATCTCGAGGAGGCTGGAATGGAAAGCGATCCTGGCGCGCGCCCTGCTGGTGCTGAGCGGTAGCGGGATCGGAGACTTCAGCAACAGCAGCAGCATTAACAGCAGCACCCACGCAATCAGCAGCAACAGCAGCAGCAGCATTAACAGCAGCACCCACGCAATCAGCTGCAACAGCAGCAGCATTAACGGCTGCACCCACGCAATCAGCAGCAACAGCAGCATTAACAGCAGCATCAACAGCAGCAGTACCAACAGCAGTAATAACAGGATCAGGGACATAAACAGCAGCAATATCATTATCAGCAACAGGAGTAATAACAGTAACAGAAGTAACAATATCATCAACAGCAGCAGGTACAGCGGCAGTAGCAACAACGGGATCATCAACAGCAGCAATAACAGGGGCGACGGGGGTGTCGGCAGCAACAGTCGCATCAGCAGCCAGTGACAGCTGCAACAATAACGCCCGCAACGGCATCAGCAGCAGCATCACCATCATCATCGTCGTCTTCATCGGAAGAAACAATAACAGCAGGAATATCAGCAGCTGCAGCAGAGTCGGTAGCGATATCAACGGCGACAGCAGAATCATCATTCTCATCATCAGGAGCAGGAGGAGGAGTTGGAACAGCGGCAGCAGCAGCAGCGACACCAGAAAGGAGAAAAACAACAGCAGGAGCAGCAATAGGTGAAGTAACCGTAGTACGACAAGTAATACAAGAAGCAGCAGCAGCAACACGACCACGAGGCACGGGGTACAGCAGACAGAGGCCGGAACAGCAGCAGCAATAGCGCAGCAGCAGCCAGCCAGCCATCCCACGGCAAAAAATTAGGCAGAGGCTGCGAGCGAGCCCAACGAGAACGGGAGGGCGAACAGCAGCCGCAGCAGCAGTAGCAGCAAGAGCAACAACAAAAGTAGCATGAGCAGCAGCAGCCGCAGCAGTTAACGCATCATCAGCAGCAAGCGCAAAAGGGTCGTCAGCAGCAGCAAACGTAAAAGTAGCAGCAGCAAAAACATCAAGAATCGCCAGCACATACAAAGCAGCAGCTACATCAGCAGCTACAACAGCTACATCAGCAGCAGCTACATCAGAAGCTCCAACAGCTACATCACCAGCAGCTACATCAGCAGCTACAACAGACGCTACAGCAGCAGCAGCAGCTACATCAGCAGCAGCTACATCAGCTACATCAGCAGCAGCTACATCAGCAGCAGCTACAGCAGCTACATCAGCAGTAGCTACAGCAGCTACAACAGATACATCAGCAGCAGCTCCAACTGCTACATCAGCAGCAGCTACAGCAGCAGCAGCTACATCAGCAGCAGCTACAGCAGCTACATCATCAGCATCAACTGCAGCAGCAGCTACATCAGCAGCTACAGCAGCTACATCATCAGCAGCAGCTATATCATCAGCAGCAGCTACATCAGCCCTAGCTACATCAGCAGCGGCAGCTACACCAGCAGCTACAGCAGCAGCTACATCAGCTACATCAGCAGCAACATAAACAGCAGTTGCAACAGTGCAAACCGCACCTTCAGGAAAGTAGCAGCAGCAACAGCAGCAGCAACTAAGCAGTGTCAGCTCCAGCAGCAAACCCACCAGCAGCATAGTCAGCAACAGCTGAGAGCCAGCAAGCGTAGCAGCATTACCATCGTTCTCAATATTGCCATTGGCAGCATCAGTAGCAATTAAAGCAGCATCAGCAGCATTAGTTACGAATGCTGGAAAACAGCAAAAGCAACATCGGGAGCAGCAGAAGGATGAGCATCATGATTAGCACAATCAGCATCAGCAGAAGGTATGACTGAAACAGCAAAAGCAGCAACAACCATCATCAGCATTAACATCAACAGCAGGAAAGGCTGCAAGACAGCAAAGTAGCATCATCCGTATCAGCACCACACCATCATTGTCATCTCCACCACCAGAACTACACCACCCAAACCTCATCACCACCAGCACTACACCACCATCAATCATCACCCTAACATCACCACCACTCTACCATCACCACACCACTACCATCATCAAAACTAGCACCACAATCACTGCACAAAAGTGTTATCATCATCGCCTCGCCATCATCACCACACAAGTGTGATCGCAATCAACATCACTACCATAATCCTCATCAGCAACAGGGTAGGTGAGTGAGTGGGTAGGTGAGCGAGTGAGTGGGTGAGTGAGTGATTTGGTGAGTGGGTGGGTGGGTGAGTGGTTGAGTGGATGTCTGGGTGAGTGTCTGGGTGGGTGTCTGGGTGAGTGTCTGGGTGAGTGGGTGGGTGAGTGGTTGAGTGGGTGTCTGGTTGAGTGGGTGTCTGGTTGAGTGGGTGTCTGGGTGAGTGGTTGCTGGGTGTCTGGGTGTCTGGGTGAGTGGGTGTCTGGGTGAGTGGGTGTCTGAGTGGTTGAGTGGGTGTCTGGGTGAGTGTCTGAGTGTCTGGGTGAGTGGGTGAGTGGGTGTCTGGGTGAGTGTCTGAGTGTCTGGGTGAGTGGGTGAGTGGGTGTCTGGGTGAGTGTCTGGGTGGGTGTCTGGGTGAGTGGGTGAGTGGGTGTCTGGGTGAGTAGGTGAGTGGGTGTCTGGGTGGGTGGGTGAGTGAGTGGTTGAGTGGGTGTCTGGGTGAGTGGGTGGTTGAGTGGGTGGTTGAGTGGGTGTCTGGGTGAGTGGGTGTCTGGGTGAGTGGGTGGGTGCGTGGGTGAGTGGGTGAGTGGGTGGTTGAGTGGGTGAGTGGGTGGTTGAGTGGGTGAGTGGGTGGGTGAGTGGGTGTCTGGGTGAGTGGGTGTCTGTGTGAGTGGGTGAGTGTCTGGGTGAGTGGGTGGGTGAGTGGGTGTCTGGGTGCGTGGCTGTCTGGGTAAGTGGGTGGGTGTCTGGGTGGGTGGGTGAGTGGGTGTCTGGGTGAGTGAGTGTCTGGGTGAGTGGGTGAGCGCCGGGGCCGGTTATGCTGCAGCCGCGCTGCCAGGAGCCGCTCACGGTGCAGCTGTGCGGCCTGCCACTTGTGCTGGCCCTTGTGCTGCTGTGGCTGCTCTACGCCGTGGTGTACGCGCCCGCGCGCGCGGCCCAGCACGCGCGCAACTCCTCCAGCGGCACCCCCGCCACGGGCTGATGCTCCCCGGGTTCAGTTTGATGATAATTGGGGGGCGCGCCACGCTGCTGTGTGTGGGGACCCCTGCCTGTGACTTTTGTTGCTCGTGAATTGAGGGGCCCCCCACAGAGCCTCCCAGAATCCCTGGGCAGCCCTGTTATAGTTTTTAGTTTGGGGGGGGGGGCGCTCTTTGTATAATATTCAGATAATTCCCTTACCTGGTTGACTGTTTACCAGCCCCCCGCCGCCATGAAACGGAATCACCATCCTTAGTGGAAGTAGCAATCATCACCAAATGCATCATCAATCAATTGCAGCGGCTTCACACACAGTGGCATCAGACACAGTGGCAGCAACAGGGCTCGATTAAGTTTGATGGGGGGGGACAGGGGCTGCTGTAGTTGTTTTAGGAGAGCCCTGTTGGTAAATGTATTCATTAATCGTTCCACCACGACCCATGGATTTTAAATACGACGTACGACTTGTAATGCTAAATTCAAGTTGAAACGAACACAACCTTTAATTTAAGAACACAACTTGCTGGTAACGCATCGGGCTTCATTATTTCTCTCTCGATATTATCCGTAACGCTGCTAGGATGGCTTGGAATACGGATCATCGGTGTAAGGCACTATAACTGGAGTACAATGCACGATTATCCATACTATATTATAAATCTTGTATCCTCTAGTACCATAATCCTACGAACAGGTCTATATGTTACGTATATATATAGATGTACTGACCCTTCATAAGAATTTGATGTTGCGTGCCCACATAGTTATGCTCTGGCTGAAATGTAGCATTAACAAGAGTATGTGTCAGAATGAAACAGTATTTAATCTCAAAAATTCGAAATCAGTACACAGTGTATTTTATTTAATTAATTATTTCGGGGCGGGGCGTGGGGCACTCTAAATCCGAGGACCTGGGCTGCAGCCCCCCCCCTCCGCTAAAGTCATCGCGTTAACTCGACCCCCCCCCCCTCCCGTAGTTACTTCCCCCACCGATATCCCTCCCATCGCCTCCCTAGACACGTGGGGGGGGGGCGGTTCGTCCCTTCTTCTCCCGAGCCAGCTCTGAACTGTGTCCGTGCACATTCGGAAATGTTACTAATCTGCGTGTGTTCCTGTGAGCGTGCGCTAAATGCGTTTGGATGTGGTGGAGAATTTATCTGCTCTGGTGAGGCGGAGAGTTGAGGTAGGGAGGATGTACTGGGAGGTGATGACTCCCATTTATCATCGTCATCAGCCATTGTCTAGCCACTGTTGGTGTAACGCCTCCACACGCTCTCCCCATCCATCACGGTTCAGCATATTACGAACGATTTCAGGCCAGATGATGTTTCATTTCAAGTATAAGTCGATATCCACATATAGAATAAAAATGAGTGATATGAAGACAAAACGAGTAATTTAGTTGATATAGCGGCGAGTGTGATGGAAGAGTGGAAGCGGAGGGGGGGAGAGAACCCTTTTGCAAAATGCAAATTTCGATTGTGTTCGAAGGTGCGTGACCTGACCTTGGGAGCAGACAAACGCGCTCAATATTGAGTGACCTCTGAATCATTATCTTACTCGTTTATTGAAATTTTTCATGAATTTGTACATCTCCATCATCCTTCTATTGATTTGCTGAAATGCGTTTTCACCATTATACCATTTACTAATTGAAACATGTTTGCTTTACACATATTCAACGTCGTCTTACTACGACAAATGTATTCATATCAACATCTTCATCATTATAATCAACATTGGACGACTGAGTTGTTGAAAGAAAATAGTTTTTAACATCACCATCATCGCACAGCTGTTGATGTATTGGTCATTAAATGTTTAACCGGAGCAGCGAATGTAGAATGATGAGTCCCTGTGTGCACAAAACCCCGGACCGTGTCCGCTCGTTCATGCGGTACAGATCTCACATAATCCAACCCTGGATTCGTTGACAGACCTGAAAAGCCCCTTTGACCGTTCACTTTCTTGAATCACTAAAGCCACCTTACTCTCAACAGCCCCCCCCGCCCCCTCTCATTCTGTCTGGACAATGAAACGTTTGGCAGGGATGCCACGTCGTCTCTTCACGGCTACCCTGCTCGCCCAACAACAATAATCGGCGTTGTCACTCAGGGTTGGTCTCGGTTTCGGTGCACGTGACACGCGGCGACGGTAGTTTTGTTGCGCGTGACGCGGCGATCGTCAGCCATGCTCAATCCGCTGCTGGGTGAAGGGGCCGCTCTCTTCGAGACGCCACCGTCTCTTACGATCTTGTGATGTACTATTTACACCAAGCACCCTCACGTGAGCTGATGCCGTCCCTCCATGTTCGCCGTGGATGTCCTCATACGGTGGCGAGATGTTAACTACCTCGCCTGGTATGCAGGAGGTCGTGGGTGCGATCCCGACCCTGACGCCTGCTGTATATTTGGAGTTTGCGTGTTGTCCCAGTGGTCGCGTGGATTTTTCTCCGGGTCCTCTGGATTTTCCCTCCATATTTAGAAACATGCATTTAGAGTACGTGACTGCTTTACATTTCCACATGATGAGCCACTTCGTTGAGCTATCATTTGTGGCCAAGTTGCTTCTGAAAAAGAACTGTATCGCTCAGTGGACCTTACCTAGTAAAAAAAAAGTGTCTTTCCAGTCGAAGTGATGAATATAAACTGCGAATGTTCTATAATGTATAGATTGCCTCTCTGTCTCTAATGTGTGCGTTGCTCTTGCTAATTCCAAGCAAGCATTTTCCCCATTGCTTCTCAGCATGGGACGCATCACGTTGTGGTTAGGCCATAATAAAGGTTTTTGGGTTAAATCGCGTAAATATAAATGCGTCGTTAAACCCTCCACCACCCGACACAGCCAATTAGTAAGGTCTGTCACGTAAACAAAACATAGCAATTTGTTACTAGTTCCGCACACCGGTGTGTTAGAGAGTAAACCCACAACATTTACAATTCGAGTACGACGTTTCGCCAGTAATTACAACTAGCATCATCAGGCGACAGCTGCGTCGGGTGGTGGCGGGTTTAACGACACATTTATATTCATCTAACCCAAAAACCGATATTATGGACTATATTGGTCGCGAAAGCCTACGTGTTGTGGTTAGGATTAGAGATACCCATGGGTTGTAGCATACTTTCAGAGCAGCGCTATTTCTCACCACGCATATAGAGCGCATGGGTTCTATTCCCCGACTCGGGTTATTATTTAAGCAATGTCCACTCGTTAAAATAGAGATGCTTTAACTATCGAGAGCCCTCTTGGTTATTTCGGTAAAGTCACATATAATGGAAATAATAAAATAATAAAAATAAAGCATTATTTTATTATGTTTTATTTTTATTATTTTATTATTTCCATTTTACGTGACTTTACCGAAATAACCAAGAAGATGAATCCCTGCAGTCACGAAAGCTTTAAATCGAAATATCATTCATTGATGCGCGAAGTTTTTCCTTCCCATTGTCTGCATCGCCCCCTAGCGTCAGCCGTCTCGCCTGCACGAGACTACTCTATTCTCAGTCTGTCCTTGCGTATGATGCCACTTCGTGCAATGAACTAAATGACAATGTCCGAGGCCTGTTGGCCACGAGAGGTCTGTGGTTTTGCTAATCCTCCATTGAAGGCACGCAGACCACAGCGGTCTACTATATCATCCGTAGCTTCGGTTGCATGGCCAACAATCGCACCGCTGTGGCTTGTGTCTTGAATTTCCGATTCATTAAGGAGATGGACGCGCATCGACCTGTTGATCCTCCCATGTAGTTTCTGGTTACACCACGCGGTGTCTTCGATGAATGTCAAAGCCAGGAGGTGCGATGTTTGGATCTCGACCGAGGTGTTGGTTCTATTCACTCGACACACGGCAGCTTCATTCTTGAACGTGCTGTGCTGTATCCTGCAGTGTTTTGTGCGCTGCCTGTTAGTCACGAGGCCTCGTGACAGTGAATAGTTCCACCTGAAAGTGGTTCCATACAAGCAGAGTCTCGACCCGTTCTGACCCACAGCGTGTCATCAACTCAGGCTTGCTTGAACCAATAGCCAGTGAACTGCCGGATTTGATAAGCAAGGAGCCCCTTCTCTCTCTCTCTCTCAGAGATATGGGTCCCATCTTGATTTGAAGCTTTCGTGACTGCAGGAATCCATACTTTTTGGTTCTTTCGGTAAAGTCACGTAGGTATAAAATAAAATAAATCACGACGTTTCGGGCGCAACACAAGCGTCCGTCACCAGGTGGGAAATCATAGTCTGCTGCTGAGGCAGACTGTTTTAAAAGGTTTGAAATGGGTGTCCCAATTCGACACAAAATCCTACATTCAACAAAGTGATTGTTGGCGTCGCTGTGGTGAACGTTCTTGAAACAGACCCAGAGTTTGCTTGTATTGAATCAATGCTGCTGAATGTATGCACTCCGAGGGCACCGTGATTGACGGGAAGTGTAAGTTCTTAAAAAAAATTGTATCCTTGACGTGCTCATTCATGTAGACTGTAGGCAGGGTTTCATTTCCCCTCGGAATATTCTACGGGACCAACCACCCGAAACCCTCCACAATCCGCTTACCAAATTTGTCCCAAAGCTACCGCCGAGTCTCAGCATTTGTTTGTAGGAGGGTCCTGCGTCACACTGCTCGAACAGTTGCGGTTAATCACGCGTTCATTTTTTTTGCTGCCGCGCATGTGAATTTCCGCAAGCTCCACTCAGCCTCAAATGAGTAACCTGGTGCGGTGTGTAGACCTCGCCACTGAGGATACAAAGGCGGCCGTGCGTGGTGCTGGCCACCCACCCCCTCGTCGTGCCATGCCGACCTTCATAGGTGTTCGTTAAACAGCACTTGCCCCAAAAACCTGTTAAAGTTACAGTACCCAGGGGGGGACCTTTGTCTTTGTTGTCTGCAAGACGGACCTCCAACACAATACGTGATAACCATAGTGCACTGTTAAAGTATTCCGTATACCCTTGCACACAGCAGTTCCCTATCGCACAGACTGTACGTACATCGTCGCGTTCTATCCACCGCTGAATGAATGCGCCTGCCCACGCTGTCGCCCATGCACCATCTCCACCGCGGCCGCCACCAGCTGACCCGATCGTGTCCCTCTCGGCCGTGTGGGTGTGGTGGTCTTCACGATGTCTGTCCCTTCGTCACCAGTCTCTCTGTCCATGGGCCACCGTCCACTTGGAGCCGCGCGTGTCCTCCTCGAGCCCGCTGAGCCTTGCGGACTCAAGACGCAGTTGCGTCACTCACGCGAACCAGTGAAATGTAACGCGCGATCGTATTGCTGTTTGCCGAAGTAAAATGGTCCAACACACCAAAAAAAACCGGCTCTATTGTATTCCATTGACCGATGAACGCATTCGGATGCTATACACTATTCAGGTAAATCATTGTTGAAGGGACTCAACTGTTTAAAGTATATATGTTGAACTTCTTTCTCACCGTACGTAGCCAACCGTGCTAATCGGAGGTGCGAAGACACAAGAATATGCATACCGAGTGCAATTATTGAAGCCGGATCTGGATCACAGTGAACAAATACAGGAGCGAGGGGAACGAGAGCCAGGATGGTTCGAGCGGTTTGGGAAAACCGAATTTGAGGATAAACTTCACGTAGCACTCGTGCCTGAAGGGGGACGTTTTAAATCGTCGCCTGTTCTCCACTATGACGTGTGGATAAAAACACGTGGACATTGGTAAAGGTGTAAGCAAAGCCTAAGTGTGTGCAAATACGCATAGAGAAGAGCGAAATTCCAATGAGCACTGCGAGACAGACAACCAAAAACGCGGATATATTGTTTTCCAAAAGTTTGCCTGGCTGGCCGGCGGCCTGGCTGGCTGGCTATGCATCGCGCGGCACGCATTCTGATTGGCTGAAGGGCCATGCGCTGCTCAGCGCGTTCAGAGGGAAGGGGGCACGCGGGTGGGGGGTCTGGGTGTTGTTACCCGTGGGTGGGGAGCTGGGGGCTTTGGTAGTGAGGCAGCGACGTCTTCACACCACGCGTGCTTTTCGTGCTTCATACGAGTTAAACAAAAGATTGGCTGGCTGGAGGGAGGGAGGGAGGAGAGGAACGGCAGTGCCGGATTATCCTGGTAGCAAAAGTAGCCACATACGCTACGGGCCCCGCACTTTCAAGGGCCCCGCGCTAAATGTTTTCAAGCTATAAATTCCGGTTCAGTGATTCTGTACTTGCTCGATTACTATAGTACTATACCGCCTTCAATTTTTATGAACGTCTGGGTGTTGAAGGTTAGCGATTGGTCGTATGATTTGGCTGTATAGCAAATGAAAACATACATTTACTTTACTATGCAATTTTAAAATTAGTGTTTTAATAGTTATGCTTTTTTAATGTATGGCCCCTTTATAACAACATATGCTACACGCCCGCACGAGCTTAATCCAGCACTGCGCAACGGCCGGGTCCAAGGGACGTGCTGGCTGCACGCATTTCCTCTCCCGCAAGAAGGTGAGTTGGCTTGGGCAGGACGCATCGTTCGAGGTGACGACGACCAGTGGTCAAGGATAATGAAGGAGTGGCAGCCAAGCGAGAGAAGCGAACGATGAGATCGGCTCGTGGGCAGCGTCGAGATGGCTCGCAGCATCGCAAGAGCGTGTGGACAGGCCTTGATCCAGCGGTGGATTGGTCACGGCGTGTTACAAGCACATGGGGCACGGCGATGAAATGTATTACTCAATTAGACGTGCCGCATTAGCCTGCTGTGTAGGAGCATGCAGAAACGATGGAATTCAAATGACGCTCATGTGAGTTACGTTTTGTTGAGTCCGGTTTACCGGCGACTGTGAAGCGTCTACACATGCGATTTCATCTCAAGATGATGTCAGTATTCGCTGTCCCGTGCTGTAATCCGTACATAGTACATACACAAATACCAATTGTTAGTAACGCCGAGACAGAGAGACAACGAGAGACAGACGTACAGAAATGCACATGGGCACGGAGAAAGACATCGAGAGAGACACAGCAAAACACGGAAAAACACAAAGACGTGGATTAACAGACACAGATACAGGCAGAGAGACTGAAAAACACACACACGGACAACATTCACGTAAACACTGGCACCGTCCCCACCATGACCACCACCACCACCACTCTCCCATAAATCTCTCACCTCCCACAGCCGCATTCGCACCCCCCAACCCCCCACGTGTTACCCCCGGCGGAGCTCGTTAGCGGGAGGCAATTCCGCTCGGTGTTAATTACTGGCGAGTAGCAGAGGGGGGTGGGTGTGACGTTCCCCCCACCCCTACCCCCACCCCCTCAGTGTTCCCAATTAGCGGCGTCTCCCCCACGCCGCTGATGCACGCGCGCGCGGCTGCTCGGTCACGCGCACAGGCGCGGTTCATCCCCAGCTGTGCAGCAAGCGAGCCGACGAGACCCCCGTGCACTAAGGGAGCCTGCCTCCGTTCTGGTCGGTGGTGCCTTGAAGTGTACAAACACACGAAGTATTCGGTGATAGACCTCCATGCACAAATAACAAAAAAAACACAAACTCGGCAGAAAACGCTGGCTTAAAAAAGACAAATGTATGACCGGCGACATTTCGGTCAATGGCCCTTCGTCACATCAAATATATAGAGAGGTCAGATAGTGTATATATGATCGTTGGAGACCGCAGTATACACCATGGGGTCTGATACGAAGGGCAGAGTGCTACCATTGCCGAGACATCTGGGTTCGAATCCAGCCCTGGTAATTTAAACCGGATTCTCAAGCGTAACGAGTTGATGGTCTCAGCTCGGTCACCAATGTCTGCACAATAAAACGTTGCATTCAATTTGTCTCTGCAGTTAATTTGGCAAACAAAAAATGTTTTCAGCTCTTGAGAATTAAATTACGGTTTTGACAGGCATGCAACAAAACAAAAAATGCCCTCATATGGCAGAGCGGGTTGGGAAACTGCTGCTCCCTATTTGAAGGCATATCAGCGATAGCTCTGTGGCATCGACTTCTGCGAGCCATGCCTTGACACAATAGGATGCACTGTTCTGAGGAAGATCCCAATGGGTTATTCATCTCATAATGTAGAACTTGGAAGGTGCACAGTGTTCTTTCACGCTTAGAGAAATTGAGAGAATGATGATTCAGAGGCATGGAACACCACAGACAACGCAGGAAGGCAGCCAAGAGCTGGCGCCAACGATTGCCCAAGCTCTGTGGCCCTACATGTGGACGTTTGCCCATCTCCAAACTCACGACGTGATGGCGACAATGGCACAATCGGAATACAATTGGTTCAAGATGAAACAGAAAACAGAGAGTGCGCTGTCAAACGTACCACGGTGGTTTTGTCTGAATTTATTATACATACTCTAAGCAATGAAACGCGCCTACAATAGTGCATTTCGATTGTCTGTCGCGTCATCAGTGTACACTTGAATGGCCTGCTATCGGTCGGCGCATACTCTATTGTATAGTTCACGCACGCAGCCCATTCATCATGCATTACACAGACAGATCAACAGTGGCAATTTTACAATAATTATATTAAATTAATAATAATTGACTGTTCCTTTGTCTATCCACTGCCGGATGAAAGCATCCCTATGCTGCAATGTTCATCGGGGGGGGGGGTTATTTGACCATACTTCACCACCCTCGTCAAGTGGAGGGTGAGTAAGGTGGTGGTGAGGTCGGGTGGGACAGAACAGGGTAAGGTTCCTATATCATTGGCCACTGATGTTATCTAATTGCCGGGAATTAAACTCAGGTGGATGGGGTCGGGTCATGGCGTAGTCTTCTAACCACTGCACCACTGCTTCATCCACGTTCAGACTGAGTCTCAGAATGTGTAAAATTTCGATTTTAAGCTTTCGTGACTGCAGGGATTCATCTTCTTGGTTCTTTCGGTAAAGTCACATAGAAGGGAAATAATAAAATAATAAAAATAAAACATAATAAAATCATTCTCACGACGTTTCGGCCACAACGCAAGCAGCCGTCCTCAGGTGAAGACCAGGTCTGTCGGGGAGACAGCGTCTGAAGACCTGGTCTTCACCTGAGGACGGCTGCTTGCGTTGTGGCCGAGACGTCGTGAGAATTATTTTATTATGTTTTATTTTTATTATTTTATTATTTCCCTTCTACGTGACTTTACCAAAAGAACCAAGACGATCTCAGAATGTGTTGCAACTGGTGAGGCCCGCCGAGTGCAGCTCTGTTGCAAGGACGACCACAGCCCAAGACCGTCGCCAGTGGCGGCAGGTAGAGGACATTGCAGGGTGGAGATGTGCATACTGACAAGAGCAAAAACAACTTATTCACACGAAATCGTTTAAACATTGTTCTTAAGACCGTGCAATGCACCAAGTCGGAGTGTAACTACTCCAGTCCGAATGGCAGCCGGAGGAGTGCAGAACGCGCCCGAGAGTGCAACACGTGTAGAGAGATGGAGCTACGGAATCGCTTCATGCGCAGGAGTGAAGTGTAACGTGCCCCTTGCAGTACCGTGAGCGACTTCAAGAGAGGGATGCCCTTCACCCAGCAGCGGATAGACCACGGCTGAGACCGATCACGGACTGGATGAGGATTACGGCGTTCCTCTGAGGCTAATTGAATCAGTCTCGCCCCCTTCCACTGCACTCGTGGCTCTCAAATAATTTACAGAACAACGATGGGCGGTGAATTCCTACAGACTGTGTACAGAATAAGGCCTATTGGTGCAATGTCGAATTGAACATCTCTGAAAATGCATTCAATTATCGCCGGTTCCAACGTGCAAGCCGAATCTCCCCTCTTCCACCAGGCACCGCCTTCATGCGCTCTGCGCTGCAGCAGCCGAAGCTTTCTGATCGGACCAACGAGTTGACCTTCTCCTTGTGTAGAGGTCAACCCTCGATTCGTCATTTGCTTCGCCTTCTCCTCCTTGCTGCCTCCAAGATCTGGAGCTTACTTCCCTCAACCATCTGTCCACGTCCAAGCTAAATACATGTCCTCCTCTTCTCTGCCTATGACCGTCTCTCTCTTAAAATATAGGACATATAACAACACGCCTCATTGTTACCGGTGAGGTGCACGCGTCTGGTTTGGTACAACGTCGTGAGATTCGGCTGCATGTAGATGCTGTCTAAATTGAAAATCGTGTTAACTTATTCTGTACAAGCTACACCATTGCCGTCGTGTATAATCACCACACACACGCACACCACTCGCGCTATTCGCCACCGCAGAGGTAATTGTGTAGGCAATGTCACAAGTCACAAGAGTTGCACACCTACCTAGCTACTCGCCTGCAAAGAGTGCAGTATAGCTAGAGCTGATATGATTAGTCGATTATGTGAATTGACTAAACTTATAACTTTTGTGTGCATGTATGTTGTTGAACTTTTTTCACACTGTACCTAGTCAACCGTGCTAATCAGAGGTGTGGGGGAAGGACAACAAACTAAACACAAAAAATAGTTCTAAAGAAATTAGTTGTAAATCTAGATTTTAAAGTGCATATCTCCAGTGGCTTCCTAATCTCGGATGAAAGAGTATTCCAGACGGCTGCAGAAACACATCTGAAAGCGCGCGATGCAGTGGCCGTCTTTGTTCGATGGCTAGCCAAAAGCCACTGCGAGGATGACCGCAGTTTGCGGGAAGGTTTGTATTCCTTGACCAGAGGAACAAGTGGTCAATTGAAAAACAGCGACCATTTCAGCATCACGCTTCCCGAAGGCAGGAAACCCCCTACAAGCCACGCCCATCATAATACAACTGATGATGCCACGCCCATAACCTCCCATCCAGTGGCACATATGCGGACAAATGTCCGAGTTTAAAAAATAAACGAATTGTTATCCAATTAGTCGAGTAATGAAACCGATATATTTGTCTTCTTGGTTCTTTCGGTAAAGTCACGTAGAAGGGAAATAATAAAATAATAAAAATTAAACATAATAAAATACAAATTCTCACGACGTTTCGGCCACAACACAAGCAGCCGTCCTCAGGTGAAGAAACGAAGCTATTGGGACGCGACATTGGGACGCTGTTTTTCCGACAGCTCTGTTTATTCACCTGAAGACGACTGCTTGTGTTATGGCCGCAACATCGTGATAAGTTTTATGTTATTATGTTTAATTTTTATTATTTTATTATTTCCCTTCTACGTGACTTTACCGAAAGAACCAAGAAGATGAATCCCTGCAGTCACGAAAGCTTTAAATCGATATATTTGTTTGAGTGATCGACGACTTTAGAAATAGGATATCCCAGCTCTATTTATAACTGAGGTTATTTAAGAAATGGTCAAAGCAAAATTCATCACCCTAATTAATGACACAAATTTATAAATTCTGACATATATATAAATATTTTATATAATTAAAACATGCGATATTATTTATTTCGTTATTGAGCTGCGTGAATTGTAAAACATGCACTCCATTGAATTTAAAATATCTGTTTAGAAATGGTATCCTTTTAGCAACTCGATCAAAACCTATTTACGATTTAGCATCTTCATGAGATCAAAGATCAATCGGCCCACTCGAAAACACAAGCGAAATGAATATCTGAATATGAATGGCATGACCAAATAAAACATATATCCTGGATCGTTTTGGTTAACGCTACAACAACAATGCTCATTTCTATACAAGGTCTGGCTCGCGTGATTACTCAGTGTTGTTCATACGGTGGGGCGTGTGCTGCTTTGATGATGGAAATGCAACCCCCGACCCACCACCCTCCCCCGACAACTCGCTCTAACCATTCTGCCGTCATGATTTGGGACTGTGATTTAATTTACAAGTAAACTCACATTTCGTCTTTCGTTTAAACGTATGAACCAATGAGGGTTGAGAGCATTAAGCATAAGATCTGTCTGCATGTCTGCCCTGTTGTACATATGATCCAATATAAACATAATTGTAGTACAACAACGATGTTGCTATTAGGGACCTTACAATGTTGAAAACTGGCCAAAATTGATTAAACGGTTGCACAAAACTTGTCATGAGATCGAAGATCAATCGGCCCACTCATGGTCCAGAGCAGAACTCGGTACCACCTAAAGTAGCAAAACTTCAGTCGTACCCATTTATTTAGATGGAAAATGAAAGTAAATTACTTGATAGTCTCACTCATTCCAAGTGTTTATCACTAACCACGTAGATAAATTGAAACTGCTCAAATTAGGCCACCTCACGCGGTGTCGACAAAGGAGACATCTCATGGACTATAAAGAAATAAGAATAGGTTGTATCCTTTCTGGCAATAAAACAGGTCTTAAGATTCATTGACAAAGGTTTCTGTTTGGTGTTTGAACATCTTAACACCCGTTTTATTGCCAAAAAAGGGAAAATCTATTCTTATTTTTCATACTTTGATTCCGGCAAAACGGTCTCATTTTGAAGCATCTCATGGACTATTGGATGGGGAAAAAACCAGCGCTAAAAGGCAGTGCCGACCTCTCCTGTCCTGCCCAGTGACGTCATCACGGGCGACGTTCGCCTCGCGAAGTCAAAACGCCGCCTCGTGAGCGCCGCTTGAAACGTAAAAAATCATTGCTCGGTGAACATTTCCGAGGACAAACAAACGCATGCCGGGAACCGTGTGAATTTGCATGGCGTGCGTTTCTTGTTTCCTCTGCGCAATGTGGGAGAGGGCTTCATCCAGCAGTGGATTGACAAAAGCGCTGTATGCGTACTGCACAGGCTATGCTAACGTCACATTTAGGCCCATGGATCGAACAAAACTGTACGAACGGGACGGAAAACGATCGCGGAACAATACAAACGAGGTGGTAAAAAATGAATCAAGGGAATCGATACTTGATTCAAATCGCGGCCCTGAATCTCAATAATTCAGCTGATCACCCAGTTTGGGAGGTGGCCACAGATGCATCGTGTAGTCACGTGTGCATTCCCTCCTCCGGTGAAGAATCTTATCGCAGACTGTTCCGTTATTGGTCCCCATAAATCACCCCCAACCGGACCCCCACACTTTTTCCTTTGCTCAGGTTGTCAGCAAGAGAGGCATTCACCATCGCATTTCCTTAGCCTTCTTATCCTCCTAACCTCCGCAAACTCACCACTACTCCTACTCTTATACTCCTCATCTCATTTTTACTCTTTCCTCCTCTTATTTCCCTCATCATCTTCTCACTTCCACTCCTTTTCTCATCTCCACTGATCTCCTCCGCCCTTCTACTCCCTCCCATCTTCATCTCCTCACCTCCACTCCTCCTCTTCTCTTCACCTCAAGGCCTCCACTCCTCCTGCTCTCCTCGCCTCCTGTCTCTCTCCCCTCCCTGCCCCTCCTCCTCCTCGCGTCCCCCGGGGGGTGGCTACAGGATGGTGCACTTGCTCCTCTCCACCCAGGGGTTGTTCTTGGTGAGCTCGGGGTTGAGGAAGGGGTCCGTGCGCCGCCCGTCTTCGATCCACTTGACAAGCCTGCGGACAGGGCCCACGCGTCGCCGCTGTTATTTCATCGGCGTAAAAAAGCAGTCTCTGCTGGCCTGATTCGCAAACCCAGTAATAACATCAGCCCTTTTCCACTGCCACATCTGAGCTGAACCAGCGTCAGTGCCTCACGGTGTGCATGCTTTCTTTCCCCGCCGGTTATTTGCCATGCCGAGGCAAAACCGAACGGTGATACACTGTTCTCATGAGACATCTGAAACTGGCTTGAGGCCGAGCAGAGCCGGGGGTTGGTATAAATGCATTGCGTTCCTTGTTTGTGACATTAGTCACCTATCGCACGCCACGTCTCGTTCCTTGTTTGTGACATTAGTCACCTATCGCACGCCACGTCTCGTTCCTTGTTTGTGACATTAGTCACCTATCGCACGCCACGTCTCTACTCGTTCCTTGCACGTGACGGCAATGGCACGGCTCGGCTTCGGCAGTGGAAAAACAACCTGGCGCCTCCTGAACCATGCCGGGCTGGTTTGGCCACGGCTCTCAGTGGAACGGTGGAAGAGAGGTATAAGTGGGCCTGTCTCCAAGCCGTCTTTAGTTTGGTGTCCTTCCCGCACACCTCCGATTAGCACAGTTGACGACGTACGTTGCGAAAGAAGTTCATCGTACATGCGTACAGTTTTATTCGGCCCAAGCCAGCATCATCTGAGCTGTGGAGCTTTCTTTGCAAAAAGAGGGTCCTGCATTGAGATTATTTGGCCAATTACATTCATGAGGTCTTTTTGCCCTCAAGTATTGTGCATACTTTTTTACTGAATGCAAATTTTTGTATAATGTACCGCAAATCGTTCAATTGCTCGTCCCTCCATTGAAGGCGACCAGGCGGAGGGAAGGGAACGATGGACATTCTATCGGGAGCGCGCGTGTGCTCACTCACTCGGGGATCGTCTGGGAGGACAACTCGCGCTTGACGGCCAGCTGGTACTTGAGGCTGTCCACCTCGCGCCGGAACTGCTCCTCGTCCCACTCATCCATTGCGAACTGAAAGACAAAGAACACCCGTGTGGCCTCTTACAGACTGCTGGGGCAAGGGCTTTTAGCGAGCACCGATGAAGGAAGGCCAACACGGCACGGAGAGGGAGTGGGTGGCCAGCAACCACGCCCAGCCACCTTTGTTGCGAACCAAAGACACGAACACAGACAAAGATCCCCCGTGTAGCCTTAACAGACTGTTGGGGCAAGTGCTGTTCGCGAACGCCTATTTAGGCCGGCACAGTGTGGAAATGTGAGCACGAGGGGGTGGAGTAGGCAGCACCACGCGCGACCGCCTTTGTCTCCCCAGAGCTGATGTTTACACACCGCCACTAGGTTTCTAGATGAAATAGAAGTGCCCAAAACAAAGCTCTCATATACCACTGGTCACTGACGATAGCCATGGCTGGGGACAAAAGTGAGATGGCTAGGAGCAGAGCCCCATGCGCTAGCCCCTGTATCACTACATACACACACATAATACAAAGAGGCAAATATCCTCCGTGTTGCCCTTAACAGATTGGGGCAAGTGTTGTTAGCAAGCATCTATGAAGGTTATCACAGCACGCCGAGATGGGTGGTGTAGAGAGCACCACGCTCAACAGCTTTTGTTTCCCCAGTGCTATAAATGTTTGCACGCTGGAATAGGATACTCATTTAAGGCCGAGTCATCCTAGAAGACGTACTTGGCCGGGTCAGATAACCACGATAAGCCATGGCCAGGAATCAAACTCGCGTGGTCCGGGTTCGTAGCGCAGTACAATAACCACCGTAACAACATCAAGCGCCATTTACCATAACGTGGCGGTGACATCACCACAGCCTTTGTGCCAGGCTAGGTACACCATCGCATATACATATATACACACATGCTGAGAAATCCCCGCGTGTTGTCATCACTATCACTGCAATCCAGTTGATGTGATGGGCGTCCAGAAAAACTTGAGAACCCACAAAGCTCATTTGCCAAATAACAGAGTTTGGCAAATGCCAAACAGAGTTTGGCAAATGTTCAGAATTTCCTTTCCTTGGCTTCCACTCCATCGTAAATTTCGACCCCCCCAGCCATCGGCAATGCTTCCTGCTGAACCCAATTGACGTGTGTTGACAGCAAAGGTGAACAACACCGCATTGCAGAAGCAGGTTATATAGGATAGGTACAATATTTTAAGGAAGCGGCTGGCATGTTTGGAAACAGTTGAAATGCATTTCGCATTTCAAAAACGCATTACAGAGCATGACGTAGAACATTGCACGGCATTGCGCATTGCATTTCAAATAAGTTGCATCATAAATTGCATGTAACATTAGAAGGACATTACATGACATGACACAAGAGATTGCAAATACAATGTTCAAGTTGATTTCGTTGAACCAGGTGAGTGTCATTTGAAAGAGTGACCCACGTCACCAACAATGACAGAAGCAAAACCGTGTCAAATAAAGCACAGCAAATGAAGCAGACAGAAATCCACATTAAACATTACATCACCATTGACATTACAAATACGATTACACATTACATGACACGTTTACAGGTCCTCACCGGGACCACATGGCACAAACAACTGAAACTACGCGGCGAAACGATTGCGTTGAATGTAAAAGTAATTTGCGCGCAGTCACCACCGATGTTTCAAACATTCATCGACAGCCATGGATCTCAATCCGCCGCTGAACGCGCGACTCCCCAAGCCGCCAGCTTCTCTCAAAGTCCTGCGATGTAGCGATCCATACAGCTCCTGTGCAGGAGCCAATTTCATCGCTCCATCTCCACAGTCAGTGGAATTTCCACTCCATCTCCATCGTGAATATGAATTTAACCATCGGGTTATTTGTATTTAATATTATTATATTATATTATTTTATGATGTTTTATTTTTATTATTTTATTATTTCCATTCTACGTGACTTTACCGAAAGAACCAAGAAGATGAATCCCTGCAGTCACGAAAGCTTTAAATCGAAATTTGGTTATTTGTAACTAACGAATCATTTTGTCCGCTTTCTATTGAAATTGGAGTCACACTTTACCCAACAATTAAACTTAAAAATCGAGTTATCAAAAATGTCATAGTTGGATTCGGAATCCTTCAAAACCTGCAGATGCTCGCTCTTGCGTGCCCGGGTTTAAAAAAGAGAACATTTATATTTTCGCCTCCAGACTTTTTCAGCAGCGTTATAAAACTCGCGATAAAAAATTTCAGAGGACCTAAAAACAATAAAACCCCCACACCCCCAATTGGGAGGCTCAAACAAAAAAATGGGTGCTTTGGCCTAATTAAATTTTTCTATTTATTTAAACTTTAATCAGTCACTGATGACCGGCAACGTGATAGACATCTCTTGCAGAAGATTGAGACTGAGTGACAGCATTTCTAGTGAATGGTGAGAAATTTGAGTTTCTTTTTTAGCAAACGTAGCTGAGTATATAACTAAAAATATGTGAGAGAGAGAGAGAGAAACAATACATTTTCTAATTTGGGGGCCCAAATATGACAGCCTGGAGGTTGACTGGTTTCACTCAGAGAGCCGAGCCAACATAAACTGGCACGTTAAGTCTCTTAAACGTACGATCCGCACCATCAGTAACCCTAGTCATTCATCCCCCCGTGGTGCACGACGTGAGTTCAGCTACCTTTAACCCAGTCGAGTATTTAATAATGATCATAAATCATGTGTTGTGTAAGCAAAGCTGTCTTGCTATTTCTATTAAGTAGTGCATTTCACAAAAACCGCATTCAAATTTGTGATAACAAAGACGGTCACTGCATTAGACATTTTCAGATGCGCTTGTGCGGCCGTCTGGAACGCTCTTCGTGCCAATATGAGGAAGCCACTGGAGCTATGCACTTTTAAATCTAGATTGAAAACTAATTCATTTAGAACTGTTGTTTGTGTTGTGTGTGTTGTCCTTCCTCCGCACATCCGATGAGCACGGTTGGCTACGTACGGTGCAAAAGAAGCTCAACATACATCCATGCTGGATGAATGCCTCCCCACACCGTGCGGCCCGCAGGGGTTATTTGACCATACTTCACCATGCTGCTCAGCGCGGATTGGTGAATGTGTTGTCCACAACCTGTTTCAGATGTCGCCGCTCGCCGCTGACATTATCCTGGTCAGAAATCGAATTTAAATCGTCGTGTTCATCACGAACAGTGTGAACGCGGCATAGAAACAGAGTGCAACAATGTATATTCCTGCACGGCTGCCCCAACACGTAGCCCTACAGCCGATAACACCAGCTTCACGCACGATTCGTCGCCGATCGAAGCACTAACCGGGCTCACCCCATCTTAGCTTCCACGATCAGACAAGATAGGGGCGCGTTCCGGGTGATTTGGTCACGCGAACCTAATAACGATCCCCTTAAACCTGAGCCTCACCAAATAAACATTTACTGTGAGTTTGACTCCTGGGAGGAAAGCGAAAATAGACGGAGAACAACAGCAGCAGCAGCAATATTTAGAGGGGTCAACATTTAAAGCCATGGAAGGTCAGAGTGAACAACAGTTAGAGTTGACACTTACGCACGATAGAGAAAATCAGCGATCGTGCCGAGACGTGAACGCAAAACACGATGGTTTCGTAAGACTACGAGTTATCGACAATACACACCGTATAGTTCACATTTGGATGTTAAAGATGCCGTGATAATATTCTAAACACAGAAGTTATGGTCCATGTGTTGCAGGCGTCACAATTCAAATTTGCTACTTTCGGGAAAATTACTCGCAAATTCACCCTCCCAACCCCCTTCTGAAAAAACATACTATCAGGATGTTCCTGAAAGTGTCTTGAGACTCGCGAAAAAAAATAACACGGGGCGCCGATACGTGGTGGAGGAGCCCAGTGAACTCACCTGAAGGTCGATCGCAGCTGCCTCTCGTCCGCTCGCCCCCCACTCGACTGTGCTGAAGCCGCAAAATAAACCTGTGCGACGGACAGACGCTTCCTCTCCTAATCCTCGGGTCGCCCCCTGCCCCCTGCTTCACCCCACTGCACGCCGACTGCAGCCTGTTTCACCCTGCTGCACCCCACCGCACCCAGCTGAACTCCAATGCACACTTCAGCACCCCACTGCGCTCAATTGCGCTTGCTGCACGCTGCTTCACGCCACTGCACACAGCTGCAACCTGCAGCACTCAGCTCCACCCTGCTGCACGCTGCTGCAACCTGCTGCACTCAGCTCCACCCTGCTGCACGCTGCTGCAACCTGCTGCACACAGCTGCACCCCGCTGCACGTGCGGTAGCGTCACCGGCCGAATGATATTGTGAGTGCTCGGATCGTCCAGTTCTCGGCCCCTATTTGTAGAATCGCCTTCGACTCTTCTGATTGGTTGACGGAGCGAGGTGGATGGGTGGTGGGTGGGTGTGTGGGTGGATGCTGGGTTGGTGGGCTCCGCTCATGTGCAAAGCAAACTCACACCAGAACGCACGCGTCTGTTAATACACACGCACACGTTCACAAAGGCGCACGCACGCAACTCACGCATACGCAAAGACAAAGATTCCCCGTGTAGCTCTACGAAAGATCTTGGGGCAAGTGCACCTATGAAAACCGGCGCGGCACACGAGGGGGCGGGTGGCCAGCACCACGCCCGGCAGGTTTGTCGAATTCGTAGCGCAGTGTGCTAACCACTGCGCCACCAATCCCCACACTCAAAGGTCGCCCGTTAAACCTCAACAGACTGTGGGTCAGCACCACGCCCGGCCGCCTTTGTTTCCCTTAGTTTCCCGACTGTCGTTTACGCGTTGCACCAGGTACTCATGTGAGGCCGAGTGGACCTAGGAGAGGGGTCCAGGGCTGGTGTCCGTGAGCCGGAATCGAACTGGGGGTCACATGTACAAAGAGATCCCCCGTGTAGCCTTAACAGACTATAGGGGCAAGTCCTGTTAGCGAGCACCTATAAAGGCCGGCACGGCACACGAGGGGGTGGGTGGCCAACACCACGCCCGGTCGCCTTTGTCTCCCCAGTCGCGATGTTTACACATCGCACCAGGTACTCATTTGAGGCTGAGTCGACCTAGGGGAGGCCCCGGACCGGTTCAGATAATCGTCCCTGGGTGGCCAAGTTCGTAGCGCAGCGCACTACCGCTCCCCACATGTACACACACAGACACGCGTGTGCATAGCCGCATTCAATCATCAAGCGGCGACCGGGGTCTGTAGGGGGATTTGAGTGCCGCAGGGATGAGGTGAATGACGTCACCGAGGCGAGGGCAGATCAAACAGGAGGCTGAGTGTCTCTTGGGCGAGAAGCCGCCTCTTCATGTTCACACGACACCAAAGACAAAGACCACCCGTATAGACCAAAAACAGACTGTCGGGGCAAGTGCTGTTATGCGAGCACCTGTGAAGGCCGGCACGGCACACGAGGGGGTGGGTGGCCAGCAACACGCCACCACATCACGACATCACGACCCGCGCACACACACGCCACTATATTTGAGGTTGAGTCGACGTAGGTTTACTGGATTCGTGGGGCAGCGCGCTCACAGCTACACCACTGCTCCCCTAGAAACACACTCACCACGACCCGCACTCACTAACACACCACAACCGCACACACACAAAGACAAACAGCCCCCGTATAGCCTTAACAAACTGTTGGGGCAAGTGCTGTTAGCAAGTTTCTACGAAGGCTGACACGACACACGAGGGGGTGGCGATGTTTACACATGGCACCAGATACTCATTTGAGGTTGAGTCGACCTAGGGGAGGCCCAGGACCGGTTAATATAATTGTCACTGGTGTTGGCCGTGGGCGGGAATCGAGCCCTGGTCGCCAAAATTCGTGCCCCGCGCTCACACGCAGACACGCAGACACAGCACACGACACAACAACACAACAACACAACAACACACACCCCACGACAGATACACGCACACCACACATTCAAACACACCACTGAGACACGCTCGCATACACCGTGACAAGACACGAACTGGCGTTTCGTCTGGACACGTGCAGACACAGTCCCAAGTTCACTGTGTGCATCAAACGACGATGTTTGATTGAGAGTGCCGAGTGACGTGTTGGAGCACATCTAACGCGTTGAGTGGAGTCTCGAAACAAAGCAGATGGCTCCACGTGGTCAGAATCCTCCCGAGGAGGAGTCTTGAGACTCAATACACCCATCGTTTAAGCCCTCCAAGCCACGACATGCGCCGTCATGGGGATTTTAAACTTAAACTATTTTTTTTATTTTACCAGGTAAAGCCCGCAAATAATAACTCAGCGAAGTGGCTCGTCACGTGGAAAGCTATTATCTGCCAAATACTCTAAATGCATGTTTCTAAATCGGGAGGGTAAAACCGGAGAAAATTTCACGCGACCACGGAGAGAACATGAAGGGAACACGAAGAGAACATGAAAACTCCAAATATGCAGGCGTCAGGGTCGGGATCGAACTCACGGCCTCGTGTTTACCAGGCGAGGAAGTTCACATCTCGCCACCGTGGCGCCCATACTTCGTTCACCACGTCGGTCAGTGGGGGTTTGCGAAGTCGGTGCGCATAGATGCGAGGGCATAGAAGTACACACCAATTGATGTTTCTGCACTGCCCTCTGCTGCCCACCACGTCACCCCCCCCACCCCCCCATGGTAACATGTTCGTGCGTGGTGGTCACCTATCAAGGCACTATCCAGCCTCAATCCTGCTAAGGCAGAGCCGTCCCTAGGGTACGGCGAATCGGGGCGATCGCCCTGGGCCCCGCGCTTTGGGGGGGGGGGGCACGCGCTTCGACGTCACAGTGTCTGATGTAATACTTCCGGTTTAGTTTGAAGGCGGGGGTGGGGGGCGCCCCCCCACCCCCCGAGGCACGGCCCTGCTGCTTAGACCTCGAGATCGGGGGGACTTCCCCGTGATTTGGTCTTGACACATGCAGCCCAATGCCATCTATTCAGGCGGAACACATTTTCGTGACATCGTAATTACTGTAAATGTTACTTACAAATGTAAACATTTTTTACAGCGTATTTTCTGAGCTATAAGACGCCCGTTATTTGCCTATGGGGCCGTCCATAAATGACGTCACGCACCTGGGGGGGGGGGGGGGGGGTCAGACATTTGTGACGATGTGTGACAAAGGGGGGGGGGTTGAGAAATGTGACGTCACATCAAAATGCGCAACTTTAAATAAATATAGACAATACGTTCTACTTAATTAAATAGACTTTTTAATAAATGTTTTCTCCTACAACATCAGAGTGCAGCGCCACATTAAATACGCACTGCAATGACAATAGTTTAAAGCGATTTAAAGCAAGTTTTATTTGGGGGGGGTCTGACTTTTTGTGACGTCGTGTGACGAAAGGGGGGGGGGGGTCAAAAATCGTCTAAAATAGCGTGACGTCATTTATGGACGGCCCCTATGTGGAAGCAATGGTCCTATCAGATTCGTGTTCCTTTATTGACACGGGAGACACGTGCTGAGGCACGTCTTGTCTTCCGGAGCGTCTTCTAATCCTGAGAATACGGTAAATGCAATCTAAATGTTCTACCATGGTCAAAGTTGAACTATATCGCCAATAAAGATTGGCACAGCATTTAAAATTAAAATGTAATTGTGATTTTGAAGACGAGCAGTGAATTGGATGAGAAGTGTATGACATTATGTCTGAGTCTATTCAAACCACGCAGAAATCTACCACAATCACCTCCCTGCATGGTCGCTTTCACTACCCCCCCCTCTCCTAGCTAATTTTACACCGATCAAAAGGTGCAACCCTGCAATTCCTTGCTCACGCCATTGCTGGCAGAAGAGCTGGAGCTCAGCTCCAGAGAGGCCCTCGAAACGGTATTTGTGGCCTACTCTGCCACGTTGGGCAGACGTCCTGGAAGGACAGAGACACAGTGATAAAGAAACAGTGTGACACACACAAAGAGATAAAGAGACACGCTAAGAGATGAAGACAGACGCAAAGAAACAAACACACAAAGCTACGTGGAGAAAAGCTGGCAGAAAGAATTTAGAAAGTCGATCATTCTAACTTGATTTTAAGCTTTCGTGACTGCAGGAATTACTCTTTGGTTCTTTCGGTAAAGTCACGTAGAAATAAAATAAATAATAGAATACGATGTTTCGATTGCAACACAAGCAACCGTCATCAGGTGTGAATTAATGCAAGTTCGGAGAGAGACAGATACAGAGAGAGAAACAACACACACACGGAGAGAGACGCATACACACAGAGAGTGTGTGACTCTCTCTGCGTGTGTCTCTTTATGTGTCTCTCCCCCCATGTGTGTCTCTCTCTGTGTGGCTCCGGCTGGAGCACGCGTATCACACACATGTCGGTGATGTGCACGTCTTCTTCGAACGCTGGGGAGCCGGAAAAGTCCTCTGTACCAGCGTGCACGGCACCCTCGTGTTCACCTGCTGAAGCGCTCGCTCGTCACCGTGGCGTGCGCGATGACCACCACCACCACGTGACTTTTCTTTCGTGTTGTGGCGGTGCTTGTAGCACAACAGCGCGTGGATTTGTAGCGTTTGCTTTCTTTTGTTTGCTGGTGACTTTGTGTATTTCGAATCGAAATCGCCTCCAGTGCTGTTGCTGCTGGCGGCAATAAAAGTTGTTTGAAAGTCAAAAGTTTCTGTGTGTGTGTGTGTGTGTCTCTCTCTCTCTCTCTGTGTGTGTGTCTATCTCTGTGTGTGTCTCTCTCTCTGCGTGTGTGTCTCTGTATGTGTCTGTGTTGTCTCTCTCTGTATGTGTCTCTCTCCGAGCTTGCATTAATTCACACCTGATGATGGTTGCTTGTGTTGCAATCGAAACGTCGTATTCTATTATGTATTTTATTTCATTTCTACGTGACTTTACCGAAAAAAACAAAGAGTCGATCATTCTAATTGGATCACATTATTTAGTGCCTGGAACTTCACCAACGAATGCGCCATCAATGTATATCCTGGCGGTGTCGCTGCGATCCATAAAGCGTCTACTGCCTCCTTGGATTGGTTGAAACTACAAGGTTGTCCAGATGTCTTGTGACCCCAAATTAATTGACCCTGAACGACTTTTTTTTCGTTTGCATATCAATTTCAGTTTTAAAATAAACGTCGCTTTAAAGTTTTAGAGAATGAACTGGGGGTGGGTGGGTCACAAGACATCTGGACCACGTCGTACTTGTGTTGTTCCGCCAAACGCGTTTCGAAACTTGTCTTACAACCTGGGTGGGTTTTGTTTTTTTTATCCCCTACTTTATTATTGATCTTTTCCCGATTCTATTCAATTCCGTGCTGTCGGCACGCTGCTAATTACGAGAGGAAGTTATCCCTGTTCAGGCCTCGCAGAAAGCACCACATCGTCTATCCCGTCAAAGAATCCATCCGAATGTGTGAGCCCAGTGGTTATACTATTTGGTTCTTTCGGTGACTTTACCGGCAGAACCAAAGAGTATGGATCATTGCAGTCACGAAAACTTCAAATCTAGAAGAAAAAAAGGCCAGTGGTTCTCAATCTTTAGTTTGTTTACTACTGCACTCCCCCTTGTTGAATTTTGTTTCAACCAAGTAAACCCCCTTTGCCTGACCCAACATGGTTTTGAGAAATAAATGTACGAGTAAGGCACATCTATATATCTTAAACAATTAATCTTCTTGGTTCTTTCGGTAAAGTCACGTAGAAGGGAAATAATAAACTAATAAAAAAAACATTATAAAGAAAACATACTAAAATAAAAAATAACATCTATTATGTTTGATTCTTACTATTTTATTATTTTCCTTCTACGTGACTTTACCGAAAGAACCAAGAAGATGAATCCCTGCAGTCACGAAAGCTTTAAATCGAAATCTTAAACAATTGTCAATGTTGGGAGGTACCCTCACTAGCGAGTAACTGCGAGCGAATAAAAACACCGCACGGACACTCTGCATGCGTCACGTGTTTGCGCTCGCCGGTTATTCTCGGAAACCCAAATTTCTGACGATCAGTGAATTTAGAAAGGTATTTTAAATCTATTCCAGGTTACCTTAGGGATTTTAATTATATTGCTAGTTACATTCTTTGGGACTTTCGGTAAAGTCACGTAGATAGGTTCAAATTAAACTAAATCACGACGTTTCGGGCGCAACACAAGCGTCCGTCATCAGCTGTCTCACCTGATGACGGACGCTTGTGTTGCGCCCGAAACGTCGTGATTTATTTTCTACCTACGTGACTTTACCGAAAGAACCAAAGAGTATGGATTCCTGCAGTCACGAAAGCTTCAAATCAAGATAGGTCCAAATTAAAACAAATTTAATGAACAAAAAAACTACGACGTTTCATTTCCTCCTGATCGTCATCAGGAGGAAATGAATTCCTGCAGTCACGGAAGCTTTAAGTCAATATATACCGCAGTCATTTTACATTGCCAGAGTCATATGCGATTAATCACCCATGGCTCTCACGTATGATATCATTCCACGCATTTCTAAATCACCTCGACTTACCCCCTTGGGACGTTACCACGAACTTTGTTGTAGTACGGAGTTAGACTGATGGCCTTCATCTAAGTTGCCTTGTGGTTGTTGTTGTTGTTGTTGTTTGACTTGCATCCCACTGGGATTTTGGCACACAGCGTTGGTGTACGGTGCTTTTTGTGGAATGTTTTGCTGTCTTTTCCTGGATTTTCTGTTTGCACTTAGTCACATTAAGATGTTTTCTTGGTCATGCTTCAGTTTTTTGTTTGTTGCGGTTGCACCCGATTCAAGAGCCGAATGGCTCACAGGGCTATTCCTAATAAATGCAACTGAAACTGAACCTCCTCGGGGTCCGCGATTCGTCCGGTTCAGAGCCACCGCCTTGGGTGATCCCCGCGAGGGACATTTTGAAATCCACCCACCAGGGGGCGCATGCTTTCACACAAGCCCTGCGACAGATCGTTGCCGCACGGGTTGCACAGCAAATGCTTTTATTAACTATTGACACTCAAACATCAACACAACAACGTACCCATATTGTGAGATTAAAACTGACCTGATGTGATGATTTGCTAGTGTGTGTGGTTTTTTTTTTGTCGTTCACACTTTCCAACATGTTGAAAGCGAGTATGCGTTTTGCTTTGCTGTGCTGTGGAGGTTTCGTGTGCCGTGAAGGAGCAATTGCCCGAAACGTCGCCGATTTGATATTTGTTCATTAGGCAATTGCTGTGTCTGTAAGTTCGTCTGCGGGCTGCTGGCTGGGCTCCTCATCGCCCCAACAGGAGTGGCTGCTGCGGGAATTTGCCACCGAAACTCGCTGGGGGTGACTGGCTACACGGGATTTTCCGCGTAACAAATAAACATTGAAATTAAACTGCAGAGAAAGGCGTTCAGCAGACGTGTAATAGCGTCACCGAAGAGGCGACAATACTGAATGCAGAAGACTGACGCGGTACATTTAAAATATATCTAATTTTTTAATTTGAGCTCCCATTAACGTCATTATTTCGCCATAATATTCTTGAAATCCTACAGCATAAAAAAACAATCTCGCAATACATATCATCTCGACATTTTATTTAATAAAAATTACAATTACGTTTAGTGCTCCGAGTAGAGGTTTGTGGAGCAACGGGTTTTACGATAAAATTCTAAACCACCCTCAACTATCCTAATTAAACGATGCTAACGCAATGTCCCTGGGTTTGCTATACGCTATCGTGGGGCGCCGTACTTGATAACAGTGCGGCCCATTCAGTGGAAAACATTAACGTTGTACGGTAATTTTACGTCGAGACGATACATGTCTTCTTCTTGGTTCTTTCGGTAAAGTCACGTAGAAGGAAAATAATAAAATCATAAAAATTTAACATAATAAAATAATTCTCTTAGTGAGAATTATTCTCTTAGTGAGAATTATTTTATTGTGTTTTATTTTTATTATTTTATTATTTTTATTCTATGTGACTTTACCGAAAGAACCAAGAAGATGAATCCCTGCAGTCACGAAAGCTTTAAATCGAGATACGTGTCTTGCTGCTTAAAGACTGTTGTTTTGCATTAGCCACAAATACAAAGATCCCCCCGCATAGCATGAACAGAATGTTGGGGCAAGTGCTGTTAGCGAGCACCTATAAAGGCAGGGAGAGCACACGAGGAGGGTGAGTGGCCAACGCCACGCCTGGCCGCCTTTGTCTCCATAGTGGCGATATTTAAAAATCGCACCAGGTACTCATTTGAGGCCGAGTCGACCTAGGGGAGGCCCAGAACCAGTTAAAAAAATTGTCACTGATATTGTCCGTGAGCGGGAATCGAATTCGCGTCGCCGGGTTCATAGGGCAGCGCGCTCACCGTTGCACTACCGTTGCATTAACCACACAGACACACACCCCCACAGCACACACACACAGCCAAACAACCCGCACTGACGCTCGACTTTTCCTAACAACGCATCCCAATTTAGCGATAAGCTCCCCAATGAGAGCCTGTGTACAACACCTCTGCCAAGCCCCAACTCCCAGCCACCACCACCACTCTCCAGCTGCAGAACTCCGTTATAATCACCACACAAACACACTAGTCTATTCGGCCTATTCAAGTGGCGTGTGTTTGAGCAAGCAAAACTATGGAACGATCTCAGCATCTGAGAATAGGTTTCCCACTTTTTTCTGGCAACAAAACAGGTGTTAAGATGTTAAAACACCAAACTGAAACCTTTTACAAGGAATCATGTCTGCATTAACCACAATACTTGTGGTCAGAATGCAAACAGCAAACATACTCTGATAATATATGCATTGTCTTTGAAACTGATTGGTCCACACCAGAGACAGCTTTCTTTTGAGCCTAGTTTCAAAACGGTGTGAGACCAGAGGACGCCAAATGGCGTACCGCACAAAGACAATGCACTATCAGAGTAATGAGAGCTCGGGGTGAGCAGCTGACCACAATAATTGTGGTTATTGCAGACATGATTCCTTGTAAAAGGTTTCAGTTTGGTGTTTTAACATCTTAACACCTGTTTTGTTGCCAGAAAAAAGGGAAAAACCTATTCTCATATTTGGTACTGGCAAAGGAGGTCCCATGATGATCTCAGCATCCTTATGCCCCATCAGAAGAACCAGGCCTTGTTCAACCAATGCTGCTGCTGGTTTCCTAGATTGTGCAGTACTCGTGTGGGTCTGTTTATGTATAAATGTACATGTTAAGCATGGGGGTAGAGCATTAGCGCACTGTTAACGCATTACCGTATGAAAGTGTGTTCGATTCATGGCAGAGGCTAACATCAGTAGCGAGCGATGCCTGAATTCATCCTGACCGACTTGGAGTGGGGAGGAAGTCTTCATCTCAGCAGCAGATTGATAAAGGAGCTGCACATTATTTCTGTAAATTATCTTCAGCACGTTCCTGCACGACATCGCACAATGGATCTGTGTACATCTGATGTTTTGATGATGGCTTAAATGATGTATTCTTGCCGATATTATTTAAGCAGCACAATAGCCACATCTGTGCTGAGACCCCGAGAGTCGAAGTTCGTCCAGCGTTTGCTTGCCTTCAAGGTTGATGTAAAACACTTAATTCGGACGGCTCATAATCCGATGGACGAAAACATTTCAACACACAATAGCGTGGAGACGACCTGCGGTCTTTATTTATTCACTACCTTCATCGGGTTCAGCCAAAGGCGTCATCTCACTCCCGCAATTGCTCGTTCATGGCAACGGTGGATGAGTGGCGTGCAATCCCCACTCTCACCCTTCACCTCGTCCAGACACGCGTTGTTGCGCAATGTCTCGCATGCGCTCAATGTGTTATTGCTTTACGATTCGCAGATGGCAGTGAGGCGGCGATCCTCAAGTTAAAATCACACTGACAGATATCTTTCAACATATCGATAGGTTTTAGCAACTTTCTTGAAGAAGGCCCGTCGGCCGAAACGTCGAGATCGTCCTTACCTATGTGGCATGACTATATAACAAAACATATACGACCCGGGCGGGAACTAAGTCGTAACCAAAACTTGTGTTCTGTCGGTGTCAGTAAAAATGTACATACAGTACCTGGTAACGCACGTACATACATACAAACAAATACAAAGATCCCCCGTATAGCCTTAACAGACTGTTGGGGCAAGTGCTGTTAGCGAGCACCTATAAAGGCCGGCACGGTACAGGATGGGCTGGGTGGCCAGCACCACGCCCGGTCGCCTTCATCTCCCCAGTAGCGATGTTTACACACCGCACCAGGTACTCATTTAAGGTTGAGTCGACCTAGAAGAGGCCCAGGACCGGTTCAGATAATCATCACCGATGTTGGTCGCGCTAACCACCGCGCCACCGCTCCCCACACACGTGGACGTGCCCGCTCTCACTCCCACTCACTCCACAACCCCCTCCTTACCCCCCCCACCAACACCCCCTCCCGTGCGCTCATTAGCGCCTGTAGTCGGGCCATGCGCGTCACGGAGGGATAAGGGGGGGATGCGAACCCCAACCCCCTCGGGGTTGATCCTCTGGCCTCCCCGGTCAACGCCCGCCCCTCTATACCCCCTGCATCGCCGTTGTCAGGGCGACTCGTGAACGTGCCCTGCATGATGCACCATGAGCCGGTCTCCATCTCATCTTCCCCCCCACCCCTCCCTCCCTCCGTCTCTGTGTTCATCTCCCGTCCCAATGATAACGATGATATCACGTAACATATGCAGCGCTTTCGTCAATCCACTGCTGGATGAGGGTCTCACCCCATGCCGAGGCCGTCGTGGGCCGTTATGTTTGACCGTTCATCAACCCCGCAGGTTCACAGTGGGCTGGTTGACAACGTTGAGCGTAGACACACACGATGGGGGCTTAGAAAGCACGGCGATTGATGTTACTGCACATGCCGACACGCAGCCCGTAGCCACCGATGAAAACCTAGGGTACGCAGTGGTCACCCATCATCCAAGCGCTGCCCAGAAAACATGCCAACGTTGGACCAACATTGGGCAAGCTTTGGCATGTGGATTGAACCCATGTTTATTGGATATATCCAGGCTCAACACCTGCGTAACTACCGAAATCGGACGAGTTAGGACGCATTCCGAGCGATTGAGCCATTGGCGATAATAGAAATAACAATGCTTTTTTTTATCGACTACGCATACGAGAGGGATATCACTTACCATCAAATCCTCCGCACAGATTGATTCAACAACCCTTGCTCTATTGAACTGGCCACCTATAAGCCCATGCATCAGGCGAGTATAACCCAGGCAGTGATGCACACTGTACTGCACTCGCCAGGGTCAAGAACTGCTTAGCTTGTGAGACCTCACAAGGCTGGGAGGCTACTAAAGCAAAATCAACTCTGGCTCAACGCTGGCGTACGGTGGGGTACGGGTGGGGAGCAGGGGATGGCTGGGAGAGCGGGTGAGTGACATTTTTAAAGACGATGTCTGTCACGAGAAAAAAACAACATCATGCAACCAGTGAAAACAAATCCAACATTAACCCAACGCGGGCAAGTGGCGTTTCATCATATCTGCTTACTGCTGCTGTCTCCCCAGATCCGTGGCAATAGAAGCAGTCTTGGCTACCGCTGCCCCCTAATTATAATGCCAGCCCGAACCCTGAATCGTAAACACTCACTACTTAAACCCTAACTGAAATCCGCCACCCCAATCACAACCTCCGCTATACCTAACCGTAACCCATTAACCATGAACGCTGATGCTCTAAGCTCTAAACCGTAACACTTAAACCCTACCCATAATCCCGACAGCCTAACGTTGAACCTTGACATCTTAATCCAAACCTCATGAACTTAACCCCGACACATACACAATCACGTAGAAGAAGCGGTAAACCCTTACAATGTCAACTACTGTACCGAAATCAAGCGGTCATGATTGGGTTAAAATCCGCTCTACGGATAAACATCTGCGGGGACAGTCGTGACTTCAACGTGGTCACGCGTTTGCGGTGTTTATCTCAACGTGTCCCGTCCCTCACTTGGGTTAACCGAGCCTGAAACGAGGAAGAGAGAGGCGGACGGGCGTGGTGCTGGATGGCGACACCATCAGAACCGGCTCTGCCGCCGGGGACATTTGGATGCCATGGAGGCCTTTGGCCACTTTGCGCCGTCACAGCGCAAAGGGGAGACGGCATGAGGGTGAGGCTTATGGAAAGGGGATTATCAGCAAGTGAGACGCACGATAAGGATAAATTAGCCTCGTTGTAGGGAATATAAATAACTAAATGGATAAGCGGACAATGTGTATAGTCCATGTATATGTCTCGCTACGTAAAGAAATGCGTGTGTTGTACGCATTGCATCGGCCCCACAGCCTTTTGGGAGTGCGTAATTTCGACAGCACCGGTTCGATACAAGCAGCATCTGGATCGGTTTGGACATGCACCGACGCATCAGCAGAGCAAGGCTTCCTTAAAGCAATGATGGTTAATTTCCATATGTTATAGGCTGGGACACTCTCTACAAGATATGTGTCCTATTTCGACGCAAAGTCAAATAACCATGTACATAACACAATAAAATCCGCGTCGTAATAAGAATAATGATACATACTTGAATACACAGTTTATACAAGTCATCGGCTCCACACCCTGCTGAAAGTGCATAACATCAACCGCATTGATTCAATTACAGGCGGACAAGCAAACTCCGGAATGGTTTCGATACTTCGTGCCTCATCATTGGACACACGATGAGCGGATTCAAATTAAATATAAACATGTTTAGCCACGAGGGAGCGCATTCTTCACTGTTCAGTGTGCTCGCCCCTGAACTCCGGCATCTTCAGCGATGGTCCATCCACCGCTGGATAAAGGCCTCCCCACGCCGTCGCCATTTCTCGCGATGTAGCAATACACGTGCACTGAATTCATCACTCCATCTCCTCGGTGGACGTTCTCTCTCGGGCGCGTTCATGATGAATCATCAATTGTGCATATTTCCCTGGAATTAGTACGTTTTTTTAAGCAGCAGCATACATACCAAAAATATACGCATGATTATATGCCTATGACCAAACCACCCAACATGTACCCTATTCAACTAGAGCTCAGAGTCTCAGCAGAGTTGAGCTTGGACAGTGTTTGGATGGTTGACCCACAGTACGCCAACAGGTTGCAATCGTGCTTGCAGGGCTGCGTTGGTGGCAGTGGAGAGCGGTGAAGCAAACACATCCATTTTCTTGGTTCTTTCGGTAAAGTCACGTAGAAGGGAAGTAATAAAATAATAAAAATAAAACATGATAAAACAATTATTATTTTATTACTTCCCTTCTACGTGACTTTACCGAAAGAACCAAGAAGATGAATCCCTGCAGTCACGAAAGCTTTAAATCGAAATTTAAACACATCCATTGTTGTACTGTGCTTATATGCTTCCACGTTAATGCTCCCCGCCGCTACCAAACCCCAATGGATATTGTTGTAAAGTGTGGTCAAACGACCTCCGTGACTAACACGGCGTGTGGAAGCCCTCATCCAGCAGTGGATTGACACGAGTGCTGGTAATGCACATGAAAATGCGTGCGCGTGCAAATGCATGCACGTGTAAATATATGCATAACCAAACGCAAACAACCCGGTAATATATATAAAGGTGCAGCCATGCAATGACTTGCTCGTGCCACTGCTGGCGGACGGGCCTGCACTCGAAGGGGCCCTAGACAGCCCGTCGAGAAGATATTTCGCCTGGCCTCTCCACGCTGGCCAAACATCTTGGAATAGGTAGAGCGAATCCATACTCACCCCACCGCACGCGACCTTCCGATTGACTGTGGCGCTACAAATGTAATTACGAATGAACGCGGTGCCTGTTTATACTGTTGGGTGGACAGACGTATGGGTGGGGGGGAGGGGGTAAGAAACGTACACCATTGTTTCCCATGTAATTGTTTCAACTGTCGTGCCAGAAGCTGGAATCCAACCGGCACCATCGGGATTGCGGTGCGAACAATGACAAAATCTCCTCCTCCACCCTCACAGTATATATATACAATACACTTGTGCCACGGTGGCGAGATGTTAACTACTTTTCCTGGTATACAGGAGGTCGTGGGTTTCGATCCAGACCCTGACGCCTGCTGTATATTTGGAGTTTGCGTGTTCTCCTCGTGGTCCCGTGGATTTTCCCCTCCACATTTAGAAATGTGCGTTTATAGTATTTGGCTGCTGTAAATCTCTACATGATAAGCCACTTCGTTGAGCTATCATTTGTGGCCAGGTCGCTTATGGAAAAGAGCTACATAGCTCAGTGGGGACTTACCTGGTAAAATAAACATATATAAAACATATAAACAATTTCCCCCACGGCCAAATCCAGAATTATGGTACAGGAAAGAGTGATGACAATAAAACAACGCTTACGCATAACTGCAAAAGCGGGGGCCTTCATTCATCTTCGGTGTAACTATAGTTTAATGGGGCATTACACGCTGACGCAGCACACGGTAATATCAATTTGGTGTCACATAACGGCATCGTACAGCCCAATTTTCCTCCAATTAAATTGGAGCGAGAGGAGTTGTAAATCCAGGCGCACATCTTTGCACGCACAGCAGTAGCCTCTCTCGCGAGTGCGCGTTTGGCACTGTGGGTGCCTCTCGCTCACTCTACTTACTTAGCATCGACCGAACAGAATGTAAATCTCCATCGAGCACAGAACATTGTGGTGGGAGGTGGTGGGGGGGGGGGGGAACGGCGGCTTGCAAAATTTGCATCCCGAGTCGTGTCAGCAAACCATTGGCAACAACGGAAGCAGCTCCAACTACACTTTGTAAGTCTGGGGGTCCGACTAGCGAATTAACGGTTTCCGGTTGTCATTTGTTAGATTACGGATGCACAATCACCCGCCGTTTGCTAATGCTATAATGAATAACTGTTGCCATGCTATGCGTAGGACTGACAACCCCCTATTGAACGCGCGTGCCACTAAACAGAACGACTTTGATATGATTATTATAATTGTATTATAATTATTCGGTGAAGTTGCAGAGTTGTGGCAGTGGTGCACACATACAAACAAAAACGTCGCATTCGTCAATAACACTGTGGCCTTAAAACAACACACATATACAACAGGGGACGTTTTGGACAATTACCCTTGGTCATATTTCGACGTATTGCCAGGAAGAAGGGCTATTGTCCAAAACGTTGACAAACATGTTTGTTTTTCCTTTTAAGACCGATGTGTGTCATTGGCGAAAGTGTCGAGTTTTTAGTCATAATTAAAGGTTCTTCCATCAGCGTGATAAAAAAAATAGAACTTGTTTTCAAGAGCAGATTATGCAATGCACAATACCCGGTTCACGTGTGCGAGGAAGACCACGGATGACACGGATGGATAACACCAAAGCATGGACGAGTCTCACGCTGGAACACACAATGAGGATAGCAGAAGGCAGAAGTCAGTGGCGAAGGATTGCCCATGGTGCGGCCAACGCTCGGATCGAGGATGGCTGAAGACGACACGAGACCATCAGCGTAATCACCCTTTGCGCGTGGGCGTCTCTTAGCAATATATCGACTCCGGGAACGGCACGCGCGCGCGTGCGCAGCAGAGAGCTGGCACGCGTTGTCGTTTCATCTCCGGGACGAGCGCGCATGACGGATGGCACGGGCGTGCGTTGTGGGTGTGTGAGCGTGTTTATGCCGTGTCGGTTTTTTTTTAAACAGATAATAAACACAAACCAATAGCCAAACACAAATAACAACAGCAAAAAAATCACAATAGCATTGCCTTCAAGGGAAACGTATATACAATAGGCGACCTTTCAGGCAATATGCCTTCTTCATATGCTATGCAGAAGGGCCATAGCCCGATACATCATATACTATGGAGTAGGACTATTACCAGAAACGTCGCCTATTATATACGTTTCCTTATAAGGCAGTATATTGACAAATGTGTAGAATGTAATGATTGTACAGTTGATGCAAATTGACACATTTCTTGAAATGGCCGTGGGTTGAAGGAACTGGCGAAATTAACCGATGGCATGGTGTTCGCTAGTCGAGCAGTGTGAGAAAGGGTTTAAAATAGATGTTGTCTGTTGCAGTGTGTTCATTAAACACAATAAGAAACAGAGGAAACAGTCAATCTGGAAAACCGAGTGCTCGACATGGGCGGGGGGTATTCCAGGCGTAAAGTGAATGAGAAGAATGGCAGTGGGAGTAGAACTACAGCAGTGACAGTCGTGACAGATGACGTCCTATCATGAGACATCATTCACCGCCCATCCACATAGCGATCGAAATCAACAGTAATAGTACAACGTTGTACCCGTGGCACCACACCGTGGGAAGGGAGTAGAGGATATTGCGCATAAAGGCAACAGACAGACGGGCAAGACGAACGAGAAAGGGAAGGGGGTGCCGGGACGGGAGTTCCCCAAAAGGAAGGAGGGCACGGCTCAAGGTGAGCGGCAGGGAGAGAGGAGGAGGAGGACCAGCAGGGAGGAAGGAAATGAGGGGGAGAAGGAATGACCGGAGCCAGGATATCAGGGATGAGAGCGGAGAGAAGAAATTGTAGAATAAAGGAAAGAGCATCAGTTCGCTGCACTGAGCAGCACCTGTTTTCACAGGGGGCGAGGAGAAGGGAGGTATTCATAGTGGGGAGTGCCCACATAAAACATTACGTGATTCAAGGAGGCTGTAGCTGATTTAGATATATAATTTATAGTGGAGCACATGAGTGCTCCAGCGCTTTCGAAGCAAGGGTTGCTGGATCACGTAGAGATTTGTGAAGCTCGCAAACCCACTGGGCTGTGAGGTATCCAGCAGATGGCAACTGCGAGTGGGTTCATACACTTCGATTTTGACGAATCCAATGGTTATGCCCTCGTGTACAAGTCGTGGTTTGTCCGGGTGCAGTACTCCGGCTTCTTACGACACGAAGCAAAACCCAAATTATAACGTAATAAGCCAAACATTCCAAGGCAGGACCCTCCTGAGCAAGAGTACCGCGACTCGGCACACAAAGGTTGAGATCGTTTAGACTTCAGAGACTGTTAGGTTCGGTGCTGTTGGCGAGGACCTATTGAGGCCTTCACAGCTCACGAAAATTCATAACCACGCCCAGCCGGTTATGTCTTACAATTACTGTACTCGTTTCAGGCTCAGTCGACCTAGGGCAGGACTAGACCACATGTATCACTTGCCACTGATGTGATAAATTAAGGCCAAGGAAATGATTCAGACTCGTCGGGATTGTCGTGCAGTGCATGAAACACATTGCGCCATCCATCCACGCGCCTACAGACGCACATACACTCACGCGCACTCACTTGCATACAAATGTATACACACACGCGTGTGTGAATTCTCACACTCACACACGCACACAAAGACAAAAATCCCCCCTGCAGCCTTAACAGACTGTCGGTTCAAGTGGTTTTAGTGAGCACCTATGAAGGCCGGTAAGGCACACCTACGAGTTCGTGGCCAGCACCACGCCCGGCCGCCTTTGTCTCCCTAGCGGCGATATTTACACATCGCACCGGGTTACTGTACTGATTTGAGGCTGAGCCGACCTAGGGCAAGTTCAGAACCGGTTCAGATAATTATCTCCACTGTTATTGGTCGTGCACGTGAAATGCACCCGAGTTTGCCGGGCTCTTGGTGCTGCGTGCGCTACCGCTCCCCACACAAACACGCACACTGCACACGCGGGGCTACTGGAGGTGGGGGGCTTGGAGTAGTAGTAGTAGTATGGCGACGACGTCATACGCAGGGGGGTGGTGGAGTGGCGTCAGGAGGGGAGGGGGTGGCGGCGGCGTGGGGTGTGCGGTGGGAGGCAGTGGCGGTGGAGGAGGAGAGGAGTGAGGAGCGGACGATCAGGGTCTCACCAAGATGGACGTACCAGGAGTCACGGGAGGAGCGTACGGAGCCGGCATGGCAGGAGGAGTGTTTGACCCCGTCGGTCTCATGAAGCAACCTCAGACCATTATGAGAGTCGTCAACTGGGTGAGTGGCGACTCGAGGTGTGTGGCCTGTGTGAGAAAACGGCTTAAGCGTGGAAACGCATTAGCCCGCCTGTTTCGGACATACATACGTGTGTGTGTGTGTGTACGTAATTTTCCCTCCCATGGGTACAGAGAGGACATTGCCTCAACGCGAGCGGACACAACCAAGGTCGTGTGTCCACCAATGTAATCCACAGTCATAAACGCCGCAGTGCGAATTCATCAAACGGGGGGTGATTGCCTTAACAGAAGGAAGCCTTGCGCGTGTCGAGCGAGGCAGCGCCGGGGATAATCTGCGCGACGCGACCCATTGTTTCATAGCGGTACGGCAGGTGCGGTGGCGTTAACGATCCGATGCTGCGTTATGAATTGTGCCGTTAATCAGTGCAATATTGTCATCCCTCTGCTAAGTTCAACTATAGACGATGTGACCGTGTCGGCTCTGTATTTGCATCGGAAAATGAGACGCGTGGCAATATCTACACACAACAGCGTGCTTATTTTCGCGCAGCATGTAACCTCGTGTAAGAGCGATGCAATTAGACCGATTAAAACAAGGGGGGGGAGGGGACAACGGCAACTACATTGGCGTGGTGATGTAAGTGAATGGGTATTGCCGCTCTTGGGGATAGGCGTTATGAATGGAGAAGCCGGATGGACACCGCAGGGCCTGTTTCAGCACCAAGGTCAGTTCCCGGGCGCCGTGCGCCAACCACCAGAGCGCCCCCTTCCTTTAATCGGCGGTATAATTCCCTCTCGGCCTGCTCGAACGCGTGCGTGCGCGCACGCTTATTTCTCAATCAGCGGGTGAAGCCATCGGGTTGGAGCGGTGGCGCAGTGGTTAGCGCATTGCGCTATGAAATGGGCAATCGCTAGCGTCAGTGGCGAGTGATAACTGAACCTATTTTTTTACCTTCGGCGTTCCTCCTCCTCCTTCACCAAACCGCATCGCCCAGCATGGTGACGTAGAGTCACACAACCCTCAACGACCGACACGGTGTGGGGAGGGGGGCATTCATCCAGCAGTGGGTTGACAAAACGGGCTCCAAGTTGATACTTAAACGTTTATTTAAAAGCAGGACCTGGGTGACAAAGACTGGTGGATAAATTAATAAAGACAACTGAACAGCAATGAAAGTTAAATACAAAACTTACGCATATAAAAAATACATTAAAACAACCAGAAACACGATGACTGTTATGGTCTTGCCCGAGGCCTTATCATTTACTGTGGCGGACGTGGGCGAGCAGTTTTATTCAGCAGCAGCCGATAGCTAGATGTTGTCAAAAGAATTGGAGGTCGTGTGAATTGGTGCTTCGCCACATTACGTATTCATGCAGCTATTCGCAACGTGGGCATGAATCATCTTCCTCGATTTACCACTCATGATTCACGTTCTCGATTAGATTCAATAATCGATCAAGTGTGTCTCTTCTTACCGCATCGTTTGTTGCATATTTTTCTCGTTCGGCATTTTCCCGCAAGGTTCTGTTCACTCCGTGAGCCCAAGCGTGACAGCGTGTAAACAGCACTGCCAACGAATCGATCTCTACACGCACCATTTGACCGTTTGTGTACGCATGGTGAGGTTAGGAGTCGGTTTCGATTGAATAAAAGCATCCTTACATAAATATTGCAAAGTGGGCTTCGTGCCCACAGGTCTGTCCTATGTTTATTAATTATAATTCGACTCGTCACCCTAAATGCGTCCAAATCTCACCAGATATTGGAAGCTAAGCAACATGAACCTGCATAGTGCTTTGATGGGTGAGCAGTTTCCAAATAATCATGTGTTGTGTGGGCTGCTGCGGGGATACGTTTTTAGCAGAGGACAGTCCAGCAAATGCAATGGTTGTACTGCACCGTCTATGCTACCACCAACGTGGTGGAGTATGACAAAATAATTTCCATTACCAGGACGGTATGGGGAAGCCCTTGTCCAGCAGTGAATTGACAAAAGGGCTGGTACATGTACAGAGAATTGTGATTCCAAATAAGAAAAAAAAATCACGTGACTTCACATCGCACGGGAGGTGCAGGCGGGTCTTCCTCCGCCCCATCATGCACGAGAGAGCATTGCCTGGCCTAGACCAACAATGGACACTAAATTAAGGCTGGTGATAAAAGAGAGACAGGGTCACAGGGAACACGCAGCAAGCTCTGGAATATCACAACACCGGGACATGGAGTGAGCGCCGGGTGGACTGGAGCGATCGTTGAACGCATATAAGCAGCTGGGACGAATCCAAGTCGAGAGCGAGGAGGTTCTGGGGGGGGGCGGTTGAGCTTAAACACCCCCTACGAAAACTTGGTACACGCCTACTTTAATACAGGCTGCTGCTGAGCGTACAGATGAGACAGCATTGATTGCAGAGGGACAAAGACTGCATCACCGAACAGCAGGCGACACCAACGGGGCTCGCTTCTTCTGGGATGTCAGAAGGCGCGTTGACGCGTGGAGGTGGATGAGGATAGGAGAGTTAGTGGAGGGATTACTTAAAACAAACAAATCTGAGACTCCCTATTACCAATAGAGCTATGAGCGCCGTCTTTGTGTTAGCAGAGCATCACAGCGACTCGAGTGAAAGACTATAAACAAATACAATTCATATTTACTACGACGATCGCGGACTGATGTCTGATGCCAAGCAGGCTAGAGCCTGGTTCGCGCTTGGATGGGTGACCACCATGCGTATGGGCCGCTGTTGGCATGCGGCTGCAAGGTGTATCAGGAAGATAAAATGGCACTCAAAGAAATGGACTCGGTCCACGTCGATGAATTTGTTCTGTCGGTGGTGGATTGGATAAATTTGCATACACAGAGCTTTGAGTGTCCCCCCCCCCTCGCCCCTCGTGTGCGGGGTTTTTCTCTGGCCACACCAGTTTCCTTCCGCATGAAGTCAAACGCACAGTAAATGGAATTGACCCAACATCCAAATATGAATATTCAGGCTCAATGAGACGACACTGGGTGAATACAGGGAATTATAATTATTATTTACGTACCGTAATGGTAATTCATCAACATGAAGCGTCATGTAAAATAGATTGTTTTTGTACGAAGGTGCTCTAACACACTCGCGGCGTGTAAAGCTTTCCGCTCTCACAGGGGTCATATGCAGGAATGTCATTGGCACTCAAATTTCCCAAAAACATTGCCAGCCACTCGCAAGCAAATTACACGTTACCTCCTTGGAAATCAGATACGATGGACCAGACATACAAAGATCCCCTGTATAGTCATACTCTTTGGTTCTATCGGTAAAGTCACGCAGGTGAAAATAAAATTGAAATAAAAATAACAACATTTTGCTGGGGTTGTTCCACCTGATGACGGAAGCTTGTGTTGCCTCCGAAACGTCGTGATTTAGTTATTTTTATTTTATTTTCATCTACGTGACTTTACCGAAAGAACCAAAGAGTATGGATCCTTGCAGTCACGAACACTTCAAATCTAGAATCCCCCGTATAGCCTTAACAGACTGTAGGGGTAATTGCTGTTAGCGAGCACTTATGAAGACCAAAACGGCACACGAGCGGGTGGGTGGGGAGCACCACGCCCGACCGACTTTGTCTCCCCAGTGGCGATGTTTACACATCGCACCAGGTACTCATTTAAGGCTGAGTCGACCTAGGAGAGGGCCCAGGACCAGTTCAGATAATCGTCACCGGTGTTGGCCGTGAGCGGGAATAGAACCCGGGTAGCCGGGTTCTTAGCGCAGCGCGCTAACCTCTACACTACCGCTCCCCGCAAACACTAGTATACACATATACATACATACATATTTTAGATATATATTTAGATATATATTTTAGATCCATATTAGTGTAGATGTATATTGCATATCAAACATTTCTTCCTGCCCTACTATTCGGTATGTAATATGAATGATCCATTTATGTATATTTCCCAACAAATAGGCAAAAATTGTAGAAAGCAACATTTCGTTTCAAGCCTCTTGCCCATCTCACACCAATCTCAAGACTCTTATAAAATCAATACACGTATTAAATCGATACACTTATTAAATCCACCGTTTCTCTCTCAAGACAGAGCAACCGCTCTCAAAATATTTAATCATTTGGTGAGAAAAGTCAGAAAGCCGTGGGGTATCTGCAAATGGATCAACCTGTGGTTTGCCAGTTACGAGTGAGTGACGGATTAAAAGTCAAATAATGTTCAGGAAGGGCTCGAGCTAGAATGTGGTACAAATAGTGAAGTGTACGGTCATAGGTAGCAAAATCTCCAAACCAAAATGGTTGAACGAGCCTCTGGAATTCACCACCCCGGATGTTAATTGGTTTCTCCCACAGATGAGAGGTGTAAATTCTTTCGCGTCTCGTGCCAAACTTACAACTATACACATGATCCTCCACCATCAGTGAACCAATTAATTCGTCTGTGGAATGTGACAAAACCAGGGTCCTCTACCGGTTGGGAATATTTAACAACAACTTAGACAGTGGTTAGCACACCGCGCTACAAACCCAACTAACGGAGTTAGATTACCAGCCACAGCTTGGGGAGATTTAGAGGCCCTCTCGAAGGTGATTTGTCCTTTTCTTCTCAACTAGTCACACATCTCTGACGAAGTGGGAATAGCCCACATGTTAACCCACCACACGCGACCTGGCGATCGACTGTGGCGTACCCGATTTGTCAGATGTGGGCTGGAGACTGATAAACTCGTTCAATTGTTTCAACTACCGCACCGGGAGATCGAACCGAGCCCCTCTGGATTATACGTCGAGTGTGCTAAGCATCACACCACGGAAGCGCGACCCTGTGACCTTGATGAAAGCCTTATTTCTCTACACAGTCCCTCTGAAATACAATCCATCATCATCATCATCATCGATGTCCCAGAGGCTCTACCAGGGGTGGGGAACCTTTTTTCTGCCAAGGGCCATTGGATATATATAACATCATTCGCGGCCCATACAAAATAATCAACTTAAACATGTGCCTGTTATATTTGGTCAAACATTTAATTAACTCGCCCCTAATGCGATGGCTGGAACTTCTTCTCTTTGATGAGGCGTGTGATGTTAGCTGGTATTGATGATGTTGCTACTCGCAACTGCTTTTCCAGCTTTGCTCCTAGATTTATTGAATTTCGAGTCCTGCCTGCGGTTGCCTTGGCAGGACCAGACCCAATGATTTCGCGCGCCTTATACGTCCCGCGGGCCGGACGTTCCCCAGCCCTGTGACTAATCCATGTCTGGAAGAGTTTCGTCTCGTTCCTCAAACCACTCATAGTTCACAGCTCCCGTCTCCGCGAGTGGCTCTTGATCTTGTCTAAGTTCATGAAGCGTGTCTTCGCCAGGCAAGTTTTAAAAATCATAATAAACCTGATATTTTTTTTTATCTATGATCAAAAACTAACAATTACTCGAAACATTTGTATTTTTACGCAAAAAACTAAAATAGTTCACGACTTGATTAAACTTCTAATATTTAAAGAGGTACCCATCAGAAACCGCTCAATTTAAAGATTACGTTCTTCTTTACATAAAAAAAGGAAAAGCAAAAGTGATTCAACTTAATATTCTATGAGGGGAAGCTCCTATCTTTTACCGTTTTCGAATTATTCAGATTTGAACATCATAAAATGCGTATTTTTTTCTTTCAAAACCGCTTGAATCCGAAATATATCAAAACAATAAAAGATGGAACAATGCTTCTCGCTTTACTTTTATTTTCTGTTTAACGTTCTATCAAACGATGAAAACCGCAATCTTATATTGTGAACGGTTTCTGAATGACACGCACAAACATGTTCATGGTGCACTTAAAATCGAGATTTAGGGGCCTTAAAATTTAAAAAAATTCCGGATTTTCTTTTTTTTTCTGTTGAGTCCTAAAAGCAACATATGTTCCAATTTGCCAGCTTTCTACATACTTTGTCGGGAAGTACCCCTGAGGTTTTTGAGACATACCGATGAAGATCTTCGTTTCTATAGATATGTGTAAGATAGTCGGGGCGATTTGAGACAACAGTAAAACATGCTGTTCTGAACTCTAATTCTATGAAATTTGCAAATTCATCCGACGATATACTGTATTTAGAACCAATGTGCTTAGATTGTAGATGAGCTTTGTATGGTGATTAAGGTGGTGGCGCGTTTTACGGTGGTGATGGTGAGGATTAGTGGTGGTAACGTGAGTGGGGAGTGGTGATTTTGGCAATGGTGGTCGTGGGTAATGGTGGTGCCGCTGATGGTGGTAGTAGTGATTTGTCCTGGGCCTCCTCTAGGTCGACTCAGCCTCAAATGAGTACCTGGTGTGGTGGTAAAAATCGCTACTGGGGATACAAATGCGGCAGGGCTGGGTACTGGACATCCACCCCCTCGTGTGCCGTGCCAGCCTTCATAGGTCCTCACTAACGGCACTTGCCCCAACAGTCTCTGAAGGCTATACGTGACATCTTTGTCTTGGTGGCGGCAGTAGTTCCGATTGTTAACGTATGGACAGAGTTCCAGGAGGCTCGGTGCGAAATCCCATTTGAGGCCCCGCCAAGGGCAAATAGCGCGCCACCTGCCAGCCGATGTGCGCTCCAACTCCGCATTGAACGTCTGCGATGAAACCAAGTTGAGAAAAAACATGCATATGCATCCAATGCCTTCCACAATTTGTTTAAGTAGTAGTATGGAAACAGACGGATAGATCGCAGGGCGAAATGTATTTTCATATTAGCAAATATATTTTTCCCCCATTAGTTTGTGTTTTCAAGGTTTGGGAAACCCTTATATCAATTTGGCTGGTCTTCAATAGAGCAAAAGCCTACATGCAGCACAACTTTACATTACAGGTTCATTCAAATTGGATAATCTTTAAGGGCGTCATGATTACCTTTACGGACAGGCTTAGTTGGAGAACGTTAAAAACACCCAACCTCTAAATCGGTCCCCTTGCCCCCTGCGTGCAGGTCTTCTCGGTCATCGTGTTCGGCTGCATCTCCAACGAGGGCTACGTGAGCACCAACTCGTCGCCCGACCTCTACTGCGTCTTCAACCGCAACGGCAATGCTTGCCGCTTCGGCATCGCCATCGGCGCCATTGCCTTCCTCGCCAGCTCCGCCCTGCTGCTGCTCGACCTCTACTTCCCGCAGATCAGCAGCGTCAAGGACCGCCGCAAAGTCGTCATCTTCGACATGGCCTTCTCCGGTCAGTGATGCTGCTTCCTCCAACTGTAGCACCGAGCCATTGCCGGGGTCATGCCGAGGTCATGCCAGGGCAATGCCATGACCATGACAGGCCAGTCCAGCACGGCCCAGGGGAGGCGCCATGTTGTTTTTCCCACATGCAGAAGCCAATTCATAATGTGGACGCCACGCGCAGTAAACGAGTCCAGACGCACGTTTACGACGCCGTGTCCTTACAGTCTACCGACTGAGTTACACAAATATTGCATTTTTCACCCCATACCTAGACCCATTTGAGCCAGAGGCAGGTTCAGTGAGGTGTGCCCAACTCGGCTTGACAAACAGCCATTGGAAAACGACCCGTACCGTAATGGTTCCGCATTGGTTCGGCTGTGCCCGTGGGAAAGAGGCATGATTGTGACAATTTCGAGCAACAATTCCTCTCAAATTTCCCCAAGCGCGTCATGGCCGTAGCACCTTGGCCTGAGCACCTTCTTCTCTCGTATGGCCGCTGTAGATGCTGAGCATCAACTACAATTTCACATCCAGGTGGTAAAAGCCAGGAGTCGTGGAGTGCATCGCCGTGATGTCTCCTTCGTATTTGTGGATCGGGCATAGCGTCGTTACACGTCGTATGGTCTGTTCTGGATGACTACAGTCGCACAATGGAGAGTTTTCAATTTTCCATTTGTGCATCAGGTATCCGCATCTGCCGTGGTTTGTGCGGATGCGGTTTAGGGTGGACCACGAGCTTCATGGAAGATCATACCCAGTGATCCTCCGCATTGGGTCTGCCTGATTGCCATAATCTTGGCAGTGACAGTGCCAACTGATGACGGGGGAACGGTGGATGGGTGGGAGGGGGGAATTTGTATTTGCGTCCCTTTGTCCTCGCAGCCGCGTGGTCGTTCCTGTGGTTCGTCTGCTTCTGCTTCCTGACCAACCAGTGGCAGAACACCTCGACGGACGTCGCTCCCTCCTACTCTCACGACAGCGCTCGTGCCGCCATCACCTTCTCCTTCTTCTCCATCATCTCCTGGGTAAGCATCGGCGCCGAGCTCCGGTCGCAGCGCCGATCATCTCAAATCGCTCTGCCGCCTGGACCTCCGGTGCGTTGTGCTGTCGGGTCGGGCCCGCGCGCCGCTGTTCCGCACGGTCGGACGTTTCCCTTTCGCTCCGCGTGCTCGGAGCTTCCCGGGTTCGTGAGAGCTCGACTCGCGTTGGGAGCACGAGCCGCATGCTGGGCGAGCATCTTCGGGGAACCGAATCGATTCGGCTCGATTCCTGAACAACAAGGTCCCAGCACGTGACGATGATTTGTCAGACGTCATGCCGAGCAATACTGGAAAAACGCATCCGGGCGCAGTTCAGCACACACCAATGCGGTTGTGTGTTTCAATCCATCTTCCGGTCTCGCAAGGGGCAGCCCCGACCATTTGGGCAGCTCTTTGTAGGGCAGCTCATCGTATGTACGTCTTCTGTCTGAAAGCTGACCTCTCTTTTTAATTGAAAGAGGTAGCTTATTTTTTTTCACGAATGTCATGTTTATCTTTGCCTATTCAGCGTAAAAAAATTTGCAGTGGTCTTTGGGCTAAATATAGCGGACGGAAATCAATAGGTGCTTAAAGAACACATGACCCGTCCACCAGTTCTGTAGGTCAGCGTGCACCCACATGGATTGGCCACGGCAACAAATATTATTGCCGTGGCGTGCATTATCATTTATATATTTATTTCCATCACGGTTGCCGAGCACAGCCCTAAAATGCTGAGCGGCCAGCAACAAACAGCACCGATGAAGTTGTAACAGATGAGGGTTGCTGCGTGATGGTCGCTTTTCATTTAATTCACAATTTCTTAACACCACCACGAACACAACCAGGCTTCACATCCTCCACGTGACCCGGCACCTGCACACAATACTCCTCTGTGGGCAATGTGAGAAGGTCTTGGGGATAAAAAAAAAAACAGACGATGGTGGGAGGTACTTCCAACGTCGAACAGTCCCGGAGGCAGTCGTGGTAAGCGAGGTGTTGTCACGGCGGTGCGGTGAGTGAACACATTGTGGAGCCATGGCAAGTAACGGCGTGAAACCTGCGCACACCACCACAGGGCAGCCGCCAAGAGGCAACACCGCTGGCCACTTCTACCACAGTATTGTCGTTCGATTCAATGTTAACGAGCCAGGCCTGTGACCAACCTCACCCGCAAAGTGCCAGATCGTCGAATCTCGCAAGCGAAGCCGTTTGGAGCCTGGACAGTGCTTAGATGGGGTGACCCCCTGAACATAGGCTACTGTTGAGCTACATTGACAGCAGCAGAAGGCTGTGCAGGTTAATCCATTGTTTTACTGTATGTCTATGTTCCCACGTCCATGCTACCTGCCTTCAGCAGCCCTCATTAACCACCGTGGTACAGTACGACTGTGGGTATTGTTGACGAGCTATAATTCATCACGTGTGTTCGTCAGCGCAGGTTGGTGATGGTGGTGAGGATGTGGCATCTTAACCTGTGACAACCCCTCCACTCCCCTGACATTTCCATCACGTACACGCTACCCAACCAACCCACTACACAATCCCACCTACAACACCACGCTACCCAACCAACCCACCACACAATCCCACCTACAACACCACGCTACCCAACCAACCCACCACACAATCCCACCTACAACACCACGCTACCCAACCAACCCACTACACAATCCCACCTACAACACCACGCTACCCAACCAACCCACCACACAATCCCACCTACAACACCACGCTACCCAACCAACCCACCACACAAACCCACCTACAACACCACGCTACCCAACCAACCCACCACACAATCCCACCTACAACACCACGCTACCCAACCAACCCACTACACAATCCCACCTACAACACCACGCTACCCAACCAACCCACCACACAATCCCACCTACAACACCACGCTACCCAACCAACCCACCACACAAACCCACCTACAACACCACGCTACCCAACCAACCCACCACACAATCCCACCTACAACACCACGCTACCCAACCAACCCACCACACAAACCCATCTACAACACCACGCTACCCAACCAACCCACCACACAATCCCACCTACAACACCACGCTACCCAACCAACCCACCACACAAACCCATCTACAACACCACGCTACCCAACCAACCCACTACACAATCCCACCTACAACACCACGCTACCCAACCAACCCACCACACAAACCCACCTACAACACCACGCTACCCAACCAACCCACCACACAATCCCACCTACAACACCACGCTACCCAACCAACCCACCACACAATCCCACCTACAACACCACGCTACCCAACCAACCCACTACACAATCCCACCTACAACACCACGCTACCCAACCAACCCACTACACAATCCCACCTACAACACCACGCTACCCAACCAACCCACCACACAAACCCACCTACAACACCACGCTACCCAACCAACCCACCACACAATCCCACCTACAACACCACGCTACCCAACCAACCCACCACACAATCCCACCTACAACACCACGCTACCCAACCAACCCACTACACAATCCCACCTACAACACCACGCTACCCAACCAACCCACCACACAATCCCACCTACAACACCACGCTACCCAACCAACCCACTACACAATCCCACCTACAACACCACGCTACCCAACCAACCCACCACACAAACCCACCTACAACACCACGCTACCCAACCAACCCACCACACAATCCCACCTACAACACCACGCTACCCAACCAACCCACCACACAATCCCACCTACAACACCACGCTACCCAACCAACCCACTACACAATCCCACCTACAACACCACGCTACCCAACCAACCCAACCACACAAACCCACCTACAACACCACGCTACCCAACCAACCCAACCACACAAACCCATCTACAACACCACGCTACCCAACCAACCCAACCACACAATCCCACCTACAACACCACGCTACCCAACCAACCCAACCACACAAACCCACCTACAACACCACGCTACCCAACCAACCCAACCACACAAACCCACCTACAACACCACGCTACCCAACCAACCCAACCACACAAACCCATCTACAACACCACGCTACCCAACCAACCCAACCACACAATCCCACCTACAACACCACGCTACCCAACCAACCCAACCACACAAACCCACATACAACACCACGCTACCCAACCAACCCAACCACACAAACCCATCTACAACACCACGCTACCCAACCAACCCAACCACACAATCCCACCTACAACACCACGCTACCCAACCAACCCAACCACACAAACCCACCTACAACACCACGCTACCCAACCAACCCAACCACACAAACCCACCTACAACACCACGCTACCCATCCAACCCAACCACACAAACCCACCTACAACACCACGCTACCCAACCAACCCAACCACACAAACCCACCTACAACACCACGCTACCCATCCAACCCAACCACACAAACCCACATACAACACCACGCTACCCATCCAACCCAACCACACAATCCCACCTACAACACCACGCTACCCAACCAACCCAACCACACAAACCCACCTACAACACCACGCTACCCAACCAACCCAACCACACAAACCCACCTACAACACCACGCTACCCAACCAACCCAACCACACAAACCCACCTACAACACCACGCTACCCAACCAACCCAACCACACAAACCCACATACAACACCACGCTACCCAACCAACCCAACCACACAAACCCACCTACAACACCACGCTACCCAACCAACCCAACCACACAATCCCATCTACAACACCACGCTACCCAACCAACCCAACCACACAATCCCACCTACAACACCACGCTACCCAACCAACCCAACCACACAATCCCACCTACAACACCACGCTACCCAACCAACCCACCACACAAACCCATCTACAACACCACGCTACCCAACCAACCCACCACACAATCCCACCTACAACACCACGCTACCCAACCAACCCAACCACACAAACCCACCTACAACACCACGCTACCCAACCAACCCAACCACACAATCCCACCTACAACACCACGCTACCCAACCAACCCAACCACACAAACCCACATACAACACCACGCTACCCAACCAACCCAACCACACAAACCCACCTACAACACCACGCTACCCAACCAACCCAACCACACAATCCCATCTACAACACCACGCTACCCAACCAACCCAACCACACAATCCCACCTACAACACCACGCTACCCAACCAACCCAACCACACAAACCCACCTACAACACCACGCTACCCAACCAACCCAACCACACAATCCCATCTACAACACCACGCTACCCAACCAACCCAACCACACAATCCCATCTACAACACCACGCTACCCAACCAACCCAACCACACAAACCCACCTACAACACCACGCTACCCAACCAACCCAACCACACAATCCCATCTACAACACCACGCTACCCAACCAACCCAACCACACAATCCCACCTACAACACCACGCTACCCAACCAACCCAACCACACAATCCCACCTACAACACCACGCTACCCAACCAACCCACCACACAAACCCATCTACAACACCACGCTACCCAACCAACCCACCACACAATCCCACCTACAACACCACGCTACCCAACCAACCCAACCACACAAACCCACCTACAACACCACGCTACCCATCCAACCCAACCACACAAACCCACCTACAACACCACGCTACCCATCCAACCCAACCACACAATCCCACCTACAACACCACGCTACCCAACCAACCCACCACACAAACCCATCTACAACACCACGCTACCCAACCAACCCACCACACAAACCCACCTACAACACCACGCTACCCATCCAACCCAACCACACAAACCCACATACAACACCACGCTACCCATCCAACCCAACCACACAAACCCACATACAACACCACGCTACCCAACCAACCCAACCACACAAACCCACCTACAACACCACGCTACCCAACCAACCCAACCACACAAACCCACATACAACACCACGCTACCCAACCAACCCAACCACACAAACCCACCTACAACACCACGCTACCCAACCAACCCAACCACACAATCCCACCGACACCACACGACCCGCTCACGCTGAAGGCCGCGAGCATCTTCTTCGCCTTCAAGAGGTACAAGCTGGGCGTGGACTCCACCCTCTCCGAGGGCTACGTGGACCCGGCCTTGACGGAAGGACAGGGCGGCGGCGGTGGTGCCGCGTTTGGCAGCGAGGGCCCTCAACCCGGCACCGGCGGAGACTTCTATCAGCGCTCGCCCTCCTTCCCAGACGGCCACGGCATCGACCAGACCGCCGATGGGTACCAGACCCAGTACTAACCCCCCCCCGCCTCCCTTCCTGGTACCACGAGTGAGACCAACCGTGCCGTGTTGAAAGGAAGGTGCGATCCCCCTGAGCAAAAAGAGCTCTTATCTTGTAGGTGCACGCTCGTGTGCACGCGCAGGCTGTGTGTGTTTGGGGCTGTCCTGGCAATGGTTTGAAAACAATCGTTCGTGTGATTCAAAAGGTATCGCACCTAGGATACGGAGCAAGAGCAGACACACCGAGAAAATATTTCCAATTTGATCGGTGTGTTCATTAATTGACATGTGCTTTATTGCCGAAGTAGGAACGTTAAATGGGGGGGGGGGGTATAAACATAAATTGATGAGTTTCAAGTTGTGGCTGTGTAGGCGATTATAGCACGCTGGCATTGTCGATGCATTGCCGTTATGGGGATTTTATCACTGGGAGGAAAGAAGGATGTGGCCACTTTGGCAAAATGGCCCATCTTGAGGAAATACCGTGTATAACTTCACATCACGTAAAGCGCACCAAATAATTTTCCTGATGTGGAGCATGACACATGCAACGCGAGATGAAGTTAAGCGATTCAGATTATAATGATGTTCTAAGGATGGCAAGGAAGAAAAATTTGGCACAAATAAAGTTACAATCCAAAGATTTAAAATTACAGATGTTGATCAGTTTCACTTACAGAGCAGGGCCATCCGAAAGTTTAAGTCACCTCCTCCGGTGGGAGTAAGACACTAGTTCTTTCGGTAAAGTCACGTAGGTAAAAATGAAATTAAAATTAATAACAAATAAAAATAAAATAATGTAATCACGAAAGAGCTAAGAGTATGAATCTTTGCAGTCATGAAAGCTTCAAATCTAGAATCAATTTAAAGTAGGCAACGCTTGCTACTAGTTACTGACAGATTACATAAACCAAATGTTAGCGTTACGCGTTGTATTACACCGAATGGAAATAATGGCTCAGTGGGTTTACCAGAGTGCCCATGAAGACATTCTCGTCTCTGCTTTCTCCTTGACAAACCTTTAAACTTGTGTTGGACAGTCCAGAACACACAGCCGATGTACTTACAAGATAAAATATATTTGCCCGTTGTGGTGCATCTTCCTTTAAACGAGATATCTAACTTGTTGAATTAAAATGGTTGTTGCACATGGGCACAGATCAGATGTCACTTGCCCATAGGCACCGCCAGTGTTGGCACAATTTGGTTAACATGGTCAATACAAGAGAATTATGTGACAACCTTTTCACGCTGAGTGGGTTATCAAAATGATATTTTATTTTGCGTAAAAATAAAGTCCAAACTATCCTCCAAAGTAGCATTGAAGGAACTAGAAATAAGAGGCAGCCAAGAAAGAATTGAGATTAAGAATGTGGCAGGCAGGAAGGGGTTTAAACCACAAGCAGCAAGGTGCCAACACGGTGTCCCGATTACAGTAATACCCCGCAAAACGTCGGGGATGCGTTCCTGAAATGTGTGACGACGTATATCGAAACGACCTCAATCAAAGCGAGTTACCGGGTAGGTGGAGGCGAAGGTTGAGGCGACGGATACGAAAAAGTATGGATAATGCGACGCAAAATTGGGTAGCGGTGTTTATAAAGTGATGACGTATTTCGGGGTATTATTGTACATCATCGTTAGGCCGGTCATGAGAAACTGATAGATACAAAAAAAAATGCCACTCAAATTGTGTCACCAAAAGTCGTACCATTAGACGCTATGGCCCATAGAGTTTTGGGGCAGTTCACTCCTCCAGCCCTGAGTTTCCAAGTGATCATCGTTCCGTGTATTTCATTATATTTCACTCTCAAACTCTACGACATAATTCAGTGTTGAGGGTCATTCTCTCTTTGTGGGATTGCTCCAGGCGCTCCAGTTTCCTCCCGTATGCTAAGCCACTCATTTTTTACTTTGTCCCAAAAATGTCTCGACTCGGCAACACTTTCCTAGATGATAATTAGGTTTAAATTTCGATTTAAAGCTTTCGTGACTGCAGGGATTCATCTTCTTGGTTCTTTCGGTAAAGTCACGTAGAAGGGAAGTAATAAAATAATAAAAATAAAACATAATAAAATTATTCTCACGACGAATGACGCTGTCTCCCCGACAGACCTGGTCTTCACCTGAGGACGGCTGCTTGCGTTGTGGCCGAAACGTCGTGAGAATTATTTTATTATGTTCTATTTTTATTATTTTATTATTTCCCTTCTATGTGACTTTACCGAAAGAACCAAGAAGAGAAATTAGGTTTGTTAACTGTTATTATTATAGACTCCAAGGAGCAGTAGGGTTGATTGACAACGTTTAATACCTTGCATCTAGTGTTTAAAATCAGTTGGCGAGTTCATGCCCCGAGCTGTATAAAACCAAAGCAGCCAGCAACTAAGAGCGCTGATGATCAACACAGGAGATGACAAAATACACGTTTCTCAAGTCGAGCAAGGTCATAGGAACTTGGAAAAATCCTCGATGTTGATGGGAGAGTTTCAAATGTTAAGCAGTACGTGGAACAATAAGAGTTAGATACACGCTGAGTACCCTAATAGTGTCGTCAAACACCATATAACACGATCAATTACATATGATATATTATTAGAAAATTATCGTTTTCATTTTTTTTTAAACAGGTTTATGTTACTTGTTCGTTTGTGTAGCCCAACATCGCTCGTCTCTTTAAGATCTTTTTAAATCTCAGCTTTGCTGTGCACCAGCGTGAGATTATAATTTTTTACGTAAATGCCATGTAATTAACATTAATCGTAAATTATTCGCACGCACCTTTGTGTAGATGTGTTTAAATCACGGAACGATGGGCCTGGAGTTTGAGAACTGCTCTGGTGGTATTGCGGGTATCGTACAAGGTGCATCTACGATGGCCAGAGAATGAGTGAATGCCTGTAAATCAGGCTCGAAGCGGGTGTGCGTGATCGTCATTGTTGTTGGTGTTGTTTGTGGCCATTGATTTTAGTTTTTGTACATTAAGTTAGTATATCAATAAGTCACGTGTGGTCGGGTAAAATATGGGTAACGCCCACCTCTTCCTTGATGTCTGACCAGCATGGAAGTGGAGGCCGAACATAACCCTGTCCCAGGCGCTCTGTGGAGCTCCCTCGAGTGAAGGCCCTTCCGACAGCAGTGGCGTGAGCCAGTCATTGCAGGGCTGCGCCTTCGCCTGGAACATTAAGACTTGATTTTCCTGAGTGCATTCGCTCGCCCGTCCGTTATTAAATTAGCAAAGGGACGACCTTCACGTATACAAGAGAAGTCGCGCATTACCCTGCTCTGCATATACAGCGCTGTGTGCCACGCATCACTTACTTACGGACCTGCCTAAGGTCGCGTCTGCTGTTCCCGTGTCCCTGATGTATGGAGGCGGCCGCCTCTGTTATCTATTGCCCAGATAAACACACGGGCCATCTGTGCTCTATTTCAATGAGCGTGGTTAATGGGATACACACACGCGCGCACAGAGAACAGCTGCTGACTGGCTGCACTTAATAAATTGAATGTTCCGCGCGCTGTAACTATACTGCGTCCATGCCTGTATATGATCGTCTCGTCGAGCAACCTATTTCATCGACATATATCGTACATTTTTTCCAAAAAATTAAAAGCTGGCGACGCTTAAAATGGGAATTTTATCGCGAGACAGGCGGCCCTCTCCACGAATTGAACGAATTTGCGCCACACATTCACGGGACACACTTGTGCCCGGATATGGATCCGTGTGTGGCCAGAAAAGTAAATCGCCCGTCACAATTTTTGTTTAAAGAATATATCGACTTTTCTTGGCAACACTTGAAATGTTCTGATGAGTTCTAGATTTGAAGCTTTCGTGACTGCAAGGATTCATATTCTTAGGTTTTTTCGGTAAAGTCACGTAGGTTAAAAATTTTAATTTAAATTAATAAAAGTAAAATAAAAATAAAATTAAAATTAAAATCACGACGTTTCGGAGGCAACACAAGCTTCCGTCTTCAGGTGGAACCGTCACAGCACGATAGCTGTAAATTTTTACCTACGTGACTTTACCGAAAAAAACCTAAGAATAGTTCTGATGAGTGGTCGCTCGCTTCATGATGCAATCCCATTCGCCCTTAACAGGGTCTTGTATACTTACGAAAATCCCCCATATACCCTTTAACACTGTTGGAGCGAGTGCTATTGGCGAGCACCTATGAAGACCGACATGATGCACACGGGGGGTGGTGTGGCCAGAACCACGCCCAGCCGCCTTCGATCTTCCATGCTGCTGATGGAAACGGCAATGAAAGAACAAGTTGAGGTCCCTTCAGTTACCTCTTATCCACACTCTGGGCACACACTTGCTATGCCTTGCCAACAGTGCTCATGAAAAATTAAAGTGCGTTTCTGTCATTATTTGAAATTTTCTGGAATAAGTGACACATCAAATTTAAACACGATGACTTCTCATGCCCTGCTCTCGGAGGTGTTTGCCTGATGCGAAATCAAAATTGAATATTCGCTATTAAGTGAACACCACATTTAATGTTCGTTTTTATCGTATAATCATTGGTGACCAGGAGATCGTGTAAACTCACGAGAATTGAGAACCCCGTTTCTAAATCACACGTGGCTGGAACTCTTCATTTCGAACCCCGGTTCTAAGCGGTGCTGGCTCTATGTGTGACAGTATTAGCCCTCATTAGGCTACCCGGTGACCTCGTGGCAAATTTTATTTTGACACTTGTACTTATTTATTCTCTATTAAAACGCTCGTATTGTTGTGGCTTTGAAGCAGCAAAGACTGTACTGTACAGAGAAGTCCCTTTTAACTCGTACGCCTCTGTAGCTTTTGATTTCAGCAGTATGTACTGTCAAGTTTACAGAGGTTAGTATATGCTTCTGCATTAGATGGCTTATGGACATGAAACTAGCATGGATATAATCAGCTTCATTATCACTACCAGAGACCAATCGTGCTTACATTCATCACCACTATTACAATGGCATCAGTGGGGCTAGCATGGTTGCAATCATTATTGACCATCATGCTTAAATAATCACCACCGTTATCGTGATTAGATTGACTATTATCGTTAGCATTTTTCAAATGCAATGCATTTTTCATGCCAAACATCGTGCAGCTCATAATTGCAACTTTGATACAAAACCGGGTGGTTCATTAAAAGCCAGAAGTTTCCTGGAATGACAGAGTGTACATGGGGGAAAAACTGTATTTAATTGCAGGGTTTTTTTTAAGTCTTGTAGCTTCACGGTAATGTTCCGGCTTGCCAGTCAGGCTCGTTTTGTCCGTTACGAATCGTATGTTGTAGCAAAGGGAGGGGATTTCACTGCAAAAGGTGACCCCCACCCACGTAAATGGAATTTTTTTTAATACAAAGTATAAATATATGGATGTCTACAACTGTAATAAAGGAATAAATACAACATCACCAATGCACACGAAGCACAAAGGCAGGCCGCGTGCAAGTGCTGTACAACTCTTATCCGTGTTGATGTGCGGGGTTAACATCACGGATCCTATTATCTGCGATATCTGCGTCCCATTTACTTTCTGCAGAAAGAAAAAAAGTGAATTTAAAAAAATAGGATGTATTTGGAAATTAACTCCCTATTATCCACTGAACATTTACAGATACGTGGCGCATTTCCCTGAGGTGCAAGCAAGGAGTGAGGCCAGAGAAGCCCCGTGAACAACTCGCAAATGATTCGTGTGAATATGCCGTGCGACTCAAACCTATCCATGAAAAATGCAGCTTCGAATGATCCCGTTTGACGGCAAACCCCACGGACAATCCAAACAATAGGGGCACAAATAACAAAAGCTTTTGTGGACACAATAGCTCCCACTGATAACAGGAGTCATGGGTAATAGGGTGACGGATAAGGGTCGTGCTCGTGGGCTGCTGTGTAGAGTAGGCTGATGTGTGTTTGTCGTTCGATGTGGACCGTGCTGTGTGGAGGTGTTAAAGGAGAAAAGTAGAATTTAGAACAATCCATTAAAAAAGGCAAAAGAGATGTATTGGGAACATGGTCAGAAAGTGCAGCTTCAATGGAAGGAAGTTTGGGAAGGAGTATACTGGGAAGGTCAAGGAGACAAAAGGACGGATGGTGCTCGACGACTTGAAGCAAGTGATGAGGGGGTGTACAGTCGAATGAATAAAGCTTAAGATCAAGCAGGATTGGTCAAGCCAAAGACCTGTCATTGGACAGATGAGTAAAGGAGGAAATCACAAAACCCCTGACAATCATATGACATCTGTCTCTCACCCACACTCATAAAGACTCCAATTGCCGTGTAAAAAAAAAAAATCCAAAAATACTATTTCGACACCTGTAAAGTTTCCTGAATGCCCCCCCATCCCCTTGCCGTCCGACCAATTGCCCCTACTTCGCGAGTCACAAGTCACAAGGTGGCAATTCTGCAAGCGGTGGCAGAGAAGAATTCGAGTAATTAATGGCCATGCTTCTGCCACCCCCAAAGTGGCAGCTGGCAAACTTGAGTGAGGAAACGGATCCCATGAAAACTAAACTAAAGAAAAAAAAATGTTACCAGGTAAGGCCCACTGAGCTACATAGCTCTTTTCCAGAAGCGACCTGGCCTTAAATGATAGCTCGACGAAATTGCTTATGTGGAAATGTATAGCAGCCAAATACTTTCAAAACATAGCGACAACACATTACGGTGCTGTCTGATCATGAAGAAGGTGTTCAATCCACGCATCCATTCCCCCCCCCCCCCCCACCGTGGGTTTGAGAGTAAATTGAACAATCTATGTGAACATTACAAGGTCGTACACACCTCCTGGTGTGGCAGTCGATACACAATGGTGAAGTTTCTTAAAATCCCTCCACCCAGCAGAAAAGCTGGGTGCACCAAATCGACCGCCAGGTCAAATATGATAGGGTCAAGCGTGGCCAGCTCCCACCTCTTCCCAAGGACAATCTAGCCAATGTGGAGAAGTAGGCCAAATACCATCTAGGAAGGGGGCTTCCTCGGAGATCCCTCCAATGGAGGCCTTTCCACCAACAGTGGAATGGGCAGTACTACAGGGCTGGAGCTTGACACGCCAGCCAAATAAATAGAACACATTGCAGCCACGATCAATGGCCTCGCAGCCTTCCAATTAAACTATGAAAAGCCACGCCCCCTTTTATTGAATGCGCATTCAATTACACGTCAAGATTCACACAGCGGTCTTCATTAAGCAGCCAACCCTCCTCAATGTCTTGAGAATTTACTCGCAATCTAAAAACTCATTACACTTTGGGGAGACCGTGTGTATAATATGTACACCGTATTCACTTAAAGAATGCCCCATTTTATTGAATGCGCATTCAATTACACGTCAAGATTCACACAGCGGTCTTCATTAAGCAGCCAAACCTCCTCAATGTCTTGAGAATTTACTCGCAATCTAAAAACTCATTACACTTTGGGGAGACCGTGTGTATAATATGTACACCGTATTCACTTAAAGAATGCCTTTAGAATTCTTTACTGTCTGGTGACTTGCCGTGAGAGACTGGAGTCTTAATTTTCTCTGGTTTCCTCCCCACCACCACCGCTCTAGATATATCAACAGCGTCATCGGCACTGAACCAATCTCACCCTCTCCCGAGTATATTAAACCTAAACATGTCCCCATTATGGTGCTTTCCTCTTTAGCTACATTAAATAAAACCACATACAAAATGCTATGCTCTCTCTGTCCATTGGGTTTTAGTACAGCAGCCTCTTGTCTTTCCAACCCTAAATTATACATCACCATTTGTGCAAGTAGGCTGTGGACCAGATTGATCATTTTAATTCACATCCGAAGTGCTGCTTATTAAACAAATTCTGCGGTATGAACATGAAATGTCTCACAACATCTGTTTATTTTAGCTGCTTTGTTTAACAAGCCCAACTCTGCTGACAAGACCCAGATTGCCAAAACCGGTTTAGAATTTGATTGTTCCGTTGATGCAAATCCACATTTGATATGGGTCTGGAACACCAATATGCAGAGGACCAAACCATATCTAGTTTGTTTATGTGTGCGCCGTTACACTTGCAATCGCTTTTACAGAACTACACTACACTACCATTGCAACCTCATTTGCCAGTAAAAATATGATAATTGGGTTTTTACCCTTCTATCTGGCAACAAAACTGACACCTTTTTTTACAATACTTGCAGTCATAATGCAAAACATAACTCTGATAATGTATGCACTGTCCTTGAAGTTGATTGGTCCACACCCGAGACAGCTTTCCTTAGAGCCTAGTCTCACATGGTGTTGGACCAGATGACGCCAAAAGGCGCACAACTCAAAGACAATGCACCATCAGAGTATGAGAGCTCGGGGTAAGCATTTACTGTCTCGGGTGTGGACCAATCAACTTCAAGGACAGTGCACATTATCAGAGTTATGTTTTTTGTTTACATTATGACTGCAGGTATTGTGGTCTATGTAAACATGACTCCTTGTAAAAAAGGTGTCAGTTTTGTTGCCAGATAGAAGGGTAAAAACCAATTATCATACACTACACTACTTTGTCGGCTAAGAAAATCCTTATTTTTAATTAACCTGTTCCAAGGTTGTACAAATTCACTGGAACAGCAGTAACTTTCTTAGTTTCAAACAGCAGTATACAAGTATAAGTAATCGATTGGACCCTTAAATATATGCAAGGTCCGAATTTCTAAAATATTTTCCGGGTCATTGGTAGACTGGAGTAAGTGGCGTGCAACTAGTAGCCGCAGCGAGTTGGTGTTTACTCATGTAGTATGCCAGACGGGGAAATTGTTTCTCACCAACCCAGACACGGCTAAAATGAAGCCACGTGTATAAGAATTGCAGGAAAAGTGTGGTAATTCTGTATACCGAGACGTGTCTTTACAAGCGACACGGGAATTATTGTATTTACCCCCCCCCCACCAAAAAAGGCCCAATCGCTTACATTTAGGCAACGACTATTAATTATGCATGTCTTTAATTACTGGTAAGCCCTAGGTGCAATTGAAGAGGAAACGTGGCCCGTGTCCCGATTCTAGAGATCGGGAGCCCCCAGCCTTTTATTTGCAGGCGATTAATCTTAATTCGGGTCTCGATGTCAAATCGTGAGCTTAACTGGGAGAGAGTTGGTGTCTGGTGGTGGGGCAAGTGCTTCCTGTATGGAACATATTTTAATCCAATTGTCAAGTCGTGGCAGATTAATTTACAGACAGCATCAGCTGCCATCTCATCAAGGGTGTCTACGGAAGAAACGCATCAGCCATATGGTTTGAATTTGTAATATTTTCCATTTTAATCCCGAGTGTACGGTCTGTGCCATGAGCCAAAGAATTCCATTCGGGTCTCAGGAGTCGTGGAATCCTTCATATTTAAAGAACCGCCCACAAATGTATACCAGTGCTGCTTATGAAAATACTGCAAGTGACCTCCTGCCATAGTCGAGGGCAGCACTCTCTAACCAGTTCTGCATTCCAAGTCGCGTTTGCCTCATACTGGTCAAGCCAAATGTTCACTTGGTACTGGAACCTAACCAAACTCAAGGGCAGATCAAGTTTAAGGTGATGGTTTGTGCCGTCATCTGCTGCCGAGGTTGAGAGCATCGGCTCACGCAACCGAGCACCCAGTTTAAAGTGCAGCCACGGCTATATTACACAGAGGATTTTAAAATGCCACCATAGTAATTTACCTTGTATTTTTTGTTCTTGATTCATCAGCACAATTTGGTCATGGGTTTCCGGCTTGATGGCAAGTAAAAAAAAAACACCGCATAGACCTAATTTGCGGCCTTTGCATTAAATTCGTTTTTCACAAAGCAGTGGATTTGGCAATCGGCGAGGCCACAATGATTAATATTCGATTCTGGGCGAAGAGAGGCCTTCATCTAGGCTGCTATAGCCTATGGGAATTGCAGCCGAGCATCACCTGGCATTGAGAGGCGTTGGGTACAATGGAATAGTTCTACAGCAGCCATCGCGAACCTGGATGTACAAAATAAATGACATGTGCGTTTCGTTGGTATTGTGCAAATTAATGCAAACATGGTGTATACGATGCAAAATAAAAAGATAAACAATCATATATAACTGAGTGGACTTTATTACAAAATACCGATTCAAGTTAATTCCTGCTTCCCCCCACCCCCAGTAACTCCACGGAGGTAATGTATTTTACTTCATCTACTCTATTGGAACCTCCTTTGCCAGTAGAAAAATATGATAATTAGTTTTTTACCCTTACATCTGGCAACAAAACTGACACCTTTTTTTACAAGGAGTCATGTTTGCATTGACCAAAAATACCTGGGTCGGAATGCAAACAAAAAACACTGGTATTGTGGTCAATGCTAACATAACTCCTTGTAAAAAAAGGTGTCAGTTTTGTTGCCAGATTAAAGGGTAAAAAACTAATTTTCATCTGCTCTTCTGATGGTTCTCTGCCCATGCCTGGCAGATTTGGTTTCAAAAAAAGGCTCTGGGTAACCTCAGTTCCTATTGTTTACATATAAATTTGGCGTCTTAAAACCTGACGTCATCTTCACATGGACCCCACCATCCATATCACTAACCCACGTAGACCATTGCGAGGGTTAGCACAGCAAGCTGACAAAGAGGGGAGGTTGCAAGCATTAATATGGCAGATTTGAAGCTTTCGTGACTGCAAGGATTCATATTCTTTGTTTTTTTATGGTAAAGTCACGTAGGTAAAAAAAAAATATTTTACCTTTATTAATTTTAATTTTTACCTACGTGACTTTACCGAAAAAACCTAAGAATATTAATATGGCAACTGGACAATTAGCGATACAAGTCAGAATATGTATACTGGACGGAATCCGATAAGTTATAACGCTCTTTTTCATATGTCCAGCAGTTTAAAAGGCTGGCCGAGTGTAAAACTTTAAGAAAATCATTTTTGTTGAAACATAATATTGGCAAAGCACAAGAGCCAGCAACCAAGAACACGAGCATTCCAGAAATGAAAAACATCCTGAAAGTGACGAAAGCGCTTGGGAAAATAAACAATGAGGAAGGGAATTCAAAGTTTCGCCTGGTTGGCTTAGGGGCTGGGGCGGCGAACCCCCAGCATACGCTCGCATTACATCAGTTGCACGGGAAGCAGGAGGCAGTGGGAACCTGCAGTATGCGGACACAAAACATTCCTGCGCACGTGACTTAAATTGTGGCCAGTTAGAAGCTAAACGTGTTCAAGGAGAGTTTGTCCCGTGGGAAAAAATGGTGTTTAGGCCAATTCCTTTTTAAATAAGGACGTATTTTGCAACAAATTAAGCGCAATCCAGATGAGCCAAGACTTAGCGCATTCCTCCCCTGCTGGCTTGGGATGCCCCGGGCTTTGCTTGTAACACGATAGCGGTGGGTGGGTGGGTACCACAGTCGACGTCTTAGAATAGCAGGGTGCAGCTGGGGGCCCAAGGTTAGGGCCACCCGAGCCAGAGGACCCAGGGTTGTCAGCCAAACACCTGCCAGAAAAAGACGGGACACGCAAACACTAGGAAGACCTAGGATGGAGGGGATGCTTTCGGCGTGCATATTGTACACGACACCCGTTTTAAATGTGAATACCAAATACTTTACTGTATAGCGCTTTGGTAACTCACTGCTGGATGAAGGCTTTGAGGACACCGGTTCAGAACAGCAGCATACACACGGATACATGTGTAGTGAGCGACTTTAGAGACACGTCGAGTAGAAGGCTTCTTATTTATTAAGAACACGCTGGGCGATACATTACATAACGCAGCTACACATAGGCGATCCTAACACTCACAGCCCCATCGCCGGCATACAACTACACAGCTGTCTGACTAGCGTAGCGACAGTGCCGGAGAGGGCCTTGCAGAAGATCAGCCATGTGGTCGGAGAATGAAGGGATTACGACGGGCAGCAACGCAGCCGGGACCCAGGACTCCAAACAGCACCGAACCTCTGGTTCGGTCCTCCTTATATCTGCCCCGGCGCGGCCAAGTTCCACCTCTGGCGACGCCCCCTTCCAGAACCCTCCAGCCGGTTCCCGGAGCTTCTCGACTGACTCCGCCTTTCACCTATACCCCAGATACGCCCCCCTTATAATAAGGCATTACGTAATGCATCCATAACCGAAATTACCACTCCAGGCCGACAGGTGTCACCCTGTCATTACACATGGAAGCAGTAAAATGTATATATTGCTACTACACAGGCCACCGCTTATAGACAATCTGCTGGGGAGTGGTGATTTGTCCTGAGACTATCCAGACCAAAATTTGCGCCCGTTCCCGACTCATTCCAGGAGATTTGGGCATTGATTGAAACAATTTAAAAGTAAAGATCGAGGCGAACGTATCAATCTCTATTTCTACTCCTGGTCAAGGGGTCTTGCCTGGCAAGTGATGAACAAGAAAATGAGAGGGGTGGGGGGAGGGCAGATGTCGTTTAACTTTGGTTCGATACAATGAACGCTGGACGTCCAAGGAGTGCGTCGGCTTAAATTGTATGCAATTTAATGGAAGTAAACAAACAAAAACAATAGATGAAGAGTTATGGGAAGCAAACATTTGAAGTTAAGCATTGCAGGGGTAGCAAATTGTGAGTATGCGATTTGGCATTTTGATCAACAATGCTGACAAATTCTAGAGATTTGAAGCTTTCGTGACTGCAAGGATTCATATTCTTATGTTTTTTTCGGTAAATCACGTAGGTAAAAAATTTTAATTAATAAAAGTAAAATTAAAATTAAAATAAATAATAATCACGACGTTTCGGAGGCAACACAAGCTTCCGTCTTCAGGTGGAACCGTCACAGCACGATTGCTGTTTCAAGTAACTTACTTGAAACAGTAAGCTTGTGTTGCCTCCGAAACATCGTGGTTTTTTATTTTATTTTTATTTTACTTTTATTCATTTTAATTTTAATTTTTTACCTACGTGACTTTACCGAAAAAACCTAAGAAAATGCTGACAAATTCTCAAGCATCGGTCACTCAGTGTTAACCGTTGCAACTACAGCAACCACAATGTTAGCGGAACCTCGCCAAGTCAATTAAGTCTTCAATGTTACGATGTATAAACCAAACCCCTTTCCAGTCTTAGCACTCCCTCTGTTGGTTGCAAAGGGCAAGGAAAAGTTATGATGCAGAGTTACCACCTCCGATTAGCACTGTTGGCTATCTACGGCACGAAGGACATTCAACGTACACCAATCTCATGTCGCCGTCGACACTGACACAGGACAGTCTCGAAGGTAACAAATCACCCATCCATTATCTCTCAGGCACCACACTTATTACGACCAGCTCTGTTCTTCAAATTCAAGGCACGTGGGGTAAACGCTATTCCCCATTAAGGATGTTGGTTACAGGGCAAGGGAGGAGAAACCAACAGGCCATCATCAGGGCGGCATGTTGGTCAGAGGGAAATGCAAAATGGGATCGGGGTGGACATAGGCACGACATTGTAGACCACGCATGTGCCCCAATACACTGGAACAGCTTTCCTGCAATGCAGAGTGCACACCGCCTTAGTCTGTCAAGTCATGGACTTTGTCAATCCATTCCGGTCACATGAGAAGCTGTGAGCTGGAAAGTAAAAAAATGCATTGTAGTTACGAGGTGGGAGATGTCAAAACGGCTGTGGGGAATGCTTCTGGGTGGTCTTCAAAAGTCCTTCGAAGTGAAAAATTACCAAAGCGGAGTTTCAACATCAAGGAGAAGTTCTTGGAAGTGGAGGTAGCGCTTGTGTAAAAGACAGTGCTCCTTGCGCCCAAGCCAAAGTCCAAGACCCGAGGACATTTGTGACGATGTGTGACGAGGGGGGGTGGTTTGAGAAATGTGACGTCACATCAAACTTTAAATATAGACAACACGTTCTCCTTAATTAAATATAAATTTTTATAAATATTTTCTCCAACATCAGAGTGCAGCGGCACATCAAATACGCACTCCAATGACAATAGTTTAAAGCGATTTGAAGCATGTTAAAAAAAAATTGGGGGGGGGCAGAGCTTTGTGACATCTTATTTGAGGGGGGGTCTGACTTTTTGTGACGCCGTGTGACGAGGGGGGGGGGGTCAAAAATCGTATAAAGTCGCGTGACGTAATTTATGGACGGCCCCCAACTAGTGTCTTGGGTTTAGAGCACTACACATGTAAAAGCATAACAGTTATGCTAGACATCCCAACATTGGCAAGGCTTTCCACCTGTACATAATAATCATACATTTCACGTCTGAAGCGCGTTTCACCCCGAGGTCACGAGGCGCTGCGCAGAGTTAAAAGCAAGTGAGTAAACAACTCACGCAATTCTAAAACCTAATATAAGCACGTCGGCTCGTGATATAACCACGGATAAAAATACCCCCACACTCCCAAAATCACGTAACAACATTAATCCGTAGAAACGACCTTTAAGAAAATAAAATGTCTAAGACGGGATTTAAATAAACCGAGGGACTTGGCAGATGGAATATCGGACGGAAGTGAACGCCGCAAGCTTTGGGGGCCACACGGGAAAAGGCCCCGGGGTCACCAACCGAGTGTAGGTGCGAGCTCGGCACACGACAGTAGCCCACACTCAAACGAGGGAAGACCTCGCGGTTGGGACATACGGGTGGAGGAGGTTCAAGTTCAAGTTCATGTATTAGGTATAGCCCTGTGAGCCATTCGGCTCTTGAATCGGGTGCAACCGCAACAAACAAAAAACAAAAACATGAACAAACAAAACATCTTAAAGTGAATATGTGACTGAGTGCAAACAGAAAATCCAAGAAAAGACAGCAAAATATTGCAGAAAAAAACACCGTACACCAACGCTGTGTGCAAAAATCCCAGTGGGATGCAAGTCAAACAACCACAAGACAACTTAGATTAAGGCCATCAGTCTAACTCTGTACTACAGGAGGAGGCATAGTTGAGGGCGTTGTGAGAAGTAGGATCTTGAGCTACAATCGGAACCTGACCGGTAACCAATGGGGAGACTCAAGTCCAGGGGTAATGTGACCTCCCGAACAAAGTTTAGATTTGAAGCTTTCGTGACTGCAAGGATTTAAACTCTTAGGCTTTTTCGGTAAATTCACGTAGGAAAATAAATAAATAAAAATAAAATTCATAGAAGTAATAATAGAAATAAAATAATAAATCACGACTTTTCGGAGGCAACACAAGTCTCCGTCATCAGGTGGGGCTGTCACAGCTAAATTTACCCTTAACTTGTATATAAGGGCTTGTCTCTTGGAATTTTGACTCAAGTCCAGGGGTAATGCGCTCAGCAACTGGCAGCTGTGTTCTGCACGTGCTGGAGGCGATTTAATAGCTTTGGGAGGGGTGCCAGCAAATGCATTGCAAAAATCGATGCGTCAAAAGACGAACGCGTGAATCGGCTTCTTGAGGTCCGATAACGAGAGAATGCGGCACAATCCGGCGATATTTGTGAGGCAAAAGAAGACAGCCTTAATAGCCTTGTTAATGTGCGCTTAACAAAGATCATTAGGGGCAATAAGTGCCGCGCCATGCAATATCGCTGGTCTAAAAAATGTTAGACGTCGTCTGCTTCAGAGATGAAATTTGCTACTCTTTGTTTTTTCGGTAAAGTCACGTCGGTAAAAAATTAAAATATATTAAATCACGACGTTTCGGGCACAACACAAGCGTCCTTCTTCAGGTGGGGACAACGTAGCACAACCGTGGTTGTGTTGCGCCCGAAACGTCGTGATTTAATTTATTTTAAAATGTACCTACGTGACTTTACCGAATGAACCAAAGAGTATGAATCCTTGCAGTCACGAAAACTTCAAATCTAGAATGAAATGTGCTGATTGTTATGGATTTTGATATGCTGAATACAAACATGACAATGAAAACAACTGGTTAGTTACTGTTCCCAAGATATTTAAGATTTTACATTTTATGTCTACGTATATTGTGTAGATGGCAGAGTTTTACTCATAAATTATAAACCTAGGTCTTCTCATGTGTTTATGGTTGCTTTACATGATAACATGTCACCTGTCATGTTCATGTAACACTTACAAAATCAGCAAAAGGGTTATATAAATAAAATTATCAAAAACAAAAGGCAAAAAAAGTATTACGTATATAAAAGTACATAGTTTAGTCCTTATTCAGTGTCTACTTAGTGCTTCTTGTATTATTTCTTGTATTCATGGAATGAAGCATCTCTTTGTCACTGTTCAGCAATAGTCTGCAAGCATTGATGGGCTCCATTTGCCCTGAGAGCGTTTCTCCATCGTCGCAATGTCCTGGTGACATCGCTCGCCATGCTCGTCGCTCATTGCTCCGTAGTTCGGTGGGAAAAAAATCTCGATGAGAGTGCAAAAAAATGTATATTTAGTGTTGCAACCAAGGCGTTTGTATGCTTTGAGGAGGTTTTCCACCAACTCCCTGTCATAGTCTGCCTTGTTGTTTCCGATAAAAATTTGTTGCCACTAACTGGAAGGCTTTCCATGCCGTCTTTTCCTTGCCACGAAGTTCACTATCAAATGCATCATATCGAAGAAGTTAATGTTAATGAATCTTAACTTAACCTTGGAAATTTTCCAAGGAGGTACTTTAAAGCTGCTTGTGTTTTGTCCATGGCTTTGACAAAGTTATTAATCAGACCCAGCTTGATGTGAAGGGTGGTAACACAATTTTCCTTGATTAAACAAGTGGTGGATGCTGAACACTTTTCCTCCCAGGCTCCAATGACGGTCGGAGTGGCCAATCTGTCTTGATGTAGTGGGAATCTCTCGCACGACTATCCCATTCGCAAATAAAACAGCAGTACTTTGTGTATCCATTCTGCCGACCAAGCAAGAGAGCAACAACCTTCAAATCGCCACAAAGTTGCCGCTGATGTTGGTCATAGTTTATGCACCTCAAAAGTTGGTTCATGTTGTCATATGTTTATTTCATATGGACTGCACGGCAGCTCTCTCTCCCACTTCTGCAATTATTTTCTTGCTGTGGTTTTCCCACCTGATGCTGATTGCTTTTGTTGCAATCGAAACGTCGTGATTTGTTTTATTTTATTATATTTGTAACTACGAGACTTTACCGAAAGAACCAAAGGGTACTGTCGTCTCATGTATAGGGAATCGTTCACCATTGGACCGCTTCACTGCAACCCCCCCCCCCTCGTGTAATCAGATTCGCGTGCACGCGTTGAGACACAGTTGCCAGAAATTGCAAGCTTCAGAGATGAAATTTGCTACTCTTAGCTTTTTTCGGTAAAGTCACGTCGGTAAAAAATTAAAATAAATTAAATCACGACGTTTTGGGCGTAACACAAGCGTCCTTCTTCAGGTGGTACGTCATCCAGCCTCATCACCTGCAGTACGTCATCCAGCCTCATCACCTGCAGTACGTCATCCATCCTCATCACCTGCAGTACGTCATCCAGCCTCATCATTCACAGCAGCGGACACATACAATGCGACTCTCAATAAAATAGGTGTTCAGAAGATGTTATTGCCAGAAAGGGTAAAACCAATTATTATATTTTGATACTGGCAATAAAGGTCCCATGATGTAGCTGCGCACCCCGAGCTATAAATGTCCTGAGAGTGGCATTGTCTTTGTGCTGTTCGCCTTTTGGCGTCCTCTGGTCTAACACTGTTTGAGGCGAGGCTCTAAAGAAAGCCGTCTCTGGTATTGACAAATCGGTTTCAAAAACAATGTATATACTATCAGAGCATGTTTTGTTTGCATGTTCACCACACGTGTGTGTGGTTAATGCAGACATGATTCCTTGCAAAAAGTTTTTGTTTGGTGTTTTTCCATCTTAACACAACTGTTTTATTGCCAGAGAGGGTAAAACTATTTATATAGAATGTGGCTGTTGATTATGAAGCTGAATCTGCGAAGTGAGACCGACGCGGTTTTACCTATCAATCTGCAGTGCTCGCGATCTGTATATCCAGTTGCACATTTCACGAATAAATCCCATTCCCCCATAGATGTCACTGATTTAAAGTGCAAACTTAATATGCTTTATGCAAACGAGCCGAATTAAACAGGATGCTCCGCTAATTTCCCCCAAAAATGTTATTGCCTGGTGGATATTTATTCTCATTGGATCTGTTTACAAAATTAATGACATCATAACAAATACGCAACACTGAGTGTCGTTCTAGCGGTTAAGATTCACACTGAGTTGTTTGCTGAAGTCACGTAGGTAAAAAATATAAAATAAATGAAAACAACTCAATTAAATCACGACGTTTCGGGCGCAACACAAGTGTCCGACAACATGTGAGAAATCATGGCCTGCTGCTGATGCAGACCTTTAAAACAGTCTGCATCAGCACCAGACCATGCTTTCCCACCTGATGACGGACGCTTGTGTTGCGTCCGAAACGTCGTGATTTAATTTAGTTGTTTTCATTTATTTTATTTTTTACCTACGTGACTTTACCGAAAAAACAAAAGAGTATGAATCCTTGCCGTCACGAAAGCTTAAAATCTAGAATTGTTAGCTGAAGACTGCTGCAGGCGAAGGCTTACAGCAGTGCGGCGCATGCGTGTCTCTCCTGCTACAACATCTTGAGAAAATAATGGTAGGTTTTTACCCTTTTAACTGGTACAAAACTGACACCTTTATTCAAGGCATCATGTTTGCAATGACCACAACACAAGTAGTCAATAAAGCAAACAAAAAGAAGCAACTCTGATAAGGATAATAATATGCACTGTCCTTGAAGTTGATTGGCCCACACCCGAGACGGCTTTCTTTAGAGCCTAGTCCCCATTGGTGTAGGGCCAGATGACACCAGAAGGCGTACGCCTTCTGGTGTCATCTGGCCCGTCTCGGGTGTGGGCCAATCAACTTCAAGGACAGTGCATATTATTATCCTTATCAGAGTTGCTTCTTTTTGTTTGCTTTATTGACTACTTGTGTTGTGGTCATTGCAAACATGATGCCTTGAATAAAGGTGTCAGTTTTGTACCAGTTAAAAGGGTAAAAACCTACCATTATATTTTGCCACTGGTAAAAGAGATCTCATAGTGTAAATCTTGAGAAAAGTTTCAACTTTTGTCGCCACATCGCCAGCAGATGGCAGTGCAGCAACATCCATTGTCGCACTGCATCTGAACTCCATCGACTCACAGTTCCACCGCCTTCACTAGCCCGCACTATAAACCAGCGTTTTCTTGAGATGGTTTTCCCCACATGATGATTGCTTGTGTTGCAATCGACACGACGTGATTTAATTTATTTTATTTTATACCTACGTGACTTTACCGAAAAAACCAAAGAGTATGGATCCCTGCTGTCACGAAAACGTCAAATCTAGATTCAGCGTTCTTTGGTCAGGCAACCCCGATGACCCGCACGAAGTGGGACGGCCCTCATCCAGCAGTGGATTGTCCAGCCGTGACAAGGCGTGTGCACGTGGCAGGGTTGACGGCAGCTCACACGGACTGTAGCCACGTGTAACCTGAGCCACATTCATCGGCGCCGCTGGTGTAGTGGTATCATGGAAGATTCCCATTCTTTCGACCCGGGTTCGATTCCCGGGCGGCGCAGATTTTTTTTTTAAATGATCCAGTCAACTACTCAGCCTGCTTCTCCCCTCTCGTCTCACTCTACTCCCCATCCACGTACTCTCCTACCTCTCTTCTCACTCTGCCCATTCCACGCACTCTCCTGCCTCTCCCCTCTCATCTCACTCCCCTCCACGCACTCTCCTACCTCTCCCCTCTCATCTCACTCTACTCCCCTCCATGCACTCTCCTACCTCTCCCCTCTCATCTCACTCCCCTCCACGCACTCTCATACCTCTCCCCTCTCATCTCACTCTACTCCCCTCCATGCACTCTCCTACCCTACCTCTCCCCTCTCATCTCACTCGACTCCCCTCCATGCATTCTCCTACCTCTCATCTCACTCTACTCCCCTCCACGCACTACTGTGGCTCGCCTTTAATTTTCTATTTTATAACGGAGATGTGCACATCGGGCCTGTTGATGAAGTTCTGATGCTGTTGACGGTTCCACCAGCAATGGCAAATCAGGTGCCACGATGTTCGTATCTCGAATGCGGACATCAATTCTGGACATCCGCCTCGTTCCACTCTGTTGGCGCAGCAGCGTTCTTCGGTATCTGGGCGAGATTGAAGAGTCGACGAGAATGACCTCACGTGATGTGTACTTATCTAAAGCATTTGGCAACGTACATTCTCGTGAGCGCCGCTGGTGTAGTGGTATCATGGAAGATTCCCATTCTTTCGACCCGGGTTCGATTCCCGGGCGGCGCAACACCTTTTTATCTATTTTTTTTATTCCCCCAAATTAATCAAATGGATACCAGCTTCTGATGATGATCATGCATTGATTTAATTGCACGCAACAAGTTAAGTATGCGAAGACCCAATCAAACATTAATGTGTCATTTAATGAGCGTGCTTGAAGGCAGGCCATGGTGTTTGAGAGCTGCAGTACTGACTTTTGCTGCTAGAGGACGCTAATGTATTAAGAAAAATATATTGCATATTTCGCGACTTTTAACAACGAACTGATTTACAAAAACAACTTACGTGAATGTGATTAATCACCCTCGGCCATGATCAATCCACTGCTGGATGAAAATCCCTTCCATCACGTAGGTAAAAAAATCTAATAAATGAAAACAACTAAATTAAATCACGACGTTTCGGGCGCAACACAAGCGTCCTTCTTCAGGTGGGGACAACGTAGCGAAAGCACAACCGCTTAAGTGTGTCGAAGAGATGGCTGTGACGAGGAATTAAATAGTCGCCGGGAGGGGCCATGGTGAGTGTTTGGGCGATGTGAGGAACGGGGTGGGCGCAACGTACGGAGTTCAAACTGAAGCTTTTGATGCCGTCGGCGGAAGTAGATTAGGATGCTAAGATTAAGCTGCCTTTTGTTATGCTGCCGGGGGGGTAAATTGCGCAAGCTGAAGACACTGTGTAGTAATGGTGATGGTAGTGTGTGAAGCTGGGGGTAACAGACTGGGAATATGGCTATAATTATGAAAATAAATCTAAACTGGCTGTCTAGCAGTAAACTGCACGGCAGCTAAAGATTTTTAACTTGGTTACTTACATCCTTCCAATGATTGCTCAATTTGAATTCATCATCTCGGTTGAAGTTACGTCTATGTTTTGTATATCTGGAAAATGTAGAAGTAAAAAAACTTTAGCTGCCGCGCAGTTTACTGCTAGACAGCCAGTTTAGATTTATTTTCAGAATTATAGCCATATTCCCAGTATGTCACCGCCACACACGAGCTGATTTCCCTCCAACTCTCAGTGGCCATCCCCTCCTTCGGCTGTTATTCAGTCAACAATTTCCCGTCAATCATCTAATCAGGCTCAAAATATGCTTCGGCGCAATGATCTGACGAGATGGAGTCCCATGCAGGCTAATTTGGCCGTACAATATTCCAGTTACGAATTGTGAATTATTTCTTGTGAAATTTTTATTTCATTAAGCAATAAAAAAAAGTTCATACTGTACTCGTAAGGGTTGTCCATTATTTTGACAAGTGACTAACTGGTGTCGATATTTACAGCTTCATGTGCCTACATTTGTCCAATCGCGTACAAACTTCTATTTGGCAACTGCAACTGGACAACCGACTCCAAGTGCTATTTTACAAAGACACGTCTGGCCACCAGAGCTCTCGAGGAGGAAAACCCCATATCCGAACATTCTGACCCGCTCCAAATCCTCCAACAGCCCAACTACCCCCTCTGCATATCCCCCACTCACACTCAGCTGCACACTTCCAAACCACTTTCCCAAACCACGCATCCTATTAGGGGCCGTCCATAAATGACGTCACGCGATTTTGGACGATTTTTGACACCCCCCTCGTCCCACGGCGTCACAAAAAGTCAGACCCCCCCCCTCCAATATTACGTCACAAAGCTCTGCCCCCCACCCCAAACCAATGTATGGACGGCCCCTTACCAGTTATATACCCACTAGGTCTATCGCACTTGAATTTGCATTCTTTTTTTCATACATCTCTCTACGCAGTGTCGACCAATCACCCACCGCTTGAGAAATCTCCACATCGACAGCTTGTGAATTAGAACTTTAATACACTCGTCGCAATAATACGTCATCCCGCCCCCCACCTGACACCCCAACATGTATACTCGTACTCTTTGGTTTTTTCGGTAAAGTCACGTAGGTGAAAACAAAATAAAATAAAAATAAAACAACAAAATTAAATCACGACGTTTCGGAAGCAATACAAGCATCCGTCATCAGGTGTGACTGCTCCAGCAAAATTACTGTCGCGTATGAAGAGAGCTATTTAGAGGCACATGTTTATATATACGCTACTGTAATTTTGCTAGAGCAGTCACACCTGATGACGGATGCTTGTGTTGCTTCCGAAACGTCGTGATATAATTTAGTTGTTTAATTTTTATTATATTTTGTTTTCACCTACCAAAGAGTATGGATCCCTGCTGTCACGAAAACTTCAAATCTAGATTCAGCGTTCTTTGGTCAGGCAACCCCGATGACCCACACGAAGTGGGGCGGCCCTCATCCAGCAGTGGATTGTCCAGCCGTGACAAGGCGTGTGCACGTGGCAGGGTTGACGGCAGCTCACACGGACTGTAGCCACGTGTAACCTGAACCACATTCATCGGCGCCGCTGGTGTAGTGGTATCATGGAAGATTCCCATTCTTTCGACCCGGGTTCGATTCCCGGGCGGCGCAAAGTATTTTCTTTTTTTAATGAACCAGTCAACCACTCAACCTGCCTCTCCCCTCTCGTCTCACTCTACTCCCCATACACGTACTCTCCTTCCTCTCATCTCGCTCTACTCCCCTCCACGCACTCTCCTGCCTCTCCCCTCTCATCTCACTCTACTCCCGTCCACGCACTCTCCTACCTCTCATCTCACTCTGCCCCCTCCACGCACTCTCCTGCCTCTCCCCTCTCATTACACTCTACTCCCCTCCAAGCACTCTCTCCCCTCTCGTCTCACTCTACTCCCCTCTACGCACTCTCCTACCTCTCATCTCACTCTACTTACCATCCACGTACTCTCCTTCCTCTCGTCTCACTCTACTCCCCTTTTCTTTTGTATTGTGCGCGGTGCTTTCAGCGCCACAGCGCGTCGATTTGTGGCGTTTATTTTCTTTTGTTTGCTGGTGACTGTTTTTCATATTGAAATCGCATCCAGTGCTTTTGCTGCTGGCGGCAATAAAAGTTGTTTAAAAGTAATTCTACTCCCCTCCACGCACTCTCCTACCTCTCATCTCACTCTGCCCCCTCCACGCACTCTCCTGCCTCTCCTCTCTCATCTCACTCTACTCCCCTCCACGCACTCTCCTACCTCTCATCTCACTCTGCCCCCTCCACGCACTCTCCTGCCTCTCCCCTCTCATTACACTCTACTCCCCTCCAAGCACTCTCTCCCCTCTCGTCTCACTCTACTCCCCTCCACGCACTCTCCTACCTCTCATCTCACTCTACTTACCATCCACGTACTCTCCTTCCTCTCGTCTCACTCTACTCCCCTTTTCTTTTGTATTGTGCGCGGTGCTTTCAGCGCCACAGCGCGTCGATTTGTGGCGTTTATTTTATTTTGTTTGCTGGTGACTGTTTTTCATATTGAAATCGCATCCAGTGCTTTTGCTGCTGGCGGCAATAAAAGTTGTTTAAAAGTAATTCTACTCCCCTCCACGCACTCTCCTACCTCTCATCTCACTCTGCCCCCTCCACGCACTCTCCTGCCTCTCCTCTCATCTCACTCTACTCCCCTCCACGCACTCTCCTTCCTCTCATCTCACTCTACTCCCCTCCACGCACTCTCCTGCCTCTCCTCTCTCATCTCACTCTACTCCCCTCCACGCACTCTCCTACCTCGTATCTCTCTGCTCCCCTCCACGGACTCTCCTACCTCACCTCTCCCCTCTCATCTCACTCTACTCCCCTCCATGCACTGCTGTGGCTAGTTTTTAATTTTCTATTTTATAACAGATATGTGCACATCGGGCCTGTTGATGATGTGCTGATGCTGTTGACGGTTCCACCGGTAAAGCGTCTTCGAGCAGCAATGTCAAAGCCAGTAGGTGCCACGATGTTCGCATCTCGAATGCGGACTTCAATTCTAGATTTGAAAACTTCAAATCTAGAATGTATACTCGTGTTCAAATTATTCTAACGGCATGAAGTCATGATGTGAAAACATGGCATTCATAACCATCGCGGTGAGCAGTTGTGTTAAAGAATGCCATTGAAGAGATAACGTTAAACGACTACTGCTGGAACCACTTCGATAAGTCTCATCATTCACAGTAGGGGGCGCATTAGGCAGCCGATCGTGTTCGTCACATAGCAATCAAATATAAATGTGACATTCTCTGGATTGGAATAAGCCACCAAATTAAACTAAAACACCACGCTTAATTGATTAAGAACATTGCCAAATACACAGTAGGGGGCAGCATCAATAACGCTGCTACTGAGAGTAATGCTCATTACATCAAAGTAAAACTATTATTTTTAATTCTCAAGAGATGGAATAACCAATAAGTGCAAAATCTAATGTTTTGTGATGACTTTTACGTGCAGTCATTGGTGAGCAGGCTGAGACCACAGACTCGCTACGTTTGATAACCGAGTTTAATCAAATATTGATGATTCCAATTTCAAACCGACGGTCTCTGCTCAGCTCCCTAAAATTCAAGGTAAACATTTTGGACGAGTTTGCCCCGGTCTGTGACCCAGGAAATATATCCCGACGTAGCAGACCACATCCAGTATAACTCTCGCTATGTCTGTGACTACTGGTCAGGTGCCACTTACTCCAGTCACCCAGTCACGTGGAGAATGTTTGGGGAGATATGTCCTGATGACATGGCATTCGATATGACCACTGAACCAATGGGACAACCGCTTCCATATGTTCAGTGCAATGCCACTCACAATCCGAGAGGGCATTTCAGGTGCGGAAACAAACAGATGCGTGTCTCTTCCAGTTTCATGCTCGAACGAGCGTTCCACTCGCCCAGGGCAACGACTGCTGGCGAACTGGTCCGTGCAAAATTACATTACGGTACCATATGATCGCCTCTCACCAAATCACCCAGAATGCACCTGAGCTCGTCAGATCTCTGCAGTAACGCGGTGTTTTGCTTGGACGATGCTTGAACGCGTAAGCGTTTTGTACATCGGTTTGGGCAACATAAGGCATTGTTGTACTGTACCTCTATGATGCTGCATCACTGCACCCTGTCTTCAGCAGCCGGCGCTAAGCAGCCTGCTGAATTATGGTAAAATAACCCCAACGACCTATGGAACGTCGGAAAGCCCTAATCCAGCAGTGAATTGATTAAAACGGATGTACCGTACACGTACACGTGGCTTGTTTAACAACAGCTCACATTAGCTTGGATGAGCGACCATCACCGTGCATGAACCAGGTGTTATAGGCTGCTACTGCGATCCGTTGTCAGCAGAGGGCAGTGCAGCAAATTCCTGTGTTGCACTTCACCACTCTCCACAACGCCTTCACTAACCTGCACTGACCAGCCTGGTGAAGAATGGTCACATATAATCTGTATAGCGTAGGAAGGTTATCATCCAGCAGTGGATTGACTATGAAGGATGTACTGTACATGTACCAGCCGATCATCCATCGGCGCCGCTGGTGTAGTGGTATCATGGAAGATTCCCATTCTTTCGACCCGGGTTCGATTCCCGGGCGGCGCAGTTTATTTTTATTAAATGAATAAGTCAACCACACGATGCCTCCCACCTCTCCTCTCACTCGACTCCCCATCCACACTAATATCTGTAAATTATCAAATGAGTGTACAGTCTTCATCAAAATATATGAATAGTCAAACCAATATTAATGGTACTCTTTGGTTATTTCGGTAAAGTCACGTAGGTATAAAATAATTTAAAATAAATTATATAATTTAAAATAATTGATTTTATTTTCTACCTACGTGACTTTACCAAAAGAACCAAAGAGTATGGATTCCTGCAGTCAGGAAAGCTTCAAATAAATAATATTAATGATAATAGACTTTAAGAAATGTCTGCCAGACAACACTACAAGTGGGTTGTTTGACCATACTTCACCACCGCTGCTCAGTGCGCATTGGAGCAGTGGGGGTGGCCTGATGAAGGATCGGTTCAGATTCCACTCACCATTGATGTTCACTTAGGAACTCAGAACACCTAACCCATGCAGGATGTATGCGGGTATATTATTTACGTATGTACGTTGCAGCACTAGAAACCCGAATGTTCTTTGGACGTGACTTTTCGTCCGTCCCTCCCTGCCAGCCAGAAAAACGTTTTGCTTTCTCTCCACAGAATATCGCAATTTCTCTCGATTTCTCGCGTTGTCTCTGTTTCTATCCGCGTATTCATCGATCTGTGTATTAATCTGTCCCCGATTCTATCTCTCCCTCTATATTTCACTCCCCCCTCCACTGCATCGCGCCAATATCTCTCTCACCTCTCACCCTCGCTCGCCTTATACCCACCTCTCCAATTCCCGCCTCAATCTCTCGTTCCTCTCAATAATCCTCTCTCCCACTGGATGTCGCTTCCCTTGCTCTCCTCTTCCAGTTTTTCCCTCTCCTCTCCGTTTCATGCCATTTCACTCTCTCCCCTGCTCCCTCTCTCTTCTTCTTTAAGCCGCGGCTCCGGCTGAAGCACGCGTACCACTCCTATGCCGGGGACGCGCACGCCGTGTTCTTTGAACGTTGGGGGGGGGGGCGGTCAGGCCCTCTGCACCAACACAAATGGTGCACTGACTTTCACGTTTTGACCGGTCGACTTTGAGCGGGCGATGTGCGTGACGACGCGATGCTTGCGTGGCTCGTGGCGGTGTGGCGCACGTGCCGCGGTTTTGCGATGGCGACGTTTGCTCTACTCGATGTTGGTGACCCCGTATCGAAAGTGGCTCCAGAGCTGTTGCTGCTGGCCAGAACCGGCCCTAGACCTTTGGGGGCCCTAAGCAAAATTTGGTTGGAGGCCCCTTTGATGTATAATTTTTTTCACCCACGAGCTAGCAGTGACTCTAGGGGGCCCTCTGCTGGCCACGGGGCCCTTTGCAATTGCAAGGGTCGCTTAGTGGCTGGGTCGGCTCTGCTGCTGGCAGCAATAAAAGTTGTTAAAAGTAAAAAAAAAGTCTCTTCTTCTTTGCTCTATCTCCACCCCTCAGCTTCCTCTTGCATCTCCCTTCCTCACCTCCCTCCTTCATCTCCCATCCTCACCGTCCTCTCAATACCCCTCCTCTATCTTTCCCCATCACCTCCCTCCCGTTATTTATCTCTCACATTTGCACGTGCTCCACAAACCGAGGTGGATTGTGGGTGAGGAGGCGTGACGTCATCACGCACGATTGTGACGCCACCACGCAGTTGCGCGCGTCGACGTCACCACCGCACGTGCGCACGCGGCAGGCAGGCGGGCAGGAATCCATCCAGGAATCCAGCGCGAAAAATATATATTTACTCCGCTAAGAAACTCCAAATGTCCTTTTGTTTTTCATTAAATAGTTATTTTATTTAATACGATCACTTATGCAGCAACAATTGAAAGGATACCAGTACAACACAATCAGGTCTCCTCGGAGAACACAAAGGCAATTGGCAAACCAAAAGTGCTGGACACAACACACATATCGTGTTGTTGTTGTTATGGGAATTCATATACTCAAGTAAACATTTGTAACACTCAACAAAACGCGTCAAGAAAGTGGAATGTAGATATGACCGAAACAACTGCCCGCCCTGGTACACGATCGTGAAGAGCGTCATCACTCCCAGTGGCGTGGCAAGGATCTCCCTATTCTTGGTTCTTTCGGTAAAGTCACGTAGAAGGGAAATAATAAAATAATAAATTAACATTTACTTTATTCTTTCCCTTCTACTTGACTTTACATAATAACAATAATAATTATTGTATTATTTCCCTTCTACGTGACTTTACCGAAAGAACCAAGAATATGAATCCCTGCAGTCACGAAAGCTTTAAATCAAATTTCAAGGATCTCCCTGTTAAGGGCTGAGCTTCGGAAAATATTTACGCTGGCTGTTGGAGATTGGGGAGGGGAGGGAGGGGCCCAATGATAAATGAAGCCCTGGGCGTAGCTATAAAATGTGCAGACAGTGCAACTGCGCTGGGTTAATAAGTGGGTGATGAGGCGGGGGGGGGCTAAATTGGGCAGGCGGTGACCCCATTTAGTTGCTTGCAGCAGGGCCCACAACCCCCTACGATCCACCATTTTTCACTATCAACTGGAAAGTTGCTATAGCTGCTGTGAATATTGACAGCACACGAATAATTATAATCAGGGCAAGCTGCAAAACTTAATCTGTGGATGTATCATCTTGCAGAAATACATTCCATTAAAAAACGAGTAGCCTGCACGACATGACCATCTGTCCTCCATCAACACTTGTTTTTGTTTTAACACCGTACATACAAAGTAGCCATCGATGAACGATGATTCTCCTCCGCCCCCCAATGTCACCATCTGCTTCCCACCCTCGATCGCTCCCCTCTCACACGTGCCAACCCCAAAGACAAAGACCTTTAACAGAATGTTGGGGCAGGTGCTATTAGCGAGCACCTATGAAGGCCGGCACGGCACACGCTCGGCCGCCTTTGTCTCCCTAGTTGCACTAGGTATTCATTTGAAACCGAGTCGACCTAGGGGAGGCCCATGACCGTTTCAGGTAATTGTCACCGGTGTTGGTCGTGAGTGGGAATCGAACTCGGATCGCTGTTTTTGTAGCGCAGCGTAGCGCTAACCCCCAGTGGCCACCCCCCACCGTCAACCCCGCTACTCCCCAACCCACGCTCCCCCCCCCTCTTTACCCTGGCCAGCCAACCAGGAAGACAGCCAGCTAGCAAAACTTGTTTTTCTCATGATACACATGGGAAACAGACGCATGTTGGAACACATCAAATATATATATTATAGTAGGTGCCTACTTTGAGTTATGAATGCTCAAAATGAAGTTTTCTTATAAACGTTATCTTGAGATCATATTAATCACAACTCCATGGTGTTTTGACTGAAGGCAAACGACGGTAACCGCCACATTACACGACTTACTGGACCGTATGACAGGAATGGGGAACGGACGGCCCCATTGGCCGAATTCAACTCACAACTTCCTCGAAAACGACCTCGGGTCACATGAGCCGAACCACATCAAAACGGCAACAAAAAAAACGATATCTCTCCATCACTGCAGGAGTCTTTGCCGCACCAACCATATTTTCACGCCCATTCTCCATGAGTCCGACGACAAAGGTTCAGAACTTGAGAGCAGATGGTGGAATGTCATTGTGGCAGACCTTGGTTGTCGCTGCGTGTCTCCTGTGTCTACCGTGCAGCAGCTTGCGGGGATCTGGCCGAGGGTAGAGAGAATTGGCGAGCTGTGGTGGTGAGAGCGTCAATATCATTTGCCAGCCACGATGACCTTTTGAATTTTTGAATCAGATACTGAAAGGGGAATATTTTCGAGCAGGAGAAACCGCCTTTTAATTTGTGGACAGGCGAAGCCAATTCTGTGACTGCACGCGCCTCTGCACGCTTGGTCGACCCGCGCGGTTTTTTTGTTTATGCCCCTATTGAGCAACGCTAAAGTGCACGCTAATGTATGGCCCGCAAACGGTACTTGAAAGTCTATTCACCCAAGGAATGGAACGCGTCCGAGGGACATACACAGAGGAGACGGAGCGATAACATCAGCTCGTGTGCACCTGATACATCGCAGGACGGTGAGAGATGGTGGCAGCTTGGGGGAGGCCTTCATCCAACAGTGGATTGTACATGACTGATGATGATTGTGATGATTTCGCCTTCAGTAAATAAAACATAGCTTTGCTCCCCTGCTGTAGGATAAATACTGGGCGAGTGTTCCCCATTATCATGGATATGACCCAAGGCCAGGTCTATTCATCAAACTCTTCCTCCCCTGTGTGTGCGAGTTTGCCAAAATCCAGGCAAAGGGAGAGTCAGGACAGACACGGCTGTGTTTGCCCAGGGGGGTAATCTTGTGTCAGAGCAGTGAGCCAGCACTGCTGGCTAAAATCCTCGATGTTGTTGTATATGGTCAGCTATCCGTGATGAAACTGGAGTAATTAAGTGTGATGGTCGCAGAACAGCTGTCTATGACTGTACGAAACAAAATCCGTAAGTACATTTTGTGTCACTTAATTAAGCTTTTACATTACATTAACATAGCCACTTCCGTACCCAGTTACATGCTAATTTCTCACATTAACATCACTAGACACAGCCACTCCTTTATAACCCTTGGGCTACACCCATTTCAAACCTTTAAATCAGTCTGCATCAGCAGCAGACCATGCTTTCCCACCTGATGACGGACGCTTGTGTTGCGCCCGAAACGTCGTGATTTATTTTAGTTTTCATTTATTTTATTTTTTACCGACTTGACTTTACCGAAAAAACCAAAGCGTATGAATCCTTCCAGTCACGAAAGCTTCAAATCTAGAATTAATTAAGCTTGTTCCAGCTCAGAATTAAATAGTTTGGTGTTATCGCGATGCAATGATAACTGCTTGCAGGACCGATACACAAGGCGCACTGTTGGTGTGGATTAGGTGGCCCTCTCAATGGGCCTCTTCTCTGACACGAGGTGGTTCGCTGCTTCCCGAGAGTTCAACATGCACTTTTATCACACGACTTGACGCCAATATCACGAACGTATAAAATACTATTTGGATAAATAAGCAAAAACACATTTCAAATGAGGGTGAGTCCTTCCCCAGGGCTTCCTCGCACACCTGAAATGAGTTATCACAAATAGAGCATGCAGGTAATAACACATCGATACCTCTGAATCTGCCTTGTAACAGGTGAACACAATGATATGTATACCTTATATAAACACAACGTATCAACTATAAACACAATATATTAATTACTGTTCTGGTATGGGGTTTCGTGTCCAAATGGGACTTTAAACATATGGGATTTGTTTAACCATATAATTGTACATAAAGGCATTTTATATATATACGGCATACACTATATACTTCATATTACTATATACTACAGTGGAAGTTGGATATACGCACACCTCATAAGCACAGGCCTGATATAAGCAACAAGTGCATATACTGGTGGGGGAAGGCTAAGGGCAACTTCTGTTATAAGCAACTGAAAGTTTATTTAGTTTAACCAGGTGGTGAGAACTCAAGAAACCAGGATGAGTCTCATTTGCAAGAGTCATTGGGGTCACCAAAATGATAAAAAGGAAAACAAATAAAATAAAGTACAGTGATGAGGAAAACAGAAATGTAACAATAATGGACTTGCTTTCAAAGGGTGTGCTTTATATCCAGCTTCTACTGAATAGCATTAAAGTTATTATACACATATCAACTCTTGTACAGCTTCCGAGCTGGCTGAACAGGTGGCTTCTTTCACCTGTGCTTTAGCACAAGCGGTCGTCATTTACCTGGTGTCCACCTTCGTCTGTTCATTTGGCAGCTGACAACTTCGAGAAATTACCCAGGCAGAGATTTGCGTCGCTCTGATTTCATACCGGAGTTCAGAAAACCATCGTGTTAGTCAGGAGAAAGAACCACTCGAAAGTCAATTGTCAAAGTAACGAAAACTGTCAACCGATATATTCTTTGGTTCTTTCGGTAAAGTCACGTAGATAGAAAATTTTAAAGTAAATAAAATAAAATTGAAATCTACGACGTTTCGATCACAACACAAGCGATCGTCATCAGGAGGACGGTGTGCTTTCGCTAAGTTGTCCCGACCTGAAGAAGGACGCTTGTGTTGCGCCCAAAACGTCGTGATTTAATTTATTTATATTTTTTACCTACGTGACTTTACCGAAAAAACCAAAGCGTATGAATCCTTGCAGTCACGAAAACTTCAAATCTAGAATCACGAAAGTTTAAAGTCAAAAAATGTCCACCGATAGTTCGTAACGAGTAAAACATTTACAATGATAATACTAATGACGTACGTTTTAACATTAGTGATGAATTAAATAAGCTTTAACACTAAATGAAAAACATTCATTAGAGCTACAGACAGGCTGAAGCACAGAGCACTGATGTTGTGGCCGCCACGTGACAGCTATTAGGATTGTATTCCTAATAGCTGATTGGCTGGTGAAGCGGAAGTGATGAAATCATTCCGAGCAACCGTTGCCACACCCACAGCATTGCTATCTCCATTGGACCATTTCATTTGAATTATTTATATGTGTTGAATTATTTATGTATTGACGAAATTTCTGATCGTACTACAATCACTGGCTGCCGGATTTTATTAACATTTTCTGTCCTCATGCCACTGAACACAGCTCCGTAGCTTGACCGTGCTTAAAGCAGAGGCATGCTCAATGGGATGGAGCACGACACAGCCAATGTCAATCGCACTTGGGGGGTGCAAAAAACATTTCAGGGGCTGTGCAGACTCCGCCATGGATATTGTGCAGGAGGAACAAAACGCAAATGCACAAAATTAAACAAGTGTGGTGCTGAGGGCATGTGGACCAAGTTGAGAATGACTGCTTTGAACGATACTACTGCGTTGGTTTTAACATTTATGCTGTATATAGCAATCTAATGTGTTTTTGGTTTGACACGATGTCCGACGTTTTGGACCACGTGTTGGGAGCTTTTTCGTCAGTAACTGGTCTTAATAGCGCTATCAGGAACTAAGTCATTTCGCGTGTCATAATTCTACCATCTCGTGTTTTTTTCCGTCTCTTTTCAACTGTTTTGTTCATTCTCTTAACCTCACTGTAACATTACACGTCGTTTGTGCGTAATTTACTGAACAGGTTAATACATCGATGCACATACTACCCCAACCGTGTGTGTATCGTGAGCGTAGTGCATCGATTGCGATTCATGAAATAACTTTGCATCGTCACACGCCTTGCGGACGCCATGTGACGTGCCCTGCTTGCTCCCTGCATGGCAGGCAGGCTTACACTCAATGTCCCCATGTGCGTATGCGCCATGTACACAGTAGCATAGCTATCGAGTATGCAGGCAGTTTAACTGCACCGGTGCCCGTGGCCACGGGACTAGAGGGGACAGGCGCCAGGCTACGGGAGAGGAAGTCAATTGGACAGGGCCCACGTTTAATTTGATTTACCAGAGCCCATGCCAACCACACTGCGCCCCTGTAGGACCGTAGGGCCGACCAAAGATTCCTGGAGACCCAGGGCTAAGGGCCCAGAGTAGAATGTTACGTGGGCCCCCCTTATTAGTGACAACATGGTTGTGGGGCCCTCTTTTGTGCGAGGCCAGGGGCACATTTTCCCGTTTTGTCCGCCACTCTGGTCGGTCCTGTGTGTACGCCATATCAATGCAGTTCAAGGGCATGCTCACACCTCAGTATGGCCCCTTTTGCAGACTTAAAAAAAGGAAACTCCTTCCATTAAGGAATGTGACCATGCTGCGTCTTGATTTATGATAACCCAACGCAATACACGTGCGTTCTCGCAGGATTATTAATCTGGCTTTTACTGCCAACTCGTGCAACGGCTTCCAGTCGAAACCATCATCTCCACCCCCTACCCCATCCTCAACCCATCATCTTGCACGGTCACTACATGAATGTGCGCTGCGAACACGGGTCCAAAAAAAGGGGGAAACTTCATTTTTTGAGATACGACTACACCAGCGGCGCTGACACGTGAAGCTCCTGAACACGTGAGCTGTTGTTAAACCAGCCACGTGTGCACGCATGTATATCCTTTATTGGTCAATCCACTGCTGGATCAGGGCCTCCCCATGCCATGCGGGTCATTTGACCATACTTCGTCATGCTGGTCAGTGCAAGTTAGCGAAGGTGTTGTGGAGCATGGTAAAGTGCAACACTGGCATTTGCCGCAATGCCCTCTGCCGACAACAGATCACAGTTGCAGCCTACAACAACTGGTTAATGTACGGTGTTGGTCGCCCGTCGAAGCACTTGTCCAAGGCTCAACCCTGCTTACATACTGAGATCCAACAGAGATCGGATACATTCCAGGTGAGTCTGTCACAGGCTCACCACTGTCACTCCCCAAAAAACGGATCGTTCGGGGTGGGCTTGCCGGGGTGACAGGAGGACTCCGTATTTAGCCGCAGGCTTCACCGGTGGAGAAGGTCGCTGAGTGCAAGGTCCAGCTCTCCGCAGTCGGCTGTCACAAAGTGTCCCATTGTCCTCCTCGGTGGCGGTTGGCATGTTTTGAAGAGGTCTGCGACAGCGCGCAATCGCGTCTCACAAATCAAGCAGGGGACGAGACGCCAGCCGCTAAGGATGCTTGGGACACGCGCTCGCTGCTGTGACCCAACTCGCCATCGCAACCCCCCACGGACACAGCTCCTCAAAGCTTCTCCAGCACCACCCCCAGCAAACGCGAGTGGCGAAAACTCGAGAAGACCCCGAGTCGACGCCATCAAACCGTCCACACACTGCTGCTGGCATCGCCGACAAAAGTCACGACAGGCGTGCAGCTGGTGCCGCACGAGTGATCATCCTGCTGCAGCTGCTGCTGCTGCTCTACGGGGGCTTCTGCCCGCAGAGATTTAAGAGAAGCGGTGTCTGGCGTTGGGAGCGGCGCATCGCACAGGCTGTTGGGCCGGAGGGCCTCCTCGTGGCTCGGCAGGTCCTGGGTCTCCTGCAGCCCCGTGGAGGCCGTGCTGTGGCCGTTGCGCTGCTCGGCCTCGTCCCGCGACGCCTTCAGGTTCGACACCTGGATGTAGTTGAGTCTGCTCTCGAGCTCCTTGCCCAGCCGCCAGCGCTTCCACTGCTTGCGGACTTCAGCTTGGACCTGCACGCGAACGCGACGCCGGCGCGGGCTCAGCTACTGCTGCTGCTGCTGCTTTATCAGCGTATGATGGAGGGGAGGATACGCGCGGCTTAAATATGAAATTGTAAGTGCACTGATGAAAGAAATAGAGTTGGCATGAACAATAACAATCATAATGATAGAGCCAGGGCTTAGTTTCAGCTGCAGCTGAACAGAACCGGGCTCTAGAAGCTATTTTAAACGCCTCCCACGTCCTCCCCCTGCTCAGGTTAGAGGGTTTTAGGGGATTGCAGGACCCTGGACAATCTTCCATGAAAAAGTTAAGCCCTGAATTTCGCTATTGTCATCAATTAATAAATATCAGAGCGATGGTATTTATTTACTCACGAAAGCCTCACTTAGTCTCAAAATACTATGTTTCAGGAGGGTCACGCTTTTGTTTCTCATGGCCAGTTCCTCTAGCACTATTTTTGTCTTGTGGCAGTAAATTCCACACAGATAGATCCAATAATCTATTGCAGTACTGCCAACTACTAGTCACCTGACATCCCAAGCCAATAATACCAGCGTTTTCCTAGGCATTTTGTCATACAGGTATTAACCAGGCTCAGCCCTGCGTAGATTCTTAGTTCTGGCAAAAATCTGACACATTCAGGGTGATTTGGCTGTAAGCCGGCATTATTTCTTTATTTAGACTGATTTTACTTTAAATAGGCTGATATGTTTACGTAACTCACAAGTGGTGGTGTCAAAATGCGAACGGCTTATTCTCAAACGTTGAACAGATGCATTATTATGACACCGGGGGGTTATACACAAACAGATGTCTATGCAAAATAAAAATAACAACATTAATAATACATTTTCTTGCCTAAGATAGTCTCAACTGAATGTCTACATAGTTTTTGTACGTCTAGCTTGCAGTTACCGCACACTATTAGGCTAATAGGCGTTTTGTAGACTTTCGCCATGGGTTATTACGTGCTGGGATGGAGCTTACTTCTCTGGTGACAAAGCAGTAGAGGATTGCCACAAAAAGACCCTGCAAGATAGAGGAAACAGCCACACAGATCGGTCATTAGCAGACGCCCGTACAACCATGTCTGTCAATCCACCACCAAATGAGGGCCTGCCCATGCCAAGTGAGTTGTGTGGGTTCTTTCGCCATACTTCACCGCACCTGTTCAGTGCACCTGTTCAGTGCACCTCTGATTATCATGGTTCAACATGCATACATACATACATACTGAACATACATTCCGTGTGGACCAATTAAAGGCAAGGAGCATTAACATGTGAGCATGAAAGTAGAGTGGAATGGATTTGGCTGCATTGTCCACCCTCTGCCGTCCACCATGGAGCCCCCAAGTCTATACACAAACATTTGTTTGACATAATCTAGTCACCTATCGGAGCACTATCCATGCTACGACCTGCTTAGCTTCCGAGATCTGACAAGATTGCGTGGATTCCAAGTGATTTGGTCATGCAGGGCTTAATTTGCATGCAGGGCTTCATTTTATCTGGAGCTGTTCGGGACTGAGCTCCGGAAATCTGTTCCCACCTCACATCCCCCCCCCACCCCCATGCCCCCACTTTCCATTGCAGTTGGGGAGGATGGGAAGTAATGGGCTCTGGGTGGCTGAGGGACTGGAACCAGCGTTGTTTTCACGACACCAATGTTTAAAAGCAATGCACTGCACTGATGGTGCGTATTAAGAAAACTAGCTTGTTAGCCCGTCCTCGGACGGAAGCTGCAGAGGGGCCAAATCTAGTCAGCATAGAGGCAAAAGAAGCATTTAAAGAAGCATTAAAATTGTTTTTTTAGCAGCGACTCTTCGGTGTCTTACACAATAGGCAAAGGCGAACAATCTTTGTGGCTGTATAATTTGATAAAACCCGTAACTTCACGTTAGCACTGTTTTCAAATCACCTGAAGCTGTTAACTGACAAATTGATCTTCACCGATGGACGCTTGATAGCGGAGAGTGAAGAAAGTAGAGTGCTGATATTGTCTGAAGAAACTTAGCAAATAACGAAGACCAAAGAGAAGCATTAGAGTTACGAATAAATTGACCAGAGTATAATTGTATCTTGTATAAATGTAATGGCAGGGAATATTGAGAAAAATAATGTCATCAAACACTTCACTGCATTTCACTGTAGCACTGTATTAATTGCAGTGAATGTTGCACAAAAGGAAGTCATAAAACATCTCACAGCATTTGACCGCAGCACCGCATCAATGGCAGTGGTTGTCGCATGTCATAAACCAACTGACGTAATGTCACAGTAGCACTGTATTTAACGGACGTTCAATTACTTGCTCTGATACTGACTTTCGCTCGCTGGGGTTTAAAACAATTTTAATTCGATACAATGTCTGCAAAGTAGCAGAGAAATGTTTCTCGTAGCATAATTTAGAAGCGTAAAGTAGACTTGCCTTTTGTTGGACGTGCCGAAGAAATAAATAAAGGCACCAAATGCACTGCGATGCGGCGTAGAATTATTTATTGCCTTCAATTGCTATAAAGATTCGTAAAATCGAAAGCGAATTTGCGTAAAAAAATTATCATAGTCGCTCGACCGTCGTCTGTGTTAGTCAAAAAATCTCAGCACACATGAATAATAATTAGGGGGGGGGGGGCGCATGTGGAGTGACGTCACACGCGGGACACACACACACAGCCTTTTTTGGCTCGTTATATTAGTTGCTGCTTGGATTGCCTGATTAGCTTTACTTTCTATTAAAAAAAAAGGTCGAAATGAAAGCTACTATGCGTAAACACATTTTCGTTTCTGCTCCACCTTCTTCATGCGGAGTAACGTCACCCGTTTATGATTATTGATGAGGGGGGCTGGTTGACGTGGAGTGACGTCACCCACGTTGCACACAAACATACATTCTTGGCTCATTGTAGTAGTAATATCGGGGAAATCGGGGGAGCAGCGAAGGAGTGTTCAGCGCCCTGCCCTATGAACCTCGTGAACTTCCTTTGACTGACAGCCACAGCTACAGCCAGTGACAAGTGACATTTAAATAACACAAGCCATCGGCCCGTACTGACCGACCGTGGTTAAGTGTTGTCAAACAAAACCCAACAACAAACACGGCATGGGCAGACAGCACTCCATCCAGCAGATGTCTGTAAAGTACAATTTTAAATTATTATTTACATCGAGAGAAAAACACGTATACTGCATATTCCGAATAATGTACTAGTGAAACCAGATTGTTACGGTTGCCGAAAGCAGCGCTTGTTTATTTTTGCCACTTGCTGCACACGTGACCCCACGCAAATTAAACAGCAGCCCTGTCCACAATTACTATGCACACACACACGTTGCATTAGCCATTCATAATGTCGCTACGACTCTGGCAGAGGGGGCCACTTATAAACAACCAAGACAAACAAGTGGAGCCTCCGCAAGACGCTCTGACAAAATACGAGTCTAATTCTCATTGGACGGGGCTACTCGTGTGCAGTCACGACAGAGCAGGATTTGGCAGAGAAAGGAAAAAGTGGAGGAGGTGGAAATGGTTTGGATGGGAGCTACATGTGAGAGGCGGAAGCTCTCTAGCCATATATTGCTTACTTGTTTACCGTTTGCTAAACCTTTCATATTAATTTTTTCCTGTTTTGTTTTCCAGAGCCAGGGCATGCCATTGTTTTGGCCGCTTATTCAGCGGCTGTGCGGCGGTTGGCTAACAACAGCGGTGAGCAATGTCTGAACCGGTGCTGAGCCGCCGACTGTCGCCCACCTGGACTTACCAGCAAGATGTGAAGTATCACTAATGAGTCTCCATGACCGACATGGAGTGGAGGAAATACTTCGTCCAGCAGTAGAAGCTGCATTTTTGCGTATTATATATTTACGTACTGTATGGCTTTCGTGATCCGCGTCTCCCTTTGAAAAAAGGAATTTGGTCTCAACACCTCTCACCTGCTTTTCATAATGATTAAATAACTTGATTTACTAAGATTTGTTTCATGATACATTGTATTACTCAGATATATTGTATTAAATCGTATAGCACCCACCACCATAAATGTGTAATGGCAGGGTGACACCTGCTGGCCGGGAAAGGGAATCACGGGTACGGGCATGGTTAAAGTAACAAACAATCAGAGAAGGAGAGGTATCTGGGGCAAAGGTAACAGGTGGGGTTAGCCGAGATGCTCCGGGAACCTGTTCGAAGGTTCCATGAGAGGGCATGGCCGGAGGCGGGGCCTAGCCACGCCTGGGGGGATATAAGGGGGAGCGGACCCGGGGCTCAGGGTTCGTGTGTGGGTTCTTGGGTTCTGGCTGCGTCGTTGCTCGCCAACATCTCTCTCCGTCGTCCGGCCACACGGAAGATCTCCTGCGGGGTTTCCATCGCCATCATCGTCACGCCGCCAGCCAGGAGCGTAGCCGAGTGAGGGCGGTGGGACCACGCCAAGTGATCGGCTGTGTGTAGCCAGTAGAGACGTTAATATCGAAGTGTTGTACTCAGAATGAGAAGAATAAGTGTTGGCCTGTGTTGTGCCCAGTATGAGAAATAGAAGAAGTACCCTCTACACGACGTGTTGTGGAAGTCGCTCATGACAAATGCAAGGATACAGGAGTACGATAAGGATTAATTAATTGCATTACATTCTTTTGCAAGTCAAAAGCAGCTTACCTCACATTTAATCTCACACATTCCACTGTCCTGCTGTAGTCTAGGCTAGGTGACCCCCAGTGGCAGCTGTCCATAAATGGCTCAAGGTGAACTCAGCACTGGCCTGCAAGTGGGCATTAGTCTGCCAGTAGGGCGTGAGTAATGGCAGGAGGACAAGAAGGACCATAATGTTTAGATTGTACAGAGTGGTTCATGCAAATTGCATCACAAAAGCAGGAAGCAAGCAGTCAGGTGGTGAGCCGACGCCACAAAAATTGTCCAAGCTCTGCAGTCCTCTATATATATTATGAGCGTTCATTCGTGTGGAAAGAAAAAATGCTACAGTGCAAGGTGGGCAACTCTCGATCCCTGTACAAAAGGGCAATGCCAGCGTCCGCACCTGGAAGGAATTGAAGAAGAGAGCGAAGAAGAGCTTGACGTGGCGCAGCGCATCATGGGCGTGCTCGTCCGTGATGAAGGTGAACACAATCTCGTGGATTCCCAGCAGCGGGATCAGCGTCAGCGTCGACTTGGCCAACCTGGACACAGCGCAGCAGCCGACGAGCCTCCCTCTGCATCGCGTGGGGCATGTGATGTGCAAGTGTGGTCAACTTTCCGAATTTTAAGTTTTGTTTTCTTGAAGCAGGTGAGAATTCTTGAGACCACGATAGAGTCTCACTTGTAAGAGCGACCTGCAGCATTGTTCTGCCAGTAGGGGGCGATGATTGCCGCTCTGTGTATAATCCCAGGGACATTTTTACATTTGGAAAATTGGGACACTGATGCCCGCACGCAATGGCCTACTCGTGCGAAGGACGCCAATGTGATATTTATCGTTCACTCTGAAGCAGAGGGCGTGCGTAGTACTATTCCGGTTATTACACCCGCAGAAAATTATCGGGGCCATCGCTAGATTCGAACCGTGATCCTCTGCAATAAGTGATGAACGCACTACCGCTGGGCCATTATGGGTATTTGTGCATGTACGTGCTTGCACTGTTGACACGTGCATCCATGCGTGTGTGTGCACGCATTGTGGGGAGCGGTAGTGCAGTGGTCGGCCCACTGCGTGACCAAGGCGGCCCCAGTTCAATTCCCGCTAGCGGTGAATATCAGTGACGAATATCTGAACTGGTCCTGGGCATCCCCTAGGACGACTCAGCCTTAACTTAGTACCTGGTATGGTGTGGAAACATCATCAATGGGGAGACAAAGGTTGCCGGGTGTGGTGCTGGACGCCCGCCCCCTCATGTGCCGTGCCGGCTTTAATAAGTACTTGAAAACAGCACGCACCACAACTGCCTGTTCAAGGCTACATGGGGGATCTTCGTCTTTGCCGTTAAGCAGCACTTGCAAGGATTAGTTCCATAACAATGCTCTTCCTGTAGCGAGCTGCTTCCACTGCACAGTTTACGAGTTGGTCGCCACAAATATTAGTCTTTTCATGTGCCCCGCATGCCAATGTTGTTTTTTTCAAAAGTGACCGTTGGGTATTTTATGATTTTTATTACACTGCCAAAACCCAAAGTTGGCCAAGGTTTGCGCGGTGCAGTGTCCCTTATAGGACACGGCTCTGTGAGGAAATGCAACGCACCTGAATTTGAAGTCTGTGTAGCCCATCTGGTGAGCTCTGAGCTTGGAGGTGATAATTTTGAGTATTCTTATGAACATGATGAAGTTGATCTGCAAACACACGGCAAATGGGTCACATTTGCAAACGAAACAAAGTCTTGCGTGGCAATATACAGAGCGCCCATTAAGGTCATCATGAGCATCATTATCCATAATAAAGGTTTTTGGGTTAGATCGCGTAAGTGTAAATGTGTCGCAACCCTCCACCACCCAACACGGCCAATTAGTCAAAAATGTGTCACGTTAACAAAACGCCAATTAGTTACTTCTTCAGCCCACCGGTGTGTTTGAAGAGTGAATCCACAACATTTAGAATTTGAGTACGACGTTTCGCTGGTAATTACATCCAGCATCGTCGGGCGATTTGCCAGAAGCTATCCACCTGCTTCCGGTCTTAAAACAGTGCAGGACGAAGTCATCATTGAACCCAATCAGGTTTCGAGATCAGAAGCGGAGGTGGGGGGGTATTGTAATTATATAATAGATCAGTAATCAGTTAATTAGTATGTGATTCCTGTATAAGGAAATGTTATATGTATTGTGTATTACTTAATAATACGCTTCCAGGCTGTGCTAAGTCTGTAGCTATCAGAGCGGGTAAAATTATTGGTATTCCTCTCAATTTCGATGGATTCTCTAATTAGTTGTGGCCAGTTATTATTAGTTTTGTATAACACTACAACGTTATCAAAATCATTATGAGACCTCCTTTGCGTTATCAAAATCAATTGAGTGTCCTTGTTGGAAAGCATGTTCTGCCACGGCCGACAGTTGTGTTTGAGATCATTTAATGTTCCTTTGGTGTTATTTTAGTCTTATGCTAATGTTACATCCCGTCTGTCCAATATAGCAATTGATCCGATATACACCTATCATCACCTCTGCGGTGTAAATCCCTTTGTTTATGTTCCCTCCCTTGGCTGTCACCCTGTAGTTATCCTCGGTCACCGGTCATCCCTTGCAGCAACGTGTGGACAGGTCCATGAAAGGTAATGTCCACTTTCTAAATAAAATGTTTGTAAATGGAGGTATCAGTTTAAACTGCGCAGTTGAAATGTTGGGTCACGTGTTCCCTGGAAAACTTTTTCTTTTTTTCAAACGCAACCATTTTCGAGCGATCTTCAGCCACCCATGAGAGAAGCGTTCAAGGCGAGCAACCACAGCGCTGGAGATGCAGAAAATTAGTTTGGGTCTCTCAACATTCTCGACGAGATTCACGTCGCAACCGCCACGGCTTGGGGACGTGCAGATGTTTAAGAAGGATGAGGCTCGTGCGACGAGACTGCGCGCCGCGTAGTTTGACGGACCTTGCTCAACTTGCTGTCTGATTTGATGGGGGTTTTTTAAACAAACGGATGCTACCTCTCACGGAAGTCCTGTAAACGCGATGTGCACTTGTCCGGCTGACACGGCGCACACGTGAGTCTGGGGCGCTGTGACCGCAGCCGTGCGCCTTGCCTAAACCTCCTCCAGCGGCGATGTTTTCGACCACAGCACCCGCTGTTGTTATGTTAAATTAATGAACCAATTACTGCGCTTTGCCAATCTACTGCTGGATGAATACCTGCCCACGCCGTGCAGTAAAGGAGGTTGTTATATCGTTTTCCCCTCGGCTGATCGATGAGGAAGAATAAGTTACTAGAATATAATTTCCCCCACGTTTATTCGAGACAATTGTGTAACGTACCCTTTTCTCAACCAGAATCGCTGCACGAATGGCCGCAGATGGAGCCGCGCGGCGTGATTGATGCATTGTTTTCACCACAGCATCCTGATTATAGCTGTCCGTAATTCGACGGAATCCATCACGAGTAGATTATTTTGACGTAAAATGTATCGCTGCGTGCAAAGCGCCTATATTTATTTGGTCGACAAACTGTAACGATGTTTACATTTTTACCCTGTTCGCAAGTAAGATTTTTTTTTGGGAGGGTGGGGGGGCGGGAAGCACGCGGGTACCCTTTTTATCTGTCCTTCCGACAAATTTTCATTTGAATAAAAGACGTGGAGTTCAAATTGTAAAGAAACAAAGTGAATTGGAGACCTGGTAATATTTTAGTTATTAAATTTAAAAAGACACACGGGGGAGTGGGAGCAGAAAGGGGTTTAGCGTTGCAAGTTTCACCGATGCGGTTAGGCGTAGAGAAACCACCAAGCTACACGCAGCAACACTTTGGATCAAATAATTCTCCCATCCATCCTCGCCACCCCATTGCATTTGCACCCCCCCAACCCACAACCCCCCATACCACCCATTTACCGCATATTTTGTAAACTTAAAGCTGGCCCGCGGAATGCGTTGCAAATTAATGGCCAATTTGGCAATACCAACGTTGGTTTTGTACATATAATATACAGCCCTAGTCTGGGGACACTGTCACATTCGTCATATTTGTTTTCGTGAGCAATCACCAGCTTTTCTCTGTCCCATTTTCAGGCGACCGACACATTCCGCTGTCTTCCAATGAGCGCAGGGAGGTGTGGTCATTGTTAGGTAAGGTAGGGTTGAGAATTAGAATGCTGTACATTTCAACACCAACCTATTACTAAACCCGTGACCCAAACGTTTAACTTTTGCACAATGTTTATACAATAACTCGTCCTCAAAACATCTTCGGAATTGATTTTTACTTTGCAAAAATATGCTGGAAGGGTGCATTAACTGAAATGCAGGTGATGACCTCAATCTTTGCTGGGGGAAAAAAAGTTACGGCGCATTAATTTTTGTGTTTGTCTCTTTGCAATTTTCAGCGGGCAGTATAAATGTCCAGAGAAAGATGATGACGCGGAATTACTTCTCGGTCACAGCACTTAGGATGAGTAGGCCAAATCACCCTTGAAAAAGACCACCACAGTATAGCTAATGGGCTTTACTCAGATACTGAACATCTGACATTGGACTACTGATTTTTTTCCATACAGCGTCGAGGAAGCACTCAATGTGACCACAGGAAAACGGGGCCCTATGGTATTGGCCATAAGCGATGTAGAACCTATGAACTTTGAAAAATATTCTTGGTTCTTTCGGTAAAGTCACGTAGAAGGGAAATAATAAAAACAATCATCAGGTGTGAAAACCACACCTGATGATTGCTTGTATTGCAATCGAAACGTCGTGAGAATTTTATTGTTTTTTTATTATTTTCCTTCTACGTGACTTTACCGAAAGAACTAAGAATATGAATCCCTGCAGTCACGAAAGCTTTACATCGAAACTTTGAATAAGGTAAACAAAAACACCTGCAAAAATAGATTGTTTCACACCACCATCAGAGGGTATTGGACCAGATGGCTCAGAAGCATACTGCAAGTTCAAATCTTAGCTGCGGGTTGCCTCAGCCCATCATCCTTCTGGAGTCAATAATATACGAACCACTTTGTGGGTAAGTCAACAGTGTTTGCATGATGGATGGACTCGCCCCTACCATAGGAACGTGGCATATACACCACTGGTTCAGGGCTGTGAAGAGGAGATGATCACTCCCTCAATGCTCACTTGAGTGGGAACTCACTTTGTTGACTTTGACTGGATGGTAGTAGTGCGTGAAATCCCACGCAGGCCTTAGTTCACTCGTGCAATGCAGTTCCATTTCATGTTTGTAGTTTGAAGAAAAACAATTGCATCAATCCCATCTGTCGAACGGGCTGGCTCCGGCTTCTACTCTATAAGAATGTGCAATGCAATGTCGAAGGGGAGGCATGTGCTCTCACCAGAATGGCGAGGTGTATGGGCGTGCGGATGATCCACCAGTAGCCCATGTTCTCATTGTGCCCCCAGCACCTGTGATTACAATGCCATGTCACCAACATCAACATCATGCAATCTCACGATCATCATCATGATCATCCATACCATGTCACTATCATCAATATGTCCTAGCACATTTACCGCTTGTTACCGAAGTTTCGCTGCTTGTTACCGAGGTTCCTGGGTCGAATCCAGATGTCACCCTGATCTTTACTTCCGGTGTAGTAACCAAGTCATTACAACATGACGCCTGCTTCATGGTGGACATTAAAGATCCATAGTAGACATTGTTTACGTGACAGGCCATACTTGTCATCTGTGTTGGGTGGTGGTAGCGGGTAACAACACTTTCATAATAACGCAATCAAACCCCCCAAAAAATATTTATTTTCGATTAAAAATCCCCTGACGTCATTCACAAGAGTAGGCCGTTGTGTGCCGGCGTCACGATTCAAATTTTCATTTTCGAGTGCACACCTGCTTGACAAATCTGTCGCTCCGCATAAAAACTAATGAAAGTTCAGCATTGTTTGCACATCCCATCGGCCACGTGACCATCTAGGAGTCCACCATTTCAGCAGCACTTATCCAACATAAGCAAAACTGTGCCTGTCTCTGCTGATGCGGAACTCAACGTCGCATGAATCAGGCTCGCTCGAACCAATGCTGGTGAACTGCCAGATGTTGTTAGGCATGGACCCCCTCTGTTACATATCGGTCCTTACTCAATGCAAAATTATACAGCACAAGGCAAAGACCTGTTCACCCTCATAGTGAATCTTATGTCACGTGAAGCGGTGATTGCTGTGAGGTTGGCTGGGAATATGTAGTTTGTGGTTGTTTCTGTTGTTGTTGAGGTTTTACATTGTGACGAGAATGGTTTCCACAGTATCTTGTTCTGACTGTTGGTATTCAACTCTGGGGAGTTGCCTGTGATCAAATCACAGAGTATATAGGCCCATCTCGTCAGATATTGGAAGCCAAGTAAGCCTGAATAGTGCTTGAATGGGTAACCGTCGTGCACAAACGGGATGCTATAGGCTGCTGTGGGGTTATGTGGTGAGCAGTCGAGGGCAAGTTCAGCAAAATCCATTGTTGCTCTGTACTTCTTCGCTTCCACATCCACGCTCCCCGCCTTCACCAACCCAAACTGACTAGCGTGGCGAAGTATGGTCAAATAACTCCCACGACTCGTACGGTGTGAGAAGGCCCTCATCCAGCAGTGGATTGACAAAAGGGCTGCACGTGTACAGTACATGGGGGAGGGGGGGGTGATCCGAGTCTGATGGGATAGGACATGGCAAGGCTTACGGACAAAGGTGCATGTCAAAACTAAAGGCCAATTGTCAACGTAACAAGACCTGTTCAGTCTGCCCGAATCTCTCGTCTTCTGCGTTCATGTGTTGTGTCGGTCAGCAATGTTAATGTGTTCATGCCGAGGTTTGTGGGTACGCCATTGTGGAGCATTGCAGGAGCAACCTCATGGTGAATATCTGAAATTTTGCCGGCGAAAGTTGGAAGTGGGCAGTTGCACTATGGTGCGGTCCACAGTTTAACATTGGTGAGCGCGTTCACCTATAATTGACTCAGAATGGCCTTGCTGAATCTCAGGACTCTCTTTCAGGAGAATTCTTCACTGGGATGTTTGGCCAATTCCATTCAAGAGTGTGTTTTTTGTGTGTAAGAAGGAGGAAACTGGAGAAACCCCACCACGTCTATGAGAAGATAACCGCTCAAAACTTTACGAAAATGAAATCAAGAATGTGTGTGTTGCCATAATAATAGTTTACATTTGCAAGCCTCATTTCATATGTAGATCCAATGTGCCACCTCTTAGCCTGGCAGGTTTGTGCGTTTCAAATATCTTTAGATGATCCACCAACTGTTACTTCCAAAGCACCGAATCACAGGTGCATGCCACAGTGGGCAGCTACCTGCCAATTGGCAGGTGTGGTGGAGTAAACCACCACACACACCACTCCACCTTTGCCCCCACTGTGCTGATGTAGCCCGAACCACATTTTAGGCTGAGTCGACTTAGAAGATGCACAGGTCAGGTTCAGATTCCAATTGGTAGGCACCTAACGATAATCAATTCAAACTGATTCCCATGTTCGCAATATATGTGTGGAATCACGCATGTTGTCTTTTATTTAATTATGAAAATGACAACATGTGCCCTACACGTTGGCTAATAGAAAAACACAACACAACAGGGGTGGGGCGGAACCCAAGGAGACTCACGATACGGATGTCACAGTACAAACTGGGGAACAAGAATTGTGGCTCAAATCGAATCGTGGCAACCGATTCGTGACAACTCATCATTAATTGCCGACTGATTTCCACCACTGTTGTGGATACCGTGGTCAGGAATTGAACCCGGGTGGCCGGGACCTTAGCACAGTGCATAAGCTACTACACCACCATCACCACCACCGCACCAGATAGTCCGTGATATTTCACTGGTCGGCACCACCCAAGGTGGAATAACATTCGCGGTTCCAATTTCTTCACGTGTGAATTACGCGATGACCGTGTTGAAATGCGTCGGTCGGCAAGTAATCCACTCTTATTCGCCGAAAAAATAAATGAGTCCAAGTTTTCGCCACCGTAGTTGGTACCCGTTTCTGTGACGGCCCAGGAACCGAGACAGACATCCCCTGTGGAGCCACGCAGACTGTCGGGGCAATGAAGACCGCAAGGGTACACGAGGGGGTGGGTGGCCCGTACCACGCCCGACCGCCTTTGTCTCCCTAGTGGCGATATTTACACACCGCACCAGGTACTCATTTGAGGCCGAGTCGACCTAGGGGAGGCCCAGGACCGGTTCAGATAATCGTCACTGGTGTTGACCGTGAGCAGGAAATCGAACCCGTGTCGCCGGGTTAACAGCGCAGTGTGTTAACCGCTACACTACCGCCCCCCCCCCCCCCCCACTATAACACACGCACACACACACATATGTATGTTCACACTTACTCTGTATTTTCCTTCAAATATTTCACCACCACCCAGGGAGCCACGAACAGCACGGGAGTTCCTGCAGATGCGGCCGCAGTGCCGCGCCACCGGCAACACAGACACGGAGCAAATCACACACCACACAGCGCACCCCCCCCCCCCACCTGAAAATCATAGGCGCCTTGTAGAATGTTTTCGCCGAAGGGCCGGGTCGAAACGTGCAAAATCCACGGCTTCGCAAATCAAGGCGTCTCTTAAACAATGCACACGAGGACGTAAATAACGCGGCTAACGGTTTATTTTGACATGGGATTGTCAACAGCGTAAACGCAGAGCAATGCGCGGTGGGGGGGGGCAGCAGGATAAGGGGTGGGGAGCGCTCGCGTGTCTCGGTGGGAATCAGGAGCAGCCCCTCGCCACTGCCCGCGTCGTCGTCGTCGTCGTCATCATCATCGCCACGTGGTTCGGGGGGGGGGGGCAGTTGGGGGGCAGCGTTGCCAAACGGCCTTACGGAAAGTTGACAAACAAACCTCAGCGATGCTGAATGTCACTAGATCAGTCTTTTTGTTGTTGTTGTGTGTTTAGTTTGTTGTCCTTCCCCCGCATCTCCGATTAGCACGGTTGGCTACGTACGGTGCAAAAGAAGTTCAACATACATACATTCTAAAGCCATTGAAAAATCACTGAACAGTTTTGCCAAAGTTTACCGTGCATAAAAACGCAGTTTACCATAGGTAAAAGGACAGTTTACCATGCGTGAGAGCAAGTGTTATGCATACTAAACTGAAAGCTAAAGGTGAAATCCTCTAATTGCTTCCTCATGCCTCTCCTAGACAGAGCTCGAGTAAGCCCCTCTAAAGGGTGTTTGGCATTCTCTTCCATGTTGGCCAGATGTCTTGGAAGAGGTGACAGTGTCGACGCTTTAGCCCATCACGCGTGATCTGCCCTAAGACCAAGTGTGACATTACCCATTTATACTGTGGGGAGGGTGGCGATAGGAGGAGATTTCCAGATAAAACCAGCGACTTTTGGATTGGAAGCCCAATTAGCTGACCGTTACACCACTGTGGCAGCATCCTGTAAAAGGACCACATTTGTCCATCAAACCGATTGGAATGGCTACTGAATCCAGAAATTACCCTTGTATAGAAAGTCGCTAGATTTGTCGCTCGTCACTTTTTTATATAAAGCTACGTTGCTAAGGAAACTGTAAGAGGGCCCACGCTTTACCCCAAAAAACGTCCCGAAGATTGTGTGACAAAATCGCCAAGGTGATACCACCGTGGGAGAATCAGGAGTGACACTTTACACTGGCCAGTAACATGTCTGCTCATTGGCTCTAGGCGATGCCCGTTGCTTAGGTACCAGCCTGTGATCATTATCACTGCGTACATAGTCATTATCATTATTTACCCTATGCAGTAGATCGAGGCTTCAATCTGCCATGAAGCAAATGCGCACAACTCCAAACCGCGCAAGCCACGGCAGATGCGGATACTTGGTCAGCACGATAGGAAAATTAAAAAAATTCTCCGGCAGTGTCCGGCGAAAATGGTAACCCAAAAAACGACCGTGGGACATGAAGCGACTCAACGCCCGATTCACAGACACACGAAAGAGGAAGCGTCAAAGCGATCTACTGTGCTACTCCTGATGCAATCATCTGGCTCAACCACCCAAATGTCAAATCAGAGTCATCGCTCGACATCAGGGGTGACCAATCTGTAAAAATTCAAGAGCCAAAAAGTACTCTGTCAGTTCTGCAAAGAGACAAATGTTTCGATTTAAAGCTTTCGTGACTGTAGGGATTCATCTTCTTGGTTCTTTCGATAAAGTCACGTAGAAGGGAAATAATAAAATAATAAAAATATAACATAATAAAATAATTCTCACGACGTTTCGGCCACAATGCAAGCAGCCGTCCTCAGGTGAAAGACAGCGTCTGAATGAATTCATTCAGACGCTGTCTTTCCGACAGACCTGTTATTCACCTGAGGACGGCTGCTTGCGTTGTAGCCGAAACGTCGTGAGAGTTATTTTATTATGTTTTATTTTTATTATTTTATTATTTCCCTTCTACGTGACTTTACCGAAAGAACCAAGAAGAAGACAAATGTTTGTGTATAAGTGTGTGTGTATATGTGTATATGTAGACAGTTTTCGGCACAGTACGGGGAGATATTCATTTGTCTTTGCTACTGTCATAGGATGTTCCACGTTATGCCCCTTCGATAGAGTTGCATGTGGTGGATTAAAGAGCCGCATGCGGCTCTGGAGACGCAGGTTGGTCACCGCTGCTCTACATCAACATCAGCTGTACGAGCTCACTACTTGTAGGAGGGGGAGTTCGAAGGGGGTGGGTGCAGGGAGTGTGGTTGATGTGACCCACCCCAGCCGACGGCGAGGTACACCTTGAAGTAGGTCTCCTCGGAGAAGACAGGCACCACGAGCAGCGTGTGCAGGTACACGCCCTCCACCAGCAGCCAGTAGTAGTTGGCGACGATGCAGTACTGCGTGAGCACCTGCGCCGTGCGGCAGCCTGCCGCCGCCTGCACGCGCCGCACACGCACGCGAGTGAGGTGAGATGTTAACTCCCTCGCCTGGTACACAGGAGGTCGCGGGTTCGATCCCGACCCTGACGCCCGCTGTATATTTGGAGTTTGCGTGTCTCCCTCTATCTCTCTCTCTCCCCGTGGTCGCGTGGATTTTTTTCTCCGGGTCCTCCGGTTTTTCCCTCCATATTTAGAATCAACATCACGCGTTTAGACTATTTGGCTGCTCTGTATTTCAACTTGATGAGCCACATCGCTGAGCTCACATTTGTGGCCAGGTAACTTCGTAAAAATATATGTAGCTCAGTGGGCCTTACCTGGTAAAACAATAAATAGTTTATATAGTATCCAGTAGAACGAGCGGTAGAGCGAGCAATAGAGCGAGCAGCTTGCCGATGGAAGGTTGCGAGGTCAAATGCTGGTTGGGGGTTGACTCTGCACAGCATCCCTCTGGGGTCGATAGCAAGAGTACCGCTTCGTAAGGAAGTCCAAAGTAGTTATCCTAAGGATAGCCTCGCCCCTATCGCATAAATGTGGAATGTTCATCACTGGCTCAGGACTGTAAGCAGAAGATGAGCAGGCAATCACATTGGCTTGGTTGTCTCCACGTAAACATGGTGTACGGTCTTGCTTTTTGCGTTGAACGGAGGTCCCATATTTTAAAATGTAGCACTCTTACCAATAACATCTGGTAATCCAGCAGCATTTGTTTAATGAGTCTGACTGCTGATGAGACCCAGAAGGTAAAACCCAGTCCACAGTTTGCTTGCTCAAATGCAGCTTGATAACATTGGTCTGGAAAGCCTTGAGGCTGATGGACTCACAATATATAAGACAACTACACAAAGACCTACGCAGACGAAGTATCCGATTCGTTCCGGTTTGGGCTCATCAATGGGTGCACTTTGTATGAAAGCAGAATGAGTGGTAGCTGTCCACAGTAAAGCGACCAATCACCCCCCCCTCCCCCACCCCAGCCTAGCCCCCACCGATTTACACGCAACTCCGACAGGCAAATGTCAGGGCATTAGGGGCACACTTTGGAAGGCAAGGGCACATTTCAGATATAATCCCTCTCCAACCAACCCCTCCCCCCACTCCACCCTCCACAACATCCCACGTCCATCGCCCACTCACCCTGCCCCACCTGCTCGTGATTCAGACTTGCTCCCGAGGGCTTTTGCGGCGAGTGACCTTTAGCTGCCCCCACGCAAATACAGCACGCACTCCAAGAGCGTCGCATCCGCTGCAGCCCGGTTTACGACAGCGACCCCTTCGTAGCGACGCCTGCGACCAGATCGGCCGCAACGCGTCCGATCGCGTCGGCTCTCGGAAGCCAAGCGGGCTTTGAGCCTGGGCCGAGGCTCCGACTGGTGGCCGCCGTGCACGAGAAGGTGGCGGTTGCGGGCATGGGGGCTGGCGAAGGCACCGCCAGGAAGCGGCAGCGCCACGATGAGTGGTGAGTTGCGTCCGGATTCTCCGGTTTGATTCCCGCATGAGACCACCCGTGTGTTGTCCCAGCCAAATGGAGTCACTCGCCGACCTCTACACTGAGCGTCATCCGAGTCTTTGGGTGCAACCGCCCACCTCGTCATTAATGAGGGTGTCTCTTGCCAATTGATTCACCCACCTGGCTACCTCGTCACTCATGAGGGTCTTCATCGTCGATGGGTTCACTCACCCACCTCGTCACAAATGAGAGTGTCCCTAGTCGGTGGGATAACCCCCCCCACCCACCTCGTCACTAATGCGCATCTTCCTGGTCAATGGAATGACCCACCCACCTCGTCATTAATGAAGGTATTCCTGGTCAATTCAATGACCTACACACCTCATCACTAATTAGGGTCTTCCTGATCAATGGAATGACCCACCCACCTCGTCACTAATGAAGGTATTCCTGATCAATGGAATGACCCACCCACCTCGTCACTAATGAAGGTATTAGTGGTCAATTGAATGACCCACCTACCTCGTGTCACTAATGAGGGTCATCCTAATCAATGGAATAATCCACCCACTTCGTCACTAATGAAGGTATTCCTAGTCAATGGAATGACCCACCCACCTCGTCGCTGATCAGGGTGCCCCAGTCCATGGAGTCGCCAAGGGGCATATCCCAGCGCGTCTCCAGCAGAGCGTCACGCACCAGGATGGACGCCGCTCTCAGCATGAAAGAGGCGAAGAGGTTCGCGTGGATCGAGTTGCGGGTGCAGTGAAGCCTCCTGGGCAACCACGAGCACGCGATTCGGCGATGACGCGACCAGAGCACGCAATCGTGCAATCGCACGAGCACACGATCACGTGGTCACGCGATCACGAGAAGACGCGATCACGCAATCGCACCGCCAGCCACCTCCACCACGGTAGGATCCGTGTGTTATTGCGGCCTCCTGCGAGGGGGCCCCTCTGAGCTGTTGCGAGTGACGGAGGGGTGCTCCAGGGTTGATGCTTACGACACTTGTGTACGCATTGCCTGGACTCTCTTCTCGTATCATGAGCTCAAGTGATTACTGACTTTTTTCCATTCCTTTATCGACATTGAAGTTAAAATGTGTCTCTCAACGTTTAGCGTGTTGAGATGATTACTGACTTTTTTCCATTCCTTTATCGAAATTGAAGTTAAAATGCACTATTAGAGTAATAATTGTACTATTTTTACAATTATTATAGAATGTATAACTTTACTATAATAAATTATCTAAATGCAACCGCATCTCAAGAAGATCCATTTTGTTTGTGGGTTAAGCCACGTGGTACAGTTTATTTATAAAATACTTGTCAATGACCCTCCACCACCCGACAAGATTGTCACGTTTACAAAGATGTTATTTATACGTGGCCAATGTATCAATCAAAGTCTGACCACTAAAACAGCTGCTGCTCCTCACCGGTGACGAAAGAATACGCACGACTGGAATTAAACTCAAACTGCTCTGAGCTTCATCCGGTGGCCAACTCAGCGCTCAATTTCCGAGTGTCCACGAAGCAACTTCATGTGGAGTGGCAGCCAATGACGGGCAGAAGAGAGGTGGAAAGTCGCGCAACTGGACTCGAACAGGGGTCGGGTCTCAGTACTGTGAACGATCGGAAGGAAAGGAAATTCCAGAAACAGGCAGCAGAGAAGAAACGACCTCCTCTATCAAAATAATTTTGTCAGGAAGCCTTTCAATGCTGAAGCGGAGATCACGTGCAGGGGGGGGGGCAGAGTGAGATGAGAGCGGGGAGAGGCAGTTGAGACTGGGTCAGACGGGGTGTCGGGGGGGAGTGACGACAAGGGGAGGAAACGTCTCAAATGTCTCAAGACCCCGAGCGGTCGATGTGCTCGCTGCCGCACGCACCTGAAGGACAGGAGCACGCCCAGCGCGATAGTGAGGACAGCCAGGGACAGCGAGTAGCCCACGGTGTACATCGTCTTGTAGCCACTCAGGATCTGAGACTGACCGGACTGCCGCACACACAAACGCCGTCGCGACAACAGCGATCGTCTGTACCCATGCGCGTGCCTCGATGACACACGCCCCCCCCACATCCCCCTCACCCCTCCTCACCCCCCCCCCCCCCCCTGTTTCTTTAGAGGGCCCCTCAGGTAAAGCTTTTGGGAGCCTGAGTCGTAGAATTGGGATCCTTTTCATCATTCAGCGCAGGGAGCACACTGAATGGGATCAACACTCGCATTTATATGAACTAAAGGTAAAGATTCCCCAAATAGCCTCTTACAGGCTGTTGAGGCAAATACTGTTCGCGAGCACCTATGAAGGGCGACCGCTCCCCACACATAGACACACACGCATCCTTGTGCCTCGATGGCTTCCGGGGCCCTTTCCTCCCTATCCACGCAGAAGACGACTTAAATCATTTAACGGCTCTTGTTGTGATGCACAAGAACACCCAAAGACAAAGATCTCCCGTAGAGCCTTCAACAGACTGTTGGGGCAAGTGCCGTGAGCGAGTAGCGCCTATGAAGGCTGGCATGGCCACACGAGGGGTGGGGGGCCAGCACCACGGAGACACACGCACCCACGCACACACAAGCGCGCGAACACGCACGCACAAGCGCACAAGCACACGCACGCACACACTAGCGTGCACACGCACGCACACACGCACACACAAGCGCGCACACACACACGCACACACAAGCACGCACACACACACGCACACACAAGCGCGCACACACACACGCACACACGCACGCACACACAAGCGCGCACACACACACGCACACACAAGCGCGCGCACACACACGCACACTCGCACAAGCACACGCACGCACACACTAGCGTGCACACGCACGCCCACACGCACACACAAGCGCGCACACACACGCATTCACGCACACACAAACACGCACGCACACACACGCACTCACGCACACACACGCACACACAAAAACGCACGCACACACACGCACGCCCACACAAGCGCGCACAAAGGTGCGCTCACCTGCTCCCCGACGGGAGGGTCCGCGCACTGGCTGAGGTCGCGCCACGGCTGCCCGTCGCCGTCCGTCTCCCACTGCCCATCGGGGCCACAGCGCCTGTACGCGAGCCCATGGCGGACTGGACAGGCGCATGCCGAGCTCCGTTAGTGGAGAAAGCGAGCGTGGTCACGGCCGGCACTCGGAGACGTGAGCCGGCCGTCACCTCGTCGATGACGCGCCGTCATCATCATCGTCGTCGCCGCCGGAGACACGATAAATGTTTATGCCGCCGTGCATCCCAAACCCAGGAGGAATTTGAGCGTTTGCCACTGCGGAGAACTAGTTACAAATTTTTTTTATCACAAATGTCTCGTGATTATATCAGCGGGGTATCTGTAACTGGATATCTCTATAAAAAATAACTTTATTTTTACCAGGTAAGGCCCGCTGAGCTATATAGCTCTTATTTCAGAAGCGATCTGGCCACAACTGATTTCCCAACGATTTGGCTTATCATGTGGACATTTATAGCAGCCAATAATCTAAATGCGTGTTTCTAAATATGGAGGGAAAAAATCTTAGGACCCGGAGAAAAATCCACACGACCACGGGGAGAACATGCAAACTCCAAATATACAGGCGTGAGTGTCAGGATCGAACACCACGACCTCCTGTATACCAGGCGAGGTAGTCAACTTTTCGCCACGGTGGCGACCTTATATTCGTGTAGGCTGAGTGAGCGTCTTTCGCAATGAAATTATTTCTCTGGAACGGTGGCAACCGCCAGCGCCACGTGCGATGACGTATGCATCATTTTACCGTTGCGTCCAGATTATAATTGCCCGCACGTGGATGGGATCCATCACGCGTCGTTCATTTCAACTCATTTCACTGAACGCGCAATCAATGTATTGAACAAAACATGGCGAATGTGCTACATTTGTATTCAGTTTGCGAATAGGACAAACTTCCTGGAAGGACGCGTACAGTTGTATCCATCATATTAGAGGGGTGGCTAAACAGTTCATGCACTTTTCTATGGCACCCAGCCACCCGAGTTCAATTCCCACTCACAGCTAACATGATATTGGCACGTGATATCTGAACGATTCCTGTCCCCTGCCCCTTCACCAGCTCGCATGTGGTGAAGCATGGTGAAACAACCCCCATCGCTGACATCATGTGGGGAGGCCTTCATCCAACAGTGGATTGGCAAATGGCTGTACAATTATAATATAGACCGTATTCTCTGGAGTATGCGACACACCTTGTTTCTCTGTATTTTACAACAAAGGTTGAGCGTGCATCTTGAAATCCAGTACAGATTAGTATAACCGTTTTGATATCGGGTATAATGTTGGTGTGCCTCTTGCTTTCTAGAGCATCGCATAATGGTGGCGAGATGTTAACTACCTTGCCTGGTATACAGGAGGTCGTGGGTTCGATCCCGACCCTGATGCCTGCTGTATATGTGGAGTTTGCGTCTTCTCTTCGTAGTCGTGTAGATTTTCTCCGGGTCCTCCTGTTTCCCCCTCCACATTTAGAATCGACGAGTTTAGAGTATCTGGCTGCCATAGATGTCTAGCTTCTGACCAGGCCGCTTTTGAAAAAGAGCTGTATAACTCAGTGGGCCTCATTTGTTAATATAAATATAGTTTATAATTAAATATTTCTGGAGAATATGATCGGTTTTCCGCATTTTACTCATACAAATATCAGTGACTGCTCCACCTGGCCACACCTTCCCACCCTAGGGGCAATGCTTCTCCCTCAGTCCCTCCCACCCTCCCCCACCGTAGGGGCTGGAGAAGTGCCGCTCACCTTTGTCGTGCCAGGGCACGTACCAGGGGCACGACACGTTCACCACCGAGTCGGGCAGCGCGTCCGGCCAGCACGCGTAGCGGTCAAACGTGCGGTTGCAGTAGACACCTGCACAACCGGGACCGCACAGCGAGCGGTCAGCGGCAGAATGAGTCTGTTGTGGTGGGTTGTCGGTTATAATAGCAATGATTTAAAAAAAATGGATGCCTTCACATGCAATAAAGCCTCACGAATACAATTATTCGTTTGTGAATTAATTCCCAAGTCGAATCATGTTGCCCAATCCTGATAAATCCTTTAAATAATAGTGGGATGAATGGTAATGTTAGGAATAATAATGCCCTCTCTTTACTCAGGGAAGAAGCCTCATTGGGTTGTCATGCTCTTTAACAGGAGGGCCCTGCATTGGGAGTTTTTTTAACAGTTGTATCAATGGGTGTTTGTTACGTGGGAGGAAATATAATTAAATCAAATTCCATGCATATGAGGGGGTGACGATCAATATCCACACAGGTAGATACAAAATGTAATTTCTCTGCTGCCATCTTCTGACCACCATTGCAGGATAAGCCTACAACAGCTGATATGTTTTATTGGCAGTCTTCCAAGCAAGTACTAATCGGGCTCAACCCTGCTAAATTTTCCAGATAAGACGAAATCAGACATTCGGGGTGATTTGGGTTGTAGGCCATGACACATTATAAAGACAGGTCTATCTCAACCCACTGCTGAATGAAGACGACACTTAGCCACCTCTGGTCAGTTCGAGTTGGTAAAGTGGGGGGGTGCATAGGGCAGGTTCGGATATCACAATTATAATTCTCCAAAGATGTTTGCCGTGTTCAGGGTTCATCATGCAGTGCGAGAACGATTGCGTCGCTGCTGCACCCCCCAGAATGAAACTAAGAGACGTTAAACGGACTCTGTTTCTCCAAGAAAACAAGAAGATAAATAAATTATGATTGTCGTCCATCAGCACGTGCGCTTTCCGCACCAATGCTTTGCAGCGACATTTATTTCAGCAGCAAACTCCCCTCCGCGGCAGGGGGGCAGCGAAGTGGTGAGGCTTGTGCCTCGCAGCTCGGAGCATCTGGGTTCAAATTCTGCCTCGGGTGTCTTTCTGCGTGGAGTTTTCGTGTTCCCTCACCCCCCTCTGTTCTGTACGGGTTTTAGCCAGTTCATGCAGTTTCTTACACGTAGCTAAAATATACAATGTTATTTGGTGTTGACCTAACATCACCATGTAGCAAGGCACTCCTTGAAAAATAGCTTTCAGACTCAGTTTGGCTGTCTTCGGTAAATAAGTGATTATTGTCATTATGCAACGTCTCAGTTTGACAGACCAACATGACTCTGGGAAGTGCCGGCATTGCTAGATTATCGCTAACAGCAATGACCCTTGCTTCTTGTCGTACATCTGGGCTTAATGGATAAAGGCTCATGACTGGTTGCCCTGGAATATTTCGCATTCCTTTGAGAAAGAAAAACAACACCATTGAATCCTACTTTGAGTTCACGACTGCTTTAACACGTGACTATCACACGGTTAGAGCGCCAGATACACAAGAAGACATGCGATTAAATAAATACACTTTTATATCAATGTTATGTGAGTGAACGTCAGCCCACGTAGCCACAGAGCCATGTGACAGCCTCCTCCTCCAACACGTGCAGGGCAACCATTCTGGCCAGCACGCCCTTGTCGCACATCACAGCCAGAGATGTCCAAATGCATTGCCGTGCGGAGCACGAAGAGTGATACGAGATTCAGACATTATTTATGGTTGATTGGGGGCGTGCGTTGGAGGGGCTCACGTGGTAGATTAGCCAGTTGTGTTTTCTGTAGGTGAATTCAATATTCAATCAGATCCAATTACAGACCGCATTTCCTCCTGAACGGAGCACTCAAAACCTTGGCACGGTGACGCACCCACAGCAGAAACAATTATTTTCTTTCTCTATCCACACGTTTGCAATCAAGCTGGAGAACACCGTAGGAAATGTCATCGCCGGCTCTTAATCTCTTCCCGAATATCGCCGGCAGATTTTCCGCCAGCAATTATAATTCTCCAAAGTTATTTTTGGTTGTACCGCGTGTCGTTCGGTATCGTGAGCAACATTTTAATGTTGAATATATTCAGGACATCAAAGGGCGTTTTCACTGCAGGTGTTCCGTTATGGCAACTGCTGGATGATGATGATGATGGTTGTTACTGCGAGTGAAACGCTGTGCCTGATTGGTAGATGCTGGGGATCGCTCTCCAACACAGTGGTATGCTGAAGCAACAGCTTTTTTTCAAGAGACAACTTCATAAAATGTTGCTGCGTCAAGTGGAGGAGGATGCATATCAAACATCCGAATTTTTACTCTCGCGAATCTGACCCAAACGTCAAGCAATGCGTGATAATATTGGTCGCGAAATAGCTGCGTGTTAATCATATCGAGTTGCTGAGTTGCAATAATCCGACGGAACGGAGACTTCCACGATGCGAAGCAGGTGTCTGCATGAGGGTCACTGTGGAGTCCGAACTCTTTTCACGCAGTCGGATGCGATCGCGCAAAGTTAATTTAATTCGGCCAGTCTGCACCACACAACTGCCACTGGTCATGTCGCCAGCGCAGACAGAACTCTCGCGCATTTTGATGGATCACGTTTTGAATTTTCTTGATCAAAACACTTTTCCAGAATTGTTTTTCTAGTTTGGGAAGTCAGAGAAGTCACGTGATGCTATCTGAGTGGACATTAACTGCAGCAGTAGCATGACATTTATGTCTTCATGCTCCAGTAAATTGAAAACGAATTTCTGTAGAACAGTTTTTTTGTGTTTAGTTTGTTGTCCTTCCCCCGTACCTCCGATTAGCACGGTTGGCTACGTACGGTGCGAAAGAAGTTCAACATATATACACAATATCAAAGTGATCCTCCCGTCTCCAGACACTCTCTTGCGAGCTCACCCACCAGGACTGCATCTTCCCTTCGGATTGAGCCAGAATAACCAAAATTAGCACAACAATCGCGCGCAAATTAGTTTAACAAAGAAGCGAACATTATTACGTTTAAATTTGACTGTAGACATTAAACGGCTTGCACATCTATCGTGTGCAATTATCGTTTTTTGGTCGCAAATGCTAATTTTTAATGAAAAATACAGGAGAAAATAAATTCACTATTTAACACCATTTACATGGGCTCCTTGATACCCGTAGATTTTGTTTTTGTTTAAAGGTGGAAGTTAATATTTGTTTGATCTAGAGTGGATTCAGAAGCTTTATAAATCCAAATTGGTTTGCATTGCATGAATAATAATTTACAACTTTTAATCAATCCACAAAATGGTAGATGAAAGGTTTACCCATGCTGTGTCATGGAGATTTTTTGACCATACTTCACCACGTTGGTCAGAGCAGGTTGGTCAAACGGGGGAAGGTGAGGTTCCTGAGGATCACTTCAGATATCACTTGCCACTGATGTCATCCGTGGGCCAGTAAATCAATCTCAGATCATTGGTCTCATATCACAGTGTGCTAACCACCATGCCACCGCTCCAACCTGGTGGTATTGCATTAAGTGCTTAAAAATCAATTTTAATCTGTGGATTTTACAGCCTTACTCATGCTCCAATCAGAACGGATTTGTACCCCACTCGTAAGTACAGATGAATAAAACCACTCAGAGGTCGAATGCGTGTCTCAGTCGCCAAGCGGGCTGCCTGTTGTCTGAGCGCGGGCACGTGACGTGCAAGCACACGTCCGGGGAGTTATTGATTTTTTTTGTTCTGTTGAGATGCTTGAGAATCGTCACCAATGCACTCCAGTGGATGTGTTGTCACTCCGATAGCGGCTTCATTGATTGCAGAGACTCCAACAGAAGCCTGCAAAATAGGAGGGCTCGGTATTTTGAATGTTTACGCAAAGCAATCAGGCTGCACGGACGTCGTGTCAAAATCGCAATGCGGTGAGAGAATACGTGAGGGTTTTCTCTCATCTGCACCGCGTGTGAAAGCTGGTGATATGATTTAACAATATTTTTTTCTCTTGTTTTTATCCTGATTGTGCTATTGGAATTGTGTCACGAGACAAAAAACAACCCATTCGGAAGTCGTGAGAATTATTTTATTGTGTTTTATTTTTATTATTTTATTACTTCCCTTCTACGTGACTTTACCGAAAGAACCAAGAAGATCTCACAAAACAGTGCAACACTTTTGTGTTGGAGAATGGCTCTGGGACGCAGATATCAGAGAGCTACCTCTGAGATCCCTTGAGATGACATCTCGTCCACAGAATTGGGGTCAGAGCTTTCCTGCTCGCTCTACCACTGACAGTAAGGTCCGTCACATAACAGTCACACCAAAATGTTTAATTGTTAAAACTGGAATGTATCTAAATTAAGTGCAGAATCATGTTAAATGTGATGGGCTTTGTTCTATGCAAGTCATTGGTGACTGGGTTGAAACCATAAACTCAATACAATTGAGAACCCAGTCTAATCACATCGCTGTACAAGACAGTAAGACATGCATCATGGGGAACGAGGTGTATATACGATTGTTTCAAAGAAGAGACCGAGACGGACTCATAGGCAGATCAAAAGAGTAAGGACTTGGAGCTTGGAATTGAACAGTGGCAATGAGTTGAAAAGCATGGTGGCCGGTGGGAGGGTGTTCCAGACAGCGGGAACTGCAGATAATAAATTGCAATCTGTCAGAATAAACGTTGATTCTGGTAGTGATTTCAGAAAAAAAATTACCTATTCCTCTGAAACATGTTACTAGAGAAAGCATTCAGATGCAGCCACGCCAAAGTGCATGGGGGTGATCAAGCCAACACCCAAATGTAAACCAGCTACGATAGCACACACACACACGGGGGTGGCCATGTGGCTCAGCGGAGCTAATTCCACGTTAGAAACACTCAGCCAGCACGGCTAAGAGTCTGCGTTCAAATCCAAGTTTCAGCCACACCGAACCAACCAGCGCCCTCGCGTTCTCACCACAGCCGCAGCGTCCACCCCCCCACATCACCCACCCTTCATCCTTAGAATCGAACACGAAGCGTTTTATTTCGATTTAAAGCTTTCGTGACTGCAGGGATTAATCTTCTTGGTTATTTCGGTAAAGTAACGTAGAAGGGAAGTAATAAAATAATAAAAATAAAACATAATAAAATAATTATAAAAAAAGTTAATAAAATAATTGTAACAAATAATTAATTAATTTATTATGTTTTATTTTTATTATTTTATTACTTCCCTTCTACGTGACTTTACCGAAAGAACCAAGAAGACGAAGCGTTTTAAACGAGACAATCCTGCTCAATGAGACCTGGAACAACGTCCCTGCCCGACAACTTCCATGCCAGGACAAGACAGAGACACTTGGGAGTACGATGTTGTGCAGTAGTCGAGAACAAATTGCTTCCACAGAAATGGCATGATGCGCTTCATTTACATGTAAAGCCATTCGTCAATCCACTCGGGGATTGATGGCTTCCTCACGCTGTGTACCACGGTGGCGAGATATTAACTACCTCGTCTGGTATACTGAAGGTTGTGAGATCGATTACGACCCTGACGCCTGCTGTATATTTCGAGGTTGCGTGTCTCTCTACCCGTGGTCACGTGGATTTTTCAACGAGTCCTCTGGTTTTTCCCTCTACATGTAGAATCAACAAGCGTTCAGAGTATTTCACTGCAATAAATGTCCACGTGACAAGCCGTTTGGTTGAGCTATCATTTGTGGCCAGGTCGCTTCTCAAAAAGAGGTGCATAGCTCAGTGGGCCCTTTGACCGTACTCATCGCCCTGGCCTATGTTGATTGGTGAAGGGGATCTAGAAATGGTTCACACTGGAGAATAAGACTAAACAAAAACCATGTCAAATTACAAAACTGGACAGATGGCACTGCGGTGGGACAAGCAATCGGGAGGTTCGGAGTTCACATCCTGGTCGGGGGTTGTGACTCAGCCCATCACGCCTTCGGGTGCCATCATAAATAAACATAGGCTGTCCAATAGATAGGCTTGCCCCTCGCCATAGGAATGTGGGACTTCCACCGCTGGCTCTGGAGAGAGCTGTAAACAGGAGTTGAGCACAAATGCCTCGATGCCCATGTGAGCAGCGGAGGAAGTCGCTCCGACTTTGAACGACCCTGTTAGTTGAACGGCACCGGCCTCTGTCTTGAGATTCGAGGTATGCCGCAGAAGGTCTTCGGGGGCTGAGCGATGTGAATGCTTCGCATTCCCCGAGATAAACTCTCGATCGTAAATCAGCGATCAGAGGGGGAACGGAGGCACGCAGAGAGAGGCCGTTCACTCCTAAACTCCACCAAAACCGCACAAGACACTGGGTTTATTTTTTTCCAGCAAGATACTTTTTTTATGGTGAACCTATTTCACTTATATATACACACACACTTACGTTATATACTGCAATCTCTAACAGCGTTGTCTAACTTGCAGCCGTTAGTTCCATAATATCAGCACCGAACTGAAGTCTTCGACGCTGTGCATGCGCGAGTGCGAATGTGTGGATCTGCATGTGAGCGTACGAGTCTGTGCATTGACGTGTCCCCGTGGACACCGGTGGATGCCCGTGCGATTGTGTGTGGGTGTGTGTGTGTCCGCATGAATGTGTGTGTGTGTGTCCGCATGAATGTGTGTGTATGTGCATGCATGTGTGTGTGAATAGTGGGGAGCGGTAGTGTAGCGGTTAGCGCGCTACGCTACGAACCCAGCGACCCGAGTTCGATTGCCGCTCACGGCCAACACCAGTGACTTTTATCTTAACCGGTCCTGGGCCTCCCCTAGACGGTCAGGCACGGTACTTGGCCATCCACCCTTTCAGGCCTTAATAGGTGTTCGCCAACAGCACTTGCACCAATTGTATTTTAAGGCTATAGGGGGGATCTTTGTCTTTTGTGTTAGTGTGTGTGTGCGTGTGTTAGCATGCGCATCACAGCATTTAAGAACTAAGTTGGCCCCTGTGCAGACAGGGGGGAAAAGGTCCTAAAGACAGAGAGAGAGAGACATGGATACAGATACCAACAGAGGAACACAGAGATAGACACACAGATAAACACATGGAGAGAATTGCATAGAGAGACAGAAAGACAGAAGCAGAGAGAGGCATAGAAAGAGACCGACATAGAGAGAGACATGAAGAGAAACAAACACACAAAAGATAGCCAGAGAGACCAACACTGGAAGACATAGACAAACAGAGAGTGAGAGAGACACGGAGAGACCAACACTGGCAGACATAGAGATACAGAGAGTGAGAAAGACACGGCGAGACCAACACAAGACATGGTGACAAGCACACATACACACAGGCACACACAGACAGACACACACAGATAGATGGGCAACAGAGCCATTTGGAAGCCCCTTAACGAATTGAGCACGTGTTGTGCATATGTGAAGATGGCACAAATCATGACCGTACGAACTAAATCCCCTAAAATAGACTCCTGGACTCGAATCATCAATGCTCGTCCATACAGCTTTGATCATGCACAGCACACAACTTTTTTTCTCAATTTGAAATGAACCACGCATTGATGCTGTGTATGCTACGTGGACAGACACACGCAAGATACCCCATGAAGCCCACGTGGACTTTTGGGGCAACCGCTGGTCGTGAACACCTATGGAAGCAGATGGCACAATGTCCGGTCACCATTTTCTTCCCAGTGCCGAGGTTCACACGTAACACAAGATACTCATTTAAGGCCGAGTCAACCTGGGGCAGGCACGGAACATAATTCAGACATCTCTCGCCAGACCTCTTTCTTTTCATCGTGCGTGAACCACTGTACCACAGTTCCCCTTTGTGACCCCGAAAATTGGTATTTCGTTGATTTTTACTGCAGAACCCTGTTTAAAAAGCCTGAAATATCTGGACCGACCCCTCCCGAGGGAGGTTCCTACATCAGTCTCTGACACACACACACACGCCCGATCGAGTGCACAGCCATTGCTCAAATTATTACCGAATTCCAGCAGTCAAACACAACCGCCGCCTACTGAACCATGGCCAAAAGCGCCAGAAGCGTAATTTGTTATTACAAGTGTTGTGCAGTGGAACCACGCGGAGACGAGAAACACTATAAGGGCTGTTGCCATTTTATTAAACCACTGTTACACTTCACACTCTATGCTCACACCAGCGTAGGTGCTCTCTATCTGGGTCCTTACCCTGGACACTGATCAGTATTTGGTCCTGCCCTCGGCTATCCCTTTTAAAACAGTCCGCATCAGCAGCAGACCATGCTTTCCCACCTGATGACGGACGCTTGTGTTGTGCTATTTTATTGTTCTTTGGTTCTTTCGGTAAAGTCACATATAAAGATAAAATAATAAATTAAATAATTGTATACTACGACGTTTCGATTGCAACACAAGCAATCGTCATCAGGTATAAAAGAAATAGCAACAAAAATCTAACCAGAAAACTATAGACAGACATACAAGCAGACAGACATCACAAAGACACACAGAGAGAGAACACGTATCGGCACAAAGAGAGAGGTCGTTTTTGTGACGAGGCCTTAAATATAGAGAGGGGGCGGGGGCGGAGAGAGGGAGGGGGCAGAGAAAAAAATAGCATGTCAATGAGTGGACGACGACGTGGTACGGTACGCAAGCTTGAAAATTAGGAGAAAGACACACTAAAATTAAATAACCTAGTAAAATATCGAAATGTAATGTAATGCAACACAGAGAGTCGGTCAACACACAATTAACGCATAGCCCGGTTGATTACGTATTTCAAAGATTGCTAAGTTAGAATTTAAGTGTGAAAATTTGGAATTTTGCATTACATTACATTTGTGTTGCAATCGAAACGTCGTAGTATGCTATTATTTAATTTATTATTTTATCTTTACCGAAAGAACCAAAGAATAATTCCTGCAGTCACGAAAGCTCCAAAAGTTAGACTATTTTATTGTATTTTATACCTACGTGACTTTACCGAAAGAACCAAAGAGTATGTATCCCGTTGGGCTCTCTCAGTCGTCTGCCCGGAGCGGAGGTTCAGCCAATACCGCCCCGCGACGAGGAGAGAAAGACCCTCTTCCAGCCGATCCTTTACTCCACACGACAGGACCTTTACCCTCGACTATCCCCTTGACTCTTCTCCAGCCGATCCTTACACTGGCTCCCCACAACGACCACGCCCCGTCACGGGGCCCCCCTTAAGTACCCCTCGGGTGGCTCCTCCCCCCAGCTTGGACCCGCCTGTGAGCTTCCAAGGTATCCATTACACCACCTGCGACATTACGTCATCCTTGACTGTCAACCCACTTTATCTCCTTCTGTTCGTCCCCTCATGGCAGAGGTCGCAACCGGGTACCCGAGACCCGTACCCTACCCGATACCCGGCTACCCGTACCCGGCCGGGTACGGGTACCCGTTTGCCCCCCTGGTGCGGCCGGGTACGGGTAGGCCGTGAGTCACTGGTGAGTAACTGTTTGTCAGTCATTTCCCAACGTCTTGTCTCTTCTCACAATTCAAGTTCCTAGAATCAACCCACCCGCGCCTGCAACATGGCTTCATCCCAGAGGTCGCAATCAGGTACCCGATACCCGTACCCTACCCGATACCCGGCCGGGTACGGGTAGGGTACAGGTACGGCCGGGTACGGGTACGGGTACCCGTTTGCGACCCTGGTGCGGCCGGGTACGGGTAAGGAATCAAAACCCGTTTGCGACCTCTGCCTCATAGTTACTCACAATACTCATCTACACAGTAACAACACAGAGCCACGCTGCGACTAACACTTGACCAATAAAAACATTTATTAATCTACACCACGTAGCGCCCTCTTCTTTCATATATCAATAAACAGAGCAACTGGCATAACGTTATTAGCTGTGCGTTGAGGCGGGTAATCCATCCGATGGCATCAGAAGTTGATTGATGTTGCAGCGTGCACACCGCCTGTGTAAGCGTGCCATGGGCATTGCTCGGTTCCATGCTGAACAGATCACACTTCGCCACATTCACAACAACCCTTTCGCCTTCCATTTGTGAAGGAGATGGCTCATCTCTACATATGGACAGAGCAGGCTCTTGCAAGTGAGCTGTGCACAGCTGAACGAATGGACTAAAGTGAAGTTTTATTTTATACGTAAAGAACAAAAGATAAAGGTGCAGCCCTGCGATTGCCTGCTCGTACCCATGCTGGTGGAACAGCCTCCACGAAAGGGAGCACACGAGAGTATTCTTACAGAGGGTATTTGGCCTACTCTTCCACACTGGCCAGACACGTTGGACGAGGTGTGAGTACCCACTGTTTACCCCACCACACGCGACCTGCTCTGATCAACCACCTACTATAAAACAGCGAACCAAAATGCTCTTGTATCTATGCATGCTGATGCTCTTTGTCAAACTGGCATTTTTAAAAAGACGAGGCATGATTGAGATTACTTCAAGAATCTTCATGACGTTTTCCTAACTCGTTCACAATTGTACGTAACGTTGCTGACACTGATGAAGCTGGAAAGATCTAGAAGAACGACGACATACCAATAACAAACACAACACTCTCAATCTCCTTTTACAATTGGCTTTCAAAAGAGAGGACATCAATGGATTGGCAATGTTTGCGAGACAAAATTTACATTTCAATCTATAAATGAACCAAAAACAAAAAAACGCAGACGCTTCAGGGGAAGAACAGGAGCCGTCCCTGCTCATGCGTCGCTTATCACGGCGGCAACGCCAATGGCAATGCCGACGGCGACGCCAACGGCAACGCTAACGGCAACACCAAAGCCAACGGCAACGCTAACGGCTATGCCAACGGCAACACCAACGGCAACGCCAAAGCCAACGGCAACGCTGATGCCAACGCCAATGGTGTTGGCAATGACAACGGCGACGTCGACGCCAACGGCAACGCCAACGCAACACCAACGGCAACACCAAAGCCAATGGCAAGGCTAACGGTATTGCCAATGGCAATGACAACGACGACGCCAACGCCAAAGCCAACGGCAACGCGAACGGCAACAGCGCCGCCAATGCCAAACGCAACGCCAACGCTGAGCCCCGCACCACGTTCTGCTCCATCGGACCGCGGCATCGCAGCTCCGTTTTGGAACGAAGTCACCGTCGTGGTGAAATAAATAAATAAACAAACAACCATTACGCACCTTTTGAGGCGAGAATTTAGGCTAGGCCGAATGTGAAGGCGAGACTTGACAGTGGTAACACTTGCGCGCACGCATTGTGTGGGGGTTTGTTTGTTTTTTTTGGTCTGCCCCCCCCCCTCTGCCTCGCCCCCCCCCCCCACCCAGTGTGCATTCAAAACAAAATATGACCGTGCCTGCCCGGTGGGCCGCTGCTAATGAAATTACCTCTCACTTTGTTTTGGCCGCGATGGTTTTGTGTATGCAGCTCGGCAACGTCATCGCGAGGGTGACCCGTCGCAGAGCCGCGCCGACCCTCTGCTGATTAGTAAAGTAAAGTTTAACACGATGGGCTTTCGCGACCAATATCATCCATAATAGAGGTTTTTTTGTGTGGGGGGGGGAGTTAGATCGCGTGAATATATAAATGTGTCGTTAAAACCGGCCACCACCCGACACAGCGAACAAGTAAGGGTTGTCACGTTAACAGAACGTGACCAATTCGTCACTAGTACAGCACATCGGTGTGTTGGAGAGCCAAGCCACAACATTTACAAACTGAGTATGACGTTTTGCCAGTAATTACAACTAGCTGAAGCCAGTAATTACAACTAGCTTCATCAGGCGACAGCCAGATGAGTAAGGTAAAGGTTGCAGCGCCGCTGTTTAGGTGAGTCCCCTTTGTTTTATTTAACTACGCAGGAACCCAAGAGTCCAGGGAGATTTTGATTTTAAACTTTCGTGACTACAGGGATTCATATTCGTGGTTCTTTCGGTAAAGTCACGTAGAAGGGAAATAATAAAATAATATAAATATAAAACAATAAAAATTCTTACGACGTTTCGACTGCAACACAAGCAATCATCATCAGGTGTGAAATCCACAGCAAGAAAATTTTCTTGCTGTGGATTTCTACGTGACTTTACTGAAAGAACCAAGAATATGAGTCTAGGTGAGAGTCTAATTTGCACGAACAGATGTGCGCTGTCTTACGCATTCGCGCAGTACGTTTGAAACCCCAGTGGAACGCTTTTAATCGTAGCATATCGCCAGCAATGAGACATCTCGACCAGACACTGACAAAACAACAGAATAGAGGTCAAGAGTCGTACAAAGATCCGTGGACAAATGAATTATTTGGAGTCACATTGAATACACAGAAAAGGAGGTTATGAATCGGAGAACAAAGGTAAATCAGAGGCATTTATTGCTAAGGAATATCCGTGTGCTTGCACAGTCTCAAATCTCTCTAGGGAGGGTCCTGCATTGGCATTTTGTACCTATTCAATTCACGCGTGCTTGGCATGTGGGAGGGAATTGCAGAACCCAAAGATACCCCACTCATAAGGAGCGTTCAAAGCTAAGTGCAGATAGATGTGATTCCAATGCAGTAGCCCAAGCCTGCAACACCTGATATTTCTAGGCAGCCTCCCATCCAAGTATTAACCAGGCTCAAAGCCTGCTCAGCTTTCAAGATCAGCGATGCGGTTGCCCAATGAGCCAGGCACAAATATGCAGTCGGATTCCCCAGAGCCCGAAAAAAAAACCTTACTAACATTCGTCTGCTTGATGCTGACCAATCCAAACATTAGGCTTAGCCTACCTAGGGGAGTCTAATAATAACTCCAGACACACGACTATCTAAGCAAGAGCACTAGCTTTGATCCACACCCGTAGTGCAGTGTGAATTGGCAAGGGCCCTGGTACAAGGAATGAAATGGGACCTCTCCCCATCCAATCACCTGGGTCCCTCTGCCTGCACACTTGATAGCTGCCTCCCCGCTGATCAACATGCCCGGCCACGTCCCCGCACCTCCCATGAGCAACGGTTGGCTTTGTACGGTGCGAAAGAAGTTCAACGTACGTGCACGCGCATTCCGCCACGCATCCATCACACATGTGCCTCGACGTGCCGGGTGTGCGTACCCATGGGCAGGGGCTGCAGCTCCTGCTGCTGGTAACAGTCTTTGCGGTAGCCATTCCAGCGCTCGTACGTGTCCTCGAGTATCTTGGGGCTCGCCAGCTGTGCCGAGAGACAACGGAAGCGCAATCGCCGTTAGACGGAGCAGCGGTGGCATGGAGGGCCGGTGAAAGGAACTGAGATTTACGATATGTCGTTGGGTTGTTCGGCGGGATGGTCTGACGTTCCTCACCACGATGGGAGCTTCCGAAGGAAAGTAACACATTTCTGAACACATGCATCAGCGACTGAACGTATGAATGCCTTGCTAAAGGCACATTTCGGCCAATCAAATGGACAAACATGCGCACACAAGATACAATAAAATCCCGCAAACAATACAAAAGCAGACAGCTTTTGTATTGTTAGCTCGCTCGGATGGAATGGAGTTGTGAGGGAGTGGGTGTATTGTAACAAAGATAAAGATCCTCCATATAGCCTTAACAGACTGTAGGGGCAAGTGCCGTTAGCGAGTACCTATGAAGGCCTACACGACACACGAAAGGGTGGGTGACCAGCACCACGCCCGACCTTTTTGTCTTCCTAGTGGCAATGTTTACACACCGCAACAGGTACTTATTTGAGGCTGAGTCGACCTAGGGGAGGCCCAGGACCGGTTCAGATAATCGTCACTGGTGTTGGCCGTGAGCGGGAATCGAACTCGGGTCACCGGGTTCATAGCGCAGCGCGCTAACCGCTACACTACCGCTCCCCATTGTGACACACACTGTGGCACATACCGTATTCAAATTCATGTAATGCTGTATTTACTGCCTAGGTGTTTTTTGCCGATTGTGCGGCGCAACGTGAAAACACACGAGACCGCGACGCAGCGTCACGGCGGACACTTCCGAAAAGCAATCAAGTTGTTCGATCCTGAACTGTGAGCCCGCATCCTCCACTGTGCGAACGTCCAGCCACCGAGTTCTGTGGATCACACGCATCCCTCGCCCTAAAGCGTGCACAGAACTCAGCATGCGGTGATGGTGCAGGCACACTCAATCGAACTCACGCACGGTGGTGCAGCGTGTGTACGTGTGTACGTGCGGGGAGTGGTAATGTAGCGGTTGGCACACTGCGCTACGAACCCGGCTACCCGAGTTCGAGTCCGGCTCACGGCCGATATCAGAGACAATTATGTAAATCGGTACTGGGCCTCATGCCCTAGGTCAACTGAGCCTCAAATGCAGCACCTGGCGCGGTGTGTAAACATCGCCACTGGGTACGTGGTGCTGGCCACCCACCCCGTCGTGTACCGTGCCGGTCTTCATAAGTGTTCGCGAACAGCACTTGCCCCAACAGTCTGTTAAGGCTATAAGGGGAGGGGATCTTTGTCTGTGTGTTTAACTTATTTTAGACCGCACGTAGCCAGGTGTTATGGAGGCGCAATTACACCGAGGGCCAATGACATGAGGAGGGCCCCCGAAAGTTCCGGGCTACAAATGAAGTTTGAATGTGTGGGGGGACACGCTCTGGTCATGGGGGAGGGAGGTGGTTGACAGCAGTGTAGACTGTAAGGGTGACAAGGTGTGACTGACGTCTGTGCTTATTTTTAAGGTTTCTCATTTCCAGACGAGGTCTGTGGTGCCAGCTAGCCTCTAATGCAGCGCCTGGGAGGTTGTTTTGTGGATCATGAAGGGATTGAGACGCGGTGCGTCTGCTTTCCTGTTGGGCTGATTTACGTGCCATAATGCTGGGTTTTCTTAAGCTCACGCGTATCGATTTTCAAAGCATAAATCAGCTTGAATGTTTTTGTTGCTGACGAAAATTACATGAAGTATTATTATTGGTATGGAAAATTGGTGCGGCAAGATGTGTTTAGAGTTCGCCAGCCCTCCGCTTAAATCTCCAGGCTTGGCAATTGTGGCGAGGGTTGCTCTCCGGGTGTGTTGGTTCGTTCGACATGAAGGCTGACGCTTCGCTCCCACGTGCTGGCAGCTCCTTGAGCCGGTGAAGCAAAGCTCCCTGCGAGTGACGCGAACTCATTCTTCCTGCGGAGGGAGCTGGAAGGAACGTTGGGTTGCTCGGTCAATGGCCAGGGTCAACGGCGGCGTGGTGTATTCCGCAAATATGGCCGACTGTGAGGGCGGGCACAAGCCGGCGTGAGTAGGTTAAACGTTGAGTTTTATAAGGGCACCACGGGGGGACCAGCCCCTCCCCACCCAGCCCCTCCCTCGCCACCCAGCCCCTCCCTGCACGACGGACGGACGAACACAATAATCCCTTGTGGGCTGGTGTAACCAGGAGGTTCCTACCAGTAAAAAACGTCGGAGAGTGACGCAGCGCTACGACGAAAACCCAACGCAGCCGTGAGATGCCCCTGCCCAACAGGGGGGGGGGGGCAATGAAGCGGTGATAGCCACGGTCGACCACAACGAGCAGGGTTGATGACGAGCCTCGTGCGTTCTTCACTTGCGGACGTCAATTTGTTCTGCAGGCAATGTTTTCCCCTCGCGCGATAAACAAATGCGCGCCACGACGATTCAGACGCAGCGAGGCCATCCTGGGCAAATGAAAGTGTAATTATTATTTTAAACAAAATTCCAGTGAGATAAAAAAAAAGTTGCCTCGTCTGTTTATTCTGTACGGCATCTTGAGACTCTCACGAGTTAAGACGTTACGTAAATCCAAACAGCGTTGTGTAATCGTTTGGCGTTTAAATCTATCCGCGCGTCTGCTGGTTGTAATGTTAAGTAAAAATGCGAAAAGCTATATACACAGTATTAACAAACGTCGTCTCAGTCAATATATCTTTGCAAAGAAACGGGATCGTCTCGTAATTCTCTAAGAGCAGCCTGGCACGCGTATTTTTCATATGACGCATTCCCCCCCCCCCCATCCCGCTAGCCCTGTATTTGAAATTTAAAAAAGTTGGGTATTCCCACCGTGTTTAGAGTAGACGGCTACCATCGCGAAGGTGACGTGTTTCACAGACACAGTCTGCGGAAGTTTCTCAGTCGTCAGGGGGGCGATGCCGCTGTGCGTAAAATCCCAATTGGGTATGTTGCAGGTAATCCTTCGGCATTGGGACACTTGGTCAACACCGGTTACACTGTGTGTGTGTGTGTGTTTTAGATATGGGAGGATTCTGAAGAACCTGGAGGAAACCCATGTAAAACAGCAGTGTGCCGGAAGTTAGGAATTGAACCCAGCTCCTTACCAACTGCGAGGCACACGTGTTACCATTGCGCCACCCTGCCACCTAAATAATCCGGTAGGTTGTCTGTCTGTGTTTGCAAGTGACCAGACTCGTTTCACTTTATTGACACCGCGCATACGTTTGGCATGTGTCTTACTTTCCGGAGCGTCTGACATTCTAGAGAATAAGGTCAAAGCTTCCAGATACGAAACCGCAGTGAGCCAGTTTACAATCATGCTCACAGTTCCCCAATGTGACCATCCGTGAAGGGAGCGAGTGCGTCCGTGCGACTGAGCTGGCAATACGGAGACGAAAACGCCAGACGTCGCTCATTGTTTTGTCCAGCTGTTCCAGGGCGTTTTTCTCAGTCAATAATGTCACAACAATTTCCCTGTATATTGCACTTGTCAGCTGTTCACTAAACCTCAATCTCACCTAGCATCCTAGATGGAGTTTCGTGAGCCCCACCCCTAAACTGATATGAACCTCGTTTGAAATTCATTTTTGTGCCCCACAATATATTTTCCTCTATGTAACTTCCCATGCCGTAGGGCCTATGAAACTGCCTTTGTATGACTAAGCCCCACACTGCCACTCCGCTGTTGCCTATCCAACAAATGTCCTCTGTATGACACATGTTTTATTGACCGATTTCATCATTAACAATTAAAATGAGTATTGTTTGGGTCTTTCAATAAAGTCACGTAGATAGGTTCAAAGAAAGTAACAAAAAATAACAACAAAACCTTCTTAGGTTTTTTCGGTAAAGTCACGTAGAAAGTAAAATAAAATAAAAACAAAAATCACGACGTTTCGGAGGCAACACAAGTCTCCGTCATCAGGTGGGACCGTCACAGCCAGATTAGCTGTATCAAGTGAGGCAATGATTCAAGATGTAATCCCTTAAAAGCGAGTTGAGGGGGGAGGGAGAGGGAGGGGGGAGCTCATCAGACTATGGTAGCCAATGAAAGGAACGTATCGGGAGGGAGGGGGGGCGAGGCCAAAAGGGTGGGCGATGGACGTGGAAGCGCTTGTGCGCAAGCGGCCAATTACTGCACACGCCAACACAATGGAGAGAGAGGGGGAGGGGGGGTCTGATACACATGATAGACAAAAGAACGAAAATGCCCATGTTTATACCAATGCTGGCTGAACAATGAAGAGAGTACTGTTAAAATAACTGGGGATGTTAACACTCGGTAAAGTACAGTAAAATAGTGCCTGTCAGATAAGATGGTCCAAAAAATTTGTGATTAAGTCTTTTTTGCGTGGTTGATAACATCTTTCCAATGATTACTAAGTTTGTACCCATCATCACGGTTGAAATTATGTCTGTGTTTGTATATTTGTATGGCTTCGTGTACAAACCTTTGATGGTAGCCGGGAGGTTTGCAGAGAACCTTGGTCTCGGAAAAGACAATTTCATGAGAGCCCACCGAGTTGTAGCAATGATCGGCCACGGCAGAAGAATCAGTTCTGCCGTGTTTCAGATCTGACTTGTGCTCGCGGACACGATCAGAAACATGACGTTTCGTTTCTCCAATGTAGCAATCACCACAAATGCAACTCAATTTGTAGACTCCAGGATACTGTAAGTCAGGAACGACATCCTTCACAGATGGAATCAGATCACGGATTTTATGCACTGTACTGAATCGGACTTGGATCTTATGTTTGTTTAGAATTTTGGAGATCTTTTTGGTCACGCCAGCTATGTATGGTAACGTGATGGTTTTGGTATCCTGGAGTATACAAATTGAGTTGCATTTGTGGTGATTGCTACATTGGAGAAACGAAACGTCATGTTTCTGATCGTGTCCGCGAGCACAAGTCAGATCTGAAACACGGCAGAACTGATTCTTCTGCCGTGGCCGATCATTGCTACAACTCGGTGGGCTCTCATGAAATTGTCTTTTCCGAGACCAAGGTTCTCTGCAAACCTCCCGGCTACCATCAAAGGTTTGTACACGAAGCCATACAAATATACAAACACAGACATAATTTCAACCGTGATGATGGGTACAAACTTAGTAATCATTGGAAAGATGTTATCAACCACGCAAAAAAGACTTAATCACAAATTTTTTGGACCATCTTATCTGACAGGCACTATTTTACTGTACTTTACCGAGTGTTAACATCCCCAGTTATTTTAACAGTACTCTCTTCATTGTTCAGCCAGCATTGGTATAAACATGGGCATTTTCGTTCTTTTGTCTATCATGTGTATCAGACCCCCCCTCCCCCTCTCTCTCCATTGTGTTGGCGTGTGCAGTAATTGGCCGCTTGCGCACAAGCGCTTCCACGTCCATCGCCCACCCTTTTGGCCTCGCCCCCCCTCCCTCCCGATACGTTCCTTTCATTGGCTACCATAGTCTGATGAGCTCCCCCTAAGTTTGTACCCATCATCATTTTCGTTCTTTTGTCTATCATGTGTATTAGACCTCCCCTCCTCCTCTCTGCCCATTGTGTTGGCGGGTGCAGTGGCTGGCCGCTTGCGCACAATCGCTCCATTGTGTTGGCGTGTGCAGTAATTGGCCGCTTGCGCACAAGCGCTTCCACGTCCATCGCCCACCCTTTTGGCCTCGCCCCCCCTCCCTCCCGATACGTTCCTTTCATTGGCTACCATAGTCTGATGAGCTCCCCCTCCCTCTCCCTCCCCCCTCAACTCGCTTTTAAGGGATTACATCTTGAATCATTGCCTCACTTGATACAGCTAATCTGGCTGTGACGGTCCCACCTGATGACGGAGACTTGTGTTGCCTCCGAAACGTCGTGATTTTTGTTTTTATTTTATTTTACTTTCTACGTGACTTTACCGAAAAAACCTAAGAAGATGATTCCTTGCAGTCACGAAAGCTTCAAATCTAGAATTAACAACAAAACCACTACGTTTCGATCGCAAAGCAAGCGGTCGTCATCAGGAGGATTTTTTAAAATATTAAAATTAGTTTGACATATGTTTTAATGACATTGTAACAATTCAGCCCACTCACCCCACCCTCCACCCCAAGTCGATAAGATGAGCTGTCTCGATTCAGGGTCCCGATTTGAGTCAAGAATCAATTATTTTTTCTCCCTCGTTTGTATTGTTTAATTGTTTATCCGGGAGGGGTTCTAAATTTTGTGTACAATTTTGCTCATTCCATTGGCATAAATGTACAATTTGCATATAATTGGCTTACGTGCATGGCCCTTCTATCGATCCACTGCTGGATGATGGCCTCCCCACACCCTACTTTATGCTGGTGAATGCGGATTTCTGAAGCGGGGAATAGAGTACAGCACACCAATGCATTATTCTGCACTGCCCGCTGCTGCCTACCACAGAGCAACGCAGCCGATAACAACCTGTTGTGCGTGGCAGTGGCCCGTCTTAGCGCTGTCCAGGCTCAAAACCTGCTTAGCTTCTGAGATCCGATGAAACTGAGTGAATTTTGTCAAAGGCAATTGACGCGCACTTTCTGTGAGTCATAAATGGATGGTTTGATGCTCAAAAAAATTCTCTGCATCTCTTTCTCATCGTAAATTTCAAAGTTAATAAACGAATCTGCCTCCTTTCGTCGGGAAGCACATGGTCTCACCATCTGTCCAGTGTCTTAAAATGGCGCTGCTTCCAGACGCCGTAATAAATCCAAATCGCATTGCTCCACGACATCTCGTAAATGAGAATAAAAATTATTACATAATATAGGGGTTTTTGGGTTAGATCGCGTAAATATAAATGCATCTTGATTTGAAGCTTTCGTGACTGCAGGAATGCATACTCTTTTGTTCTTTCGGTAAAGTCACGTAGAAAAATAATAATAATAGACGTTTCGATCGCCACACAAGCGGTCGTCCCACCTAAGGAGATGTCTATTATTATTTTTATTTTTCTACGTGACTTTACCGAAAGAATCAAAACGTATAAATGTATCGTTAACCCACCACCACCCGACACAGCCAATGAGTAAGGTTTGTCACGTAAACAAAACGCGCCAATTAGTTACTACTTCAGCCCACCGGTGTGTTGGAGAGTAAATCCACAACGTTCACAATTTGAGTACTACAACGTTTCGCTGGTAATTACGGTGGTGTGTTTTCTTGTCAACCTCCCCACCGTCAGCAGTGTGGGTGTGTGGAGCGAGGTGCAACGCTTTGATGGGTGTCGACCTGCTGCTGGTGTCGGGGTTTTCTCCTACATTAACATTGGCTGCCTCATATTTTTCGGTTTTTTCGGTAAAGTCACGTAGGTAAAAAATTAAAATTAATAAAAGTAAAATATTTTTTTTCCTTAGTGAATTTACCGAGAAAACCTGAGAATATGAATCCTTGCTGTCACGAAAGCTTCAAATCTAGAATTGGCTGCCTCGCTCATTTTTAAATCTTTATAAACAGTTTGCCTTCAGAGGCTAACCCCCCTGTACCTGATGACGACCGCTTGTGTTGCGATCGAAACGTCGTGTTTTTATATTTTTAGGTTTTTATTCTTATTTTTATTTTATTTGTATTACTGAAAGAACCAGAATAAGTCTACATTATAGACTGCCAGTGAACTCGCTCAGGTTAAGAACCAGGCTACAGTCTACATTATAGACTGCCAGTACGCTCACTCAGTTTAATAACCATTGCTACAGTCTACATTATAGACTGCCAATACGCCCACCAGCTCAAAACCAGTCTACAGTCTACATTATAGACTGCCAGTACACTCACCAAGGTTAAAAACCAGGCTACAGTCTACATTATAAACTGCCAGTACACTCATCCAGCTTAATAACCAGGCTACAGTCCACATTATAGATTGCCAGTACACTCACTCCGATTAAGAGCCAGGCTACAGTCTACATTAGTGTTCTTTTTGCTTATTTAAAAATGTATTCACTTTATTTTATTATGGGGTTTGTTGTAATTATATAACAATGGATTATGTAAATTTTGAACAGATGGGTTAATCAGTATATGACGCCTCGACACAGCATACTCAATAATACGCTTCCAATCAGCACTAAGCCTGTAGCTCTCAGAATGGTTACAGTTATTTTAATTTGTCTCAATTTCAATAGATTCCCTAATTAGACTTGGCCAGTAATAATTCGTTTTACACAACACATCAACGTTATCAAAATTAATTGAATGTCCTTGTTGGCAAGCATGTTCTGCAACTGTCGACAGTTGTGTCTGTGAGTATTTAATTTTGCTTATTTCCATTAGTATGAATGTAAAATTTGCATATAATTGTCATCTGTATTATTAATCATGTTGGTTGCGAAGGCCTACGTGTTCAAATTATAACCCATCACTGCATACCAAAATGCATAGTTAAAAAAATGACGAAAATTGGGGTTTAATGGTGCAAGTATAGCCATTAAAAGTTTTTCATGAACTAAAGAATATAGATGATGATGATTTCATGTAAATGAGATCAACCCAGACTTGGGGAGTCGAAAGGCTAAACGTAAGTGTCCCGGTTCAACTAAAGCAGGGGTCGGCAACCAAAATAACAAGAAGAGCCATTTCTTTCCAATTCGGTACAAAATTCAGTATTTCAAGAGCCGCAATGCATCTGAGTACATACTGTACATACGTACATATTGTCAAGAAGCAGCCCGTAAAGAGCCGCATGCGGCTCCGGAGCCGTAGGTTGCCGACCCCTGAACTAAAGGAACGGCGGGTCACACGTACGGGCTTCCTAATCACATCGCTCCACTCTGCTCTCTACCATTCTCTAACCGCCGGGGTTATGGAACTGTGCCCGTCGTAGGCGAAGAACGATCTCCTCATCCTCCCGCAATGACTGCTGATTTACAGATGGCGATCGTGGTCTTAAACTCTTTTCTCATCCTCCTCCACCCTCACTCCACTGTGTGGGAGTTCGGCCAAAAGTAAAAATGGATCATAAAATTGTGCCGGGGGCAGAGGGGGTGGTTGCATGGAGGTGTTGAATATGTTCCCTTGTGCACATGCGATTAAAATCATCAACAAACATTCCCAACCGGTCTCGCCACACTTGCAAATCAGCTGGGACTAGTTTCCTGCATTCATACTGTGTTCGTATACCATTTCTCTTCCTCCTCTCGTCTTACTGCTCAACTTTAGAAGCTGCCCCCATTATTTATTTTCTCAAGTTCACATAGAATAACGATAAAATTGATTTACAGCTATTTGGAAATACAGACAGTCCTCGACATATGAACGGGATACGTTCCTGATAGCCGTTCGAAGGTTGATTTGATCGTATCTCGAAATTCACTATTTAATTGTACGTAGGTCAGTGTTATAAAATGTGCTATGGCTCAACAAAATATGGAAGCTTTGTTAAACTCATAAATAAGAAGAAATACTGTACATTTGCATGTAATACTGTAATATATACTATATTATAAACACATCTCCATCGTAATGGTGCGGCATTTCTTCGATGCACCAACATCACTTGCATCAGTCTTACATTCTCAGACATGATGAGAGTCACGAACATTTCAAAAAGTATGCAATAATAGCACAAACAGCACACAACGTTACGTACGCAAAAGAGCACTTAACGATGCACTGCCAGTGTGCATCACGCTGGATGCTGGGACTCATTACATCTCGCAGAGGAATGCTCCGCCGAAGAAAATAGTTCTGCGGGTTGGTTCGTAAGTACGACGGAACGCTCGCAAGTCGGATGGTTAAAAGTAATGACATCTTATGACGGTTCGTTCATAAGTGGAGTTGTTCGTAAATCGGACATTCGTATCTGGGGAACTCTCTGTACACTGGTCGATGGAAGGCCTCCCAAAGTTGTTTCCGTCATAACAGTTGTTTGTCTTTATTTTACCATGCTGGTCAGAGGGGCTCGGTGACAGTGAGGGTCCAGGACTGGTTCACATATCACTCGCCACTGACATGAGCCATTGGCTGGGGAATTTTTACGTGAGCAATTGCGTTCATAGCGCAGTGCACTCACCACTGAGACCCCGGGTTGGAATATGAGTTTCACCCACCTGTAATTAAGCCGGACATACCAAATTTGTCATACTAACTCAGTCACTAATGAATACACGGAAAAGCCCCCTCATCTTAAATAAAAAAAAATCACAGAATTTATCGTATTCCTTCCCTAGGGCTTAAATATAATGACCACAACACTCTGCAAGGAATTAAAGGTGTGTCCTTAGTGTGGATACATCACTCTATTGAAGATACTTCATGCTTAGTAATGTAGCAAGACCCTCCCTTGACACAGGGTGATGCACTGCTAGCTGCAGAGTACAGAATAAACATCTCCCAGCACATAGGGCGAAACGTCAGACATCATTCGGAACAGCACGCGGTAGCAACCTGGAAACACATCGAGAGCCACACAGCACAACCACTGAACATCTATGCAGTTTCACGTTATTTTTCAAGTTAAATATCAGTTGGGACACATACTGAACAAGACAAATAAAAACCATGAGAAGTTTGTTGAAGTCAGCTGACTCTGCTGATGAGACACGGTAAGTTTGCACTCCCAGACAGCCGTAGGGCAGCTGATGGGTTTGTGTGAGAAATACTTTAATTTTTGTACATGAATAGACGGGTGTGAAGGAGACATTTTCCGTTTATTGATTTCGTTAATAAGCATGTAAGGTCTGTCCAGTGCGACTATCGCTGGCACTCTGAGTTGCTGACTGCTTCGCGTTACAGGATTTTGCTTCGCATCTCGGGTTACCACTTGGCCTGGTGTTTTTTTTTTCCGGGATTGTCGTCTTCGTTTGCGGCGACTCTGCCGAATCGGAGTCAGGATCTGTATTTAGCCTGTCGGAGCTCTGCAGCTCTACAGCATTAGGGGACGGGGTGGTCAGCGAGTTACAACAACGAACAATACAAAAATACAATAGGAGTGTCAAATAGAGAAAAAGTTAAGCAAGTCACTAAATATAAGTACGTATTAAAGTCAGATATTTTTCAACACTAAATGCGAGCTTGGGCAAGGTATCAAAAACAACAACAAAAACAGCACCAGGCCACACCAACACTGCACACAGTAGTCCCTCAATAAAGTGGCACATTAACATTGAACGATCGATGCACAGATGAGGATCAAAGTTAAAAATCACATTTGCAAATGAGGCTGTATCCAGTACTAATCTTTGACAAAAGGGTATTTGACATTACATGTCCTGGTCTTTGTCAGTTGTGTCGTAGTAGTAATCCATTCAAGACAACGCTTTCCCATGTAGTTCTCCTAAACCTAAGTATTGTAAGACATTCCTTCCTCCCGTAGTCAATCATTCATTCGCCGGATACTTTAAAACTCAACACATCCGTCACCTATAATACAATAGACGATGATTTGGGTAATGCCCCTTCTTTACAACGCATTGAGAGGCCAGCGAGGTAGAGTGGACGGGAGTAATTTGCGCACTCAAGTGACCATACCAATATGCAAGCAGCCACTCTCACTCCTCTGCCAATATGTGGCTTCATCTTTACCTGTGTTGTGACAGTGAATGAGTCACTGTAGCGAGTGCCGTTGGGAGATTGATAGACAATGGGATTGGGGGTAGCAGCCGGTTCTACCAGTTGGACCTGTGGGCAAAGCACAGAGCCTTCTGGGGGATACAGAAAGGTGCGGGGCCGAGGGGAGAGCCTGGCCACGCTGGGGAGAATAAAAGGCGAGCACCGACTCACAGTCGAGGCTGCTGCCATCTGGAGTGGAACTCGTCGTGCAATCGTCATTGTGATTTTCGCCCTCTTCAAGCTGTGGGTCTGGAAGAATGTTGGTCATCCCGACCCGGTGTGTAGTTATCCCCTATGGCTGTGAAGACCAGAATAAAATAGAGAGAGTACCTCCTACTAGTGTCTGTGAATTAGTACACTACACCTGTGTAGTGATGCACTCAGAGACACTTAGAGTAGGAGGCACTCTATTTATTAACAGCCTTCACAAGTCACAAGGGATCACTACAACTCTCAGTCAGGACAGCTGGCAGACTGCCTGACTGACGACGCTGAGATGGTGAAGACGTTGACGGTGACGAAGACTCCAGCAGCCCGACGGAATTCCACGCCAAGCGACAGCCCCGAGCCTTCACTCGGGGTCTCCTTTTATCCTCCCAGCGTGGCCTCGCTCCGCCCCCGGCCATGCCCCCCTTCTAGAACCTACTAGTGGGTTCCCGGGCTAACCTCACGTGCCCCCTCTATCACCTTTGCCCTACATCCCTCTCTCTGGTTTATCACGTGACCTGCTGACAGACAGGGCTGCTGCAACTGTAGATCCCCTTCTCAACCCGCGCTATGCTACGTAGTGACCAATTCCATGTCACTACACTTGCACACTGCAATTATGCAGTGTTGACACACGGTTATCATTAATTGGCACCCTCCCTGCCCCTCTCCCCCCCACGGAGCACGGCCTAACTCCAGAACAAATAGCCATGCCAACCAAGGCGAGCTACGTGGGCTTTTTTTGATCAAATAAAAGCCCTTGCCGGTTAATCATGATGCGTGACGCTGCTCACACTTAAACCGTTTGGCTCGATGATTCTATGTTACAAAAACCGCAGTCCACTCCGTTTAGCTCTCTTTATCGAGATGCCGTGAGCAATTGATACGGCTGTACATTTTAGCTTGCGTTAGCTCTCCACGACTCGCATTTCCACGACAAAGGGGCCAGCCATCCGTTCACCCGTAGGTCGGTTAACAGTAGAGCTGGGACGATATTATTAATCAACTGAAGGTCACGATGGAATACTGCACTTGTATTGCAGTAGAGTACTGCACTCGATTCCCTTCATATGAGAGGGACTGCCCCCAAATCCTACCTTGCATGTATGTACGTTGAAATTCTTTCGCACCGTACGTAGCCAAACGTGCTAACTGGAGGTGCGGGGGAAGGACTAACTAAACACAAAAATCAGTTATAAAGACATTAGATTTCAACCTACAGTGAGGGAAAAAAGTATTTGATCCCCTGCTGATTCTGTACGTTTGCCCACTGACAAAGAAATGATCAGTCTATAATTTTAATGGTAGGTTTATTTGAACAGTGAGAGACAGAATAACAACAACAAAATCCAGAAAAACGCATGTCAAAAATGTTATGAATTGATTTGCATTTTAATGAGGGAAATAAGTATTTGACCCCTCTGCAAAACATGACTTAGTACTTGGTGGCAAAACCCATGTCGGCAATCACAGAGGTCAGACGTTTCTTGTAGTTGGCCACCAGGTTTGCACACATCTCAGGAGGAATTTTGTCCCACTCCTCTTTGCAGATCTTCTCCAAGTCATTAAGGTTTCGAGGCTGACGTTTGGCAACTCGAACCTTCAGCTCCTTCCACAGATTTTCTATGGAATTAAGGTCTGGAGACTGGCTAGGCACTCCAGGACCTTAATGTGCTTCTTCTGGAGCCACTCCTTTGTTGCCTTGGCCGTGTGTTTTGGGTCATTGTCATGCTGGAATACCCATCCACGACCCATTTTCAATGCCCTGGCTGAGGGAAGAGGTTCTCACCCAAGATTTGATGGTACATGGCCCCGTCCATCGTCCCTTTGATGCGGTGAAGTTGTCCTGTCCCCTTAGCAGAAAAACACCCCAAAGCATAATGTTTCCACCTCCATGTTTGACGGTGGGGATGGTGTTCTTGGGGTCATAGGCAGCATTCCTCCTCCAAACACGGCGAGTTGAGTTGATGCCGAAGAGCTTCATTTTGGTCTCATCTGACCACAACACTTTCACCCAGTTGTCCTCTGAATAATTCAGATGTTCATTGGCAAACTTCAGACGGGCATGTATATGTGCTTTCTTGAGCAGGGGGACCTTGCGGGTGCTGCATGATTTCAGTCCTTCACGGTGTAGTGTGTTACCAACTGTTTTCTTGGTGACTATGGTCCCAGCTGCCTTTGGATCATTGACAAGATCCTCCCGTGTAGTTTTGGGCTGATTCATCACCGTTCTCATGATCATTGCAACTCCACGAGGTGAGATCTTGCATGGAGCCCCAGGCCGAGGGAGATTGACAGTTCTTTGGTGTTTCTTCCATTTGCGAATAATCACACCAACTGTTGTCACCTTCTCACCAAGCTGCGTGGCGATGGTCTTGTAGCCCATTCCAGCCTTGTGTAGGTCTACAATCTTGTCCCTGACATCCTTGGAGAGATCTTTGGTCTTGGCCATGGTGGAGAGTTTGGGATCTGATTGATTGATTGCTTCTGTGAACAGGTGCCTTTTATACAGGTAACAAGCTGAGATTAGGAGCACTCCCTTTAAGAGTGTGCTCCTAATCTCAGCTTGTTACCTGTATAAAATACACCTGGGAGCCAGAAATCTTTCTGATTGAGAGGGGGTCAAAAACTTATTTCCCTCATTAAAATGCAAATCAATTTATAACATTTTTGACATGCGTTTTTCTGGATTTTGTTGTTGTTATTCTGTCTCTCACTGTTCAAATAAACCTACCATTAAAATTATAGACTAATCATTTCTTTGTCAGTGGGCAAACGTACAAAATCAGCAGGGGATCAAATACTTTTTTTCCTCACTGTATATTTAAAAGTGCATCACTCCGGTGACTTCCTAAGCATTGACGCCGTGGATATGATGAGATCGAGCACATTCCAAGTGATTGGGCCTATAAGCTTCCGTTAAAATCTCGAAGGGAATTAGCTCGGGCGACGATGATCGGCGATCAGTAGGAAAGAGTCACATTTGACGTGTAGATATCCAACTCGGTGAAATGTGTGCGCGTAAGGACTCATTGATTCGCATCAGGTTGCGAAACAAAATAGTAGTGTAGGGCACGAGAGGCAAAGACAGGTCGCATCGTTACTCATCCTCTGCCTTACCTTTAACATTTCCTTAAAGTTTACTTAACGTTGACTGTGGTGTACCCTCCCCCGGAGAGTATTTGTAAAGGCGCAGCCCTGCAATTGCTTGCTCAAGCCACTGCTGGCAGGAGGGCCTCCACAAGTGAGAGCTCCAGATAGCCCCGCTGGAGAGCATTTGGCCTACTCTTCCACGCTGGCCAGACGTCTTGGAAGAAGTGTGGGAGTACCCACACTTTGCCCTACCATCACGCGCGTCCTGCCGATCGTCTACCATGTGGTGTACCCATTAATTCTGCTGGATGGACAGAGAGGCACGTGGTTAATAAACTGCTGTGCCGGGAGAAATAATTGAGCTCGTGAATCCAGTGTGATGAGGATTACACCGCAGCAGCATTCTGAATTTTTGTATTCGGGTAAAGGTGCAGCCCTGCAATTGCTTGCTAGGGGGCGCTGTAGAGAGCCTTTTAGACTGCGGTGGGTATTTTGGCCTATTCTTTCACACTGGTCAGACATCTTTGGAAAGGTTTTGCGAGTACCCACACTCTACCCCACCGCACGCAACTAACTAGTGAACCCATTTATACTGCAAAGTAGATAGAGGCAGTGGGGGGCAGGGGGGTTAACCTCCCCCCCCCATTTTTTAAACAGGGTCACACTACAGGATTGCATCGTACATGTGCGCGCGCTCCATCTCTGCGTGATCCACCAACCCCCCGGGCGAAACGTAGCGACGTTACCTGGGCGAGGCAGCACAGCGTGGCGAGAAGCAGCAGCTGATGCGCGCGGGGGCCCCCCATCGCTGGCCATGCGCTCCGAAGGAAGGGCACCTCACGCCAGGCGGAGCGGGCGGTCACGGCACGGCACTGCTGAGAGCACAGGAGGGCACGGTGGGAATAGGCTCATCGTTTTATCGGTCGTTCGTTCCAGGAACGCATTTCTCAGTTTGCAGGTCACTAACGAGGAGACCACTGCGAGAAGGTGCACAGTACTGGATGTGGTGTGCCAAGTACGGAAATATGTCATGGGTCAACAACCTGGATAGTGTTAGCCCTGTTTTTGTCAGTTCTGTGCTCGAGGGCAAGTCCATGGGTCAAGGTCGTTCCATCCCACCTCATTTTAACGCACTCCACCCACCATCGCGTATAACAGGGCACTCAACGCTAAAGATATTTAGTCGTGATTAGGGAAGGATGGTCGAGGTGAATTCCTTGGCTTTCCTCAACAGTTTTCCTTTTTTAGGTGACACCATCACCAAATGCAATTTAATATCATACCCAGGGGGAGGATCTCTATGTAAGTCAATGGTCTCTATGTAAATCAGTGGGTCTCTAAGTCTGTCGTCTTCACGTATGTTTTCTTATGTTCACTGCCTAAGGGCAGGTGCATGCCTCAAGCTGCTTCCATCCCAAAGCCCACCACACAGCCCATGTACACCTCACCAACCACACTTTCGCGGTGGGTGAGGTCTCTCACAGCCCTGCAATATAAAACTATTACAATTAGAAAGGTAGACCTAAAGTTGCCTCTTCAGTGAACTTTGTACAATGGGTAACTGCCTAATTGAATCGCTAAAGAGGGATTTCGTTGTTTTTTTTGTATTAATGCGAAATATTTAAGGCTCGTTACACTCCAGTGAGGAAATGCGTCCATTATTAACCTCATTAACTCCCTAAACGCTTGCATAACTCTTTACATGCTCGAATACTTCCATTATTAACCTCATTAACTCCCTGAACGCTTGCATAACTCTTCACATGCTCGAAGTGCTCATTGTGCTCTCATAACACGAATGCAAACAGCCGACCCCACACCCATCACCTCCGGTATATTTAAGATGCTCACTAAAATACATGGAGTGTTTGTGTAAAAGGTCAAACATGCAGTCAGAATCAGAATCTTTATTTAACCTGGACAAATCCGATGAGCAATGAAGCTCTTCGTCACAGTCTTTAAGACTGGGAGTAGCAGGCTGCCGACCGCCCAGGGGTGACGCCGCCGTATCCACGAGGTCGCGGCCAACTCCCGCGACCCACGACGTCTCGATGCCGACCCAAGTGGATCGCTGCCAAGCAAACAAAAGAAAGGAAAACGAAGCCAACCCGGGCCACTGCGGCTCCTACTTCCAGCTGGGACCGCGTGGCGCCCCCCAACGCCCAGAGATCTGCCGGTCCAGAAGTTGACTCCACGGCCACATCAAAAGCGTTACCACCAAACCTCCAGTATCAAACATAAAATATTGCGATTTTGATGGACGTCATCCTCGAACCCCGAGGGACTGCCGACGACGACGATGACGATGAAAGGTGCAGCCCTGCAATTGCTTGCTCGCACCACTGCTGACGAATGGGGTCTTCGCTCGAGGGAGTTCTAGAGAACCCCTCGAGACTCTAGAACTCTGGAGGGTAGTTCGGCCAACTCTTTGTCACGCTGATCAGACGTCTTGGGAGAGTTGCGAGCACCCACACTTTGCCCCACCACACGCGGCCTGCTCTGATCGACCATCATTTTTAAACAGCGAATCAAAATGCTCTTGTATCCATGCGCGCTGATGCTCTTTGTCAAACTTGCATTGTTTTAAGACGATGCGTAATCGGGATTATTTCCGGAATCTTTAGAACATTTTCCTAACTCGCGCGCAATTATACATTACGTTTCTGATATTTATGAAGCTGGAAAGATATGGAATAACCAAGGCATACCAATAACAGACACAACACTCTCAATCTGCCTTTACAATTGGCTTTCATAAGAGGAGACATACATCTACAGTACACTATAGCCAGTTAATTATACTGCTGGGTAGACATATCGGGGCATTTTAAGAAATTTGGATTGTGCTTCAACATGCACAGACCATAATCAATCCACTGCTGGATGAAGGCCTCCCCAAATGCGTGTCGGTCATGGGGTTCGTCTGACCCTCTTCCCGTATAATTCACCACGCCGCTCAGCACGGGTTGGTAATGGGACGGAGCCCATGACTGTTGCTGTTAGCTATCGCCCGGAGACGCAGTCAGATCGGCCGCGTTCACAGCGCTGTGAATTATGTGCTGTGCCACCGCTCCACCCGTCCTCTCACTGTGATACTCAATACGTCCTGAAGGAAACCAGTCCATCGATACGTCCGTATCTTTCTTTCCATCTCAATGGCATAGCAAGAGTCCGTTATTCATTGCAACTGGCACGTGCTTCGGTATGAACAACTGAAGCTAATGCTTGTGTAGTGACATCGCCGGATGTCACCATTCTGTAGTGTAGTGCCGGCCCTAGAGGAGCACGGTGTTTGTGTGCCGGCCTGAAGCGAAGGTCGGGTCAGATCATGGCATCCTGGGTGACCCGAGAGGACACGTGACCGGACAGGATGACAGGGGGGGGCCCCGAGAGGGGGGTGTGAGGGTCACGTGATGGGGACCGAGGTTCCTCGGGAGGCTTCTGGAAAGGGGGCGTGGCCAGGGGCGGAGCTGCAGGGAACATCAGCCGAGTCCCGGGAGGGATCGTGGCTGTCCATTCCGGGGAAGAAACCCTTCGTCTACGATCTTCCGTCTTCAATCTTCAGGCACGCGGACCAGGCAGTATGTTGGCTGTCCTAGTCCGAAGTTGTTAATTATCTTGCAACCTGTGTAGTTAGCCAGGGTGGTCACCGCCCTAGGTTGTTGTCTCGTTAAGGGGTAGACTTACCCCGTTGTGTTATTAATCAATGCGCCGCCTCGAAGTGTAAGTGTGCAACTCAATTGAACCCACTACACTTGTAATAACCTACAAAATTCTTGATTTGTTTCAACGTGACTGGGTCAAGAGTATTTGTTTAACTAGGTCGAGAGGTGAGCGACTCGATAAGGTGAGCCTTCTTGTCTCGCGGTTTGTTAAAAGATGTAACAGTTGTGTGAAAACCCTCCCCGTAGAGGCGGTTCAATCTTGATTTGAAGCTTTCATGACTGCAGGAATCCATACTCTTTGGTTCTTTCGGTAAAGTCACGCAGGTAGAAAAATAATAATAGATCACGACGTTTCGATCGCCACACAAGCAACCGTCTTCAGGTGGGAGTGAGAAACAGGCTGCATAAACAAGTCCTTATATATCGTGCTTATATATAGATCCGTTTGGCATTAGGATAAGTGATAGCAGCAGGTGTAAGGTGGCCTGGAACCTTCGGGAATATTGTTTCTCACTCCCACCTGAAGACGGTTGCTTGTGTGGCTATCGAAACGTCGTGATCTATGATTATTTTTCTACCTACGTGACTTCACCGAAAGAACCAAAGAGTATATAGGTCGAGAGCTCAAGAGACCAGGATGATGTCATCTGCAAGAGTGACCTGGGTGGTAAATCGTGTCTTTTTTTTACGTGGCAAGCGCAGTCTCACCTGATTTATACATTGACAAATCTACCAGTAATAAGTGTTTTGATTATTCACGTTTCTACCTGACTGTGAAACACGTGCGCATTCGTGTAGAGTGCATATTTGCAGTGATGGTGTCTTCATGAATAAGGCCACGAGACCAGAGACTTACCATTCCCTGCACACAACTAACGTTTACCAAACGCGTCCCACGTGGTGGAGAGAGTGCTGATCCGAATTCATTTAGAGACGTGTGTGTGGGTAGTGTAAGCAGTTAGCGCGCTGCACTACGAACCTGGGGACCCGAGTTTGATTCCTGCTTATTTCCACCACTTTTGACGATTATCTGAACCGGTCCTGGGCATCCCTTAGGTCGACTCAGCCTCAAAAGAGTACCTCATGCGGTAAGCATCGCCACTAGGGAGACAAAGGCGGGCGGGCGTGGTGCTGGCCGCCCACCCCCTCGCGTGCCGTGCCGCCCTTCATAGGTGCTCGCTAACAGCACTTGCTCCTACAGTCTGCTAACGCTACACGGGGGATCTTTGTCTGTGTAGCACACAGAGCGTTATGCAACCACCTACTATGCATCATGCACAGTCATGGTTCATTACAAACACGTGTGTACACAATAACCCCATCGCGCGTCGCATGCCCAAGGAATTAAGATGCATCGATTATCTCTGTGCGTGCCCAATGAACCCTGCGTACTGTAAGCCACTATTCACCACTGCCCCCTGATAAGCCACAAAGGCAGATTGTCTCCAGATAAGTCGGGGAGGGGTTTTTGTTTTTCCTCGAGTAGATGGGTTCATAAATAGGATGCTGCTGCCGTGATACAATGGTTGGACTTGCAACCCAGAGGTCACTGTTTCCGTTCGATCTCCCGGCGCGGCAGTTGAAACGATGGCGCAAGCGCCTCGCATCCCTCCAGCTCTGTCCACCCAGCAGTATAATACATGAGTACACCGCAAGTCGATCGGCAAGTCGCGTGTGGTGGGGTACAGTGTGGGAACCCCCCATCCCCCAACCCTCTTCACAGACATCAGGCCAGCGTGGGAGAGTAGACGAAGTAGCCTCTTAGAGGCTAGAGGAGCTTCCCTGTGTAGTGAGTCATTTCAGAGACACTATTTAGGAGGCAACAACGTTTATTCTACACTCACTCTCGTTACACCCAGGACTACAATACACCTGTCTCTCTCGCATATGAGATAACTATGATCGGGTCAGAGCAGCCAACGTGCTGTCAGACCCACGATGTTGAAGACGTAGATGTAGCACTTGAGTTCCACTTCATCTTCAGACAGCCCCGATATTCGATTGGAGCTTCCCTTTTATCCCTTTCGGCGTGGCCTGGCTCCACCCTCGGCCGCGCCTACCTCTCCAATATTCCCGAAGGTTCCAGGCCACCTTACACCTGTTCCCTCCTTGTTTATGGCCGGGTGTGTGATGTGTCCGACAGGGACGTACGTTGGCGGAGGTTGCGCCTCTGTGAAACTCTGTTCCTCCATCCGCAGGATCCCAGGGCTTGACGGCAATGGAACCACCGGCGGTGCCGCCCACAGGTGGACCGGGGTGGACAATACAACCGCCACCAACTTCTTCCTCTCCTCCATCTTCGTCCCGTGGGGGGGAGGGGGGGCGCTCGTTGAGCCAGCTGCGAGTCACCCCTGGGGTCCCTGGGGGACCTGTGCCGGGCCAATATGAGGGACCGTCGACAAGGACCCGTTCCAAGATGGTTTGGTTCAGATGACCGCCCCTACTAGTCATTGAGTTCTTGTTATTTTTGGGGCTGGATTGTTGCCATGCATTGTGAATGTTGCGTGGATATTGTGGTGTTCGTCATCCCGCCACTCGACGTATGGAGGTCAGCCGAGATGGCTGTTTTTTTTTCACGGGGGGGGAGCGGGGGGTAATGTAGTGACATTGATGAGTCACTGTAGCGCATGCCGCTGGGAGGTTAGTAGACAATAGAATTAGGGGTAACAGTCCGTCCTATAAATTTTACCTGTGGGCAAGGCACGGAGCCCTCTGGGGGATCCAGAGGAGTGCAGGGCCAATGACGGAGCCTGGTCACACTGTTCAGGATAAAAGGCGAGCTCCGACTCGCAGTCGGGGCTGCTGCAATCTGAAGTGGAACTCGTCGTTGCCGTCGTCATTGTGATCTTCGCCCCCTGCAAGCTGTGGGTCTGGCAGCATGTTGGCTGTCCCGACCCGGTACATAGTTATCCCCTAAGACTGTGAAGGCCGGAATAAAAGAGAGAGTACCTCCTACTAGCAGAGGTGGGACAAAGTCATTGTTATGCAAGTCCAAGTCGAGTCGCAAGTCATCAAATTCATGACTCGAGTCTGACTCGAGTCCAAGTCACATGACTCGAGTCCACATCTCATAGGTGGGACAAAGTCATTGTTATGCAAGTCCAAGTCGAGTCGCAAGTCATCAAATTCATGACTCGAGTCTGACTCGAGTCCAAGTCACATGACTCGAGTCCACATCTCATAGGTGGGACAAAGTCATTGTTATGCAAGTCCAAGTCGAGTCGCAAGTCATCAAATTCATGACTCGAGTCTGACTCGAGTCCAAGTCACATGACTCGAGTCCACATCTCATAGGTGGGACAAAGTCATTGTTATGCAAGTCCAAGTCGAGTCGCAAGTCATCAAATTCATGACTCGAGTCTGACTCGAGTCCAAGTCACATGACTCGAGTCCACACCTCTGCCTACTAGTGTCTGTGAATTAGCACACAATCACTGAGCGACACATATATCGGGATATGTATAGATGATCCACTCATACAGCCCCATCGCCGGAATCTAACTATATAGCTTGTTGACTAATACAGCCACGACGACGATGGGAACCGTACAGCGGATCGGCCATATGGCCGGACGATGAAGAAGGGATGACCGCGAAGACAGCGATGGCAGTCAGAACCCATACCCCCACGACAGCTCCGAACCTCCAGTCACGTCCCCCTTATATACTCCTCGTCGTGGCCAAGCCCCGCCTCTGGCCACGCCCCCTTCTAGAACTCTCGTGCAGGTTCTCGGAGCTTCCCGACTGATCCCCGCCTCTGACTTTTAGCCCAGTTACGCCCCCCCCTTATGGTTGGCTATTGTATAGCGCACCCATACCCGTAATTATCCCTTCTGGTCAACAAATGGAACCCTATCACTACACATGTTTGATGGATTAAGTACTGTACAATAAAATGGCCACAGTGTTAACTATTGTGAGATGGTGCTGACAGAGTGTGTGTGTGCTGTAGTTGCCCCCCACCCCCCTCGTGTGATGTGCCGGCCTTCATAGGAGCTCGCTAACAGCACTTGCCCCAAAAGTCTGTTAGGCCTCTACGGGGGATATATGTCTTTGTGTAGTTGGTGGCCAGGCTGAGGCCATCGACTCTCTTGATACACAAGAGTTAAATCACGGGCGGCTCAAACCTGGATTCGAACCTATGACCTCTCGAGTGCACGTACTTGCTGCAAAACACTATGGTCTCTTTACTGTTTGAAGATATGAAAGAAGAAAAAACGACAATAACACGGATTTAAAAATAAAGAAAATGACAAATCGCGCTAACCACGACACGTCGCCTTTACGATTCGCACCGTCGCTGGTGATGAAGGAGACATGAACACAGATTTCGCCGAGAGACATCGCACACACAAAGGATTATTCGCCTGTAACACGTGTGTCGAGCATTGAGCGCGCACCTGCTTATCTCCAAGCGGTAGCGGTTCCACAAAGCCGAGGCGAGCATTCCACATTCCCACGACGAGGAACGGTCCATCGGGCAGAGCAACGGCTTCCGATGTGTTTTCGGTTTGTGCCACGTGCTGTCCGCTGGGCACGGTTTTCGACGTTTCGCACCGCGTGCCGGGAGCTTGTTTGGGAAATTATTTACGTGCTGCACGTTTGATGTAAACGCCGGACATCATGCTTAGAGCTCTACAATTAGCACGGTTGGCCGCGTACGGGGCGAAAGAAGTTCAACATGCGTACACACAAACAGCCCAACGCGCGAAAACCCTACGGAGTAGAGGCAACCACAGTCGACTTTCCATTTGGTGGTGCAGGCACAGTCGCATTGTTTTCATCCGACTTCTCGAATAATAATAATGATGATGGTGATTGTAATTATGATGGGGCATCGTTGAACCTGGCTGTAATTTGAACTCGCGATTCACTGCGATCTGAACTATACCCCCCCACCAGCCCATGGAGTCTGATGCAATTGCCACCGCCTACACACTCAAAAGCAAAGCCAGTCTAGCCACACCATTGCAATGTTCGTGGTAAGACCTTAATGCGGAATTGTGGACTTTGAATATATCTGAAAATCAAAAAACTCCGCGATCTAAAAATAGCGGGTGCAGTCACGCATTGCTTTAAATGCAGTCGCTGCATTCGAGACGCACGTATACATCGTGTGTGTGTCGATGTGAAGATAAAGGCCTTATAACATGTTTGAGCAAACTGCTATGTACGAGCATTTGTGTTGACGTTAACACACCGCACCATGGCACTAATTTAAGGCTGAGTCTACCTAGGGGAGGCCGGTCGGCGCACAAGTGTTGATATCTGCACCGGTTCAGATGTGACTTGCAACGTTATCTGTGGCTGGGGAATAAAAATCGGGTGAGTTTGTCAATGCGCTAATCACTGCGCCACCGCTCCACACGTAGGTGTATATTAATACACATTTGTATGTGCATACACCTATGCACATGACACAACAGTGGAGTTGATCTCTGCACACACTCGCTGTTTAGTTTCGCCAGCGAATGCAAACAACACGCGCGTCTGCTGCGCGAGCTTGTTTGTGCAATAACGAAAACAAATGAACTCGTAAAAGCCCTACGAGCCAAATGATATCAAGCATCGGAAATGCGACTGTCTCCCCCCACCACCACCACCACGCCCCTGTCGTTCTATTTACGAGAACTGTCCATCGCAACGTGCGGTCGAGATAACGCAATCGGAAACGGCCTCTGAGTTGATGCGCGCGCCTGTTGCGCAAAAGAAACGCGCAGCGCCTGTCGCCTGTTCGGTGAACGCGGCAGTTCACCTCTGCATCACCCCCCCGCCCCACGGAGATGGACACGGCACTCACTCCTCTCTCCTCATCCTTCCCCCGTGCAGGTGGCGAGGGCCTCACTGGGCGCCACGGTGGCGAGATGTTAACTCCCTCACCTGGTATACAGGAGATCGTTGGTTCTATTCCGACCGTGGCGTCTGTTTGTGTGAAGTTTGCGTCCCCCCCCTCCCCCACGTGGTGGCGTGGATTTTTCTCCGGATCCTCGGGTTTTTTTCATCCACATTTAGAAACAGCATCACGCGTTTAGAGTGCTTGGCTGCTATAAATTGCCACGTGATAAGCCACTTCGTTGAGCTGTCATTTGTGGCCAGGTCGCTTCTGTAAAGAGAGCTATGTAGCTCAGTGGGCTATAACTGGTCAAATAAGAATCATAGTCTTCGTTGCCTCGCTTAAGGGCAAGGGGAGCGGGTGGCGGCGGGGAATTTGGGGGTCGGGGGTCTTTAGCAGTCCCCACCATCCGGAAAAGTTCTACCCATGCATGTGTCTTCTTCGGGTCGCGCACGCGGCCAATTGTTTTAGACAACAGAGTTCTCGACCTGGATGGCACGCACCCCCTGTGGGTGCGAGATGCCCTTTCTGGGTATGCGAGACATGGCCAGATTATTGTTTTGAGAAGGTAAATCATCAAAACACAAATAAATCACGGGTACGTAAATACAACTACTTTGTTTCATCGAACCCTACGTGTTTATTAGCATTAAACATGTTTTGTACGATTGTGCAAGACGTCAGTGAAGGCTAAGAAGCACTCACTGCTTTAGACGGATGGGACGACGACCGGTGCAAACAGCGGCACGCCTCCAAACACCATCCGTGAGCTATTTGTTCGCCCTCTCTGACTCGCGTGACGAGGCGAGGAAACGCGCAGAGGGGGCCCGCTTGACAGCTTGCAATTCCCCGAGATGGAATTGAGCCACACGTGCGCAGGTCAAAAACCAAGATGAACGCACTGCCGCCTTGATTCTCGCGGTCAAGCTGCGCACATCAAATTAATTAGGGACTGAAGCTCCCAATAAGTGGGGGCAAAACGTCGCATGTCATTCGCAACAACATCGCGGCACAACCCGAGAACACATCGAAGAGCTTCAACGTGGCGTGCCGTTTAGTGCGCAGCCACCGTCAGCTCCGCTATACTTTAAACCCGAGCTTAAAACACGGGCGACTAAAACCGGGATTCGAACCCAGGTTCTCATGCGATGCCGGGCTCAATGTGTGTGACCTCCAACCACCCCTAAGGCGCGGCGCGAATGAGTTTCCCCCGCGGCTAACTCACAGCGCTACCCTAGAGTCCTCACCGACTCGTGCTCGAGTCCGTTCTCACCTTTGGACGCGACAGCGACGTCGCTCTTCCTTGTCTCCACCTCCCCGTGGACCCCGTGGTTGCCTCCTGGACGTGAGCTTCACCAGCCGCGTGCTCCTCTCGGAGTCTCGCTGCTGCTGCTGCCGGGCGGAGCGGGAACGAACCGCGGCGCGGTCATCAGCGGTCGGGCTGGCGCGGTCATCCAGAAAAAAATAAAATTATAATATCAAGAACAAGCCTCCACCAACAGGAGGAGTAACCGGGAAAGTCCCGCCACGCACCCGCGCGCGTAACACCGAGGGGCTAAGCGCGGCTCGAAGTGCCAACCTACGACGAGAGACGCGCAGCTCCCGCCCGTCCGTCCTCCCTCTCTCCCTCCCCCCCTCGCTGCCTCACCCCCTCCACCCCCCCCCCCCCCCAAATGGAGGGAGCGATAACAGAGATAGGTAAAATTTAGACGCGATCAGCGCCCACCTCGTCGCAGCTCGCACTTGTAAGCAGAGAGGGAGAGATGGAGAAACGAGGAGAGAGCGTGCCCTGTGTAGGAGTGGGAAATTAGGTGGATGAGAGAGAGAGAGAAGCGAAGGAGGGGAGGTGGCGGACGGGGGGGGGGTGAAAGAGGGAGAGGGACACGGCAGGCGGATATAGCACGAGGGGGGGGGGGGGTGTGGGCGAGGGGACCACGGGAGAGAGATTGAGAAACAGATGTGGAGAGTGTCCCGAGGAAGTTAACATCGATCGATAACTCGTCCTTTGCGAGATACAAAACCAAGGGGGGCTGCGATTGAACCAATCATCACAACCGTGACCACGACCGGAGGTAATATGTGGTTACGAACATCATCAGCCATGATCAATCCACTGCTTGACGAAAGCCTCCCATGGCCATCGCCATCTGTCACAATGCTGTGCTGTAGTAAGCCACCGAGCATCTGCATACGAGACAATTCCATGGCTCCATCTCCTCTGTGGACGATGTCCTCTCGGCCGCGTCCCCTCCCTTGTGCTGCCACCACCACCCTTGCGTTATTATCGACCACCCCTCGTCATCCCCTCGAGTGGCGCGTCCTGCACAAGCACACTTACTCTCTATCGCAGTCAGCGATGCCTTCAACGTGCGGAGATCCTCTTTCTGTCTCCGAAAGCAATTCTGAGCGTTTTCCAGCGTCAATACAGCGGTGTGTTTTTGAATCACATGTCAGACGAGGTGAATACCCACTCATTCATTCGTTGCACAAAATATGTTTCTGAGCACACAAATCTATCTTAGAAAGCATTACAGAATCCACACACGCGCACGGATTCATCTTCGTCATCCTGTCCCACTCTCGCGACGCAACTGCGCCTCTCGGTGTGCCCCGTTCCTCTGCTCGCACCGATCTGACCCCCGTCGCACCGCCTCTCGCCTGACGGGACGAGCCCCGAGCCAACGAGGTCGTCATTTAGCAACCATTAGCGCCTGTTCTATTTCAGGACGATGTAATGAACGCACAGCATCCTCTAAGCACGTTCGTCGGACGTCAGAGATGTGGCAACGGTGACGATAAGAACCAATTTTCCGATTGCTTGAGGTCACGAGATGAAAGAGTTGCGATTACAGCATTGGAAAATCAATACCTGGAAATTCGTGATCATCATGATCATTATCATCGTCGTTATTTATAGGACACAGTCATGCGATGCACCTATTCATATCTCCCTTCTGTACATGGACACGTGGCAAGGGTTGGTGGATCACGTAGACATTTGTCACACTCTTAAAACCCCTCTGGGCTGCGACGTGATCCGGGGATGAGAGTGCAACAAGTGGGTTCATTAACCCATCTGTTGCGAATCGTATCGTGTTCTCCTCTCGTGTGCGTGGTGGGTATTGTCTGGCTACTCCAGTTAGTGGAAGAGATAGTGTAGAGATATTAGTCAAACAGCCAAATATAGCAGGGAGCCTCTTGAAAGAGGGGGCTTTGGGGCTCAGTGAGTCTTTCACGGATAGAGTCAACCCCATCAATTACTGACGGCAGTGTAAATGACACAACGATCATTTTCATCACAAAGCACGTTCGTCCATTACACCGTGGCCCTAAAAGGACACACATATATCGTAGGCAATGTTTCGGGCAATGGCCCTCATTCATGGCAGAAACAGTCGCCTTTCATATGTCATTATATGTCATCATGTCATCATATGTATATATTACCTCGAAGGGCAGTATTCCGGAGGTTTGCTATCTGTGCTTGTACACCCACTGCCAGACGCGGTGTTTAAAAAAAACTGTTTAAATGTCAACACCGCGTGATTGTTTATATTAACAACAAAAAACAGCAGGCACAGTCAACGTGATTGTGCAAGCCATTACTTGAACTTAGATTAAGCGGTGGCTTTGGGAAGCTTACCAATTGGCCCTTACATCAGGGACCCAGTAATAATTGGCTTTGTTGTTGGAAAGCAGCGGAATAAAAGTTGCACAGCTAATCACTTTTGTTGGAGGAAATAATTCATCAGCGGGCAGTGCTTGGAGGTGCTTCTCATTTCAACAGCCCGCAGGAAGGCTCAAATATGAAGATAAAATCAGTCCAAAATCCTCAGGCGTGCAGATATAATTTGGCGTGAGCGTCCCTTCCCCCACAACCCCCTAACCTTTTCGACATCGAACAGCGTCCGTGATGCAAAATTGTTCGTCCCTATGGCCAGTCTATTTATAACGCAACCACTATCGGATTCCTTTACATCGCGAAAATATTATTGTCTATTATATACTCGTACGTTTTGGTGGGGTGGGTGGGGGGGGAAGTGGTGGCGCAGATGTGTTCGCGCACTACGCGATGATCCTGGCAACAACCTGAGTTCAATTCCCGGCGACGGCTAACGTCAAGGCGCAAGTAGCGTCTCATCAACCCCCGCTGAGTAACTGGAGCCGCATGCCAATGAAATGTGGAAAATGCAACAATTTGCTCAGGCATACGATGACCAGTCCAGCCTAGAAATGCCAATTCCTTTTAAATTCCAAGGAATTGTCCGAGTCTCAAGACAATTATATATTTTTTTCAGGATGGTTCCACCTTTGAAAGAATGTGGGAGCAAGACCAAAGTTCCCGAAGGAAACCCACCACGCGTAATTTGAAGGAGATTTGCATAAAAAACGCTGCACAGATAGATTCAGTAATCCATCGCTGCAGTACCATCATGTCCGCCGCGTCATGATGACATCGCAAGCCGACACAAGACCTTGGTTGGCACCCCCGGGCGATGCTCCCGATCAAGTACAGCACCGCAACTGATCAGGCCTCTCCATGCCTGCTTAGCTTGAAATGCCGGAGCGAAGGTGAAAGGCAGCCTTGGGAAGGGAGAACATGGTTCTCGCCTGGAGGAGCGAACGCTGTTCATCGTTAAATCGACGTCGCCTCCCATCCGCTCTGTCAGCCTTAATTGGCTTAATTGAACGCGAGGAAACAAAGCACGCTGCTCCAGGTTACAGATCTATATCACGCGTAACAACAAATGCACCCCCTGGCGCCTGTAAGCATGCTGCTCTGTGCAAGGGGCTGCTCGCTGAGCGACTTATTAAGGCCACCGCAGTGCTATGAACCTGGGCACCCTGAGGAGTTCGATGCTCAGCCAGTCACGGATAACGTCAGTGGCGAGTGATATCTGAACCGATCCAGCACCGCCCCCCGAAATCTCTCCCTCCCCAACACGCCACCCACAAACACCTCCCTTCATCAGCCCGCGCTGACCAACGTGATGAAGTATGGTCAAATAATCCTCACGACCAACACGGCATGGGGAGGCTCTCATCTAGCAGTAAATTGGTAGCCGGGCCGTGCACGTGACGCTAAGACCACGAACTGCACTCCTGCGCTACGAAACCTGCGACCTGAGTTCGATTCTTTTCCCTAACCATTTAATAAAAAATAACGTCTGTGCAAGCCTCCTTCATCCAGCAGTAGATAGACCATCTCTCGTCACGATTAGTATTATTATAGCCGGACACATTGCTCAGTGGTATGGGGAGCGCGCCTCGCAATCGGTAGGTTGCGAGTTTAAATCCTGGTTTGGGGTTGACTCAGCTCAGCATCCCTCTAGAGTCCATAACATGATCACCACTTTACTGGAAAATCAACGGCGCTTCTCATATGGGGACACTCGGACCCGCCGTATGAATGAGGAATTTCCACCACTGGCACAGGGCTGCAACCGTAAGATGAGAACGGCCTCGTTGCTTATTTGATCAAACGAAGCCGCACGAGAAACGAAGCCCAATGATCCTTTGGCTATGGAAGAGATTTGGCTGAGGAATTAAATAGCCACCCCTTGTAATTGCATTCATCTGCTAACTTAATTGGGGTCCCACTTTCATCAGGCAGGCTTCTCGAGATGTGCCAATTAGATATAAATGCCCGGCACTGCACGCGTGAGTGTGAGAAGCTGCTGACTTGTATGACACCGGGAAGGCTTAATTATTATAATCGCAGTTGCTCAAGGCAGGCCCAATGAAAACCAGCAATTAACAAGAGAGATCATCTATTACCGTAGTCTCCGTTATATAAGACGACCTGGAGAATAAGACGCACCCCCAACCTGTGCCGGATGTCAACAAAGCGATACAAATCTGGTCACATCAACTACCAATTTGTTTTATAGACGCACCACTATTTTTCCTGTAAATACGGTCATGGTGTGAGGATGCCTGGTCCGCGCACTGCACTATAAGCCCCGGCTACCTGAGTTGATTTCCGGTCACGGCAAACATCAGTGGCGAGTGATTTCTAAAACCGGTCCTGCACCCCATCCTACCGCCAGCGTTCCTCCTCGTTTGCCGGCGTGGTGAGTTATGGTCAAACATAATCGACACGGCACGGAGCGGCCTTCATCATTCATCAGTGGATTGACACAAGCCGAGACATCAGTATCGAAACTTTGGAGAGAAGCGCTCGTGCTGCGATCACCGTGGCCGGGAATGAAACTCAGGGAGGGTAGCATCAGTAGCGTAACTAGGGTGGGGGCATGGGGTGCCTCCCCCCCCCCCCCCCCCCCCGTGGCCAAAGCTACGAGTTGGGGGTCTCTCCTTCACAGCCCAGGTGCGACCGTGCGAAACATCGAGTATCAAATATCGGGGACCCACCTGACCAATGTCTGCACCCCCTGAGCTGATAACACTGGTCAACACACTTTTTCTGGCATAAGGTATTCCAACGGGTTTAAGGTGACCAGTGTAATGTAGTCACTACGCCACTGGGTAGCCTGGTTCATAGTGCAGTGCCACAGCCCAACCCCGGCTCGATGAAAGGGCACACCTGCGTGGATGTTCTTATGCCGATGTCGCACGCACGACGCTGGGAGCGACACGGACGCGGCAAGGCGTGAAACTCCGTGACAAAGTCGGTCTCATCCAGGGATTGGGACGCCGAGATTTCAGTTGAGTTGACACGTGGGGGGAGGGGAGTTGGATTGCGGGGAGTGGGGGGAAGTGGAGAATGGAGGCTGAGAGGGGCTGCAGGAGAGGGGATGGGTGGGGGGGGATCTGGTTAGGAGGGTGGGGGCGAGGGGGGTGACTTCCACTCGGCAGAGCGCGCAGGCACAGAGTTGCGCCTCGAGCTACGTGTGGCGCAGTGTCACACACATCTCGACTAACACACACGCACACGTGCACACTCAAGCATCGACTGTAATTATGCCTTTAGTCCAGTGGCGCTTAAACCTTTACTTGCAGCCTTGCACCCCTTTGGTTTTCAATCGAGAATGTTAACAAATACATAGGGTTTGATGAAACAAAGTAGTTGTACTTACGTTGCCCGTGCTTAATTTGTGTTTTCGATTATTAACCTTCTAAAAAATACATGGCATGTCACGCACACCCAGAAAGGGCATCTCGCACGCCCAGGGGTTGTGTGAACCCCAGGTGAAGAACCACTGCTCGAGCCAAACACAGCCCATAAGCCCGATTTTGAACCCAAACCCCAACCTATCCCTAACCCAAACACTGACCCCATCCTAAACACATTGTCCCTTAATCATTAATAGAGGGGTTTTTTTGGCTTAGATCGCGTAAATATATAAATGTGTCATTACGTGACAACCCTTACTAGTTGGCTGTGTCGGGTGGTGGCGGGTTTTAACGACACATTAATATATTTACGCGATCTAACCCAAAAAAACCTCTATTATGGATGATATTGGTCGCGAAAGCCTACGTGTTAAACTGACATTGTCTCTTATACCTAACAAACACGAATCCTCACCCTAAAAAAACACCCCCCCCCCCACCCCATGGCCTGACCAACACAGCGTGGGGAGTCCGTCATCTAGCAGTGAATTGAAGACTGAAACATTTAACCCTTAAACTGGCGCCTCAAATGGCTTTGAATCTCACAGTGCACGCCAGAGCCACGGCTGGTTTAACACAGCGGCTTTAGGGGCTTGCAGCCTGGGGTGCTCAGATTTTAACCCCCTCCCCCCCCGCCAAAACAGAAATAGACTGTCCTATGATAAACACAAAAGGTAACTTGCTAATTAAAGTTATTGCATCAATAAGTGCATTCTTTCCAGTTATAGGCCAAATAAAAACCAGAACTGAAATAACAATGGAGTGCAACGTTGAACATGGGTGGTGGGAAAATGGAACATGGCAGGCATTGAACGTAAAACTAAAAAACTATTATACCAGGTAAGGCCCACTGAGCTATATAGATCTTTTTCAGAAGTGAATTGGCCACAAATGATATATCTGGAGAAAAATCCACGCGACCACGTGGAAAGAGACACGCAAACTCCAATATACAGGCGTCAGGGTCGGGATCGGGATCGAACCCACGTCCATCTTGCATATCAAGCGAGGGAGTTAACATCTCGCCACCACGATGTAAAGATGGTCCCCAAAAAACGAACAGCCCCGGGCCCCCATAAAAGTTAATCCAACCCTAGATCTATACTCGTTGGTGTTGTGCTTGAACGGCTTTGTAATTGTTGTTGTCATTTCTCGTTCCGGCATGTGGGGGAAGCAGTTACAGCAGCGGAGTTTCCCAGGGAGACGGGACCGGCTGAGCGACGAAGTGTGGGGACAACCGTAGGGCAGGGTACGGCCAAGCACTCACTCCCCTCGCTCGCTCGTCTTTGTGACTTCTATTTTTTGGGGGAGTTGAGATTTCGCTCCAATGCCTCGACTTAATGGAGCCAAACAGAACACAGCAATGACCCCGCAATGTCAAGCCCGCGTCCAGAAGTGTGCGTGTTTAAACACGTGCTGCGCCTTGGTAAGTCTGGAAGACCGACACACCGATGCATTGTGCTCGATTCATTTTGAGATAGAGAATAGTGAGCATTTTCTTGGTTCTTTCGGTAAAGTCACGTAGAAGGGAAATAATAAAATAATAAAAAATAAAGCATTATTTCCCTTCCACGTGACTTTACCGAAAGAACCAAGAAGATGAATCCCTGCAGTCACGAAAGCTTGAAATCGAAAAATAGTGGGCATTGTTTTTATTAATTTACCTGCAAAGTTCCTTCTTTAATGATTTTATGCACTGTATACATTTTTGTGGTGCTGACGAGACCCTGTTAATTAAAGAGAGTGCCCTTATCAATAAAAGCGAGTACTTATAATAATATCTTCCCTGCCTTTGTCAAGTCATGCTAGAAGAAAGCCTCCCCACACCATGTTGATCATTTGGGTTGTGTGACCGTACACCATGATTGTCAGTGTGGGTTTGTGAAATTGGAGGACCCAGGGCCAGTTCAGATATCACTCACCAACCAAGTTTGTCATCTTCATGGTGCGGCGTGATAACCATTGCTCCAACAAAAGTCCTGCTACGCTTTTATAAAAATCACCTTTGAGTCTATTGATCGCTGTCCATGTGTATACGTTGAGAGGTTCTATCTTAAAGTGCATTTGGAGAAGTGTCCCGGCATTCAATTAGCAATATCAATAATTTATCTACAAACAAATACACAACCATACATAATCATATGTTTCTCTCTTGCGACGTGAATATACCTGAACATTCAGGTTTTCTCGTAACAGTAGCTGGATCTGTGTTGCTTGTACGTGTTTACGAACCAGTAAGACTCAAAGCGGATCTGGGTTTAAAATAAATACGGTAAATCAGCAATTACAAACGTACAAGCAAAACGTGTTTTCCAGCACCGTAGTCTTTGTTATCTCGGCGGTCTTTTGCAACCAGGCAGAGAGGGAGAGAGAGGGAGATGAGTAAAAAAAAACACACAACAACAACAGCAGCAGCACATGGTGGCCTTGGTACTTTAGCAGTGGAAATCATGATTTAGAGTGAAAAGGTGCTTTGAGAAAGAGGGGAAATGCGGAGGCTGTCCGGTGCACCAGAGAGAGAGAGAGGCGCTTAGGGTCATCACGACCACGCGGGTTGCTTCGCGCGCTCGGACCAAGCGACGCTCCACTCTCGATCAGCATAACCCAGGGCTGGGAAAAAGAGCTTCATAGCTCATCGGATTTCTTCGGGATAAATAAAGCTGATTCTTCTGACATACCCAGCTGTCCGCCCCAGCAGTCTGTTAATGGTATACGGGGAGATATAATCTTGATTTGAAGCGTTCGTGACTGCAGGAATCCATACTCTTTGGTTCTTTCGGTAAAGTCACGTAGGTAGAAAAATAATAATAGATCACGACGTTTCGATCGCAACACAAAGACGACCGCTTGTGTTGCGATCGAAACGTCGTGATATATTATTATTTTTTCTACCTACGTGACTCTACTGAAAGAACCAAAGAGTGCAGGGGGATATATTTGTCTTTGGGGAGCCGCAGCGGAATGCTTTGCGCACTCCACTACGAACCAGACAAGCTACGTTCGATTCCTGCTCATGGCCAACATCAGGGAGAAATATCTGAACCAGTCCTGGGCCTCCCCTATTTTCAACTCGGCCTTAATTGAGCACCTGATGGTGTGGTATGTAAACATCACCACTGGGAAGACAAAGGCGACCGGGCGTGGTGCTTGCAACACCACCTCCGTGTGTCATGTCGGCCTTCATAGGTGCTTGCTAACAGCCCCAACAGTCTGTCAGAGTCTATAGGGGGGATCTTTGTTTTTTTGTGCGTTAAAAGGCAAACATAGATCCTATTCAGTGGCTCCCTGTGTTGTGGTTCAATGATGAACATCAATTCTCAAGGCCCACGATGCAAGCATCAAACAGCGCGCATAATGAAGGAGTCTCAATGACACTTGAGCTTATGACTTGCACTCATTCATGTTTGTTGGGTATATCGTCTCTCCTCTATGCCGCATTGTTTTCAAACATCGTATTGAGTCTGCAGTCACTAGCCTGAATGGGTAATACTCATCTAAAATGCTTCCTCTGTTCTGACGCATGGAGATGTGCGGAGATTCAAACATTGTGTTTGAATGGATGGAATGGGTATGCAAATGTGGATACATTTATTGCAACGGTGAAAATAAAAAATCCAAATGAGACAAAACAAACCCCCAGCGAGAAACAAGAACAGAAACCGTAAAACGACACGAAAAATAATCGATTGTCTTGAATTAATTCATGGATGAGAAACATGACGACTCATCAAATTATTGTGGGGTGGGTGACGAAGTAAAATCATTCCACCCAGAGTGTACACAGGCCCCCCCAAGTCCTCGTGTTTGTAAATCGATGGGATTAGAGTGACCCAGGAAAATAATCCCCTACGGCCACTTATCGTAAAAATAATATCCTATATTTTGTAAACAAAATCTCATTGAGCTTCAAAATTCCTCTTTTTTAAAGGTGCCCCCTGCATTGAGGACCCTGCACGACGATGTAATTAACCTTCGGCATGCGAAGTCACATTTAATTTCCAGGAGAAAACACGTGCGTATGACGTGATAATGCAATCAACAAAAATCCATACAGATAAACCAGCACCTTGCTATACTGTCATCGAGTTATCATCTCCGAGTCTGAAAGAGGTGGACATGTTGATATTTGCGTGGTGTACCTGTCACCCACCCAGAGAGCGCTGGATTACACGCGGGTTTTGTCATTTTGATGAGAAACCAATTCCACCGTTGTCGCCACTGTCTTCCATAATATCATCATCACCATCAGAAGTTGTGAGAATCCACTGCTGGTGGAAGACCTTCCCACGCCATGTCGGTCGTGGGGTTTGTATGCCCATACTTCACCACCTTGTTCAGCGCAGGTTGGTGAATATTTGGGGTGGGGGGGCGAGGGAGGAGTGCAGGACCAGTTCGGATAACATGCCACTGATATTTACCATGGCCGGGAACCTAAGGCAGGTCACCGGAGATAAGAGCTGGCGATGCGTCAATCACCGCACCACTTACGTTTGTCAATAAACTGGACAGCCCTAAAATTGTGGGCCTGCCACAGACGTAATTACGAATCGCTATCAGTTAGCGTTAAATCGATGCCATTATTTAACACATTTACAGTCACCCGAGGGTGACAGCAAAGGAAAACAAACTATAGATGTTATTTATTTTTCTTCACGGAGTGGCTCTCAAGCCTCCTATCACAAAGGCTTAGCACACATTTCTCTAGCTAAGAACTGGTGCATATTTTTTTACAAACACGCCCAGTTACAATTGTGTTTATTTATATATTCGTACATCTATGGCATTTTATTTTAAAGCAAGCTTTTCCCCCAATCCGGTGTTCTGCTTGAAATAAAGATGAGCGTTTGCTTTATTTTTGAACGATTATACAAACAGATGTGCTCACACGCAGTCAGTTCTAGCCGCTAACATTCCAACAAGGCCTTGGTGTCAGCTCCAATGTACAATATTTATGTACAATATCCAGCAGTAGTTGGATTGGCAGGTGACCTGTGGTAGGCTAAAGTGTAGGTACTCCCACACTTTCGAAGATGTCTTGCCAGTGTGGAAGAGTAGGCCAAATACCCCATAGAAAGGCTTTCTATGGCTCCCTTTGCTTTGTTGCTTATTTTAAATATTCATTGGTGAAAGGATGGGAAAAATACGTAAATTTATGACTAGTCCACCTTGGGGGAGAGATAAATCAGAATGCTTAAGTAAAGACAGAGTTTATTGGTTGTTAGATAATTCACCAAGATGCATCGAAGTTCCAATATACATAATAGTAATCGAAATGATGAAAGCGACACTTTACATATATGTAGTGAGTTCAACTGAGTCGCAGACGTACTCTTTGGAGGCAACACATTTATTAACACCAACACACGGGGTAACTGCCCCTTAACAAGATAACAACATATGGTGGTGGACCACCAGGCTAACTGCACTAATTACACCGTAACGAGCTACAATGGACCGGACCACAGCTTGGGTCCAGGTCCACGTGTTGGTGACTGTAGAACGTAGATTCTTCAGGAAAACAACAGCAGCCGGTCCCTCTCGGGGACCCGGCTTATATCCTCCATGGCGTGGCTGGCTCCGCCCTTTGCCACGACCACCTTCTAGAATCTTCGAGCAGGATCTCGGCCCTGACACGTGACCACCCCTAGCCCCCACTTGGGGGCCCAGTGTAGACTTAACCGGTCACGTGTCCTTCGGGGTTTGCCAGAGTACCATGGCCCTTAGTAACCTCATTCCCATGGCCAACACTCTCACAGCCTATCCTGTAGGGGTCGTCACTGCACGCAGAGCGTGGTGCCATCCAGCACTGCCAGTCAGCGCTCACCGAGCCCCTCCAGGGCCGGTACTGCACCTACATATACGTGGTGCCCGCGATGTCAATACATCGCACGCCGTGCCTCTAGGGCCGACATTACACAGTGACATCCGCGATGTTACTACATATATATCCCTTTGTAAAATATGCTGACCCAAAACATTCTGCTGACGGTTTCAGGATGGGAGAAATGGTCTGTGCCTGAAACAAAATGTACGAAAAATATTTCAAATTGCTGAAGGCTGAGCTGGACAGATGATGGCTCATGGGTGTAATACCCTGTATGTCAGGCCAGGCGTCGGCTTTAGACGTCGGCTTTGAGTGCCAAACTCGACGTGAAAAATGAATGTTGCGTGGTTTGTGCACAAAACGTTCGCACGCAAAGTTTTCGTCCCGTTTCCAATGACTGCAATACAAAACAACAAATGACAAACCCGACCCAAGCATTTTGGGTCCTGAAACTCGATTGTGGTTGGTTCTCATGGTTAGGCAAGTAGGTGGATGCATGAGAATGCATGCATGTGTCTGGGCCGGTGGCTGGGTGAGTGGTTGGGTGATTGGGTGGGCATGCTAGTAGATGAGTCGTTTGGTGGTGCATGGGTGAGTATGTATGTAGGTGGGGGTTTTGGTTGGTGTCTTGGTGGGTAGGTGGCCAGGCAGGTCAGTTTCCAGGTAGCTGTATGGGTCAGAGAGTGGATAGGTAGGTGAAGTGGCAGTATGGGCGAGTAGGTAGTGGGTGTGCAGCTGGTTAGGTGTGTATGTATGCGGGTGTGTCAGATAGGTAAGCAGGTCAAGGATGACAAAAGCGTGTTTTCCAGCATCTTGTAGGCAAGGATTTATGGATCGTATAGATTCGTAAACCACCCAAAACCCACTGGTTTTAGTCGTATCTAGAAAATGGCAATACAGCAAGGGGGTTCATCAACCTATCTGTGCAGGGATTTTGAATAGTATTCCCACTATATGTGGGTTGTCTCTGAGAACTCAAGAGTCCTCCGACAAAGCACTCGCAAATGGAATTGGCCAAACACTCAAATGCAGGACTTTCCTGATCAAATGTCTTGAGAGTGTGTGGACAAATGTTATCATCATGTTGGGGGTGGGGGAATCAACACATTCTTCAATAACACTGTGAACTTAAAACTTTCAGGAATTGGCTATTGTTCATAGCACATTAAGAGGCCAATGAGATAGAGTTGATAAGAGTTGTAGAATGCCCTTTACACCATTGGGGTCTGATGCGAATAATATATATTATGTGGGCAAGCAGGTGGGTAGATAAATAGGCCAGGCAATTTTAAAATAAAGGGATAACCCATTAATAAATTTCATTTTAAATGAACGCGTGGAGAACCCGTTGCTCTGCAATGGAAAAGTCATCTGATTTTCACGTAATAATAAAATACCAAAATAATATGTGTCGTGAGGTGTTTTATCTTCTCCAGGATTCGAAGAACATTCTGGAGAACGTATTATATTCATAGGAGCACCAGTCGAAAAGTTAGAGAAATTATAAACGTGTCAGTCGTCCATATCAGTTACTCCCACCTCTTTGGTGTCGTTATCGGATCCACGTATTCTGAACTTCTTCCGTTTCAACTCAAGGTCCCGTTTAGCCAGTTACCCAGTTAGTTTCGGTGGCAACGGCTCGCGGGGAATTGAGCACCCTATTTCATCTCATAGGTCGTTAGGGCTCGATGACTAAGGTTTGTTTGTTTATTTACTTATCAGAGTTCGCCTCTCGGCGTCCCTTGCAGTCGTGTGATCTGATTCCATAAAAGGACACTTAGTACAAGACAAATGTTCATGTACACAGCATAACCCTTGTATCAATTCACTGCTGGATGTGGCACTCCCCACGCTGTGTGTCCATACTGCACCACACTGGTCAGTGTGGGTTGGTGAAGACGGGGAGCATAGAAGTATAGAACAACTACGGTGGTGATTACCCATCCAAGCAATGCCTAGGCTCAAACCTGCTCAGCTTATGGGAGCTAACAAGACCAGGCACATTGTGGGCCATAGGCAAATAGGGTACAGAATATGGATACTAAACGCTTTTGTTTTGATGATCCAGTATGAGCGGCGCATCTGGATCACAACTCCCGGCGTTCAATTGCCATGAACTTGTCTGACACTGGCGTGATGCAGAAGTAGAGACACATTATGTGAGGGTGATGGGAAATTAAAGTCCTTTCCCTGCCATGCGGTTCATAATTCTTCCACCGCATTAGCAAGGCCAACATCCTCCCTCTGCGTCCTAATGATCACGGGGATTCCCCAGTCAATTTGACAGTGATCCATGGCGGTGTGTGTGTGTGTGTGTCTGTCTGTGTGTTGATGCGTGAAATGGACCCTGGGGCAACTTTGCTTTATGTCTGCGAGTGTTTTTCAAGCTAAAGTCAAACTGGAGCCAGTCCCGGGCTCAGCCAGCAACGGATCGCGTGTCGATTGGCGTTGCTCCCGCTCTGCTGCTGCTCCCCCCGCCCACCGTAGCTTTGAACTCCGAGCCGCTGGACGACCTGCCTGTTGCGTTCCTAGTGTAGCAGAGACACCGCAGCAGCACGCATTGTAACTCACGTTTGGCGAACGTGGCGTTTTAATAATCGCAGTAAGGAACACGGACTTGCGCAGCACATAGAGGAGTTTAGAGCGAGAGGCATTGCCTGGGGCTCCAACTAGCAAGGACCCTTTAAGTAGGCATGCCTGGTCACGTGATTATCTTAATAAGGTAATTATGTTCTCCTGAACAACGCCGCGTTAGATAAAAATTGTGTTAAAATAATAAAAAAATAGGGTAAAGCAAAGTCCGTGATAACACGTGAGATGCGTATGCAGGCTGAATAAAGACTGAGGCGCGTGGGTAGCATCTAGAAGCATCCAGCAGCATCCCGTCCTGCGTGATGCTATGCCGAGGAAGCAGTACAACCGCCTATTCCTACTCGCGCGATGTAGTTCGTGTCACTCAATCGAGTTATATCGAATTCGCATCCGCGTTATATATTAAAAAAAAAAGTGTTACCTAATACATTCATAGCGTTGTATCGAAACCGCCTTCTGAAAACACGCGAGACTCGAGGACTTCTCCTCTTCAGCCCGTGGCCGTCTGCCTCGTTTCGATGACTGTCTGCGATCTCGCGTGTGCCTTCAAGGTGAGACACGTAACAATGCTCCCAACGCCAGCGTTGTTAATATCGTAATCGTGATCAAGAATTCGAACTAATACTGGGAGCTACGTCTTTGGTCCGTGGGAACTAGAATGAGAAGAGTGGAATAAGAGCTGGGACTAATGCTAACGCCATGCAACTGAGAGAGAAAAAAACACTGCCCCTCCACAGTGACGTGATGGATCATCGTTTATTTGCAATCGCAATTGAATTGAAGAATACTTTAGGTTTTTTTGCGTGTAATTTTTACCATCTTGTTTGAATTGATTTTTCATTGTTCCGCGTCGTGTTTACAGTTCGTCTAAATAAAATATTCTTCTAATGTAAATGTAACGTATTATAACATTGTATTTGGAACATCGTTTTGGTTCTTTCGGTAAAGTCACGTAGGAATAAAAGAAAATAAATCACGACGTTTCGGGCGCAACACAAGCGTCCGTCATCAGGTGGGAAAGCGATGACGGCCGCTTGTATTGCGCCCGAAAACGTCATGATCTATTTAATTTTATACCTACGTGACTTTACCGAAAGAACCAAAGAGTATGGATTCCTGCAGTCACGAAAGCTTCAAATCAAGATTGGATCATCGTGTTGTAATGTAAATGTAATGTACAGTCAAGCCACTGCTGGATGAAGGCCTCTCGACGCTGTGGTGGGTTGGGGGACCTTCTTTGACCAAACTTCAGCACCCTTATCAGTGGGCAGGATTGAGGGGACAGGACGAATTCGGTTATCTCGCCACTGATGGCAGCCTTGGTCAGGTATTAAATTCAGGTCGCCTGTTTCGTAGCGCAGGGCTTGATAACCACCGCGCCTCACGTTACACTCACAACATTGGCATATAATTTGGATGTGATTTGCATGAGTCATGGACACAGTAATCAATTCTGACACACATAAGTAGATGCTTGTTATCGTTGAGCGTACAAATTAATTTTAATGAATGTATCGGTGCGTGACCGTTGTTTGAACAAATATTTTTTTTGTGTGGCACCCAGCGATGCGTACATGCCACTACTGAACGGCATTTTGGGGAGCCGTGGCATTATGGTTAGCGTGCTGCGCTATGAGCCCGGCTACCCGAGTTCGATTCCCGCTCACGGCCAACACAATTATCTGTACCGGTCCTGGGCCTTCCAAACATCGATTACGCCTCAAATGAGAGCCTGGGTGTCATGTGTAAACATTGCCACTTGGCAGCCAGGCGTGGTGCTGACCACCCACACTCTCGTGTGCGTGCTGGCCTTCACTTAACAGCGTTAACCCCATCAATCTATTAAAGCTATCGTGGGATATTTGTTCCTTATTGTTTTACAGCACTCTGAAACGCATGCACACTTTAGTGCCCTATGCATTTACAGTGTATTGGGTTGTGTGTCGCCTTTCAAGTGGAAACACTTCACACGCTCGGTCAGCGGTGAGATGTATCTGAACCGGCTTTGGGCGCCAACCGCCAAACTCCACGAACCCACAATGACCAGTGTGGTGAAGTATGGTCAAACAACTCCGACGACCGACACAGCGTGGCGCGAGGCCTTTGTCCAGCAGTGGATTGACAGAGGCCTGCATTTATTATAACACCAGAAGCTTCATCTTCAAGAAAAAACAGGGTTTAAATACGTTGTGCAAAACAATTGGCAATGCTCAGAGCGTCTGAAATAAAGTGTTTGGGTGTTTAATTAATTAATCCTCCACTGTTACACTATGAGAGAAAATGTATTAATTATTAGAGAGTAAAACGCAGATATCTTGAAGTAATGAGTCGCTTTGATCATAGACATAGACTGTATTTTATTAAACCTGGTCGTTGTCAAGGGTGCTTAATTTAAAAATTCTATATAATTACAATACCCTCCCCTTCTTTGCCTCGAATCACTGCACCAGATTGAATTGAATGAAATGATGACGTCACCCTGATGCTGCTCTATTTAAGACCGTAAGCAATAGGAGAGCTTCACCATTCTTGCCCGATAAAACTGATTGTAACTATCAGCGAAACGTCGTACTACTCAAATTTAAAAATGCTGTTGAATCTCTCTTCAGCACACCGGTGGGCTAAAGAAGTGAATTATTTTGTCCTTTGAAAAAGTGACACATTTTTTACTGATTGGCTGTGTCGGGTGGTGGAGGGTTACGACACATTTATAAATAACGCGATCTGACCCAAAAACCTATATTATGCCAGTTTGCTCTGAACTCCTGTGCAAAACCGCAGTCTTAATATAGAACAACAAGAAACGCCATCCCCTCATTTGTACTCGTAAAAATATAAATCTCATACCGATTTTATATTTCTGCAAAGCGCAAACCGCTCCATATGCAGATTTTGTCCGGAGCCATGCCAGTGTGTGACCAAAACGTCGCCTACCGCTCGCGCAGCGGTAAACGCTCTACGTTACGAACCTGGCGACCCGAGTTTGATGTCCTACCACGGATAACATCAGTGTCGAGTGATGTCTCCTCAACCCTGCCCTTGACCTCCCCTTCATCCAGGTCGACTCAGCCTTAAATGATTGCCTGGTGCGGTGTTCGTAATCGTCAGCATTATGGAGACAAAGGCGGCTAGTTCTGGCCTCGCCACCCTCCCGTGCGCTGGCTTTGGTCTTAATTGGTGCTCGCTAAAAGCACTTGTCCACGTTTCTAATCCCGATGTCGTAGCAGGCAGTACGCGCTTATTAAAAACATTCCCCTTTAGGAACATTGGTGCGTTGCATTTTCATTATCAAATTCAGCTTTCCAACAGTGCTAATCCGGAGGTTCGGAGGAAGGACAACAATCTAAACGCGTAAACCAGCTATAAAGAAATGAGTTTTCAATCCAGTTGAACAGTTTTTAGCCCTGCAGTCTGTATATGACAACAACGTGGGAACCTTGTGAGATGGCTTGAGCCGCGGCTGTGTGTCATGAGTTTGCTGGCTCGGCTTGCCAGGATGCCCTCTGCGTGACTCGCTCAAGGCGAGTAATAATTTACAAACTTAAATTATCTCACGATGGTTTGCTCGCTATTTGGGCCAATATTTTCCCCCCAATCCCCCCTCACCCCCCGGTATTTCTCCCATAAATGTATGAGGGTCCTGCGTTGGAGAGCGGAGCCGGGGAAGTGGGTAGGGAACACGGCGCTCTGCCACGGGTTTCAGGTGCCGTTGCAAGCCACCATCCACAGAGGGGAAGATGTCAGTGACGGCTCAGGGCATATAGCGAAAGCGTAGTGTCCCAAGTAGCTCAAGGGGCGCTGATTTCATGAAAATAAAATAATAGCATTTCAACAGTATCACCTTTAATTAAAATACTACAAATAATAACAAGCTAAAATCACGTAAAAACATTTCATATATTTCTTGTCTGCGTCTCTTATTACTAATTTGACTATATTTCTCTGTCTTGTGGAGGTCTATTCTCTTATCACGCTACATCTCTTTTTTTTGTCTACATTTCTCTAATATAACTAACTACTGGAGCTACATAACTCATCAGATTCCTTCGGAATAAATAAAGATTGTGATTCTGAATCTCTCATCTAAATCTCGTTTATCGTCTCACTAGGATGTTATCGATTGGAAGGGGGCTTAACGAGTCCTTCCCCTGCACCTCGGATTAGCACGGTCGGCTACGTACGGTGTGAAAAAAGTTCAACATAAATACATCGTTTCTCCTTAGGACCCCCAATGTGCCAGAATAACCGGTGATGACCATTAAATCGGCTTTCCACATCCGTACAATTTACCCTTTGTCAGTGGCAGATTTTTTGTTTATTGCAACCACTCATAAACGAAAATAGCCGACTTCAAGTCAACGCAACTTGGGACTCACTTTGTCAACAAAAAACATCGTTTCAGATCTGTCGGTAGTGCTGCCCCAGCTAGAACAAACTAACAATGTTTGCCGTAATGAAATAGAGTTGCAATTAAATTATGTTTCAGCAACGAATTATTTTGTGTTTCAAGAGTGACTGCGATTCCTACAAATCGCTCTTTCCGACGTCACTCTCATCATCGTTAATTTCACACGTCATCACATTCGCGTACCAGCAGCCTTCTCATCCAGTCATCTCATTACAATATTCCGCTGTACAAATAGATAATTATTTATTCAACGCTGTCGTTAAGGCGCTATATCAATTCAGTGTTCGGGTTGGGGGCCGTCCATAAATGACGTCACGCGATTTTGGACGATTTTTTACCCCCCCCCCCGCCGCCATCGTCACACGGCGTCACAAAAATCCAGACCCCCCCCCCCCTCAAATATGACGTCACAAAGCTCTGCCCCCCCCCCCCCAAAATAAAACATGCTTCAAATCGCTTTAAACTATTGCCATTGTAGTGCGTACTTAATGTGCCAATGCACTCTGAACGTTGTAGGAAAAAACATTTATTAAAATGTATATTTAATTAAGTAGAACGTGTTGTCTATATTTATTTAAAGTTGCGCATTTTGATGTGATGTCACATTTCTCAAACACCCCCCCCTCTCGTCACACATTGTCACAAATGTCTGACCCCCCCCCCTCCCTAGGTGCGTGACGTCATTTATGGACGGCCCCTTGTACCGCACGTTCTGATTTCATATCAAAGCCTTTCCTGTTTGCGGCACCCACTTTTTAGACTACCCTCGCGTTCTCTCTCAATGTGGTGGATTTACCATCAAGAAATGAACTCAAAACAACTGTGACTTTACAACCGTGAATTTGCGAGTGCAATTTATTATTTATATACTTTTGTTATATTTGCTGATATTGTTTTTTAACTTACATTATTCTGTTGTTTTGTTTAAGTTTACCGACAGCCGTTTAATTTATCCACCCGTGTAACTTCCTCCGTCATTTTCCACCATTGCCAACCCCATCTTGGGCTGGGCACGTGTGCGCAAAGAGCTTCATAGCTCATCGGATTCTTCCAGCTTCGATTAAATGGCAACGTTTGCATTCGGCGTAATGCCCGGCACGCAGTCCAACCCGGAAACTCATCGGACAGCTGTGCAACACAACCCGCAAAAAAAAACCCTACACGACACGATTCCTACAAACGAACGCATGTGGTCTGGATAAGTTGTGTCTACTCTAGGGTAACGTACGTCCGTGCACGCACAAGTGTGTACTTGCATCTGTGTGTAGCAAGTGTGTGCAGAGGTCAGCGAGGGGTGATGCTCGCTGAGCTATTTTTGCAGCGTTTGAGTGACTTTTTAAAACTCGTATGCCTAGGGTTTTCTCCGGGCACTCTGGTTTACTCCCACATGTGGGAAAAAAAATCTGGCTAATCATTTCAAGCAGGGATGTATGCACCTGACAAGGAGTGGTGAACACTCAGTGAGAATGGCCGATATGTTATGGAGAATTCTTAGGTTGGGAGAGCGGTGGCGCAATGGTAAGCACACTGCGCTGTAAACCGAGCTGTCTGAGTTTGATTCCAGGCCACGGCTTGCATCAGTGTCGAGTAATGTCTGAACTGGTCATGGACCTCCCTTAGGTTTATTCGTCCTGAAATGAGTAACTGATACGGTGTGTGAAAACAACAGCCCTGGGGAGACAAATGCAGCCCGGCAGAACGCTGATCACACCACACCTGGTTGCTTCTGTCGCCACAGTGCTATCGTTTAAACGCCTCACTAGGCACCTGTATTCGATGAGTCGACCTTAACATTTCATGCTTAAACCCCATGGGATTTCAAAGCAGAGGAAGCCTGGAGCATTGAACCTTCCATATCTCCCCACCAACACAAAGACCTGGCTCCCGGTGCCTCATTTACAACGAGCAAAAATCTGCATAATATTTCTGCGGTACGATATGTAAATACGTGCTGCGCATGTGCGATTGAGTGTGTCTGGTCAGTCGGCAGTAGTGGTGTAGCGGTTCGTGCTCCGCACTACGAGCCTGGCGACGAATATCTGAACGGTTCCTGGGCCTCCCCTAGGTCGACTCAGCCTAAAATCGGTACCTGGTGTGATGTTTAAACATGGCCACTAGAGAGACAAAGGCGGCCAGGCATGCCGACCTTGATGCGCCATGCCGACCTTCGTAGGTGCTCGCTAATCGCACTTGCCCCAAAAGTATATTAAAGTTGTATGGGGTATCTTTGTCTTTGTGCGTGTTGGAACTGTGGCACATTGCATTCTGTGAACCCAGCAATCTGAATTGGAATATGGACCATAGCTAATCCTAGCAGTAAGTAATATTTGGCTCCTTCATTCCAACCACAACGACCAGTACAAAATAATTTGTAAAGAATACAGCGTCTAAATGTAGCCTCATCTCAAGACGCTGAACATAAACGTTGAGCTTATTTGTTTATATTTCACTAGAAAGGGGCAGTCAGTCATAGAGACTTGAAGATTGTATTTTAACCTGCACCAACGTGGTGAATTATGGTCAAACAGCCACCATGCTTGGCATGGCGTGTGGAGGCCTTAATCCATCAGTGGATTTACAAAGAGGCGTTACTTCTTTTTGGAAGAATTAGTCGCGGCATTGCACACATTTCTGAACTTGGAACACAAATAGAGACTTAAAAAACATAAACCAATTAGAATAGTTTCTGCAAATTATAAGAAACGCATCAGGGAGAACGTTTTTGGAGCCTGGAAACAAATTAGAGAAACAATAAATCACGCGGTAGGTTATTTCGAGATAGCTCAAGTTAAGACTGTGGTCGTAGGCCCGTTCTTCCCAGCATGCCTTGAATGTCGCACGACACAATTGCACAGTGTGTAATATTACTTTCATTTGATTCCAGACTTTTTGTCTCATGAGCTTCTGACAATTTACATAAATTTCGATGTAAAGCTTTCGTGCCTGCAGGGATTCATCTTCTTGGTTCTTTCGGTAAAGTCACGTAGAAGGGAAATAATAAAATAATAAACATAAAACATAATAAAATAATTCTCACGACGTTTCGGCCACAACGCTGTTTTTCCGACAGACCTGTTCTTCACCTGAGGACGGCTGCTTGCGTTGTGGCCGAAACGTCGTGAGAATTATTTTATTATGTTTTATTTTTATTATTTTATTATTTCCCTTCTACGTGACTTTACCGAAAGAACCAAGAAGATGAATTTACAGAAAGTTTTAGGAGAGTGTATGTTTGCTCTGATTGCTTTACTTCATTGCTGTGTTTTGTTTGTTTTGTTTTTGCAAAGTTGGTGACCCCGGGTCACGCGTGCTCATAAGACTCGTCCTGCTCTCTGGTTAAACAAAATAAACCTGAACTACTTTGCCTATTTGGTTGCAGCAACTGTGGGTGTCGTGAGAAATGGCTGAGAGACACCCAAAAAAGCTGAACAAAAAGCCTAGGTTTTCCTTTTATCTTTGCTCCCTTCAACAAATTGATATAGATTCTGATTATGCAGACAATAGAGTCAGTTGTCTCGTCGTCTCGCTCTTGTTGATAATAACACGGCCCCAATTGTGAATCTCGGCAGTGAAGAACAAGGCTGTGTGGCCTTTATACGTGCGGAGATTAAAATCGCGTTATATCACCGCACACACACAGTAAGGCAGGCACACGCATGCATGCTGTGGGATTTCACTGTTTATTGTTGCTTGGGGGAGGAAGGGGGGTGGGGGTCTTTTCATGAACTGCGGTTTGTACTCAAACTATTTTTGTTATGTTTGCTAATTCCATTGGCTTTGGACAAAAGCTCTAAATCCGACATGGGTGACTGACATTCGTGGCTTTAATGTAGTTATGGACCAATGTTATTTACCCATTAATATTACTGTTATTATAAAACGGCACGTGATAATTATTTATGTCAGGCTCTCGTGCAGAATGAGCCTAATTAGTGTAATGTGCAATAGAAGGTGTATCATTTGTGTGTTGTATCATAGGGCCCATTGTTGTGCGAGCCACCAGAGTTTCTGGTTCATGCTTTCGTAAACTGCACAGCAAAACTGCCGAATAATATTAATGCCTTTGACTAAATCACCCGGAATTGCCCCCAATCTCCTCAGATCCCAGAATGATCAATACAGCCTGGAGTGCTTCGATCAAAGTGCCTTTGTTTCAGCCTTTCCCCACGTGGTACTTATGTAATGGGTTCAACTGAGTCGCAGACATAGACTTGGAGGCAACACATTTATTCAGTTCCAACGCACGGGGTAACCTTCCCCTTAACAGGATAACAACCTATGGTGGTGACCACCAGGCTAACTACACTATTTACAACAACGTAACTAGCTACTACGGACCGAGACCAACAGCTTGGGTCCGGGTCCACGTGTTGGAGACTCGAACGGAAAACGTAGACGTAGGTTTATATTCTCTGCGGAGTGGCCGGCTCCGCACTTGGCAACGTCCACCTTCCAGAATCCTCGGTAAGGATCTCGGTCCCAATCACGTGACCACCCCTAGCCCCCACTTGGGGCTCCTTTGTAGACGTAGCTGATCACGTGTCCTCCCGGGTCCACCAGAGTGCCGTGGCCTCGAGTAACCTCATCCTTCGGCCGGCACCCACACACCCTGTCCTGTATGGTCAGCACTGCACGCCAAGCGTGGTGCCATCTAGCGCTATCATTCAGCGCCCACCGTGCCCCTCTAGGGCCGCCACTGCACGCAGCATGGTGACATCCAGCGATGTCACTATACTTATATTCGAACTGTACTCTCGAAGGTGTACGCACAACCAGCTTCTCATTTAATATGCTTGACGTTTCAGTCTATGGCTCTTCACAGCATGACTATATATTATCTTGTCTGTTATGAGCAGTGTTTAGTTGAAGGCAGAACAGTCTGCAACATTCAACCGGGAATTACATTGACATAGCACACCCATCTGGCATTATTATGTCCTGAACATGCTTATAGGATGATAATAGGTTTTTCCCCTTTTTTCTGACAACAAAACAGGTGTTAAGATGTTAAAACACCAAACTGAAACCTTATATTTTCAGAGTATATTCTTAGGTTTTTTCGGTAAAGTCACGTGACTTTACCGGAAAAAACCTAAGAATATGAATCATTGCAGTCACGAAAGCTTCAAATCTAGAATTATCAGAGTATGTTTTTGTTTGCATTCTGACCACAAGCATTGTGGTTAATGTAGACATGATTCCTCGTAAAAAGGTTTCAGTTTGGTGTTTTAACATCGTAACATCTCTTTGTAGCCATAAAAAGGGGAAAACCCTATTATATTTTGGTACTGGCAAGGGAGGTCCCATGACGTAGATGCTCTACCCGAGCTCTCATTACTCTGATAGTGCATTGTCTTTGGGCTGTATGCCTTTTGGAGTCCTCTGGTCTAACACCGTTTGAGACAAGGCTCAAAAGAAAGCTGTCTCTGGTGTGGACCAATCAGTTTCAAGGACAATGCATATATTATCAGAGTATGTTTTTTGTTTGCATTCTGACCGCAAGCATTGTGGTTAATGCAGACATGATTCCTTGTGTAAGGGATCTGCGAGCCACCCTCACGGACACGCACCACGCAGATACGACATCTCCGCTCTCACTATAACACGCACCAATCACACGCGCGGGAATGTGCTGGACGGGGGTCAGGGGTTAAAGGACAGTGACGTCACCCGGACCAGGCGTGCCCGACGTGAATGTGTATTGGGAGTGAGAGCGGAGATGGAGGGGTTAAAAGGGGCTGTGGGACGTGTGTTTGGGGTTGGTTTTGGTGGAGAAATAAAGAAGTGCTTTAACCATTCTCCGACTGCTCTTCATCTGGTGGCAGCGGTGGGATGTATCGCCTCAACCGTCGCAAGATCCCAAGGGGGGAGACACAACAAGAAGACACTCCAGGTGCCCGGGACGAGATTTGCTCCGAAACGGAACCGACGAGTCGGGATTTGTCTCCCGGCTCATCGACGAGATCCGTGGCAGCTGCTCGTCCCATGTGGCCACCTACCTCCACCAACCCGGCGGTGCAGACACAGCGCCGCCACCGCCGCAGATCATCCTCGATGGATCGGAGGATGGATCTGCTGCTGGAGGCAGTCACCTCGCTGCTTAGCCGGCTGGGTCCTGAGGTCGAACGAGCGGGGGGAACCTCAGCCGCAACATCTCCCCAGCGAGGAGACGGGGGCCACGGTCAGCCTTCCCAACCAGGCATCCCCCGTAGCATCTCTCCGGGGATGGAGCAGCATCAGCGACGCCGCCGACCGTGTGTCCCGCGCGGGACCTGGGAGAACACTCGAGTCTGTCCTCCCGAAATCCTCCGACAGCAGCGGCAACCGGGGGCGAGATTCGGCCAGAACCTCAGCCAAGGCAGCACACAGAGGTCAGCACGCAGAGGGTGGACCAGGATGGAGCCACCAGCTGGGCGCGATACAGAAGTTCGTGTCCAGATCGGGAGAATGGCGCGCTTTCGTCTGCCGGTTCGAGACGGCTGCCCGGGCAATGAGGTGGACGGAGGAGCAAGCCCTGATGATGCTGCCCACTGTGATGGACGACCTCGCTCTGGCAGTATTCGACCGAATTCCGCCTGCTAAAAGAGCATCCCTGAAGGGTGTCTACAAGGAGATGGCGGACGTGTTCGACCCTCCGTCCAGGGCGCGTCAGAGGTATAAAAACCGCCAGCGTGAAGCATCCGAATCGCTCCTGCTCTTCAGGATGGAACTGTTGACGCTGGCAGAAGCCGCATTCCCGCGGCTCAATGAACAGGCCCTAGACTCGCTGGTGGCGGAGCGGCTCCTTACCATGTCACAGAAGGCGGGAGTGATGCTGCCGGTGGTGGAGGAGAAAGTCCGCACCTCGCTATGGGTCGCATGCCATCTCTGCGCTTACGACGCGATGGCGGGATCCGCGCGAGGTGTGGCACCCGTCACGTGGGATCGCGGTGACGTCGAGGGGCGGCCACGGCCTCCAACCAGACATGTGCCACCGGCGGAGGAGGATGGGGGAGAGACGGTGGCGGCCCTGCGGCAGTACCTGAAACCTTATATTATCAGAGTATGTTTTTTGTTTGCATTCTGACCACAAGCATTGTGGTTAATGCAGACATGATTCCTCGTAAAAAGGTTTCAGTTTGGTGTTTTAACATCGTAACATCTCTTTTGTTGCCATAAAAAGGGGAAAACCCTATTATATTTTGGTACTGGCAAGGGAGGTCTCATGACGTAGATGCTCTACCCGAGCTCTCATTACTCTGACAGTGGCATTGTCTTTGGGCTGTATGCCTTTTGGAGTCCTCTGGTCTAACACCGTTTGAGACAAGGCTCAAAAGAAAGCTGTCTCTGGTGTGGACCAATCAGTTTCAAGGACAATGCATATATTATCAGAGTATGTTTTTTGTTTGCATTCTGACCGCAAGCATTGTGGTTAATGCAGACATGATTCCTTGTGTAAGGGATCTGCGAGCCACCCTCACGGACACGCACCACGCAGATACGACATCTCCGCTCTCACTATAACACGCACCAATCACACGCGCGGGAATGTGCTGGACGGGGGTCAGGGGTTAAAGGACAGTGATGTTACCCGGACCAGGCGTGCCCGACGTGAATGTGTATTGGGAGTGAGAGCGGAGATGGAGGGGTTAAAAGGGGCTGTGGGACGTGTGTTTGGGGTTGGTTTTGGTGGAGAAATAAAGAAGTGCTTTAACCATTCTCCGACTGCTCTTCATCTGGTGGCAGCGGTGGGATGTATCGCCTCAACCGTCGCAAGATCCCAAGGGGGGAGACACAACAAGAAGACGCTCCAGGTGCCCGGGACGAGATTTGCTCCGAAACGGAACCGACGAGTCGGGATTTGTCTCCCGGCTCATCGACGAGATCCGTGGCAGCTGCTCGTCCCATGTGGCCACCTACCTCCACCAACCCGGCGGTGCAGACACAGCGCCGCCACCGCCGCAGATCATCCTCGATGGATCGGAGGATGGATCTGCTGCTGGAGGCAGTCACCTCGCTGCTTAGCCGGCTGGGTCCTGAGGTCGAACGAGCGGGGGGAACCTCAGCCGCAACATCTCCCCAGCGAAGAGACGGGGGCCACGGTCAGCCTTCCCAACCAGGCACCCCCCGCAGCATCTCTCCGGGGATGGAGCAGCATCAGCGACGCCGCCGACCGTGTGTCCCGCGCGGGACCTGGGAGAACACTCGAGTCTGTCCTCCCGAAATCCTCCGACAGCAGCGGCAACCGGGGGCGAGATTCGGCCGGAACCTCAGCCAAGGCAGCACACAGAGGTCAGCACGCAGAGGGTGGACCAGGATGAAGCCACCAGCTGGGCGCGATACAGAAGTTCGTGTCCAGATCGGGAGAATGGCGCGCTTTCGTCTGCCGGTTCGAGACGGCTGCCCGGGCAATGAGGTGGACGGAGGAGCAAGCCCTGATGATGCTGCCCACTGTGATGGACGACCTCGCTCTGGCAGTATTCGACCGAATTCCGCCTGCTAAAAGAGCATCCCTGCAGGGTGTCGACAAGGAGATGGCGGACGTGTTCGACCCTCCGTCCAGGGCGCGTCAGAGGTATAAAAACCGCCAGCGTGAAGCATCCGAATCGCTCCTGCTCTTCAGGATGGAACTGTTGACGCTGGCAGAAGCCGCATTCCCGCGGCTCAATGAACAGGCCCTAGACTCGCTGGTGGCGGAGCGGCTCCTTACCATGTCACAGAAGGCGGGAGTAATGCTGCCGGTGGTGGAGGAGAAAGTCCGCACCTCGCTCTGGGTCGCATGCCATCTCTGCGCTTACGACGAGATGGCGGGATCCGCGCGAGGTGTGGCACCCGTCACGTGGGATCGCGGTGACGTCGAGGGGCGGCCACGGCCTCCAACCAGACATGTGCCACCGGCGGAGGAGGATGGGGGAGAGACGGTGGCGGCCCTGCGGCAGTACCTGAAACCTTATATTATCAGAGTATGTTTTTTGTTTGCATTCTGACCACAAGCATTGTGGTTAATGCAGACATGATTCCTCGTAAAAGGTTTCAGTTTTGTGTTTTAACATCTTAACATCTCTTTTGTTGCCATAAAAAAGGGGAAAAACCTATTTTCATCCTATAAGCATGGGGATAGTGGGCCAAGTGGTAGTGCCGGTCCGCATCATGGAGCTAGAGGTACGTGCCCCGGTACTGGTCTCCTGTGTGCTCACGGTTTCCTGCTTGCTGGGCACGGACCTGTTGGGTCTCATGCCCATTCGTATTCTGATGGACGGGGCCACTTGTATTTCTTGCGCCCAGACGGGGAACCGAAGCAGCTTCCGCGAGTTCAGGACTACGGTCTCAATCCCGCCTGGTGCGCAGGCGTTGGTGCCGCTCCAATATCGCTCGCCGCTCGTCACTTCCCGGTCGGATGCACCGCTCATTGTCTCCGCAGTATCGTTGGTGGTGGGTCGCCATGCTTAGCACCAGCTGACACGCTCGTGTGTAGGAATCAGCCCCTGTTCATGCAGGTCCTCAACACGGCCGACACCCCCGTTACAATTCAGGAAGGGAACTTGTTCGCAAATGTCAGTCCCATGCATTCAAACCCTGAGGAGCACACCGTCAACAATGTGCAATTGGACGGCCCGTCGGTCGGCACAAATGACACGGCATGGATAGACGCGCTCCTGGCACAGAACACAGATCTGTCGGCAAGGGAAGCGGGGGAGCTCAGGACTTTGTTGAGTGACTTTGCAGACGTGTTAAGTCAGGGTCCCTACGATGTTGGTCGCACGACGCTGATGGAGCACCACATCGAAACGGGCGATGTGCCACCCACTCGGCAGAACTCCTATAGGATGGGTCCTAAGGAGAAGGAGCATGTGCGGCAGGCAGTGCAGGAGATGATAGTGTCAGACATCATATCGCCATCGACGAGTCCATGAGGGGCGCCGGTTGTATTGGTTAAGAAATCGGATGGATCCTTGCGTTTCTGCGTAGGCGGCTGAACAAAGTTACCTTGGCGGACGCCTACCCGCTCCCGCGCATAGATGACTCATTAGATGCCCTCGCAGGAGAAATCATTTTCTCCACACGAGACCTTTTGGCAGGATTTTGGCAGCTACCACTAGATGCCGAATCCAGACCGAAAACAGCTTTCAGAACGCCTCAAGGTCTCTTTCAATTCAACTGTTTGCCGATGGGTTTACAGACGGCTCCCGCCACTTTCCAGCGATTGATGGAGCTGGTACTTGCGGGATTGCAGTGGGAGTCGTTCCTCATTTATCTCGATGATGTGATCGTGTTCGCTCACACATTCGAGGCGCACTTAACCCACTTGCGACAGGTGTTTTCGAAAATCCGTAACATCAAGCTCAAGTCAAATCCCTCCAAGTGCCATTTGGTTCGCTCCTCTGTTAAATACCTGGGACATGTCGTCAATGTGTCGGCGGTCGCGACAAATCCCGACAAAATGGCGTGCATCTACCATTGGCCAACACCCACGTCCGTGCCTGATGTCCGCAGATTCGTGGAGTTTGTTTCCTATTACCGCCGTTTCGTCGAGAACTTTGCAACCATCGCTAAGCCCTTGCATTCGCTCACCGCGAAGGGACTGTCATTTCATTGGGGCCAGCCAGAGACCGACGCGTTCTTGACACTGCACCAGCGATTGACAGAAGCGCCGCCCCTGGCATACCCCAATTTTTCGATTCCCTTCCTGCTGGACACGGATGCGAGTGACGTGGGCATCGGGGCCGTTCTCTCCCAGATTCAGGAGGGGAGAGAGGTTGTCATTGCCTACGGAAGTCGCGTCTTGTCGCAGGCGAGCAGCGGTATTGCATTACGCACCGCGAGCTTGCTTGCCGTCGTCCGCTTTGTGTAGCAGTTTCGGCCCTACCTGTACCCGCGAATTCACTGTTCGGTCATACCATCCACAATAATCCCGTGCCGTTCAGTGGTCATTCCAGCGCCCACCCCCTCTCCATTGATCACGGCGCAGTAGGGCCCCCAACCCGGACACCCACCCAACCACCTTCCCACCCACTAAACCACCTTCCCATTTACCCAACCACCTTCCCACCCTCCCGCGGCCACTGTTGGGATATTTTTTTTTCGGTTCGACGTGCCGCGAAGATCGAGCAAACTTGAAAGAGTACCATGAACTGAACCAATTTGAGAATCACTGCTCTAGTGGTAGTGCCTTACACCGATAATCCCTCATCCAAGCCAGCCTTCGTAGCTTTCTGGGGGGGAAATCTCCAGTGATAAATTAAGCCGTGGATTGTAAGGTGGGAGTGACTGACGAATGTTGGTGAAGGGTTTGGAGCTGTGCCTTCCCACCACTGTCAACACTGTCCTGTATGTATTTACTTCCACAAAAAATATAAAAATGCATTGGCCATAACACTCCAACGGAAAATAATGTATTACAGAGTATATATATATCGTTACACAATGTGTACTCACGATGACTCTCAATAATAATTCAAGGCTGTCAGCAGTCATTGTGTAAATTACGACTACCCTGCTTTACATGCCAATGTATCTTTTATAAAGACCCTAAAAAACAGGGCCTTTTTAAATCGAGCCTTGGGCATGTGATAAACTAAACAATATTACATAACACACACTGAAGAAGTTTGTATCGTGCTGGGCTGCTAAGCCACAGTGTCTTGGCTCTAAAGCCTGCATGACTGCACAGGTCAATGGAATATCTGTCATAGTCACATGATCCCTGAAGTTGAATGCCTCATCAAAAACCAAAAAGACTAAATATATATAGGGTAGATATGTGCTCTCGTTTTTCAGATTACTCGGAAAAACGGCAAATCAGACATAGATATGAAGTTTCATACAATTCTAACATTTTTGTTTGCTTCGGATTGATCCAAAAACATGAATAATTTGACATCACTTCCGTGCTCAGGTCACTGAGAGATAGCGACACAGATAGATTCAAGAATCAAGCTCTTTTTTTTCCATCTCCCTAACACCTCACTACAACACCTGGTGGTCACGCACGCAAGCACAAACCAGGCTCATCCTGCTGAGTTTCTGGGATCTGATGAGATTCGGCGCATTCTGGGTGATATAGTCACGAACAAATATTGACTGGACCACATTGGGCAGTTTAATATCCATTGTATGTTAATGACTGACTTAAACACGAGAGACCAGCGTCTATGTTAACCCTGGAGCGTGGCCTGGTCTAAGGGGGGAGGGCAATACACGAACTCACTCACAATGTCAAACGAACGTAAAGAACGTGGTAAACGCTATACGGAACGATGCGCTTTGGTGTGTCCTGCATTCTGCCCTAGCTCTACCGCCCCTGCCCCCCATGTATACGAGCAAAGGCCGCACGGAAACTCCATGGCTTGACTTGAAGATTTAACACTATGAGATCTCTTTTACCAGTGGCAAAATATAATGGAAGGTTTTTTACCCTTTTAACTGGTACAAAACTGACACCTTTATTCAAGGCATCATGTTTGCAATGACCACAACACAAGTAGTCAATAAAGCAAATAAAAAGAAGCAACTCTGATAAGGATAATAATATGCACTGTCATTGAAGTTGATTGGCCCACACCCGAGACGGCTTTCTTTAGAGCCTAGTCCCCATTGGTGTAGGGCCAGATGACACCAGAAGGCGTACAACTCAAAAACAGTGCAATATCAGAGTATTGAGAGTTCGGGGTAAACATTTACACTATGAGATCTCTTTTACCAGTGGCAAAATATAATGGAAGGTTTTTACCCTTTTAACTGGTACAAAACTGACACCTTTATTCAAGGCATCATGTTTTCTTTTTGTTTGCTTTATTGACTACTTGTGTTGTGGTCATTGCAAACATGATGCCTTGAATAAAGGTGTCAGTTTTGTACCAGTTAAAAGGGTAAAAACCTTCCATTATATTTTGCCACTGGTAAAAGAGATCTCATAGTGTAAATGTTTACCCCGAACTCTCAATACTCTGATATTGCACTGTTTTTGAGTTGTACGCCTTCTGGTGTCATCTGAATAGTCACCTGAGGGGACCGGTGCACGTGCGGTTTAAGATTTCTAAAGCATTCCCCTGCGCCTTTATCCAAACACAAACTGGTGGCTCGATACAGCTCCATGGAGACTAATGGGAACAGATTTCACGTCTTTCCGAAATGGCCGGCACACAGTCACGTCGCCATGGTGACTTTGCGCAATTGTTGGTGCTGGAGAAATCGGCGCATTTTTGCAACAAAAACAACAACAACAAAATATTCGAAATTATATTCGACGAAAATAAATTTTCGGCTATAGATTGGAATCTGGACCTAGATGTGTGAATGTATGTGGTCCGGCTTAAGGATCAAACTCCCTTGTGGCATTATTGGATCAATATGAGAGAATGGGTGCAGGGGTTGGGTAACATTAACACTCATAATCCTAACCCTATCCATTAACCCCAACATAAACCCCTGAACGTAATTCACATCCAAAATCACATTTCATACGGGCAGTCGTGCACTTGAGCCTTTGCAGTAAAGGTCATACATATTACAACACACACGTGTACATTTTAAAATAACAACTTACAGCCATTTGGATAAAGGCCTCCCCATGGTGTATCGATCATGGGGTGATATAGTATTTGAACATACTTCACCATGCTGGTAATGTTATAATAAATGTATCTATAGTGAAAGCGACATCAAGACGTATCATTTAAATATTTACAACACATTGTAGTAGGGTGACACAGTGGCGAAATATTAACTACCTCACCTGGTTTGCAGAAGGTCATGGGTTCTATCCCAATCCTGACGCCTGTATATTTGGAGTTTGCGTATCTCTCTCCCCATGGTGGCGTAGATTTTTCTCCGGGTCCTCCAGCTTTTCCCTCCACACTTAGAATCAAATTGCATTTTGAGGACTTGGCTGCTATAAATTTCCACATAGACCACTTCGTTGAGCAATTATTTGAGGCCAGGTTGCTTCTGAAAAATAGCTTTATTTATCAGTGGGCCTCACCTGGTAAAATACAATTTTTTTGTATAAGTTTTTAGTTTATTGAACAATCTAAACATTGCTCTCTGACATACAACGGCTGGCTAAATATTGAAGAGGTCAACTGTCCCTTGAACGCTACCCCCCTCAACCCCTATCCTGAGTGCGCCTTTGTCTGTTTATGAAGTTATGAGAAGCACGTGTTTATCATGTATAATGCAACATTATGGAAGCAAGGACTTATCTCGAAATCAACTTAAGCTTCGATGTCATTAATACTCGTAATGGGATATTTTTTTTAAATGGCTTTGAAAATATGTGTAAATTAAATTGTTTTAGATGGGTTTCTCCATGACAACAATCAATATTTTGTAACATCCCCTCCTATAGTTTTTGCCGGAATAATAATAATTTATAACACTGTTGTTAATGCACTAAAGGATGAAGCCCTCCCCATATTATGTCGGTGATGATCGGTTGTTTGGTCATACTTCACCACACTGGTCAGAGTGGCTTCGTGAGTGGGGGGACTGATATTAACCAGTTCAGATATATGACTCGCCCACTGATGTAAACTGTGGCTGGGAATCGAATTGAACGGATACTCGGACCGTGCTATCCACCAAGCTGTTTCTCCCACTGCGGAGAAACAGCCCCCTGAGACTCCGATCAAAATCATTACGTTGCCATACATAGCAGGCGTTACCAAAAAGATTTCCAAAATTCTAGGCAAACACAAGATCCAGGTCCGATTCAGTACAGTACACAAAATCCGTGATCTGATCCCATCCGTAAAGGATGTCATTCCTGACTTAGAGTACCCTGGTGTCTACAAACTGAGTTGCACCTGTGATGATTGCTATATCGGGGAAACGAAACGACATGTTTCTGATCGCATTCGCGAGCACAAGTCAGATTTAAAGCACGGTAGGACGAATTCTTCTGCCGTCGCTGATCATTGTTTCAACACAGCGGGTTCTCATGATATTGTTTTCTCCGATACCAAAGTGCTTTGCAAGCCGTCTGGATACCACCAAAGATTTGTCCATGAAGCCATCCAGATATACAAACATAGACACAACTTCAACCGAGAGGATGGTTTTAAATTAAGCAATCATTGGAAGGATGTCATCAACCAAATCAAACTTTAGCTGCCTTATAATTTTACAGCCATATCCGTATTTCCAGTTTTTTACTCCCAGCCTGATACACCACCATTACTCGTCGTACCGGCACTGTAGTCAGTCTCAAACCTCCCCCTCCCCTGGCATCACAAAAGGAAAAAGATGGTTATCTCTCGGCTTACCGCATGCTAATCCCCTGTCCAACCACGTGGGACGCCACACGGCCTGCCGCATGCTCCCCCCTCCCCCGACCCCTTGACTCCTCCCCCCCCCTAACACCCTATAACACATTCCTGCGGAGGGAGCTGGTAGGTACGTTGGGTTGCTTGGTCAATGGCGAGGGTCAATGGCGGCGTGGTGTATTCCGCAAATATGCCCGACTGTGAGGGCGGGCACAAGCCGGCGTGAGCAGGTTAAACGTTGAGTTTTATAAGGGCACCACGGGGTGACCAGCCCCTCCCCACCCAGCCCCACCCCTCCCACCCCCCACCCAGCCCCACCCTCCCCTCCCCACCCAGCCCCTCCCCACCCTCCCCACCCAGCCCCTCCCCACCCTTCCCTCTCCACCCAGCCCCACGCCTCCCATTTTTGGATGCACGACGGACGGACGGACACAATAAACCCCTGTGGGCTGGTGTAACCAGGAGGTTCCTACCAGTATAAACACATTGTCTCTGAAGAGCTCTCTTCATACGCTGCAGTGGTTTTGCTGGGGCGGGCATGCCTGATGACGGATGCTTGTGTTCCTTCCGAAACGTCGTGATTTAATTTAGTTGTTTCCATTTATTTTGTTTTATCTTTTACCTACGTGACTTTACCGGAAAAAACCAAAGAGTATGAATCCCTGCAGCCATGAAAGCTTCAAATCTCGAATAAAATTACGGTCAATGGGTTCGTGCAGTGCAACGCGCCACTACTTCACCCCAACACACACAACTCGCATATGTCCATATTTTGTCGCGGAATTGTTATGCAAACTTTGTTCGGGAAGTTACGCGCTTCTTCTCATCGTGAGGCACATTGCACTGGGTATGCATGTCAGTGGGAAGATACCGGAGGTAGAATGCCCTGGTCTCTTTATTCTTCTAAATCCGAGCGGGGGTTAAGGCGTCACAACGAAAAGAAGAAAATGTGTTTTCTTAATCAGCTCTGCTTATACATCAGCTGTGTTTTGGAATATAATGGTATTTAAAGTTTATTTTGGATGCCCATGCATGTGTTATTTATGACGCACAATCAATTGCATTACAGGGTCATGAATGATGACCCTGTAATGTCTTGTAGATATAATGTGCTCACCAATAATACGTGGCAAATGGCAATCCGGATGTTGTTGGCAAATTTGGGAATAAATGGGGGAGAACTCCGTACGTTTAAACAGCTGGAACCTGTTCCACCTTGATTTGCATTTAACGGGGTTCCATTATTTTGATTTGGAGTGCTCTTGCCAATAACATCCGGCAAACCAGCAGGATCTGTTTAACAAGCTTGACTCTGCTGATGAGTCCTTGAAGGTCGAAACTGGTCCAGCATTTAGTTGTTCAAACAAATGCTGCTGGATAATATTGATCTGCAAAACCCATAGGCTCATATAACTTAAGCATATTTTTTTATGGAGGACCAAACAGAGGTATATATTTTCTGTATTACTACAAGGAGCATCCCATTCTGCAGCTATATTATGCTAGCATTTTTTTAGAGAGTACTTGCTCGTTTTACGATGTAATTACTTAATTATCATAATAATAATATGTCCCCTGAATTCCAAATGTTTAGGCTCCTAAACAGTTCCGTATAATGGAAATTGCAGGCATACATCTAATTTCTTTTTTTCAGATTATGGAAACCCCAAGGTGAAATTGGTCATCATTGCAGAACGTGTTATTTGATGCCGAGGCACCTCTAGTTTTATGCCAATGGCATAGGGCTCAATTTGAGTCCCAGCCTATTTCTTTACAAACAAATGACCCAGCCTGCATTCCCCAAAACGCCTGCTCCAGGTGTCTACAATAAAAGCGCATTCAATGATCGACGCTTCCCATGCCAATCTCATAAAATTTTGAGTGGATACACTTGGGACACTTTTGGGCGGCTCATGGTGAGGGCAAGGGTCTGGTGAATGGGGTGAAGCCAAAAGGGGAAAGAAGTAAAGGTGTAGCCCTGCAATTGCTTACTAACAACCCTGCTGGCAGAAGACCCTCTAAAAGAGAGATTTACAGAGTCCGTAATGTTTGCCTGCTCTTCTAGGCTGGCAATAAATATTTGAAGATGTGGAAGTTCCCAAACCTTGCCCCACCACACACAATTTACCAATTGACTAACTGTGTTGTAATATCTTCTTGGTTCTTTCGGTAAAGTCACGTAGAAGGAAAATAATAAAATAATAAAAATAAAACATCATAAAATAATTTTATTACTTTATTATTTTCCTTCTACGTGACTTTACCGAAAGAACCAAGAAGATGAATCCCTGCAGTCACGAAAGCTTTAAATCGAAATGTGTTGTAATACATTTATAATGCTTGGTGGGCAGTTGTGTGGTGGGTTTAAAGAAACGTGTAATCCATTGTTTCATCTACAGCGCCTGGAGATTGAACCTAAGTGGCGACCTTGGATTGCAAGCCCTTAACACCACGGCGGCATCCCTTGTACGCACAAAAGTAGCTTGGAATTAACTCGGAGACTGGGGAGATACAAGAGAGCACGACAGAGCTTGGGATGTTGGAATGGAACCGGAAAAAGAGAGTGTGGACCGGGGCAGGGGGGGGGAGTTAATTATTAAGCAAAAAATTAAGGCTCAAATTGTTGGATTTGCTGACGCTTTCTTGTCCTGTCTTAAAACTTGGGTCATGTTCGTTTCACTGGAGCACTGGAGGTGATACTTGGGGAGCATTCAGTGTGAACGCCTGAGGCCTTAGGAGGTGCTGTCAAACGCCTTCACAACTCTACTTAACCCCCGACAATCGTTGCGACTCTTAAACCCTCGTCACGTAGCTGAAAGTGTGACAGCTGCCCGACTTTGTTGAGTATTTTAAACAACGACATTCAACCAATATCATGCCAAAAACGCGAAGGTATTCACAGCCAATATTACGATTCGTAATTGATTTTTGGGTTAGGCCGACCTGGCCAAGTTTTTCTTTCTTGCAAGACCCTCCACCACCCGACCTAGCCAGGCGTACAAGCGTTTTACAAGCGTTCAACGCGCCAATTATTATTGATTCAACTCCAACAGTGCGTTGTACGACTCAACAACTGCCAACCGTCGAATGCTCTCCGTGAAGTCAACTCCAAATCCTCGGCCTAATTATGAGCAACGTCATCTTGGAGCTCACTAACGAGTTACACAAAGTTGCAGCTCCGGCACGTCCAAAGTGTAGTGCTTCAAATACAATTCCACCTCCCACGGATAGACAAACACGACATAAAATACTCGGCAGAAACAGTCCATGCAGTTATCAATCATGAGTAAGTGATACCGTGGTTTCTGGCCTTACTGTTGAAAAAACAACATTGGAGAATCCTACCCAATGAGCGTGAAATGAGATGAAAACTGCCAATAACGGGCAAGAAAATCTAGGATATTGCCGTTGAACTATTGCCTCAATTTCAGCCGACCGCATGGATGATTTGAATGTGCAAGGATACATTCCACATATTTCATCCGAGCGACCGGGCTCGATCCATCTGAATGCCGGCAACTAATCTCGCTTGGGTTGACCACGTCGAGCTGAATAACACTGTGTAACAAATAAAAAAAATAGTTCCTGGGTAGTAAGTGTTATTTCCTAATTGCGTATGCCTGAAAAGTACAGAAAATTGCTATTATTCCCCACAAAATTTGCTTTTGTTACCAGAACATTGATACTTTTAAATGTACGTATTTTCCAGAACATTCCAGATAGATTCAGTGCTGAGTAAACTTGGAGTAACTTCTAAAAATTCTAGAACTTTCCAGTAATATAAATACTAGTATAACTACAGTGGCCTTAAGCCCATCCGTTCATATTCTTTGGGTCTTTCAGTAAAGCCACGTAGATAGGTTTAAAAAAACTAACAAAAAAATTACAAAAAACTACGACGTTTCGATCGCAACACAAGCATTTGTCATCAGGAACAACGCTTGTGTTGCGATCAAAACGTCGTAGTTTTTTGTTATTTTCTTTGAACATATCTACGTGACTTTACCGAAAGACCCAAAGAATATGAATTCCTGCAGTCACGAAAGCTTTAAGTCAAGATCCCACCAGTTCAATTTAGTTCCAGCTGCCTAAGTGGATACATATTTGCATTTTTCTGAGATGGCATCAAGAGGCTGCAAGCATCCAGCAGACGCATTTTGCAATGTCTGCGGCCAATTTATCAAGACAAGAGCGAAAACGTACTCTGTGGAAGCATCTGCTAAGATGTGTGAGGCCTGCAAGGCATCATGCCTGTCGGGGATCAAGTTGGGCCTTGTGAAACAATTTGTCAGAGCTGTAGATAAGGAGTCGGCAGCCTTCAAGTACCTTCAAGACTTCTTCCCTAAGCTGTCTGAGGCAGGTGTCTTCGTTGGACCACAGATAAAGAAGATCCTGGAGTGCAGTGAATTCCCCAAGAAGCTCACTAGTAAGGAGAAAGCGGCTTGAAACAGCTTTGTCGCAGTGGTTCGTGGCTTCCTGGGCAATCACAAGGTCGAAAATTATGTGGAGCTGGTTGAGACTGGTGAAGAACTACGTCACAATGGGCTGTAGGATGTCCCTCAAAGTCCATATACACGGGAGCGTACTCGGAGGAGCAAGGCGAGCGCTTCCACCAGGATATACTGGACTTTGAACGCCGATACCAAGGACAGTATAACGAGAACATGATGGGAAACTACATTTGGGGGCTGATTCGTCAAAGTGATTTACAGTATAATCGTAAATCTCGAAAAACTACTCGCTTCGAATCTTTTGCAGTAATTTTTGTACTACTTTAGTATAAATACATGTTAATTTTGATTGATATGTAGTTTTTTTCTGACTTTATGCGAACGAAAAGACACAAATTCGCTCGTTTTCTCATTGAAAATAGGTAAATTTCAAAATATCACTGTCCTTGTCACAGAAGCAAAGTTTGTGGGTAATAGTAGCCATTTTCCATACCTTTTTAGGCATAAGCAATTAGAAAATAACACTACCTAGGAACAAAAATTGTGTTACCTAGTGTAATTCATACTGGATTTTAACCTGGGACATGCATTCGCAATTCAGCTATTCCAGCCACTGTACATATATGCATTGTAGTGAGAATCTGTGCATCGCTGAGGCTACCAGAACTATTGGTGCAGTGCGATCCCAGCAATCGACAGCCAACATTCACGGCGTGTAGTGTCTGGGCAATGGGACGGACAATATCCTCGGTCGATGCTAGGTTGACGCAGACTTCAGGAACGAGTACCTGGTGCAGTGTGTCAACGTGAGCACTGGTGAGACAAAGGCAGCCAGGCATGGTGTGAAAGTCACACCACACACCGTGTGCGCCGTATGTTCTTATTAATAGTTGCTCAACGTGGATGTATTTGTTTCCCATTGAAAATTATCTGATGTCACCCCCCCTCCCACACCTCCAGTAACGGGGACAAAGCAGCAAAATATTTTCCAAAGCTTAGCCCTGGACAGTTCCGGCAGAAATCTTGCCCTGGTGCTCAGTATAACAATACTTTGTGGAGGGGTCTATGCGGGCAATGTGGAGTGCAGGGTGGGTGGCAGCATCGTATCCTGTTTGGTCAGCATAGCATTTCGAGTAGCCTCTCAGACAGTCTGGAACGCTCTGCCAGATAACTTTCGACCAATCCCAGGAAAAAGTAAAAAAAAAACATTTTAAAATGTTGTTTCGTGTAACCTTAGGAACTTCGATCAAAAACTGCCAGCGTCTTTCCAGTATAGCCACAGGCCTCGGCCTCACGACATTGTCTCTGAAATATGGCGCTGGTCAAATACATGCACTTTATTGTGATTATTGTGTTTGGACTGCCAGGCAAAATAAAACATAACTGCTGCTATAAAGCAGAGGTGTGGGAGAATTGAAAAAAAAGCCACGGTCCAGTGGGTGTTGGCACGACTGCAGCTTAATGTGAAGTGGTGTGTATCTCGGGGCGCACCGAGTGGCGAGTGCGTGCGTGTGCGCGCACTGCACACACCCTCGCTTCAATTGTCCTTTTCAAGGAGGCACTTTGAAACACAGAGGCTCTCCCATCCCAAAGGCAGTGAAGTGCCTTCTGCGTCGTTATTTTCTTTTTTTCTATACACAAGATTGCAGCACACTGTGTCGCAAAGGATTTGGGAGAATGGAGTAAAAAATTATTCTTGTAAAAAATACTTAACCCCTATATCTTCTTCAATTTGCACACAGGCATGGTGAAAATATAATAATACTTTGTATTAACAACGGTCTTCGCATTTTTTTTATCGTAAACATTTATAAATGTCAGGGTTTTTTTGTTTTAAGTCATAATATATTCGTGGCTATGCTACAGTCTTTATTTTATCGGTTTTAATTGTAATGTATAATAACAATTATGTGTTCAGGGAGTTAGAATTGTATTACTATAACCAGTAAAGGGGAAAATGTCAAAACTGGGTGGTTTTTAACTTTTGCCGACAAAACTGGATCCCAAATGTCAAAACTGGGTGCACCCTGGGTGGCCAAAAACTTGAGTTTTGGACACTCAGGGTGCACCCAGTTTTGACATTTGTCAAATACACTTGATAATTGTATACTAGCACAGTGTGCCAGCACCCCATTCATCCAAACACTTGGTATTTGTATACTGGCACACTGTGCCAGCACCCCATTCATCTAAACACGTGGTATTAGTATGCTGGCACAGTGTGCCAGCACCATATAACTACACACACTTGATATTTGTACGCTGGCACAGTGTGCCAGCACCCCAACGACCAACATTTCAAGCTACGGCTCGGACTCGGAAGTGAGCTCGGGGCGGGCTTGCGACCAGGCGGGCGCACTGCCACCTTGCTCACATTCGAATGGCAACCCTCCACCCCAAGAAGACTTTTACCACGCGCCGCGAGGCCATCCACGGCATCCAAGACTTTGCTTTGCAACAAGGCAAGCGCGCGGTCCTTGACCTCAAGCGAAGCGGCGGACAGCACGTTGCCATCGTCTGCTCTAGTTCAACACCTTGTTCCTTCAAGGTGAAGCTGACGAAGCTCACGGGGGAACGACGCGGCTTCCGCGTCTCGGCGCTGTGCACGGGCACTACCAAGATCACGCAGCGCCAAGTGGAGGCGAACACAACAGCCCGTTCGGCCTTTCGCGCCAACCCCCGTACCTCCGCACCGACTGTCATTGCCCAGGTCGCCGACGTTGCTCGCGTCATTGTCCCGACCCGGATGATGTACCGCGCCAAGGACACGTGCATCGCGGCGAACGAGAGTGCGGCCCATGCAGGCTTCGAGTTCATCAACTCGCTGGTGGAGACGTTCGGCAAGCTCAACGCGACGACCTGCAGTGTGCGAGAAGACGCGGGCATCTTCTGGGGTGCGTTCATCTGCAACCCGATCGCACGCTCGTTGCAGCCAAGTCTTCAACGCGTCGTCGGCATCGACGGGTCGCACATGAAGGCGCGCGCCTACAATGGAACCATGCTCGTCCTCGTTGGGCGCGACGGCAACAACCGCAACGTCCTTCTCGCCGTGGCGCTGGTGCCGTCCGAGACGGCAGCGGCCTACGACTGGTTTCTCAACTGCTGCACGACCAACGACATCGAGCTCGACGGCACGCCGGTCTTCTGCGATCGTGGCACGGGCATCCTAGCCTCCGACTGGAAGGACCTCATGCTCATCCACTGCACGCGGCATTTGATCTGCAACGGCGTGGACAACATCGGCTCCGCGTTCACGCCCGACCTCCAAGGCATCATCTACGATGCCCAAGGGTGCGCCTCCGAGGCCGCGTTCCGCAGCTCCTTGGGCTGCTTGGGCGTAGCTTTGCCTGCGGCGGCCACGTACTACAACAAGATCGACCCCCACACGTGGGCGCTCTACCCGCACCTGCACACGACGCCATTGTACGGCTGGCGCACGACGAACTTTGTGGAGTCCACGAACAGCGAGGCCCTGCCGGCTCGCGAGATGGACCCCTTCCACTTCCTCATGCACCACATGGAAGACATGATGACGACGGCCTTTGCCCACCGCAGCGACGCCGAGAAGTGGGCCGCTCAAGGGCGTGTCATTACGCCGTACGCTCAAGGACTCATCGACGCTCAGCAGGCGTTGGCCCCGAGGTACAAGGTCTACGAGAGTACCTCGACGCGTGCATACGTCAAGGATCCAGACGCCTACGCCTCTGCCAAGCGCCGAGTCGATCTCAGCTCTCGGTCGTGCACGTGCGGGTACATGAAGCAGATGGGCTTGCCGTGTCGGCACTACATTCGTGCCCTCATGGCGTTTGGGCGGATGCCCGAGCTCTACGACGCATGTGCGGTGTGTTACCAAGTCTCTGCCATCAACACGACATGGACCTCGGTTGCCGGTATCGAGCTGCCCATTGCCGAAGAGCTGCAACGCGACAACACCATGATGCCACCTCCTCGCCAGAAGAAGGCTGGCCGCCCGAAGAAGCGTCGGATTCGCAACCGTGGCGAAGGTGGCCCATTGGGCCTCACGCGGTGCTCCTTCTGTCGCGCCAAGGGCCACAACAAGCGCTCTTGCCCGTCGAAGTAGTTATATATATGTAACAAACATGTTTTGTTCTAAGTGTGCAGCACCATACTTCTCGACGCAAACACTATCTACCGTTGTTCTACTGTAGTAGGTGTAGCATGCAAGCTGGCACACTGTACCAGTATACAAATGGCAAGTTCGTGTATGTTTGCGAGCTGAAAGTGTTACTGTAGTTGCAAGCTGGCACACAGTGCCAGTATACATATGGCAAGTAAGTGTTACTGTAGTAGCGAGCTGGCACACTGTGCCAGTATGCAAACGGGAAGTTTGTGGTGCAAGGTATGGAACATGAGCCACGAGAAACATCATTTGGAACGCTCTAAATCTGTGGCGACATATGGATGAATAACGCAAGGACCTAAACGTGTACAAAATGATACATTAAATCGTACACCTTCTTCACCCAGTTTTGACATTTGTCCACATTGAACATCACCCAGTTTTGTCATATCAAAAAGCACCACCCTGTTTTGCCTGTCGTTTTCCAAGACCACCCAGTTTTGACATTTGGGATCCAGTTTTGTCGGCAAAAGTTAAAAACCACCCAGTTTTGACATTTTCCCACCAGTAAAGCCTCACTGAGTCTCAAGACTTGTTCAGGAGAGTGCTGCTACATTGGGATGTTTGTCAAATTCAATCAAGGAGTGTTTGGCTGCCATGTGGGTGGAAACCGGAGAACCCAGAGAAAACCCAGCACGGGCACGAGGAGGTGACACGCGGACCTCCCACCTATCAGCCACCTGGTACCCCACGCTAGGCCTCGGCAAGGTAAGGTAATTTAAAGGTAAAGGGTAAAGGTGTCGATATGCCAAGGGGTAAGGTAAAGGGTAGGGTAAAGGTAGCTCGGAAGAATTACCCGGTAGGGTAAAGGTAGCGCGAAGTATTACCCGGCAAATACGGTGCCTTGTTTACCGCTAGAAGCTCCTTGGCGCAGTCCGTGGCCTCCATTTAATAAGTAATATTAAAACTACTTTATTAAAAACACGCTTTTATTAAATGTACTAGTAATTAAAGAAATCCACGACTCCAGGAAGTGGCCCTGAAGCTTGCCATAACGTAAGGGACCGTGGTGATTTACAGCCAACGTGAGTTGACCGTGGACAATTAGACCCAAGCCAAAACATAACATATAGAAAATAATGTTTAAAAACATATAAATGTTTAATGATAGAATATAGTATTGTCATCAGTATGACCTAAGTATACCAAGTTTGCAGTCGATACCACATTAGGAAGTGGGTAGAAATTGAGTTTCAAGATTTGAGGATACCACAATGACAATAACGACAACAACGACAACAACAACAGAGTGATTTAAAAGAAAGCGTGTAAAATTGGAATCATCGAGAGTATTCTATATGAATAAAGCGCTCTACCTAGGATTTACCGTTATAAACCTTGTTCATGTGTAGTAGTTCCCTAGTAATTACCCTGTAATCGGGTAATTTGTATGGGGTAAGGTAAAAGGTAGGGTAAAGGTAGGCTCGTTGTTTTTAACTTTTACCTTACCTTGCCGAGGCCTACCCCACGCCTACAAGGCTTGGCTAGCCCTAGTGGTCACATGTGGAATAACCAGACTCAACACTGCTCAGCTTGTATGATACGTAGTGAGTGGGCGCATTTAGAGTGATTTTAATCCAGACAGTAAAGCTTTTATATACAATATAGTAACATATAGGTCAACGATTTTTGGCTACGTCCTCTACTTAGCAGCAGCAAGCTTTGGTTCCTTTTCAATCTCTGCATGACTGATTGGTTCAAACTGCAGCAATCAGAAATAAAACAGGATGATCCCAATCCAAGCTAGAGTTTGTGCGCACATAAATAACCGCATTTATAATCAAATCGGGGAAACTGCAGCGGACCGCAAGGGAAACAAACTAAAAGTGTCATTATTGATGCTTGGTAGCGATACATTTTTTTACTCAAATATAGCAACTGTAAAACTACCGCAGGTGCAAGGAAATACAATTTCTGCTCATGTGATTGGTGATAATGATCATTTTTAAATGCCATGATCAATCCGCTGTTAAATAAAGGCCTCAAAGCCATTCCCATCCCTCACGGTACGCCCAGTCGAAATTATCGCTGCATCTTTGCAGCGGACGTCATCCCAGATGTGTTCTATAATTTGGGTGCTCCTCCAATGTTTGTCTCAACCACCGCCCATTAAGTGTAAAACTCACTCGCTTTTACACCATTGGAACCTCATTTGCCAGTAAAAAATATGATAATTGTTTTTTTTACCCTTCTATCTGGCAACAAAACTGACACCTTTTTTTACAAGGAGTCATGTTTGCATAGACCACAATACCTGCAGTCATCTGGTCCAACCCATGTGAGACTAGGCTCTAAGGAAAGCTGTCTCGGGTGAGGACCAATCAACTTCAAGGACAGTGCACATTATCAGAGTTATGTTTTTTGTTTGCATTATGACTGTAGGTATTGTAGTCTATGCAAACATGACTCCTTGTAAAAAAAGATGTCAGTTTTGTTGCCAGATAGAAGGGTAAAAAAACAATTATCTCACTCGCTTTTCTCAAGACACCTTCTCTAACCAGCGTATGTTCTCTGATCCACGGTGTAATTCCAAGAATGCACCTGCCGATGCTTCCTTACACACTTTTCAGCTTTTGTTCAGTCTTCCTAACAGCTCTGCAACCTGCCCTCGTTCACCGGTTTATTCGAAAATTGTGACATCGGTTCATCATCAATAGTTCCCCTCGGTAAACTTTGCCATGCTATCTCGTTGTGTCCCCTCAACTGGTTTATTCAATTGCAAAGCAAACTTCTTGTTCATGACTTTTGTTTTTGCTCAAATTTATCTTTAACCCATCTCTGCAGTCTTTCTTTCACTAAGTTATTCAATAATTTCCTCCTGTTAATTTCCATTTGGTTGTTATAATGACGATATGAAAATCTCTTGGGGTGTACACTTTTCTGTTTATGGTTCTATCTTGATCATTCCAATCCAATTTTCAGCAAACAGCTCCTAATGTTGCTGTGAATAACTTTGGCAAAACCGCATCTCCTTGTCTGACTCCCAGTCTAACATTTATGTTGTTACTTTCTTCATGCAATCTCAGTGTAGCTGGGTTTCATTGTTATTATTGATGATTTCAAATAAGTTTTATTTAGGTCTTGAGAGCTTGGATGACTGCATTAATTTCCCAATAAATAAATGCATATTAAACATGGTTAAGCCAAGTAATTTTAATGCTATCAAATGACACTGGCTCAGTAATTGATAATGCCACCTGTAACTTAATTAAAGCTGAAGGAACTATTTAGTTTCTCAGGAATAGTCCAATCACTGAAATCTACGACTACTTTCAAAATTCTAATTTGAAACATTGAGTAGAATAAAAAAAACATCACAACGCGCTGCCTTCTCGCGGATAATTACGGCATATTTGTCAATGATAAAAAAAAATTTATGTCCTGATTATGAATGCTTTAATGACACCATTTAAGTTGTTTAGAAACAAATTTAGCTTGGGCAGGATGCTTCGCTTGGAGGTGACAATGGCCGGTGTTTAAGAATATTGCCTGAGTGGCAGCTATGGAATATGATGCATCTGAGAGAGTACATTTACCGAGGAGATGGAGTGGAGAAACCAGTTCGTGTGCATGTGCTTGGTGGATTATTGGTAAGCAGCTCGTGACAGATGACGGCGGCGGCTTGTGTCGTCCTTCATCCAGCAGTGGAAAAATCATGGCTCATGATGATGAACTGTTTAACAGAAAAATCTCATTTATATAACATCGAAAGCTAAACGTATATAGCTCCAACATTAATAAAATTTCAAGTGTATTGAATCACTTTGATGGATCCAAGTGGAATAATATCAAGAATATAAACTCGTCCAAATTAGAACAAATTAATGTTGTCCCAGAATGGTGGTATATTTTCAGTTTGTTTACAAGACCATTATTATTTGGACACTGGGATTCATTGCCAGCTAAGGGGTAACTTGATGTGACATTGTGACGGCGCTTGGAAATTAGAATCATTTAAATGAATGCCTGGAGCATTAGACAAGCACATCAGCCCAGACATGCACAATATATTTGACGTGAGAGTATTTTTTTTTTCATAACCTACCCCAAAAATCCTTTCTTTGTTCTTGTGTCAATGTGGCCGTGTTTTTTTTGCTTTACCACAGTGTCTTTGTTTATTGTTATTCAAAACACTTGCTTTCAATTAACATTGACGTGGCCATGGAGTGATTGGAATTTTTTTTAATACAAAGTACTGTACGTATACAAAAACATTAACAGAAACTGTAATTGGAAATATCTGACCATGTTCACATTTTATCATTGACATTCGTTTCGGCACCAACTGCAAACAACTTCTGTCGAAAACAAAAGTTTATTATAAATTAGTTAACTAGGACACGATGCCATTAAAATATATATTTAAGACAAAGCAGAGCTTTCACGCTGTTTAATAATTGTTTAATATTAGACCATGCGATGAATTATTCGTACAAATTATGATTTTCTGTGGCCAGCTATTTTTTTACACCCAATTAACCACATAATTTTTCCTACATTTTAAAATTGATAAATGGGGCAGTGAAAGACGTATACATTTTTTTAAATTTTGTACACAAATGCTCCGTGCACACATCAATGTTTCATTTGGTTTTTTTAAACCGATAATTACATGAACACACACACATAGATGAGCAAACCGCGTGCAGTGAGCTCCACACTAAATCGTAGACTCTCTCCATCCATGCATGCAAAAAAATGTGGTATATGTGTTTAGAGTCTCATATTGACATTATGGGCAAGGAATCGGTCTACCAGACTGGTTAAGCGAATTTAATTGTATATTTATAGAGAGAACCTTCACTCAAGGCGCTTGACATAGCTTACTAAACGGTGACAGAATTGAATGATTGAGATGGCAGGGGCGTGCTTAAAGGGATGAGGAATGAGTGACGGCGATAGAGGGCTACTTGGGGATCACGAATGGGGAGGGGAGGGACGAGAAGGCGTGGAGGAGCAAGGGGATGGAAGAGGAAGAGAATTGGAAATAGAGAAGAGGCGAGGCTTTAAGAGAGGAACGGAAGGAGGTTAAGGAGGGGACTGCTTAATGCACAGGGACAGTGTTGAGTCTATGGGCAGCGGTGAGTCTATGGGTAACAGTGTTGAGTCTATAGGCAGTGTTGAGTCTTCTTGGTTCTTTCGGTAAAGTCACGTAGAAGGGAAATAATAAATGTATATAAATATAAAACAATACAAATTCTCACGACGTTTCGACTGCAGCACAAGCAATCATCGTCACCTGATCACCTGATGACGATTGCTTGTGTTGCAGTCGAAACGTCGTGAGAATTTTTATTGTTTTATATTTATATTATTTTATTATTTCCCTTCTACGTGACTTTACCGAAAGAACCAAGAATACAGTCGGAGAAATAACCCAATTGTTTGATGTTTTTGTACCAAATCTTATTTCAGAAATAAATCAAATGTCTCTATCCCCACAGTCAAGCAAACTATGCTATATTTACAATCTCATGTCGACACAATGGGCAAGTGGTGAGAACTTTTAAAAATATCAATAATAATGACGGTAACATTTGACCCAACATTCGATGAACAATTAAACAGCGGTGACACGACAGTGTGATAATGAGATGTTCCAATTCGTTGACTTGTATTTTTGGAGAAACTCGGACATAGGCTCATTATTCAATTAGCGGCCTCGCACTGTTTTGCCCTCTCTCTCACCCTCACTCCGGATGCCCCCGCCAGCCACATCGCCCTCGGGAACAAGAAGGCAAAGAAGCTAAGCCGCTGCGCTTGAGGAGAGAGGGGACATTTGAACTCCGATGGCCACTGCTCGTTGCTCGGACACAAAACAAATGACCGCGTGAACACCACCCACGGTGCACGCAGGAGCAGTGATCAACGTGCAACCCTGCCCCATCGACATTGCCATCGTAGAATGATGGGGCACTTCCCTGGGCTACACACGCTTTCCTGCTTGCAATGAAGATTATCGAGTGTTCAAGGTAAAAAATATGCAGCCCCTGCCATTGCTTGCGTATTTATGCTACTACAGAGTGTGTTTTGCCTACTCTTCCATACTGGCCGGATGTCTTTGAAAAGGTGGGTATAACCAGACTTTATCCCACCACACTTGGATCTTGTGATCGACTGTGGTGTACCTTTCGATTTAAAGCTTTCGTGACTGCAGGGATTCATCTTCTTGGTTCTTTCGGTAAAGTCACGGCCACAATGCAAGTAGCCGTCCTCAGGTGGAGAACAGGTATGTTCTCCACCTGAGGACGGCTACTTGCGTTGTGGCCGAAAGGTCGTGAGAATTATTTTATTATGTTTTATTTTTATTATTTTATTGTTTCCATTCTACGTGACTTTACCGAAAGAACCAAGAAGATGTGGTGTACCTATGTATATACTGCTGGGAGGACAGAGGTGGAGAGATGTAAAACAAATAACGTGCACCATTGTTTAAACTAGCACACCAGAAGATCAAATAGAAGCAGCGGCCTCTGGATCCTAATCTCGAGGCTATTAATAATGCACCTCTCGTACCGACAGCTGCACTGCGTTATATGCATTCCTAGGTTTTCTATTGATGCACTTGCCCACCCTCACTTCACAAATGATGCACTCCCAGAAGGCCGTGCGCCAGATGGTTTGTGTAAGGAGCCATCCATAAATGACATCACGCAATTTTGGACGATTTTTTACCCCCCCCCCCATCGTCACACGGCGTCACAAAGAGCCAGACCCCCCCCTCAAGTATGACGTCACAAAGCTCTGCCCCCTCCCCCCCGCCAAAAAATAAAACATGCTTCAAATCGCTTTAAACTATTGTCATTGTAGTGCGTATTTAATGTGGCGCTGCACTCTGATGTTGTAGGAGAAAACATTTATTAAAAAGTATATTTAATTAAATAGAACGTGTTGTCTATATTAATTTAAAGTTGCGCATTTTGATGTGACGTCACATTTCTCAAACTACCCCCCCCCCTCGTCACAAATGTCCCCCCCCCCCCAAGGTGCGTGACGTCATTTATGGACGGCCCCTAAGGAACATTTGTGTAATTATTTTTGCCACTTCAGCAGCGAGGTCACTAACTGACGGCGGCGTTGACCCTCACATCTTATAACCACGGTTGCCGGATCAATGCCACACCTTTGGGTTCTCAATTGCATTGTGATCACTGCGGGGAGCCAGAGACGGGGGTTCGGATGGGGTCAGCAGTGGCCGTGGATTCTGCTCCGAGCCAAGGCCGAAGCCTGGGAAATCGTCATCGGTCGCGTTTGGCGATGCCCAGGGGCCCGGCCATCATGCGTCGATTTAAATAGTGGCGTTTGGGTTTTTGGCTCATGGGTGATTCTGCTGCGTAGGTGTTGACCGTCGTGCTGTAATGGCTCTTTGCTGTGTCACGTTGTACCGCGCGTTGTTGGGATGACGTCGCAATGACGTTTCGCTCCACGTGGGGAGAGCTCATTCAGCTCCAAGTACGTGCAGTGGTACATATACGTTTCTTTCAGAACAAAACGTCAAACATCGTGCCAAACAACATACGTTACAACCAGAAAATACATCAGTGCGGGAAGATGAAGGCATGGACCATATAAGTGCAGTACAACAATGGATTTTGCTGCACTGCCCACCACGAGCACACAGCCGATCACGGTGGTCACCCATCGAAGTGCTCACCAGGCTCTACAATACTCAAATTCTGAGATTTGATGAAAATGAGGGAATTTCGGGTAATTAAGTTGTCAGAAGCTGTCTCTTAATAGGTTTACGTTTTTGATTGTTTTCATACGTGGCTTGGCGGTTGAGCCGCTGCGCTTGAGGAGAGAGGGGACATTTGAACTCCGATGGCCACTGCTCGTTGCTCGGACACAAAACAAATGACCGCGTGAACACCACCCACGGTGCACGCAGGAGCAGTGATCAACGTGCAACCCTGCCCCATCGACATTGCCATCGTAGAATGATGGGGCACTTCCCTGGGCTACACACGCTTTCCTGCTTGCAATGAAGATTATCGAGTGTTCAAGGTAAAAAATATGCAGCCCCTGCCATTGCTTGCGTATTTATGCTACTACAGAGTGTGTTTTGCCTACTCTTCCATACTGGCCGGATGTCTTTGAAAAGGTGGGTATAACCAGACTTTATCCCACCACACTTGGATCTTGTGATCGACTGTGGTGTACCTTTCGATTTAAAGCTTTCGTGACTGCAGGGATTCATCTTCTTGGTTCTTTCGGTAAAGTCACGGCCACAATGCAAGTAGCCGTCCTCAGGTGGAGAACAGGTATGTTCTCCACCTGAGGACGGCTACTTGCGTTGTGGCCGAAACGTCGTGAGAATTATTTTATTATGTTTTATTTTTATTATTTTATTGTTTCCATTCTACGTGACTTTACCGAAAGAACCAAGAAGATGTGGTGTACCTATGTATATACTGCTGGGAGGACAGAGGTGGAGAGATGTAAAACAAATAACGTGCACCATTGTTTAAACTAGCACACCAGAAGATCAAATAGAAACAGCGGCCTCTGGATCCTAATCTCGAGGCTATTAATAATGCACCTCTCGTACCGACAGCTGCACTGCGTTATATGCATTCCTAGGTTTTCTATTGATGCACTTGCCCACCCTCACTTCACAAATGATGCACTCCCAGAAGGCCGTGCGCCAGATGGTTTGTGTAAGGAGCCATCCATAAATGACATCACGCAATTTTGGACGATTTTTTACCCCCCCCCCCCATCGTCACACGGCGTCACAAAGAGCCAGACCCCCCCCTCAAGTATGACGTCACAAAGCTCTGCCCCCTCCCCCCCGCCAAAAAATAAAACATGCTTCAAATCGCTTTAAACTATTGTCATTGTAGTGCGTATTTAATGTGGCGCTGCACTCTGATGTTGTAGGAGAAAACATTTATTAAAAAGTATATTTAATTAAATAGAACGTGTTGTCTATATTTATTTAAAGTTGCGCATTTTGATGTGACGTCACATTTCTCAAACTACCCCCCCCCCCTCGTCACACATCGTCACAAATGTCCCCCCCCCCCAAGGTGCGTGACGTCATTTATGGACGGCCCCTAAGGAACATTTGTGTAATTATATTTTGCCACTTCAGCAGCGAGGTCACTAACTGACGGCGGCGTTGACCCTCACATCTTATAACCACGGTTGCCGGATCAATGCCACACCTTTGGGTTCTCAATTGCATTGTGATCACTGCGGGGAGCCAGAGACGGGGGTTCGGATGGGGTCAGCAGTGGCCGTGGATTCTGCTCCGAGCCAAGGCCGAAGCCTGGGAAATCGTCATCGGTCGCGTTTGGCGATGCCCAGGGGCCCGGCCATCATGCGTCGATTTAAATAGTGGCGTTTGGGTTTTTGGCTCATGGGTGATTCTGCTGCGTAGGTGTTGACCGTCGTGCTGTAATGGCTCTTTGCTGTGTCACGTTGTACCGCGCGTTGTTGGGATGACGTCGGAATGACGTTTCGCTCCACGTGGTGAGAGCTCATTCAGCTCCAAGTACGTGCAGTGGTACATATACGTTTCTTTCAGAACAAAACGTCAAACATCGTGCCAAACAACATACGTTACAACCAGAAAATACATCAGTGCGGGAAGATGAAGGCATGGACCATTTAAGTGCAGTACAACAATGGATTTTGCTGCACTGCCCACCACGAGCACACAGCCGATCACGGTGGTCACCCATCGAAGTGCTCACCAGGCTCTACAATACTCAAATTCTGAGATTTGATGAAAATGAGGGAATTTCGAGTAATTAAGTTGTCAGAAGCTGTCTCTTAATAGGTTTACGTTTTTGATTGTTTTCATACGTGGCTTGGCGGTTGATCCATATTTAATACAAGTGCATTATCTCTCTCATGTGACAACGGTGGAACGGCAGAAAAAGCCCCGCTCAACAACACTAATGGGGGGAGCAAGCCTCACCTCGTCAAATATATTACAAAAATAACGTAGCGTTATTATTTATAGGTGGAAGTGAGGAGTCATCCTGAAGTCAAATTAGTCTTGAGCTGTTGTCAATATTCATTGAAAGTCAATAACAACGGCATTAAATATTTCATTCATGGCTTCAGAAATGTGTAAATTCCATTGTGGAAAGAGGTTACTGGGTTACAGCAATCAATGTTTTATCACATCTCCTATCTTCTCTTGCAGTGATCGTATTAATCATTACAGCACCTTGGTCAATTCAATGTTGGATGAAGGTCCCCACACCATTGCAATCATGGGGATTGTTTGACCATACTTCACCACGCTGGTCAGTGTGTGTTGGTGAAGCGGGTGGGGGGTGTTAGGGGTAGTCATTTATGAGTCAAGTACAGTACTTATAGGGTGTCCAACACAGTACCATCCGTTAATAATTACACTATGTAACACAATTTTTGATCCTGGGTAGTAAGTGGTATTTCGTAATTGCTAATGCCTAAAAAGTATAGAAAATGACTATTATACCCCACAAACTTTGCTTTTATGACCAGGACAGTAATATTTGGAAATGTACCTATTTTCAATGAGAAAACGGCCAAATTTGTGTCTTTTCGTTCACGTAAAGTCAGAAAAAACAACATATGAATCAATATTAACATGTATTTATATTAAGGTAATACAAAAATGACTACAAAAGATTTAGAAGTGAGTGGTTTTTCGAGATTTACGATTATACTGTAAATCACTTTCATGAATCAGCACCCAAATGTAGTCTCCCATCATGTTCTGGTTATACTGTCCTTGGTAGTGGCGTTCAAAGTCCAGTATATCCTGGTGGAAGCGCTCGCCTTGCTCCTCCGAGTACGCTCCCATGTTCTCCTTGAATTTATCAAGATGAGCATCAAGGATATGAACTTTGAGGGACATCCTACATCCCATTGTGCCGTAGTTCTTCAACAGAGTCTCAACCAGGTCCACATCATTTTCGACCTTGTGATTGCCCAGGAAGCCACAAACCACTGCGACAAAGCTGTTCCAAGCTGCTTTCTCCTTACAAGTGATCTTCTTGGGGAATTCATTGCACTCCAGAAAGCTTAGGGAAGAAGTCTTGAAGGTACTTGAAGGCTGCCGACTCCTTATTTACAGCTCTGACAAATTGTTTCATAAGGCCCAAATTGATGTGCAGTGGTGGCATCAGCACCTTCTGAGGGTCCACCAGTGGTTCCCACTTGACATTGTTCCTCCCCACAGAGAACTCGGACCGCTGTGGCCAGTCCCGCCTGTGGTAGTGCGCCTTGGTCTCCCTGCTGTCCCAAATGCAAAGATAGCAGGAAAACTTGGTCAAACCGCCTTGGAGACCCATCAAGCATGCCACCATTTTGAAGTCTCCGATGACCTCCCAGCCATACTCATCATACTTCAAGGTGTCCAGCAAGGTTTTGATGCTGTTGTAATCCTCTTTGAGGTGCACCGAGTGAGCCAGGGGAAGAGACGGGTTCTTGTTACCATTATGGAGCAGCACGGCTTTGAGGCTCCTGGATGAGCTGTCTATGAAGAGGCGCCACTCATTCTGGTTACACGCGATTCCGATTGCCTCGAACAGACTGGTCACATTGTGGCAGAAGCAGAGCCTATCTTGACCGGTGAAGAAGCTGCAAAAAGGTTGGTTACGCTACCTCTGATCTGCGACTTGCACACTTGCATCCAACAAGTTTCACTGCTTGAGCTTAGACGTCAAATGCTCGGCATTGGACTTGGTGAGACCAAGATCTCTGATCAAGTCGTTGAGGTCTTTTTGGTTGGGGTAATATGGGTTTCTCTCCTTAGCTCCACTAAAATTGTCATCTGGATCTACAACGTCTTCCTCACTCTCTGACTTGCTGCTCTCTTCTAAAGACGACTCTCTCTCCGGAGGAGTGGATACGGGGAGCTCATGGCAGTGTGGCACCGGGGCGATGGATGAAGGAAATTCCGGATACGTGATAACAGGTACATTCTTGCCAGTTCGACGTTTGTAAGGGTCCACCATGCAGAAGTAGCAGCTGCTTGAGTAGTCAGTGGGTTCCTGCCAAATTATTGGGATAGCGAACTTCATGGCTCTCTTTTCCCCTCTGTACCATCCTACAAATATACATTTATTTCACCCATGACTAATGTGTAAGAGATTCTCGCAACATTTTTCATGTATGATATATTTTTTTCAATAACATTGAACATTGTAAAACATTTTAAAATAAAAAACTTTTACAATTTTAATTTTTTTTTACAAATTTTATACCATTAAATTCCGAGCAACAATTGTACATCTTACCTTCCGGAGTTTTTTTGCATTGCTCGCATGTGAAATCAGGTGCCCAAGGTTTGTCTTGATCCCCGACAGGCATGCCGAAATATGCCTTGTAGGCCTCACACATCTTAGCAGATGCTTCCACAGACTACTTTTTCGCTCTTGTCTTGATACATTGGCCACAAACATAGCAAAATGCGTCTGCCGGATGCTTGCAGACTCTTGATGCCATCTCAGAAAAATGCAGGCTTAAGGGCCCTGTATTTATACTAGTATTTATATTACTGGAAAGTTCTAGAATGTTCTAGAAGTTACTCAAAGTTTACTCAGCACTGTATCTATCTGGAATGTTCTGGAAAATACGTACGTTTAAAAATATCACTGTCCTGGTCACAAAAGTAAAGTTTGTGGGGAATATTAGCAAGTTTCTGTACTTTTGAGGCATAAGCAATTAGGAAAGAACACTTACTACCTAGGAACAAAAACATTTTGTTACACAGTGTAATCAGCCCATGATAGATGCCCTACTATATGAAGGCCTCCCCAAGCTGTTGCCATCCCTCACAGTTGTATGACAATCCACCTCGCGAGCACCTGCGCACGAGGAGTCAATTTCATCGCCCCATCTCCTTGGTGGACGTCCTCACGGACACGTTCCACTCCTTAGCTGCCGCTCCGTCACTATTCTTGACCATCAGCCATCGTCTGACCATGACCGTGTCCTGCCCACGTCCACTTTCTCTATGTAACAGTTTCAATGATGATGTATTTGATCTGTGCATGTGCTCCAACCTACGCGTTCGTCTTTCACTTGCAACGTCCACCTCTCAAAGCGCTTACATTTTCAACGCTATCTGCCAGGCGAGAACATTCCAACAAAATGGCACCCTTACCAGGGATAGTAAAATGTGCCACTCACTCTTCGTGTGCGAACTTTGGAAGTGATAATCCACGTGCACCGATCATTCCAGTTGTAATTACTGGCGAAACGTCATGCTCAGATTGTAAATGGTGTGGCTTTGCTCTCCAACACACCGGTGTGCTCTACTAGTAACGAATCGGTATGTTCTGTTCACGTGACAAATCTTATTATTTGGATTGCCGGGTGGTGGCGGGTTTAACGACACATTTATTTATTTTCGTGATCTAACCCAAAAAAACCTGTATTATGGAGCATTCCAAACTGGCAGAACGCCACCATAGCACTATGTGGCATAACACTTTGCCAGGCCCTCCGTGCCCATCGAAATTTGATGATTCGTTGCAGTAACCGTTTTGCCGTAGTCCACAATGTTGATGCTAAGAGCGTTGCTGAAATTAGTTGTCCCTCATATGAGAGAGCACAAGCGTGCGCATAAACATACAGCATGTATCATCATTAGACCTCCTTTTCCAGTACCAAAATAGAATAATAGGGGTTTTCCCCTTTTTTCTGGCAACAAAACTGAAACCTTTTAACAAGGTTTCATGTCTGCATTAACCACAATACTTGTCTGCATTAACCACAATACTTGACTATGCATATATTATCATAGTGTGTGTTTTGTTTGCATTTTGACTGCAAGTATTGTGGTTAATGCAGACATGAATCCTTGTTAAAAGGTTTCAGTTTTGTTGCCAGAAAAAGGGGAAAAACCCTATTATTATACAGAATGTACCGATCGGCCTCATTGTACACAATGAACAGAGATGTGAAATTATGAATGCCACATTGCCTACCGCATTACGATACCACACCCCCAATAATAGTGAAAATATTTGTAAAAGACTTACGTGATTTCCTGCTCAAACAATCATTAAGGTAGTAGTAGGTTTTTACCCTTTTAAACTGGTACAAAACTGACACCTTTATTCAAGGCATCATTAAGGTGGTGCTCATCTGTTTACAATCCGAAGCCAGTGGTGTGAGTTCCACATTTCAATGGGCAGTGGGTGAGTCTCTCCATAGGACAACCACTGTGGACTTCCCCACAAAGTGTTATTAATTTTATCAACCCCAGGGGGATGATGGGCTGAGTCAACTCCCAGCCAGGACTTGAATTCGCAACCCTTACCGACTGCAAGCCACTGGCTCTACTGCTGATCCACCTGGCCGTGCGATGCGAGTCGCCAAAGCAACACCTTTGCATACATCCCCGTTACATTTGTTTAGCGGAAACCACGGGGCTACCCTCTCACCCCTGCTCAGCTCAACACAAAGGGAACATGACAGCAGTCGTCGCCGCAATTACCGCAGTTTGTCCTGAACACCAGCGCGTAGACTTCCTTTCGCCGAGTGTACGGGCGTAATGTGTGTTTTTTTTTCTTTCAGGTGCACTCAATTTACCACTCAGAACACCTGTTTGATAATAACGTTCCCGGCCATAAAGCTCGCTAAACAATCAGGATACCCGGAAAGCCCTCGCGAAAGGGTATAATATCCCCGGGTCGCAGCGAGATGGATGTCGTGGGAGCGCTGCCACGTGTGGATGTATCGATGTGGGGGCACCAATAATGACCGCCGCCATCACCATCATAACCAATCATTGGCCATCATCTCGCCCACGGATAAAAATAATGAATGGGAAAGCACGGGAGAGAAAGAGATTTGATGATGTGCTGAGAATTCCACCGTGAACCTCCCCGTGCCTCCTTATTACAACATAAAATGCGATTCGATCATTTTCCTCTGTTTATTGACATTGGTTGCAACCGTGGTGCAATGGTTAGCACATTTGAATTGCAAATCAGAGGTCGCAGGTTCAACCTCCTGACACGGCATTTGAAACAATGTTGCAAGTTTCTTAAAATCCACCCCCCTTCCTTCCACCTCAGTCCACCCAGTATTGTATTAATGGGAACACCACAATTAGTTAACCTGCAGGTCGTGTGTAGTGAGGTAAAGTGTGGTTACTTCCACCTTTTTTTTTCAAGATATCTGGCCAGCGTCTAGGGGGCTGTCTAGAGATTTTGCAAGCGGAGGCTCTTCTGCCAGCATTGGTGGTGGTGGTGAACAAGCAATTGCACGTTTTTTATTTACTGGGAATAGAACCATCACGATAGTTGCTAAGCAACCGAAAAGCGGGCAGCCGAACCCCACCTGAGAAACAAAGACTGCATGTGCATGTTTAAGTGGATGCGGTTTTCAGGCCACGCTCAAACAATAAAAAGCAATTCGTACGCCGCCACAAGTTTAGTGCTGGATGCAATAAATACAACGGTGCATTTTATGGCATACTTAATCAGGTATAAGACGTGCAAGAAATCATGCAATGCAACAGTTATCTGGGGGTCCACGCAGCCCATCATCTATGCTATGCATATAACTATACATATGTAATGAACGGCTCCGACACACGTCTAGTAGAAGGCTTCTTATTTATCAAGAGCACACAGGCTGTCCAAACACGCAGCCTATCTCCGTCCTGCGCTAGGCTGGATGGTTGACGGAGCTGATCTTGCAGAAGAACAGCCACATGGTCGTAGACGAAGATATGACGGCGGCAGCGACGCAACCAGGACCCAGACCCCACACTCACAGCCCCGAACCTCTGATTCGGTGCTCCTTATATCTGCCTGGCGCGGCCAAGCTCCACCTCTGGCCACGCCCTCTTTCCAGAACCTTCGGGTTGGTTCCCGGAGCTTCTCGACTGACTCCGCCCTTGACCTTTACCCAGACACGCCCCTTCATAATAATGCATTATGTAATGCACCTGAAGACGGAAGCTTGTGTTGCCTCCAAAACGTCGTGATTTTTATTTTATTTTACTTTTATTAATTTTAATGTTTTACTTACGTGACTTTACCGAAAAAACCTAAGAATATGAATCTTTGCAGTCACGAAAGCTTCAAATCTAGAAACCGTAATTACCCCTACGGGCCGGCAGGTGTCACCCTGTCATTACACATGTAAAATGCTACTTTACCTGCCATAGTTTGTGGCTGAGCAAATGCATTTGGCACCACTTAAAGCGGCAAGACTTTCGTTGTACCAACGCATTATGATTGACAACAGTTGTTCAATCTACTGCTACGTGAAGGCCTCCCTACACCGAGACAGCCATTGGGGTTGTTTGGCCATGATTCAGCATGCTGGTCAGTGTCGGTGGAGAAGGAGGGCAGGGGGGGCATGACCCATTTCAGATATCACTCGCCACTGATGTTAGCCGTGACTGAGAATCGAAGCCAGCTCATTGAGTTCACAGCGCAGGCTGCTAATGACTGTGTAATATCGTTGAGGACTCTTGGACGCCGGGGTTGAGGCACACGTATTTATTCCGCAACAGTTGTCACAACCGCGGACATACAACACGGGAGGGGGTATCGGCCCCCTCACCCGGCTAGCTGGGAACACACTTGCTAGCTATCTCTGACCTACCTCCTAGTCCTCCACTAACTGGCTAGAGGAGGCTATCTGGCCCGACACTGGTAAGTCGGGCTACGGTACCCGGAGTCCTAGAGCACTATCTCTGGTTCTCGGGACCACGCCGCTGGCTCGGTCCTGCGCGGCCCTGATAAGGGCGGCGACTCAGGGGAGTCCAGGGCTCTAGCTAGACGATCTTCGGTCTTCACTGGTTTAGCTTTAACATTGTGCCCCGAGCTCTCCGGCTCATCCCCTTTTATACCAAAACCCCCCGCTGAGGGGTGGGGCCCCGGGGGATCACGACTCCGGGTCAGCCCCCCAGGCTGCCCGGTGCGGACGTCGTTGAGAGCACCTCCCCGTGCACTCACGAAGCCCCGCCCACTGTGTTTGTTTCCCGTGTGATCCTATGTATACAGCCCCTCCGTAACACCCCTACAACTGTACCAAGTCCGCCCAGTTTATTTTTGTATGTGGATTACAACCAAGTGAGAACCCACTGAGATGTAACAACAGAATAATTAACAATACAATCACACAAATCAAGGGGAGAAGTAAACCAACGTTTCTAGAAAATATATAATTTTCTATATAAATAAATAAACGTTCTAAAAGCCATTTATGCACATAACTTTTCCAAACAAGTAGTGGCGTAACTAAATGTTGCCACCCAGTGCAGTATAACACTGAACCAGTGAAATGTCTGCTGTGGTCTCATTGAGTCACGAAACTATTTGGCAGGCATTACTTATAATTATTATTAGCTTGGAAACCCCACAATCTCTTGTGGGCCTTGTGCTTTCCGTGTGCGGCATGAGGCTGAAAGCGTCCACCTAGCGTGGCATTTTTGGGCAGTAGTGGAAAACTTCGCGAGTGTGGGAGCGGTGTAACTGCGCCGTGGGGTGCAGGAAACTGGAGGGGGCCAGTTGCCAGATGACGAAGATGTTGAAATTGGACATGAGGATCGACCCATTTTATTCCTTGCTCTAGGAGCCCAGAGCCCCTGCCAACAACGCTCTGCCACTGAATGTGCGAACCATTCGTCCCTGTCTGTCGCTGACGAGACGATCGCTCGGGGTTATGGCAACCGGCCACACGCGGCTTCAATTTAAGATTATTGTAATTAGTTCAGGGATAACTCCAGCAGCCAGACCCACTCGGTGGATCTGTGGCACGCATTACCAACGCGTGCACTCGTTGTCTGCAAGCCAGGGCCAATGTTATTCTTGCTTACACACGAAGAGCCTTTCTGGCACAAACCTGCCACTCAAAGCACCATCACATTAATACAGATCCCCTATTCGGCCTTAACGGACTGGTGGGGCAAGTGCTGTTAGCCAGCACCTATAAAGGCCGACACGGCACAGGATGGGGTGGGTGGCCTGCACCACGCCCGGCCACCTTTGTCTATAGTACCAGGTACTAATTTGAGGCTCAGTCGACCTAGGGAAGTACTCTTACTCTTAGGTTTTTTTCGGTAAAGTCACGTAGGTAATAAATAAATAAATAGATGGATAAATACATAAAAAACATAGAAATAATAATAGAAATAAAATAATAAATCACGACCTAGGGAAGGCCCAGGACTAGGTCAGACAATCGTTATCACTGGTGGTGGCCGTGAGAAGATTTCGAACTCGGGTCGCCGGGTTCGTAACACAACGCGCTCACCACTACACTACCGCTCCCCACATGTAATGCCCAAACATAAACATGTACAATTCTATACAATGAGACAAAGCAAACTATCCCTCGTTGTTTAACATGTGATAATAAAATCAAGTTGCGGCTGTGAGTTAGCTGTTGTATGCAAGTGCAAAGAGATGTGTTGTTGTTGTTGAGTTGTGACTTGAATGTAGCGATGGAGTCAAGTGTGCAGATTGCTTCGGGGAGGTTGTTCCAGAGGTGTGGTGCTGCAAATAAGAACGACCTGTCCAACCCCATGATGTGCGTGGTTGGCTGTTGATGGTTGGAGGAGTGATTGGGTTGAGGAGTGAAGTGATGTTGTTTTGCTTGATCTGAGGTTGCTGATGTAAGGTGAAACCTGGTTGTGGAATGCGTTGTGTGGTAATATAATTATTTTGAAGTGTATTCTGTATTTGATTAGTAGCCGGTGTAAGTTTTTTTTTAATGTGTAATTTGGTGTATTATGTATATAATTGCTAACCATTCTAGATTTCAAGTTCAGAATCAGAAGTTTATTTTCCGAGTAAATCCCATTGGGCTAAGTCGCTCTCTTCAAGGGAATCAATCCATGGCGATTCGGTCGTCAGTAGGCCTTCCGAATGTTTCAGTTGTCTTGGATCAGGCCGTGTTTGTGAATGCAACAGAAAGATTACGGACACACTCAGACAAGTTAGGAAGCAATGTGCTCACGATGGGGAACATTCACATTGAGAAAATTGGTGGCCATTTTTTAAAAATGGCATTAAGCTGGGAATCTGGAATGTCCACCACATGATTCCAAACAGTTCAGGACATCAGGCTAACCGAAAACCAGTTGCTTTAGTCCCCAAATTGTGTAGTTAAATGTCGTCTGGCGTATGGGCTATGTCAATGCAGAGGTTATATGTATTATTTACAGCTATATTCTATCTAAATTTCTGCTGATGAATCAGAGATCACAGACGCGTTAATTAGACTAACATAATACTAACATATTTTTATTCTGTTACCAACTGTAATTATTCTGCGAATCATGCAGAATGATTGTGCACCACAGCACTATATGTATGAGCAGAACATCATTTCATCCGGAGCTGTACATTGTTGAGTTCCAGAAAATATCACCGCCTCCCCAAGACACAAAGGGCTGGCTGGAGGGTTTGTAAATGGATGAGCCCCGGAAAAATGACGTGAAAAAATAAGCCCTGTGTACGAATCTGCTATTCACCACATTAAAATGTTATAATGCATACCCTTCGAGATACTATACGACACGGACAAAAGCACAAAATTCATATTTAATTTATTCCACTAAGAGCGCCTTTCTGTACCATTACACAAGCTGAGATTCAAAAGGCGGCGCCAGTATTCCGGCATGCACTCATAACATTTGTTTGGACCCCGTGGTCTTGGTTCCATTAGCCCTAAAACGTGCCGTGAGGGGCCCAAAACGTGTAACGCTCTGCACAAGGCCAGTCACCCACGTGGCTTACAGAGTAGTGGCATAGCTACCAAGTGTGTACTGTCGGTGGTGCAACTAGACCGGGGCCCATGGGCTGGAGGGATCCAGGCGCTGAATTATGAAGATGGTGGGACATTTCATAGGAGGGGGAGGTATTAATATCACCCGTATGGTTGTTGGGTTAGATCGCGTAAGTATAAATGTGTCGTAACCCTCGACCACCCGACACAGCCAGTAAGGTTTGTCACGCAACACACGTGGCAATTAGTTACTACTCCCACCCACTGGTGAGTTGGAGAGTAAATCCAAAACATTTACAATTTAAGTACGACGTTTCGCTAGTAATTACATGACTCCTTGCATCAGGACCCATGATATGCACCCTACGCCACTTTGACGAAGGCTAAATGTTGAGGCAAAGAGCGATGATCGTGAAACATGGGCTATGCACGGGCAATGCTGCACAAGCCCCAAAAATGTGGGCTCAGGATGGAGGACTGGAGTTTTGCAAGCTTATGTCACAATGCATTGCATAACTTGGTTGTAATGATATCAGTTCTATTTAGTTCAGTCCAAATTTACATACAAGGTGTCACGGACATATCTTTAAAAGTTGATTGCAGTACAAACGTCGAGTGTGTATGAGATAAGGACATGGCTGGGTACATCATGCCCTTGCCAGGCACTTCGATAGAGCAATCGCAGCACTGCATTGCGCTGCCAGCCACATGACACATTTAGAAACATATTTTTGGGGGCCACTGCTGGTCAAACACATGGCTATTTTATACCAAAACCCGCCATTCGCCACGAAGTGACGGTGACATCACCACAGCCTGTGCCAGGCCAGGTGCACTTTGAGGCCACGTAAAGTGTTGAAGGCTCGCAGACAGGTCTCGGGACAGACCCAGGTGACGTGGTTTGGCTGACTGAGGTGACTGGTAGATACACCAGCTATACCCCCTACTGTGCCAACTTGCTATATTTTATCTGCCCGGCTCTCTGCTTGTAGTTGTGAGCGTCAATCCTCTGCCCTCCGTTCTTGCTGGAAGGCGACTGCCTCTTAACTGCCCAGTAGCGTTCTTCACGAGCCTTCTCCAGAGGCCAATCTTAACACCGCATACACAAATACCAGCACGTGTGCCACAAAGACGATCCATTTAGTCATATGGGCTGCTGGGGCCATTTTTTTAAATTACAGTCGCTGTGCGCAGACCCAAAATCCAAGAGGCTAGACATGTTTTAAATATATTGTTTTATATTTATATTATTTTATTAGTTCCCTTCTACGTGACTTTACCGAAAGAACCAATAATATGAATCCCTGCAGTCACGAAAGCTTTAAATCAAAAATATGTTTTAAATGAATTATTTTTTTGACTGCGTTGGTGTCCAGGCTTTCATATTCATTCATAAGACTTCATTTAACACCTTCGTGGAAAAAAGTGGTCTGGTATGCAACGGATGACACCCGAAAGAGCCTTGAGGCAAATGGAATAGCATAGCAACTATGGCATCTGGTAAAACGTTACATCTTAATTTTCTAAAGCCAAACACACTCATTCCCGTTACTTATACGTTGCTACATACACCTGACACCATACATCCATTTGTTAAAATAAATAACCTTTCACGACCTTTCAACACCTTCTTACATTCCCCTGGCCATCGCGTTACATTCCCATCCCTCATGGGCATAACACGCATCAGCATTCATTTGTAAGAACGTGCTCCTGGTTGACAGCAAATTATTTTAGTCATTTGATGGAGATGACAAATGACTTTAGCGGGACACCAATTTAACGGTTTTTTGTTTTATTACCCGAGTATTAAGCAGACGCTGTGTAACATCAAACTTGTACGCGACTGTGCCAGAGCACAATAACAACCAAAACACAACTGCATCCAGCCACCTGCTTCGCTGATTCCGCCTGTGAATCCGAGTGAGACTAAAGTTCACCTTCCTGTATTGTGACGGAGACGGGTACACACACAATTCACACGTGGGCGCGCGCACGCAGGAGCACAGTGTTACGGTCAAACGCGCGCAAGCACAGCAAAAGAAAAGTGCCTCTTAGCACTTGTGCAAGGAAACCAGCCCATTTAGCAGGGCACATTATGAAAGGTGTTGGCACGTTATCGCAGGCTGGATAAAAAAAAGTGAGAACACACTTAGATTAAGGTGGAGGTGCAGCCGTGCAATTGCTTACTCACGGCGGAACAGCGTCCACTAAAGGTAGCTCTAGACAGCCCAACTCTCCCACGCTGGCCAGACGTAGTGGATAAGGTGGGAGCACCCACACTTTACCCCACAAACATGCCACCTGCCGATAGACTGTGTACCAATTTATGCTGTGGGGGATTTAAGAAATGTGCCCCATCGTTTCAACTGTCGCAACGGGAGATCAATGCGCAACCCATTACTCCACAGCAGCACCCAAAATGAGAATATAGACTCCTCTACTTACGAACATTCGACTTAAGAACTTTCACAGATACGAACAAAGCTGTCCATATGTCCAGTTTCCGGTTCAGAGTTAGAGTCGTAAGTTCAACCACTGCGCAATAGATAGCGGCGGTGGCATCTGCAGATCAAGAACCAGTGGCATCGACATCTACAGATTATACAACTTTTAAAGCCATTCCCTGTGTTTAGTGTACACGCCGTAAAACATGTTTGGAATCGACAGAAGTAAAGTTGGACTTACGAACAAATCGACTTACACACATACCTCTGGAACCTAACTCATTCATAAATAGAGGAGTCCCTGTAGTACATTACATTGTGGCTAAATATTTTTCCAGGTGTATTTCAAAATCCTCATTTATTTACCAATTGCATTTACAATTTACTGCTAGGGGCCGCTTTGTATAATTACTTCATATTTAATTTAAAATGTACCTTCATTGTATGCACTGTGCAATATACACTTACATAAATATATATTCCAGATAAAACAGGCGAGTAAATTACGCTGTGAAATCAATTCACACAGCTTGCAGTGACAGGCGAAGTTCTCGTATCATGTCTATACCCCCCCCCACCCCCGCTCTCATTTCAGGAGCAGGCAATCTCAAAATTGGGATTAAAAAAATAAAGCAGCAACATGTGGAAAAGGTAGCCATCTTCATAGCTTGATACAGAGCCAAGCCACTGTGCAATTAACTCTTGAAGTACAAACCAATGCTACTGCAGCACATTTCTAATAAGTGTTGGATATACAGCATTCCCCAGTCAGTGTTGGGGCCACTTGCTGCCACTTCACTTTAGTGAATACAGTGGTCACAGTGCCACAGAGTTCGATGTGCAAGACCCCTGGCAAGAAAAACAAATGTACAACCCTTATGTCAATACACTGATGGATAAGGGCCTCCCCCCCCCCCCCCATGGGTTGTCTAATCAAACTCCACCACGCTGCTAAACGTGGGTTGGTGAAGGCTCGAGCATAAATGCTGGAGCATCTTGGAAAAAAATACAAACGAAATATTCCTACACTGCTGGCTGCAAAGTAGCCCTGCAGCAGCCTATAAGCCCTGTTTTCGGCATGGTAGCCGGCCATCCAAGCACTATCCAGGATCAACCATGCCTAGCTTCCGGATCTGGCGCATTCCAGGTGATTTGGTCAGAAGTGGCAAGTAAAAAAACAACCACATATGAATGTTAAGTGGTTCAAAAACAAAAAAATATTACGTGGAAATCACAATCAACGTACAGGATAGAGCGGCGAGTGTTAAGGTTTGCAATTTTGTCGGATCTATTAATACTCCATGCTCTGAAAGAAGCATTGCTCTTTTAGCAAGAAATTTCAAGCAATATAAACACCCCATAGATCAGAAGGTTGGCAATCGAAATAACGAGAAAAGGAATTTTTTCGAATTCAGTAAAGAACTCAATATTTCCAGAGCCGCAATGCATGTGAATACGAAACGGTCCTTAATAAATAAAGTTACGTAGCATCCTTAAAGAGCCACATGCCACTCCGGAGCCACACGTTGCCGACCCCTGCCCTAGATGCTAGGAAGTCAAATTCGCATTTGGAGTGCCTATTACCTACTGGCTTTAGGTAAGAAATGTGAATTCAACCAGTGTACAGTGAAACAGGTTACTTGTGAAGAGAGTGGTAATTAAAGCCTGAATATAAAGTTCTCCCACGCGTGACGTAAGACCACAAACTTAAGCAATTAAGGATGCAGTCCTGAGCGCATCAGGCTTTTAAATGTTAGTGGCCCCCCACTGGAAAAATGTTGCATTTGTACCAACATAAACAACACTTTCATTATAGAAAAAACATACGCTCGATCTGTATATTACATTTACTCACGCGGGTATTCACACACACACACAGCATCCACTATTCGACGTACAATTGTAAACACGCGCTACATTTGCCAGCTTGTCCTCCTGCCATTGAACCAATGATGCCTTTGGCCCTGAAAGCAACGAAGCCAATGAAGGCCAATCTCTCCGCACCATCACGTCTGCGTAAGCGGCACCTCCTCCAGGCCCCCTTTGTGATAGCGGTACCGTGCCAGATCCTTGCGGGTCACCAGCCCAATCACCTGTGCAATGCAAACACATGACCAGCACACACACACACAAATGCAGATTAAAAGTGCCCATGAAAATGCACGGGCTAACGGTTAGATAATCGTACATATACTGCAGGCCTAAATACATAACAGTTAACAGATATTTTCCACTGTAAAAAACATTCACTTTCTAAATCCACTGCTGGATAAAGGCTTCCCCACGCGATGAGGGTTGTTGTTTTTAATACTTCACCACACTGGAACTTACAGTACAGTACAACAATGTGTTTTGATGCACTGCCCTCCTCTGTCCACAACGCCAACAACACCCGTTTTAAGCACAGCGGTCATTGTTCCAATTTCTGAGATCTTACAAGATACAGCTCATTCTGAGTGATCAGGTTATATTTTAGTGCAGGGTTATATTTACACACAGACATACGCCAGCGTGATTGCGCAACAGCACGCGGCACTCTGAATGACGCCTCACCCTGTTATCGCCGTTGCAAACCACCAGGTGGCGGAGCCCGAGCGCGCGGAACAGCTTGAAAATCCTGTGCAGCGACGCCTCCTACAGACAGTGATTGGCAGACAAAGACAGCACCCACCAAGCATTATTCAACTCTCTCACATACCTGCCAACCCATACTGTTCACCCGTATTCTTGTACGGGGAAATTGAGTTTTCAGACGTTTCAATACGGGCAAAAAAAAGTGTCTATTTGTTTGTGTTTCTCCCTTGTGATGGGGCTTTGTAGGATGAACGTTGATATTTATAAGGGCACAGGATGACCAATCAGCTCTGAATTGGTCTGTAATAAGGTAGGCACTGATAAGGGGTTGACAGGTGTGTTCTTAGCTGTGCTGTCAGACAAGGCATTCATAATGTAGCGTCCTTTATGAAGCCACGGCTGGATAACAGCCTTCCCATCCTGTTTCAGTCAAGGCGGTTCTTTGACCATACCTCATCAGCCTGGTTTGTTGAGGGTTGGTAAAGGGGGGGGGGGGGGGGGGCTGGGACTGATTAAGATATCACTTGCTATAGATATTAGCTGTGGCCAGGAATCAAACTCACATGCAAGAATGCCATTGAAGCACCCCTTGACCCCAATGCTATTAGATGTAAAACTACTGCTACCCAATAATTTTAATGACCAGTTTCATTCATTGCTTGGACATTTCTCTATCCCTGCTGTAAATGGTGCACAGGGCAGACAAGCAAGACAATATGGGGGGGCGAGGCAATCATCGAGCTGTAGCGTGCTCGCCACTTGTGGTAGAAGTTTACTGTTCGAATATGGCAGGCCTCCCTGGTTATTATTGCAGCGTATTCACCATAAAAATACGTGATGTTTGCTTTACAGTGGATGTTAAAGATCCCCTGACATCTTTTTGTTAAGGCGCTCTTCTCCCACCCCCAACCCAGCTTATATGTAAGCTCCTAGCTTGGATTGTCTCATTCTTCACCTGAGGACGGCTGCCTGCGTTGTGGCCGAAACGTCGTGAGAATTGTTTCATTTTATTATGTTTTATTTTTATTATTTTATTACTTCCCTTCTACGTGACTTTACCGAAAAAACCAAGAAGATGAAAAAGAGTAGCCCATTGGTCCAAATGTAGCTCATTAAAAAAGAATACCCACAAATTACCCAATTGGGATTACACATAGCAACATCACTCCATATTGAAAGACTAAATCACTTGTCAAAAATAGCGCTTTGGTGAAAGCAAAAAGGAAATTTAGTAGATTATGATAATGGCAGGGAAGTCGGCACCTGTGGTACGGTGTACGGTGTGGGGTTCATGTAGCTCGAGAGGTCGACGGTGCACTCGCGCTCCTCCTCCGACACGTGTATCGACTGAATGGGTGGAAAGCGCGGGTACGCGTCCCGGAAGTCCTTCAGCGTCAGCCGGTGCCTCGGCTCGCCCACGTCACTCCGCTCCATGAAGGCCTGCACTCCTCGCGTCGGGAAGGCCGCGTGGGTTACTTAGGCTTGTGGCCTCCGACTTGGCAAAACTGCATTTCTAAAATTAGGACACTCAGCCACCTGTTGTCTTTAAAGTCATTCTAAATGCCATCGCACTAATGAGTTGCATACTTACTAACCATGCTTGATTATAAGTGGCAGGATGTCGATCTTTAATCCCTTTCATCACATACCAATTATAAAAGCAATGATTCTCATTTTTTCCTCCAAAAACGTTATGGAGAGGGTATGGATTAGCTTAGAAAACCAGTATGCGTTCAAAGGATTTTGAATTCAGAAGCATACCACTTAAATCGATCGGTAAAAATGTCAAGTATGCAGCTTGTTGTAACTAATAAATGCAAGTTTTCAAGCAAACATTAAAATGGCCATTATTTGCTTGGGGATTCGACTGTATGAAGATAGGTGCGCAAGGGAACGTGCAAATGCACGTGAAAACATGCACATGTAGAACGTGCACCTGTGCCCATTCATTCTAACAAGTGAGCCAACCTTGCTGGTATATAGTAAAGAGATTTTTTTTTTCTGAATAAAAATGCTTTTTCTAAGTAATTCATTGCCTAATTTTCCCAGAGGCTTCAAAGATTAATATAAAATATTAAAATATGAAAAAAACGAGGCATACGTTGGTTCAGGGTAAAGTTTCTGGTTTAGCAGGGGAGGCAATGAGGCTAAGTGGTGGTGGACTGCAGTGGCCGCGGAAAAAGATGAGCACGTGTCAACACTTCTAAGTGCAACACCACAAGCAGTTGGAGAACACCCACCTTGTGTTTTAAAAGCACGATCAGCTGAGAACGCAGCATGAGCCCACGCAGCTTCCCAAAATCATCTGCGTCCCCCTGCTAACACAAGAATAATCACACATTTGTGAACAAAAACAGCCAATTCCCATCAATAAACCAGCGTGGACGCATTCCTGGAACCTTCCACATGTAAGAGCATTTGTTACATTGGTAGTATAATGGATATTTAATAAACCACAGTCATGAAATTTATCATTTAATTATGCAAATCTTCTCCAGTATCGGTGCCTTCCTGCTAAGCGAGGAGTGCACATTAAGGTGCAATGCAAAAGAATGTTTTGTACTCTTTTGGTCTTTCGGTGTGACTTTACCGAAAGACCCAGAGTATGAATTCCTGCAGTCACGAAACCTTTAAGTCAAGATTTAAAATGTTTTGTATACAGGCGAGTCCCCAATGCGTTCCTGGAAACCCCATCGTAAACTGGATCACCGTAAATCAGACCCTATTTTCCCAGACAGTAGAATCAGTATAAACATCACTTGCCTATGTTTTCCTTTTATCGGCCATATTTAACAGGGTTTAACAGGTAAAATTCCACAAAAAACATTAAGAATAACAAAAGCTCCACGCCAAGTCACATCGGAAACCAGAATGACTCAAATGTGTTCGGAGTCATGTCGGAAAATGCGTCTTAAATAAAGTCTCTGCGTCGTAAATGGATCCACGAGATTCTTGGTTGAGAAACAAAAAAAGTCATCACCTCGTTGACGTTGACCACGTTTTCTCCCTCCTCCACTATGGGGAAGCCATTGTGGTTTGCCGTGTTGTCGCTGAGGATGTCCACAATGCGGCCCACTTGCTCAAAGCGCTTGAAACAGACCACCGGGTGACTCATCACCTCGCTATACGCAGCAGCAGCAACACACATTAATAGGGCAGGAGGCATTGGTAAAGACATCAGGTGTGCAAGGAACATATGTGGGATGAGAATGCCTGCAGAGTGGAACATGTGGATAAGCATGGAAATAACTATTTATTATAATAATATGCAACCCTTTGCGAAGCCACTGCAACAACCCCCACATCATGTCAGAAGTGGCGGTTGTTTGACAATACTTTACCACACTAGGAAGTGCAGGTTCGTAATGTCTGCCACGACCGGGAATCCTCTCTCCTCATAAGATCACATAGTAACCGAGTGAAACAGAGAGTGAAGGAAGAATGAGAGGTGAGTGCAAAAAGGTATGTATGTATGTCTGTACGTTGAACTTCTTTCGCACCATACATAACCAACCATGGTCATCGGTGGGTGGAAGGACAACTAAACACAAAAAGCATCTCTAAAGAAATGAGGTATGCATGAGGAACATGATGCGTGAGTGCAGTCGAGACAGCTGCTATTAGGATGGCCTTTCTTGAAGAGGGCAGATACTAAAAGGCATTCAGAGGAAAGATTGCCTTGGATACAGCAGCATTAAGTAAGAAAAAGGACTACAGATAACGAAGATAAGTATAGAATTGAAGTTGCTTACAAAAACATTCTAATGGAAAAAAGTTTTATATTCAGCAGACATGGACACTGAAAGGAAGAGGTTAGAAGAATACAACATTTTCAGATGTGGGTATGGTATCAGACAGAGAAAATCAGTTGAAATGAATGAAAGAGTAACCAAAAGTGTAGGGCAAGCTTCAAGGGGACAGAAGTCTAATTTTGACAATTCAACAGCCAAAGAATTTGATTTGCCATATTGTCAGGTGTGAAGACTTTCTGAAGGAAGCTCTAGACGGACTTTGGGGAGATTGCCAAGAAGGAAAAAAGGAAAGTGCTTCTCAACAACTTGAAGAAAGGGGTTCCTCCTTATGCCAAAATGAAGAGGAATGTGCCAGATCGGACAGAATGGCAGAACATGCACCAAGAACCTTCCTCTAAGCAGATAATTTGGGACCAAGATATCTAGAAGGAACACTGAATATATTAATTCCTTCACCGGTTGTAATAGAAGTAATGTTCAATCAGATGAATGATAACACAACACATGGGGATGATGAACAGCATCATCACGCACCAAATTTAATACAAGAGCACATCCCCACTGCCAACAACTTCTATAAACTATTGGCAAAAATTCAGCGCTTCAAGATAAGTTACTGGGCACAAAACTAACCAGTGCCCCTGCCAGTAGCTGTAAATCCATATGTACTTGGCTTTTGTGTAACAAAAGCACAGGGGACATTACATAGATGGTGCTTCCTTCCTACATGAATACCAAGCCAGACAGAGCTTCGCTTGTATGCACACAACACAGCCTCTAAGCAACGCAAGAGACCGCAGACTGTCTTAACAGATGTGCAAAAAAAAATAAACTTCTCATTTAAATACTGTTATTTTTGAGACAGGAGAAGAACTGGCTCACTCTGCATGTCTTTGTTATGACATAACGTATTCTTTGTTCTTTCGGTAAAGTCACGTAGAAGGGAAATAATAAAATAATAAAAATCTAACATAATAAGATAAAATTCTCACGACATTTCGGCCACAACGCAAGCAGCCGTCCTCGGGTGAAGAAAAGGGCTGTCGGAAAGACAGCGACGTGACTTTACCGAAAGAACCAAGAATATGAATCCATGCAGTCACGAAAGCTTTAAATCGAAAAATGACATAACATGTTCACATTTTTCATAATTTTCCCCCAATATTATATTGATTGTGCCTGCCATGTCATGTCAATGTTGTGTCATGAGAGAAAGTATCCATGAATTGGTGACCGGCCTGAGACCATCAACTTACTTCACTTGAAAACCCTGTTAAGTCAAGAATCTCAGCGGTACCAGATCAATGCTCTGAACTCTGAACCACCCAGTCAGCTCAATAGTTACAATAAAATTACTTTAAAATTGCGACCACTAACAAGCACGCAATTTTATATAAACACTGTTCAACAAATCCCATTTCCAAATACAATAGCGACGATCGATTTGATGAGTGGGAGAAGAAACCACATCCAACGGGGTGATCGACTCACCTCGCCGTGAGGCTGTGAGATGTTGCGGGTGGCTCCCAGCCCATGAACGGCACACTCTGTAACTTGATATGGATGTCGTACAAACCCTGCAAACAGACAGGAGTAGTGAGAATTAGTATGTGCTCCTGGCCATGGTCTCCTTAAAATGTACTCAACCGAAAGTGAGGTGTGTAACCATTCATTAATTTCAATGCATTCTTCGCAGCATGATACATGCATTGAACTTGTGTGTAAAAAATAAAACGGTTTGCCTATAGCCAAATCACCCGGAATGTGCTCAATTGCATCAGATCTCGGAAAGCTATGCAGAGTTGAGCCTGCAAAGTGCTTGGATAGGTGGTTACCATGCATAAAGACCTGCAAGCTCACAGACACCCTGCTGGAGCTACTCACCCAACATGCACCACAATGGCAAAACAAAAATCTATTCTCCAACTCAAGAGAATAAATATGAGTTTCCTTTCTATTTCTAGCCTTCCTTGACCCGAGGGTTGGCCGCCAAAATCGACTAGCCTATGCCACTGGGCTCTCCCTTCGGCTAATCTTCTGAGTTGTTCCATACTGAGCCCTGTTCAAGGAACAAAGTAATCAATGAAAGGCTAACCCAGAAAATATTTCACAGCACACCTCAAAGCAGAAGTCCCCGACCCACTTGGCCATCATGAGCACGAGCATGATGGGCAGACCGTAGCTCACGTTCCCCGTCGCCTCCACCAGGATGACAGTGAGGCTCAGGGTCATCCGCACAATGCCACCTGTTCAACGGTACCCACAGCCAAAGGCACCGATGAATACAAAGACACACGGAAAAAGAAATATGCTTGACCCATATGTGCATGACAGAACCTACACACACAGAATAACAAAGACAAAGATCCCCCGTAGGGACAAAGCAGAATTTTGGGGCAAGTGCTGTTAGCGAGCACCTATGAAGGCCAGCACGGCACACGAGGAGATGGATGGCCAGCACCACACCCCCCAAGTAGTGATGTTTACACACCGCACCAGGAACTCATTTGAGGCTAAGTCTACCTAGGATAACCGTCAATGGTGTTAGCTGTCAGCGGGAATCGAACTCGGGTGACTGGGTTCGTAGCATAGTGATTTAACCACTGCGCTACTGCTCCCTACGCACAGAATAACACACATTCATACACACACACACGATGGAAAATACAAACACACATATTGGTCCTGTGATAGGAATGCAATATCACGGACAGAGCTAAATGGAAGGCAATGATCACCAATGTCTTTATCCTTAACACAGAAATAGGAATGTAGAATTACACCAATGGAGACAAATGTTGCCCCATTTTCAAGTGAGTGAGAAAACATTTTGACTTTTTTAATTATTGTTTATTTCAAATAACATCATAGGCCTGCGTATTTCCCGTCTTATTTTAGGAGCACCTTGTAAACGTGAAACTTGAACATCCCTATGGAGTGGTGTTATGCATGAAAGGGCACAGCCAATAAATAAATACCTCCCATATGCTTTTACTGGCTTGCATAAAATGACCATTGCGAATGCTTTCATTAATATTCACAATACACTCCAAAAGGAGAGTTGGAAAACTTATTCTCCAAGATGTATCTGAACAACACAGCATCAGTTTTTTTCGCAAAACAAATATGCCATGTCAAATTCACTTTTCCATTAACGTTAAAAGCACACTCTTGTCCCTTTGGGCTGAATGAAAGCCAGGCGACTTGCACAGCATTTTTGAAGGCAATCAATATTAACAGGGCCATACAAAGGGCTGTGTTTATAATTGCATGCTTTGCACAGGACATGCAGGGTTAAAAATAAACATATCCGGGCACGACTTTTAGGGTTTTCACGCTTGTGATACAAATTGGGAGACATTGCGTGTGCCAGTGTCAGATGGCCTTAAGAGCACAGCAAAGATAAAATGATGCTGGGGAGTAAAATATAGAATGTGTGAACATGTCATCCAGGCTGTTCTCTCTGCACAACAATGTAATTGCCATTAATCTTGAAAGATATCAAAGAACCAACTCGAAATTAGCACCATTGTGCTGCACTGCGATGAGTGAAGCACAGTGGCGTGCACTTTAGGCCGTTGTCCAGATGCACGTTTCCGATCCGAGTGATGCAAAGGAGATGCAAAGAGCTTGGATGGTTTCCCTTACCCAGCTGTGCAGCAGCTCCCATGAGGGCATACTTCCCCGGGTCAGCCCACGCCTGTGGAGGTAAAACACAGCTGTCTTATTGAGGGCAATGCTTTTTGAACAATCCAGCTGATGCCTTTTGCCTTTCAAGTCGTGCTAATGTGTCACGTCGGTAAAGCAACTTGTTACAGCTGAGTAGCGAAGCATAATGAAAGTTTCGCTGTCGATAGACATGCACATGACACAAACATTTGATTTATGGCAATGCCCCCCACGTGCACGCAACTGCATTTAAACCGAGTAAAAATATACTCGGGGTAGGAATTTTAAAAAAGCATATCCACACAACTATAATGGGGTGCAGCAGTGGTACGGCTTGGCAGCTTGAGTAAGATTCCTGGACAAGGTTAACATCAGTGGCGAGCAATATCTGAACAATTCCTGGGCACCCCCTTCCCCAATTCAGACAGACCATCATGGTGAAATATAGTCAAGGTACCCCCAAGCAATACCACTTAGCTTTTTCTCCGTAACAATCCAAGTTTACTCGTGCTATGACAAGAGACAAAGAAATCTCCGATGCCGGAAAAAGTCCCTGAAAGATGACATTATGTCCCATCAAAGGGCTTTAATTCATAGCGCAGACAGCATATCTCTATTATACCCTGCAGATTATTCATTAAATGGCAATAAAATTCGGCCAAAGTGTGAAAACGGAATGTTTTTTTTAAGCCATTAACTTCCTACACTTGAGAACCCAGTTTAAGCAATAGCAGCTGAAACCTGGATTTAAAGGCAGGTTCTCAGCAATTCCAACACAGAATTAGTCCCCTGAACCAAACAGCCGGTCACATCACAAGACACATCACGACAGGTCGACCATCACAAAACACAGCACAGAGAACCAACTCTATGCCCCACGTCGTCAGGCGCATGCGTACTCACGCCTTTGCTCATATAGGACAAGAAGATGCCGAAGAGACGGCCCCACGCTGCACCCAGCAGCAGTGAGGGGATGAACACGCCACTGGACACGGCGAGGCCGTACGTCCAGCATGCCACCAGGAAGTAGCTCAGGCAGAAAAGGCCCAGAGTCACTGGGTTGTATGTGCCTGTCGCCCACAGAAGGAACAATGTCACAAACACAGCAGGCGTTATTTTTTCTTTGTTTTCTTTTGGTAATTTTCCCCCAATGTTATCCCAATTGTGCTATCAGAATCACATGAGAATCAGTACCCATTCAGAGATCTCTCATAGAACACGAACTCTTTCGTGTTAGATAATGGTCCACGGAAGCGGATATCAGAGCTACCTTTGAAATCCCTTTCAATGACGTCTGGCCCACGCAATATAGGGATACACTTTCTCATCACCCGCTCTGGATTCGAACCCAGGTACGATGCCAGCTCAGCATTCTGACCTATTGTGCCACCCAGCCACCACTGGTTTCTTTTCAATCAGAGCTGTAGCAAGATATATAAAGTAGTGCTAACAAAAGACAGAAGCGAGGCTCTGGGTGCAATTCACAGGTTGGAGGGGAATTAAAGAGCCTGAAGGAGCACTCTGTGCTATGTGGTTTCCATTTATTCTGCCAGAAAGGAGCAATCCACCAACTTAAATTACCTTCCACCAACATGTGTAGCTTACTCTCTCTCTGTGGCATCACATTGGGTGTGCAGTTATGGCGTTTCAAGTACAACCATTGCCAACATGGTAATTTTTCACCGATTTGCATTTTTAGTAATTGGCCACCGTGTTTTAGTATCACACAATGCCACGGGCAAAAGGTCACCATTGCCAATGGTGCTGTTGCCAAGACACCTTACCAAAATGTTTTTTTACGCAGGGCTTACTACATCTCACTGAATATTTTCCGGGTTGCTGGTAGACTCGAGTAAGCACGTGACTGGTAGCCACAGCCATAGCAAGAGGTCTACTACATGTGGCGACAGGTGCGGAAATATTTGCTAGGTCGCCAAACCAGATAGACCCAGCTGAAAAGAAGCCCTGCATTCAAACAATGCAGCGCTAACTACTCATTTTCATAAACGTTACACAATACACATCATCGTATCTTATCATTCCATACCATGAATTATACAATCCCAGATGTAACTTTCTGCTCAAGATAAGTGTTTATCACAGAAAGAGCACGCAGAAAAGTATAATTGGTAAGTATTTGAAAAAAAAACACACGTGACATGAAATCATGTGGGAGAAATAAATAAGAAGGCTATGTCTGCAATGGTGGAGTGAGTTGTACAGACCAGGGGGGTCGTGGAACAGGCTACGGACGCTTTTCTCTGGGGTGTTGAAGAAGGTCGTCGCCATTGAGTTGTACTCCCCGTCATTGCAGAATAACTGTGGAAGAGAAATAGACGCCGTTGTGTGGCTCAGTGGGACAAAGACCAAGCCAGCCAACGATCCACATGTCTCAATGACTAGATGAAGTGTCATAATTGAAATCATAAATAAATTCCTCTATTGCTGTTGTAATGCATGTATAAATATATAATGGTATGAATCTATTGGGATGGAACAGTGGTTGATACCTTGTGCTATGAACAATGTCACCACAGAGTTAAATTCCCGGTCACAGTTAACACCAGGGGCAAGTGATATCTGTATGAGTTCTGCGCACCCCCCTTAACCAACCCACACTGACTCGTGTTGCAGTATGGTCAGCAACTCCATGACTGACAACATGGAGATGTCTTGAGCCAGAAGTGGATTGACAAAGGATTGTAAATTGAATTTATTTGATTGAATTTAATTATTTTATTTTAGTATGATATATAAAATATAGTGGTAGAACTACAAATGTATTTTAACTCATCGATTCTTAAATGCACAATTTAATACTGCATTGTGAGCAAAACAATTAATTTCCAAGGATGAACCGATGGATCCTTGAATATAATTTGCATCATCACTACCACCACAATCACCATGTACCTGCGGGAACCGTTTTGAATGAGTTTTCTAGCAAAAGTCTAAATGCTTCACATGTACAAGTGAGCACTTGCAAACAGGTCTGCAGACAGGCATGCATGAACCCATGCAGTGCTCAGTCATCAATATTGCCCACTTGTGGAATAGCATGGCATGGCCAATAGAGACGCAGCGAACAGCCGAACGAGAGACAGGAATATATGCGTACCTGCAAGGTGTAATCCGCGCTCTTGTCCTCGCCAAGAGGCTGGCAGTCGTTGGAGAAGTATATCATGGTGAAGGAGACAACGGCCGTGACGGTTGCCACCAGCATGGCCTCCAACACCTGCTGCGCAGGCCGATGAATGTACCTGAACGACAGCCAACAAACAACAAAGCGCAAGCTCAGAGCCATGCTTTCCACTGGAGGCTGTGCAGTCAAAACATCTAACTTGTTAAACAAGTTCCAAAAAATCGTGCGCATACATGAATTATGTAAAAGTTTCCCAAAAAGCGTTTTACAATAGAAGTATCTAATTTGCAGTACGTACGTTGATGGGTAGGTGTCAAGGTAAAACATGTGAAGTCCTTTTGCTCTGGTTTGTATATCCAAGTATTGGGTAACCCTGTTATCATTTTGGCTGGTTTGCAATCGGGTAAGTCCCTAATAGGAAAACTGATTTACAGTGCACTTTGTTTCATATTGGATAATCTTTAAAAGCATTATAGCACACTCTGGTTACAAACGGAGATTACCTTAGTTGGAAAGCATTTGTAAAAAGCTATTCTGCCACAATTAGTTTTTTTAAATACCAAAAAAATTGCAGGATTTTCTGTCAACTAATTTGACTGATTTAACAAGAATCCTGTACCATACCTATTACTTTAACCCTTTTTGATCCACGTCGTCATTGGTAATATCGCCATGGCACTGAGAAAAATATGTTTGGCTTCAAATTCACGTAACATTACAGTACTATCAAACCTTTGTAGTAATCGCCACAATCAATGATCGCCCCTTTTCCCACAACCAAAAGGACAGACGTGAAGCGTGCAAATCAATCATTATCTTCAGTACTTATCTGCAATTATGAACATAACCAACAAAAGCCAGAAGCATAGTGTGCAAGTGCATTTTATACCCTTGTTTTGGATATACGAGCCTCTAAATGCGTTTAGCGTGTGTGTACATGCAACCACTGCCTGATTAGTTCCACAGGCTTTTCTCCTTATTCAAATGTGCCAAACAAAGCAGGCTTCCGATTACTTTAAAAGTTTCTTCTTTTTCACGGCTGCAAAAAATAGATCTCATCCACTATAATTTGTCGAAAGAATTTTACTTCTTTCACTTATTAAATGGAAATGAAGATGAATGGTATGAACTAAACACATGTGATAGTAGTATTATTCCAGTAAGGAGTCTCAAAAAAGGGAAAAAAACACATGCCCTTGGACTGCTACATGCAACAGAGGCTCAGGAGAACTAGAAATTAAATAATTATTTTCCACCCCAGAGAGGGAAGAATGTTCTCGGTGATCTCAACAAATTTTCTACCCGGGGATATATGATATATCCACTTTTTAATGACTGGGTTTCTCATCTGCAGTTTAGTACGTGGTCTGTGAAGCATGTACTCTGCCATAATGCATAAAAACGCAGTCCAGTCGATATTTAATGTTGCTATGCGCACATGGGAAGGATTTGAGTTCCGGTTGATCCAATTCTTAAGAAAACCTAAGTAAATAAAAACATAAATGCATGTAAAAACATTTACCCAACAGAGCCTCGCTGAGTATAAAGCCTTTTACATTTAAGAGGGTTACTGCATTGAGTTGTTTATCCATTTGTGTTGGCAACTTGGGAGGAAACGAGGGATAACTTGGAGAAAACCCAACACATACGAGGGGTAACACTCAGCACTGCCATCTCCCAGCCACCTCACAACCTCAATGCCTACAACACCTGGAAAGCAATGGTAGTCACCCATCCAAGTAATATCCAGGCTCAAGTTTGCTTCGCTTCTGAGGTCTAGGATCAAGTACATTAAGGGAATTTTGGGTGTAACCTCCATGTGACCTTCACAAAAAAGGCCACAAAAACCAACCTAACCATACTACCAGTGTGCACATATACACAAGCATTTGTAGCATTACCAAAATAAACAAGGGCTTGTGCTGCTGTGCTATTTAATATTGATGGCAAGCTAAATACTACACAGCATGTCATCTGATCGGTATGTACAGATGCTGTGGAATGGTGAGCATCTGCCTTTCCTCAGTGTAGGGCCACCAGACAATATCGAATAACACATGTAACAATCTCTCGATATATTCAGATATCAATGATGTACAGCATGCCATGAAAGCATAGAGCCTGCAGTTAGTAATTTAATGCGATTGGGCCTTAACCGCACTGAGAGTTCTAGATTTGAAGCTTTCGTGACTGCAAGGATTCATATTCTTAGGTTTTTTCGGTAAAGTCACGTAGGTAAAAAATTAAAATTAATAAAAGTAAAATAAAATAAAAATATTTTTATTTTATTTTACTTTTATAAATTTAAATTTTAATAAAATAAAAATATTTTTATTTTATTTTACTTTTATTAATTTTAATTTTTTACCTACGTGACTTTACCGAAAAAACCTAAGAATACGCACTGAGAGTGTCGATGTATCAGAACACCATCTTACCGGATCCTGAGAACTGTCAGCCAATAGTTGAGGAAATTGAACAAGGCTCCCAAAAGACCTCCTGCAGAGGAACACGGGGAGATAGTTTACACCTGACATACCATCCTACAAAGGTTTAGTGGCATACATTTAGATTTGGGAGTTTAATGTATTCAGTCAACAGCTGCAGTTTAATGTGCAGTGTGCATTGAGAATGTAAATTACAAAAATACAAGACATTTTGGAAGTAAATATTTGTCCACTGATCTTTAAAATGCTATTGTTATTTATCTAATTTGTATAGATGCATAGATTTGCTTACAAGAACTCTATCCTGGTTAAAACTAGCAACTTAATGACATGCACAGATATGATTATGCCTTACCAAAGACACCCATGATCAGAAATAAGGGAATTTCATAAATGTAGTACGCAATGCCCTATAGGGGGGGAAACACACACATACACACGAAGAGGTTACAATGGAAATGTCATCAGAATAAATTGCTCACATTTAAATTGTTGTGTCAAGAGTAAAAGTGATTTCCTTCTCAAATTAGGATTGAGACATTGGTGCTCATCTCTTGTTTACAGCCCTGGGCCAGTGGTGGAAATTCTACTTCCCTCTGACAGGGTCTAGTCTTTCCATAGGATGACCACTTTGGAGTTCCCCACAAAGTGGAATTCATTCTATCGACTTCGGAGGATGATGGGCTGAATCATCCCCCCCCCGCCGCAAGATATGAACTTGCTGCTTTCTGATTGTGAGCCACTCCCTCTAACATGGAACCACCTGGCCGTTTTTTTGTGTAGACAGAGTATATCTTGCAAACTTGATTTGGCGCTTTCGTGACTGCAGGAATTACTCTTTGGTTCTTTCGGTAAAGTCACGTAGAAAGAGAAAATAGTAAATTAAATAATAGCATACGACGTTTCGATTGCAACACAAGCAATCGTCATCAGGTACAAATGAAAGAGAAATCAAACCTAGTAAACTTATAATGCAATACAACACAGATAGTCGGCTAACATAACAGTCAACACCCTACCTGGTTGATTACGTTCTAAGTTTACTAGTTTTGTTTTCTCTTTCATTTGTACCTGATGATGATTGCTTGTGTTGCAATCGAAACGTCGTATGCTATTATTGAATTTATTATTTTCTCTTTCTACGTGACTTTACCGAAAGAACCAAAGAGTATATCTTGCAAGCCTGGTCTAGCCTCTCATTTGTGTTCCAATAGCATATGGTTGGGACAATATGGGCTTGGTAGTGCTATGGTATACAAGTCAGCACTGGGGAGGTAAGAAGTCAAGGCTGCTGCCTTTGAATTTGTGTGTGGCCTAAGTTTACGGCCCCTCAGCTGCTGTGCAGGCCGTTTTTATCACTCACTGACAGATGGGGGCCGGATTTACTTATGCATATTTGCTTGTGAACCCTTCAGGGGGTCTTTGTTGGATTTTCCCTGTGGAGTACTTTATAGCTGAGAGAGAGATTGGGTCACGTGTCATGGGAAGCCCCGGCTCTGGTCTGTCAGGGACCAGTAAACGAGAAATCTGGCTAGAATTTGTCACTGTGTATTACCACCACCCGTTTAACTCAGTAGGGCATACAGAGCATGGCATTTCTCTGCTGTACCAATATGAATCTTGATGATTTGCCAAGAAATTTCATAAAATGCAAGTGTCTTCTCATTATATGTATTTTAATTTATTTCATCAGTTTTTTGCGAGACATGTAGCCATTCAACTCCTAACCCATCACGATTCAATTCATTATCAAGATTCAGTCACAATTTGATACTTAAAAAAATCATGACTATAATTTTCATTTGCTTATTCTTATTTGTTTCTCCTTAAAATGTGTACAGTTTTGTTTACTCAAGAAGCCTCAATATCAGATTAGTGTATAGTTTGCTTATAAGTTGCAGAAATAGTAAATTTTCCAGCCTTACATGCATAATCGATGTGTGTACTGCGAACACTAAAAACGATTGTAGTTGATGAATCAACAAACCATGACATTGCTAATTTTAACAGAATAATGCCCCAATGTTCTGTAGCAATGGTTCCCAAACATTCTGGACCCACGGACCATTGTCAACTCTAAAAAAATGCTTGCTGGACCACTATTTAGTAAAACATAGGGTCCATAATACAGGTTTTTTGGGTTAGATGGCATAAATATAAATGTCGGTAAACCCGCTCCCACCCGACAGACAATTTATAAGGTGTGTCACGTAAACAGAAAATGCCAATTCGTAACTAGTACAGTACACACCGGTGTATTGGAGAAAAAATCCACAACATTCATAATCTGAGTGTTAAACCAAAATATACCGTGTTTTGCAAAAGAAATCACATTTGGATTAGTTCATTTTACCAATTCCCATGGCCTTGCAGACCACCAGTGGTCTGAGGACCACAGGTTGTGAAACGTTGATCTATACAAAGGTCATACAGTAAACAACATTTCTCAGAAAGGGACAATCCTGTAGTTGAGTAATTGTGAGGGCGTGTCTAACCGTGGATTCGAATGCTCCAAAGTTGATGAGACCAGGGTAGGACAGCTCACCCAGGTGGTTATGGTACCAACTCAAGACAAAGTTCAGCGTGAACGTGGATATGACCGAGGCAAAGAACTGGGGGGGGTGGGAGGGGGCAGACCACACAACACACACACACAACAAGCACAACTCGTGAGGAGCTGGACATGTGAAAGAAGTTGTTACTCTTGTTTGTGTTATGACAGGCAAATATATATTCTTACAATCAACAGACGTTGCGACAGGGACTCATCGAATCAAGAGTGGCTCTCAATATCGTTGCGTCATGCAGATGCACTCACAAAGTAGAAGTGGTGCATAAGCGATTGTCTGTATCAATGGGTTTTAGGTATGCTCAGAAAAAACATGTCAACATTCACCTACAATACAAATACCACCGTGGGGAAAACTTAAAAAAGGAGACACAAATCCAGAAAGAGGATATTCCCTTAAGTGTAGCCCTTGCATAGCTTACAATTCTCCAGGTGAGGTATTGATTCCAGAAGGAAGCCCCCTCTTCCAGACTGAAGAGAACACCACCTGCATGCAAAGAAATCTGGCTTACTGGAAACCACCGGTGAACCAAAATAGACGGTGAAAAACAAAGAGGAAACGAACGAGGAAGTCGGGGGCGAAGTAGTGAATGCGTGGTGAGAGAGCTCACCCACGGGCGCGCCAAAAGCAGCTGACACTCCAGCAGCTGCACCAGCCGATACAAAGTCTCGTTTCTCTGTATCTCGTCGAAAGTACTCCAAGACCTGATGAGGAAACCGTATGCATCGGTAAATTAACAATTATATAGGTTCACACTTTTTGTGTTCATGAATGCACAATGATAAAACAGTGTTTATAAATGTTTGTGCCTTTACTTTTTTATATAGTGTCTATATTTTGTTTTCGAAATTTTAATTTGGTCTGCAGTCACTTTCTCACCAAATAATTATCTATAATTCCCCTTTTTCTGGTGCCCAGAAATGTATTGCATGAGAAGTGCATTCTAAATAATAATTTATTAAAATGACTACAAACAGCAGCCAAACTAAGCTCCTTGTTACACTGCAGTCTATTTTCTGTTGAGGCAACACTCAATGTTTTGTTGACATATAACTGGAATGTGTTATACGGCTGCGCACCCAAAAATACTGTGTGGCTCACCTTGAAGTCCTTCTTCAATGTTGTGGAGCGACCCTGAGAGACCCCTGCTGCTATCACAGCACCCGAGTGGATCATTGGCCCTTCCTGGTTGAGAAAGTGATCAAAGGCACAGTGGGAGAAATACATTGCAATGGGAGAAATAACAACCATATACAGCGCTTTCCTCGAATTAAACGCACAACACGCGCATGTTACCGAATATGAAATGCGATGCCAGGCAGGTCAAAACTTGAAGAGAAACCGTCGGTTCCTTTGAGGCCAAACAACGTACCTTACCAACGGCAAGACCCCCAGCCACCGAGCAGATGACTCCTAGGACTTTCACCACCAGTGTCTGTAGCAGTGCACAGACACATTGCATCCACACCACCAGCTAGACCAACACCAACAAAACCACTTGGCTACTCTATTGTGTCCAACGAACATCTAGAGCAGGGGTATGGAAGCTTTTCCTTATTGAGGGTCTAATTTGACTTGACTTTCAAATAGGTTTGACGGACAACACATTAGTTGCCAAACTTTTATCACAATAGAATGCATGCATTGACTGTATGCCCAAAACTACTTGAAAGACAATCGGTGATGGAGCGTGATAAAATTAGTGTTGTTGCCAGATCAAACATATCTCCCTCTTCTACCAGATTAGTGACTAAGACGCTTGCAGTGACAGATACATATCGCTTATAGGCCGTTTCCTTGTGGTAGACCGTGGGTGGCGTAGGTTCAATGAATCAAGACGTGGTCCATTTGAAATGAAGTTACTCGTTAGATAAGGGCCCATGGACTGTAAATTACCAACCCGTACCCAGGGTTGGGACAATAATTTTTCATACAGAGTATGCAGGAAATGTGTGCAATTCTTAAAGCCTAAGGTGACAGTTAAGTTGTATAAGATTGAGTGGTTGATGTGAAATCAGCATTGTCCAGATACAACATTCATCAAGAAGCACCTTTAGTCTGACCACATGTGGGATCTTCACTCCATTGAGGTAGCATTTGATTTGAGGGATGCCACTCCCTGCTGCCACGGGCTGTTGAAAAAGGAAGATGTACTGTGGTGTTAGTCAGTTAAAGACTTTCTTCATTGCTCAAGCATACTTCCCTGCACTAATTACTGTTTGAGGACAAAAAATAATTATCAGCATCATTGTGGAGAATATAAACCACAAAATAAATAAGAAGACATTGTCTCCTTCATATGTCCCTCCACGTAAAAGTCTATCATAATAGTAAATGTTACTCATTCCATCAGCCACAAGGCCTTCAGGAAGTAAATTATTTGAGTAACATTGGTTCACAACAAGCAAATTCTGAACCGTTTGTCATCAGCCTGCTTGAGTCAAAATGAATACTATCTGAGGAAGTTACCCAATACCTATAACCAGTAGTGACAAAGAGTAAAATATGTCCATGTGATAAACCTCCAGCTTCCCTTTCCTCGAACACAGCTACAACGCCTTCCAATAATCCAGAATAATGCAACGAGACAATTTTTTTACCTCCAGAAATTATCCCAAATGACACAAATAAAAACAACTTACACTGGCTACCAATCAAATACATAATACAATTAAAAATAATCATATTAACATATGAAGCAATCCACAACCAAGCTCCACCTTGCAGCAGAAACCTCATACAGATCAAGCAAAACAACAGATCACTTCACTCTTGAACCCAAACACTCCTCTCCTCCAATCACCAACAACCAAAAAACAAAACCATTGGGTTGAACAGATCTTTCTTATTTGCAGCACCACGACTCTGGAACAACCTCCCTGAAGCAACCCGCACACTCGTCTCCATCACTACATTCAAGTCACTACTAAAAACACTTCTCATTGCACTTGCATACAACTCACAGACACAACTTGCTTTTGGTTTTATATTTTAAACTAAAATGAATATTGTACATTTTTCTCATTGTATATACATTTAATATTTTTATGTTTACGAGTACGAGCATTAATGCATTGGCCCTTTGCGTGGCAGATTTGTGCCAGAAAGGCGCCACGTGTTAAAATAAAATTAAAATTGACTTGACTCTTTAAAATAACTTGGCCTTGAATTTCAATAATAAACAGTATCATTCACAGGCCTATTTCAATCCACAACAGGATGAAGGTCTCCCTGAAGGGTTATTTGACCATACATCACCATACTGGTGAGTGCAGATTAGCAATGGGGGTCTCTCATGACGGGTCAGATTATTATTTTCCACTGCTGCTAGTCACAGCCTGGGATCAATCTCAGGTGGCTGGGTTCATAGCGACGTGTGTGTGTGAACCACTTTGCCGATCCTCCACCTTGCTTTGCATTATGGGCAATTTAAGTCACTGTGACCTGACAAAATCACCCGTAATGCACATGATTCCACCGCACCTCGGAAACTAAGTAACGTTGAGCCGTGATACGGATTGCATGGGATAATCATGAAGCACAAAATAGGTGCAAAAAGTCTTGTGGTAAGTATACAGCAGTGCAACAAAATCCACTGTTGGGAAGTATGGTCAAATAGTCCTCACTGCCTGCGTGGTGTAGGGAGCCCCTCGTCCAGCAGGGGATTTAGAAACAGTGCTGCACATGTACAAACCACTGTGAAACCGAATACAATTGTTTTGTGTAAATAGTCAAATAGACAAGGCGCCTTACCTCTCCAAAAGCAACCAAGATAGAGCCCACCATTACAATCCCAGCATTCATCGCTGCCCAAATCACCATGGAGACAGACAGGCCTCCGTCTGCTGTAAATGTGTCAATGTCTGAGTTTGTGGTCAGGAACCATGTACCACCACAGGATAAAAAAGACAAAACCTTTGCGCAATAATTCAAATTTCCATGCTATGTCTCATAGGCAAGATATGAAACTCTACAGCAAGCACAGTGAGAATAGCTTGTAAGTTACATTCTAAGTGTTTTAACAACTGTGATCAATTCATATTAATTTGAAATATTAAATCATGCTTTATCATTTAAAGTAAAATGTGGGCTCCTTTACACATTTTTTAAGTTATACCACTAGTTAGCATTAAATGTCACAGCTTTCCATCTGTATTAATAAAAAAAATGTTAAAGCTTCTGCAAACCATATCTTATAAGAAGTAAATAAAAGATAAGTTGAAATAAGAGCCTTCAACTCTACAATAAAAAAAACATCAGTTACCTGTCCAGTTTGTCCTGTCATAGCTCCACACACAACATAAACCACAAATTAGTAACTTACACACACAATGCATTCTCTTGCAATGAAATATGCAAACCATAGACCATGCTCTTTGCACTCAGCTGCCATCATTTGACTACACCTCCCCCATCAGGACAAGTCACATGCTGTAGATGGGGTGCTAAGAAATAAGTGCTGTTTCGTAACTGCCCACACTTCCTGGGGATAGTAGCCCAACCTTTCACAGAAGAAAGCCGGGCCTACTGCTATAGAAATGAATAGACACAGGATAAAGCATGCGCATGAACCCACAGCTAGCTTCAGACTGACAAACACCAGTCACAAATTTGGAAGTTAACCTAGATTTCTAAATTAGATTGCCTTGGTAGCTTACAACACCAAGTAACTGGGGCCCCTCACCAGTGAACACTGCAATACTGTGCTGCTACTTTGCAGATGGTAAACAGTTCCCCATAGTGAACAGGGGTCTTTATCACATCTGGAACAGATTACTATTGCATAGAGCATATAGGGAAGAATAAATACATTATTTGGGGAAGCTGTCAGTTTTGAAGTAACCTTAACTTGAGAAAGACCAACAAAAAGGATAAATGACAGGGACAAAACTTCATAACCCACATTCTACTTTTTTAAGATAACCTATCTTGGCTTCATATCAATCCGTAAACACCCAATTTGATGGTCTTTGTGATTTTATCATTGCTGCACTGATGACCACACACAAGAAATCATGATTCACTTACTCTTAATGCACTTAAGAGTGAGTACTCTTAATCCACATTAAACAAGACCTTAATTTCTCAACAATGGCCTTCCAAGCCTTATCTTTATGCAGAGTACACCCCAAATTAGTTTTTTTTTCCTTTTAGTGGGTGAGTTGCTGATTAACTTTTTGGTGCTTTCCTAAACCTTTTAAAACACCCCTTTGTTTTTGCTTCAAAATGCACTAATAACATTTTCTAAGAAAAGAAAACACATTGAAACAGAACAGGCAAGTCAGTCAGAAAGCGAATAGCGTTCACCTTTCCGTAAACAAAGCTTAAAAGAAGGCTGAGATTGATTTATATATCTTAATGCAGCATGACCTCCCACTAAATGAAACTTGAGAAGCAACGTTCAACACATGCTTTTGGTTTACCAGTAAAAGGAAGTCAAGAAACGTACTTCCAGTATAATAAGTTTAAAGCCAAGTTTTAAATAAAAATGCACACATTTAAGTGGAAGACACTTTTTTCACCTTCCATGTACATCCCTTTGTCAATCCACTGTTGGATTATGGTCTCTCCATGCTCTGCAGGTAATAGAGTAATTTGACCATAATTCACAATGCTGGTCAATGCTCAGTTTTTAGTTTACCATCATTATAACCAACTATAAAATAATCTGTACTTCTGAGAGTACTAAAATATTTCTATGAATTGTAAACTGAAGCACAGGCATCTACCAACGGAAGATAGAAGTTCGGCAGGATTGATAACCTGTCTACCACCAGCTTAATCTCGTCACGGTCAAAGGATACACTGTTTGAGGATTTGGTATTTTAGTCCTGCAAGCTGCTCGATGGCAATGTCAATGACACAGGCTACGAGAGCTGTCAGGATGCCGATCGCCATGCACACCGTCCAGCGGCCGGCCTCCATAAACTTAGCACGCTGTGAAACAACAAAAAAACACCACAGGGCCACGAGGGTTTAATAGGTGTGTTAGTAACCTTGCTTTCATCACATTACCTACCAGCATGCCACTCCGTAAAAAATCTGGCTGTCAGAATATTTTATGACCAGATTAGTGGCTTAACTTCTTGTTGAATTTTCCGTGTCATATCAGTCTCGGAGCAAGTCAAATAAAAGTGCCACTACTGTAAATGTGCAAACGACTGACAAGCTAAATTGAAACCATGTTTTACTCGATTGCTGTAAAATACAAATTAAATATAGAATGCATTACTAATACATAAATACATCTCACTTAAATTAAATACTACAATACTTTTCGATTTAAAGCTTTCGTGACTGCAGGGATTCATCTTCTTGGTTCTTTCGGTAAAGTCACGTAGAAAAAAAAAAATAATAATAAAAATAAAACATAATAAAATAATTCTCACGACGTTTCGGCCACAACGCAAGCAGCCGTTTTCAGGTGGAGAACAGGTCTGTCGAGGAGACAGAGTCTGAGGAGACAGAGTCTGAGGAGACAGAGTCTGAAGACTCTGTCTCCTCGACAGACCTGTTCTCCACCTGAAGACGGCTGCTTGCGTTGTGGCCGAAACGTCGTGAGAATTATTTTATTATGTTTTATTTTTATTATTTTATTATTTTCCTTCTACGTGACTTTACCGAAAGAACCAAGAAGATACTACAATACAATACTGTACTTTCATGAATGTAACTTAATGGTTAACAACACACCGCTAGCGGAAGATTACTCTACAAGGCCATATATAACCTGTGGTTATGACTTTACAAGGTACAGTGTACTTAAAAGCTTCGATTAACTTTCCACGGCCCAGTAAACTGAAAGGTCTCATGTGCCCTATGTTAATACTCACTTGGACACCTAAGTTGTGTTCTTCTTCCAGAAAAAGCTGATTTTCACAATTGTCATAGTCAAGGCTCTGCAGAAAAATGAAGCACAATGCCACACTTTCAATCAACCTCGGTTTTCATAGTCCAACCAAATCCAATAAAATGCATAACTATTCATTTTTAACACTTTCAAAACAGAGTTTTCGGCATTAATGCATCAGCTCAGTCCATCTGTCTGTCTGCCCATCTTTCTGTAACGGGGAGTCACTATCACTCTTGTACTGATGATTCAACATGAACTAACATGTAAGTATAACAATGTGTTGCTATTAGATACTTGCCCTGTCGAGAACTGGCCAATACGAAAAAAGATACAAGACGAAGAAAAAAAATGGAAATACTGCAAAAACAGTTTGCCCTGACAACTACCCCCATGTATTGGAAAGCATTACATATTCCACGCACATGCATGATCTTTCCCAACTTGTTTTGTAAACTAATTGCTTAATTATACATAAATATTCAAACATAAACACATCACCTGTGAACAATGCACATCAGAGAATAATACACTTTGGTAAAAAAAATACCTTCGAAATGAATGTTTAAATCCCTCCTTATTTGAGTGTTTATGATATACATTCATGTATTTTATGAAGCAGTGTGAAGTGTAATGCTTCATTTGATGTGCAAGTGTATCTTATTTGTTACAATAGAGATCCGCGGTGAGTGATCACAGCAGCAACAAAACAAAAGACAAAAAACATCAATGTTGCTGAGAATGAGTACATTCATTAAAGGAATATTGCACAACAAACAGGGCATTTAATGGTCGTAAACGACACACATGCTAATTAAAAAAACACGGTGCAAATATAATAAGACCCAGAGGTGCCAAGAAAAAAGATACACGTGCAAATAAGCTTTATATTTTAGTCTAATAGTGACGTCAATACAGAAAAGGTTAAGTACAGGGTGCAAGTATGCTAGATTTGAAGTTTTCGTGGCTGCAAGGATCCATACTTTTGTTTTTTTCGGTAAAGTCACGTAGGTAACAAACAAAATTCAAATTAAAACAACTAAATTAAATCACGACATTTCGGGCGCAACACAAGCGTCCGTCTTCAGGTGAGGACAGACACAGCGAAAGAACAACCGCTTAAGCCTGCCTTATTTTTTTTTACCTACGTGACTTTACCGAAAAAAAATAAAAGTAAAAAAAAATTATGCAAGTATGCTCTTTGTTTTGGTCTAATAGGGAAATAAAGAAGGGGGGGTGAAGGGAGTTAACCAAGCTGTGCAAGAGTATTCCAGAAACATGAAGCAACAACGCGGAAAACCTTTAAACAAAGTTTCAGCAAATGGGATGGAGGAACTTTTGAGGCTATGAGATGGAGTCAGATGAAGTAAGTCGTCCTTTAGGTAATTGGCGGATTTGTTTAAGAGGACTATTTGGATGAGTACAGAGAAGTGATGCTGTCTCTGGCTATCAAAGGGGGATAGATTTTAGTTAATGTACAGTCTGCAATGATGAGTTCTACAGGGGGTGTAAAGGGTAACATTGAGAGTGATAGATTGTGTCATAATAATCAAATATGGGCAGGATGGTGGCTTTAACTCTATTCAGATGGGTAGAAGTGGAATACAGAATTTGTTTCTGTATAGGAATCCCACTTTGTTGTTTAATATTATTGGCCATGTGGTCAATGTGGGTTTTGAAAGACAGTTTCACATCTATTTAAACCTGCTCAATAAGGTGTGAGCCAAAAGCCACAATGTACAGAGGTGGCAAGATAGGATTGGGGCAGCCAGAGAATAATATAACTTTGGTCTTTTTAATTTAAGATAATCAAAGTCCTGCTGTAGATGCTATTTTAACTCATCCATGGCATTTCTGGAGGCCATCAGGGCTGCGTCATAAGTAAAAAGGTTAATGTCAGTCTTCTTCTTCTTTCCGACAGCATGACGGAAAAGCAACAGTTATAAAATGTGTTCTAGTTGAATGCTAAATTGTTTAAAGCAATCCAAGGCAGAAGACACTGTATGGATCACGTTATCACCGCCAGGATGTACATGGATGGCGCATCCATCAGTGATGTGTTTGATTTGATAGTTCGGACTGCAAAGTCGAAGTATGGCGATTCTTTGAGCTTCCATTTGTGGAAGGTGTACGCGCATCTCCAATGTTACATTCGAGTACGGCTTAGCGAGGTCCATTAATTTATATAACAGTAGGCCTGTGCAGCTGGCTGTCTGTGAGAGGTTGGGCTACTAATCCTCAGTGAGTGAGGCCAGTTATGAAACAACACTTGCTTCCCAGCATCCCATGCACAGCATGTGACTTGTCTTGAGGGGGGAGGTGTAGTCAAGTGATGGCATCTGAGTGCAGAGAGCATGGTCTATGGTTTGCATATTTCATTGCAACAGATTTCATTGTATGTGCAAGTTATTAATTTGTGGTTTACGTTGCGTGCCGAACTATAACAGGACAAACTGGACAGTTGTCATGGGAGAGAGAAGCCCGGTACTTCCGATGGGGTCCTCAATAAGGTGTTTGTTTACCACAACCATATCCGCCGATTATTCCATCGACGTTCATTTTTTTCTGTTGCCAGAGCAGAGGTGCGCAGGCAATGGCGTGGCGGTTATTTAAGATTTTGTTAGAGAAAATGGCAGAGTGCAGATTAGAGATGCCTAGATTATTGACATACAAAGAAAGAGGATAGAGACAATCACAGAGCCCTGAGGAACTCCCTTCACCGATGGTGATATCAGCACCTGTGATTTTTTTTTTACTCTAAACTGGCATTACAAACCAGAACACACGATTATAATTTATGAACTATAACCGTTTAATTCACCATTGTTATGTGTAGTTACAGAAATTATATACATCTGAGCATTTTCAATTATTTCTAAAATGTTTCAATTTATGTGGAATTGATACTTGTCTGTGGCATTATAATGGCTTGTGATGTGTCGGCTACTTTGGTGACTGAGTCAGATGTACTCGTGCATATACCCTTCTGTCAATCCACTGCTAGATGTGGGCCTCCCCACACCGTGCGAAGAGTCATGAGGGTCATTTGACTAATACTTCAACGTGCTCGTTAATCTGGATTGGTGAAGGTGGGGAACAGCTGTTGGAGCTTAGTTGAGTACAAGAAATTATTTAGCCTTGCAGCAACCTACAACACCTGGTTTATGGATTCTGGTCTCCCATCCAACCACTACCCGTACTCAAACCAGATGTGAGGTACCTCGTATTTTTGCGAGAGGAGGTTCTCGCTGTGCGGGATCTCCTTGGGCCTGGGGGAGGTGAACACCTCCTGCGATTCCAGCACCTGCACAATGCAAATACTAATCAATTAGGGCTGTAACGAGGTATCAATTCATTAACATCGATTCTAATACTATGTATGTTGAACTATTTTCACCTGGTACATAGCCAACCATGCTAATAGGTGTGTAATACAAACTGATGTTTTTAATTCGTAAATGCTGAAAGCAATGAGGACTCATTCTGCCACGTGAGTCTACTACAATCACCACTATTAAACATTTATTAATAATTTAAACTCGTCCACGAACCATTACAGTTCCTTGAAATGCGAGGGGGCAAATCGTTGCACCCCGGAAAATGAATCAATAGGCATTGCGAATAGCTCAACACAAAACTATGAAAAGGCTCAAATGAACACGTGAATATAATAATTTAAATGTCACTATAAAAAACGACACACCATGACATACACAATGTATCTTTTGATGATTTTCATAAAAATCTGTATTTGTATCCAGCAATAATAAAAACACCACACAAGCAGTTATTGTGAAATACCATCCTGCAACTACTTGTGCAACAATGCTGTTAAGCCCCAAATGCAGTGCAATGTTTATCATGGACAATACATCACTTATGTGCCTTCTCTCAATGTATAAATGGTGGAGGATGCTGGCCGTTACATAAAAAGCCACAACAACCCTACCGAAAGAACCAAAGAGTAACCCTGCTCCGTCTCACCTCTTCTGAAATGCCATCCCCATCAGTGAGATCCACGGTTCTAAATCCGCTCGAAGACAAAAAGCGCGACCTGGAGTTCTGTGTGTGTCGGGGTGACAAGGGGGAGCACTCATTAATGATTAGGTCGACGTCCAGATAACTAGAAGATTTCTCACAGTGCGATTGTGCATGCTGAGCATCGTTCTGCACAATACAACATCAGCACTTTACAAACACACGCGCATGTGCGTGCCTCCTGTATCACAAGATCCGCATACCAAACAGGAAGAGCAATGCTGAAACGTCTTTAAGAGACTTAGGCTGAGGAATTTGTGTTATGTTGTTCTGGTCTACACCATATATTTGTTTTTACACATTTAAGCATCGCATTTTTACAGGGTGTTCCTGTACAGAACCGATTCTAGTTTGAAATTTGAAATACATCGGTTGCCACGATTTCCCCTGTCTTCCAAAACTAGATAAAAGTTCAACAGGGCATTAACATACCTCTCAACTCCTTATTGGTACCAACCTTATTACAGACAAATTCAGACATTATTGGTCACCCCGTGCCCTTATAAATCTCAACGTCCATCATACAAAGTCCCATCACAAGGGAGAAACACAAACAAATGAGACAAATAAAACATTGCCCGCATTGAAACGGCTGCACGCCGTATGGACATGAAAACTCAATTTCCCTGTACAAGAATACGGGGTAAACCGTATCGGTTGACCAGAATGCATTAAACGACATAAGTATATTTTAGATAAATCTCGAATCAAAAACTCAGACTGTTTAATCCAGACTCAGTAGCATCTTAAACCGAGTTGAATGGTATTATTAACCCTTCTCTGACTAAAACAAGCGACTTGTGTGCTATTGTAATGTATAAAGTTTAAAGGGGGGTTGATGTGGGTTTACCGTTCTCTTTGCTTAATTGTGAACACGATGAGATAGGGAAACACAAATGTGGTTAAAGGTGACTCGGATAACGATGAAACACAGAAAAGTATTTAAAAACAACAAATATTCCCCTCCACCACCACCACCTAATACCACACACAAACACTCCGTCACCCAAACTCGTGACCGGTAAAAAATAATAATTAAAAAAACCGCCTCCACTCCTCACATCAGTATGACCCCCCCCCCCAACGATTACTTATTCAAACTTCACTTAAAAAGCTGACGGACAACGCGGGTAACACGAACAAAAAACCCGCATCCGAACCCTACAACAAACCGTTCAATATAAACAAAGCATCAAAGTGTGCGCCGCTATATTTTAACGGAGAGTGGAGAGGGCCCGGCGCAGACCGGTTTTGCCTAGACCCATCCAACCGGGTCGACTTACTCGTTTCCCGGCGACCGAGGCGCCACTCCCCCGTCGAGAGCCGACGAGCGACGTCCCCTCGTTCACCTCGCCGTCGTCGTCCTTGCTCGACCACGATACCTTCTTGAGAATGTTCGCCATCAGCTCGGCCCGCGCGCGAGGAGACGAGGAGGTGGAGACGGACCGAGGGACCGCGAGAGAGGGGGGGGGGGTAATGTTGATGGGGAGGAAGGGGAGGAGGGGTTTAGCGTTAACGCTGTTTCCCCCTCACCACATCCCTACGTAAGATGGCAACCCCCACCCCTGTGTAAGATGGCAACCCTCACCCCCTACGTAAGATGGCACCCCTCACCCCTATGTAAGATGGCAACCCTCACCCCTACGTAAGATGGCACCCCTCCCAACGTAAGATGCCCCCCCCCCTCCCCAACGTAAGATGCCCCCCCCTCCCCAACGTAAGATGCCCCACCCCCTCCCCAACGTAAGATGGTACACTCCCTCCCCAACGTAAGATTCTCTCCCCAACGTAAGATGACCCCCCTCCCCAACGAAAGATGCCTCCCCAACGTAAAATACCCCCCCCCCCCCCCAGCGCGAAGGTAGGGAAATGGTCCGTTCATTGCAATGGGAATCAGAATTGTAATCATCCTGGAGGAATCCGATGAACTATGAAGCTCTTTTTCACAGATGTCCAGTCCGGAGGGGGGCGGGGGGAGGTTAAAAATTATAAAATAGCAACGTCAAATGTGACGCTTTCTCTATATTATTTTCTCAGCTTAAATGCATGGGGCTTCGTCAGTACAATATACAGTACACACATGGTTTCAACGTTATCTTGTATTACATTAGGACCCATTTCTTCGAGAGAGAGGATCCTTGTCTTTAACATCTGGCAGTTCAGCACGGATTCAAGGAAGTCTGCTGATGAGACACTAAATGTCAAAACCGGTCCAGTTTGCTTGTGCGTCCTGAATTAATGCTGCTGAAATTCTTTCCACCTGTCAACTGATCCAGCATACTCAATGCACCGACATAGGATATGCTGCGTTTATGTAGAGCAGAGAAAACATCGATGTTCTCTAACATTACTCTTTCCTGTCGACACTGGGATTTGTTGGCCATGAAGTACTTTTCCACAAATACTCCAATCGTATGGGTTGCTTCTAGATAAACTTGGACCCAGTGCATAATTCTGAGTCACTGGTGGACTGGAATAGGTGGCAGGAATGTTGTAGCAACAGCCAAAGTGAAAGGCATGATTTAACGTGGTGTGCTGGGTGCAGGAATACTCAGGTAGCTGACCTGGACACACCGCTGAAATTAAGCGATGTTTTGGCCCTTTACCAGTGGCGAGCAACCTGCGGCTCACGAGCCGCATGTGTTCCCAGGAGCCTCTCGTGGCGGCCGGGTCCCCGGTACCAGCCCTAGCGGGGCTTGGTGAGTGCAGGGATAGCGCGGGCACCACGCATAGCGTGTAGTGCGGGCTTCCAAAAGGGGAGCGGGAGAGTGTCAGCCCAGGGGCAGGGTTGCCCCGGGCCATGGCACTCTAGTTGACCCCGTAGACACGTGATCCGGAGTATCCACAGAGAGGACCCCAGGTGGGGGGGCTAGGGGGTGATCACGTGTCCAGAGAGAGCTCTCGAGGGGGATCGAGAAGGAGCTAGAACGCTCGAGAAGGTGGGCGGGGCCGAGGGTGGAGCGACCCGGGAGGATATAAGGTGGGTCCCTGAGAGGGACCGGGTTCGCTTCGTTCTACAAGCTGGAAGCTCTACGTCTCAAGCTGGAAGCTCTACGTCCTACGAAGCATCAACACGTGGCCGGGGACCCGAGTGAGGGTCCGACCCTTCGTAGCTGTAACTCCTACGTATAGTGTAGTTAGCTGGGTGGTCACCACCCCAGGCTGTATCTGTTAAAGGGGCAGTTACCCCTTTGTATATACGTGTTGCCTCTGAAGAATAACGTCTGCAACTCAGTTGGACTCACTACAAATGCACAAGCACGATTTCAAGCTTGCGACACACTGGGGTGAGGAGGGCTGATCATGTGGCCCACTAACTCGTTTTGATTGCCTATCACTGCCCCTATACCATGGTCTGATAAAAAAAATATATGGGTGCAACGCAAAAAAACCTCTACCTAAAAATACATAAAATGAATACCAAGCTCCAGCAATTAACACTTGCTGAATATATTTCAGAACAAAGGTTTATGCGCACGTAACATTCATTGTGTTGACTATGCATACAAATACAATTGGAACAATTCAATAAATACATGATAACATGTCAAATTTCCTCGTCGTGCAATGCATTGTCATGAACACTGGAGGTATTAACACACATACTATTGAAAATATGTTTTTATTGTGGATGGTTATTGTGAATTACATTGACCGTCTTGCACAAAAATACATGAATATATAGTCAATATATTAATTTCAGAGACTGATTAAATATATTCATGGAATTGTAAAAGCCATTTTCTGCAAACGTAGTTGCCATTAACGCAAATATTTTTGCGTTCTAACTTTAAGCATAGACTATACGAGTCTTTTGTCAATTCATTTCTGGATGAGGGCCTCCCTTTGCTGTATCAGTTGTGGAGGTCGTTAGGCCATCATGCCTGTACAATGAAATGGATTCGTCCAAATATGAATTGCCACTGATGTTAACCGTAGTTGGGAATCAAATTCACGTCTCTGGGTTAGTATGCCGGCACGTTAGCCACCGTTCCACTACTCCATCCCTCCTTACCAGGCTATACAAATACGGTACGCAAATTAATTTTACCTGGTGTCTGTTTAAATGTAAGTACAAAACCTTCATCTTTTTCTCTATGTTTTGATAAATTGTCTTTACTTGCACCTTTTTTACACGACTTCTTTATAATTTTCCAATAATTGTATCAGTCATGGCTTCCCCTCCAAGAATAAATCTTAAACAATATTCTTATTGTCTTCCAAATTTACACTTATTTTAAAGTTAAACTTTTGTTGTATTAATAGAGGAGCAGTGGTGCAGTGGTTTATGCACTGCTCCCTATGCCCAGTTATAAGAATGATTCTTGGTTTCGGCAAACAGCAGATATCTGCACTGGTCCTGGACCCTGTCTCCAAACGCCACCTTGACCAACCGGCAGTGATCAGCATGGTTAAATATAGTCAAACATTCCAATGACCAACATGGCGTGAAGAAGCCTTCATCGATCAGCGCATTGACCAAGAGCTGTAGGTGCATCTAATGGTGTATGGAAGCAGAATTCTCTTGGACAATTTTGACCAAACGATGATGCAAAATGTTCAAGTGGGTTGGTCTGGCAAGTCCTGCTTGTTAGAGACCAAATTATCCTTTGGGGTCCAATGCTATGAGAATAGGTATATACATCTAGCAATTAATACATAGGTATATGTAATACACGTTTGCAGTCCTAGAACGGGGAAAAAAACATGTCTGAAAAAACGACTCGTGTACTATTTTACGCCAGATTATTTACGTCACACACTTCAGATTACAGTGGGTAGAATGGCGGCACAGTGGTTAGTACACTGCGGCCATTTACCATCAGCGATGGGTGATATCTCAACAGACCCGAGCTTCAGATTGGTGCAGATATCCATTACCATTTAATAAGGTTAAACATATATATTTATACAGCAATTAAATGCCAAAGCATCTCAAAGCGCCACATATCATATCTCATGTTACTGATTTCATTGCCCTGAGTGGCAAGTCTAATTTGGATCATCAACATATATTCCTTGATGTTGTGCTACACACAACTATTAAACAAGCCCTGAAGTGCCAATATAATTAAGAAACACAATTGAACAGAGCACTGCACAAAGGTAGTAGCACACACAAACTTTGTCACAACATTGTTCAAGCACAATCAGCAACGTTTTATACACTGCAGTATATGATAATAAAACGAACGCAGAACAAATCATGTATAGTGGCATCATTGTACCCTTAATATATATGAAACAGGTGACGTTTCAACCTCCTCTTGAACTGCGATACATTTGCACAGGAAGCTATATGATCAGGAAGCAGATTCCGTAGCCGTGGTGACATTGTAGAAAAGGCCCCATTCTGCATCATATCCAGCGCCAACCTAACCCACGTCCTTCTGGTGTCCTCAGCAGTCATCCAAGCAATCACACTGCACCAGCTTGGCATCGCCCGAGAGCTTTCCCAGGTCACTGAACGTGAGCGCCACCCCTTCCATCGGCAGCTGTCCACCCCTGGCGAGCGCCGACACCTCCCCGGGCGCCAGGCTGCGCGTCCACAGCGCGAACCCGGCCAGCGATCCCACGAACGCCTCGTGCCCCTCGAAGCCACCACCCATGGCGTCCTGCTCCTGGCCTAACATCAGCGAGCCGCCCGATGCCACGGCGTAGCCGCGCCTGAACCCTGACCCCGCGGCGGCCAGCCTGCGGTCCACGTAGTAGGCGTAGCGCCCCTCGGCCGAGGACCACATGACACAAGCGTGGTGCCAGCCGCCGTCGAGCAGGGCGGCTGCCGGCAGCTCGCGGTATTCGGGGTCGCCGATGACCAGCTGGAGACGGCCCTCCCCCGCGGCGCGGCCATACAGCACTAGCTTGTTGTCGTTGTCCTCCGTGGCGTAGGACAAGACGGTGCCCACGTAGCCGGCGCTCGTGCGCAGCCAGAAGCAGGCGGTGAAGGCGCTCAGCGGCGCCGAAAGGCCCTTGCGGAACGAGGCCGCGCTGGACACGGAGGCGGCGGGGAAGCGCAGGGCGGCCTTCACGTTACACACTGCAGGACACAACACAGACAAAGATTCCCCGTATAGCCTTAACATACTTTTGGGGCAAGTGCTGTTGGCAAGCACCTATGAAGGCTTAAGACACCAACTCCCTTGTTACTGTAGATACAATCGCTAGTTTGACTGACGGTGTCATAGCGCGTTCGTCGTGGGCCCTGATGCAAGTCATTTAATTGGTAAATTTCACCCCTCTGGTCTGTGAGTCCTGGTGTAACTGCACTGCCTGTATATTTCAGAGCTTTGCCAATTGATATGAAGCACCTTTAAAGAGGTATTGCACTACGTCACCTGGTCACATACATTATACTGCCAAGCAACCCATCACTTCGTTACTATCATTAATTGTGAAAGATTTTGGTAATTTTTATCTAAGTCGTACATAATTCATCAATTTGGTCAAAGTAAGTGGAAATCCAACTTTAATATACTATTTTTGTAGAGTCGTTAGTGACCTAACCAAGAGCTTCAACTCACTACATTTGATATTATTGGTTCTTTCGGTAAAGTCACATAGAAGGGAAATGATAAAATAATATAAATATAAAACAATACAAATTCTCACGACGTTTTGACTGCAACACAAGCAATCATCATCAGGTGTAAAATTTAAAATTTTCTTGCTGTGGATTTCACACCTGATGATGATTGCTTGTGTTGCAGTCGAAACGTCGTGAGAATTTTTATTGTTTTATATTTATATTATTTCCCTTCTACGTGACTTTACCGAAAGAACCAAGAATATGAATCCCTGCAGTCACGAAAGCTTTAAATCACAGGTGGCTGCCTGGATTCAAACCTGGGATCTTGGCGATGCCAACTCAGTGCTCTGACTTCTGAGCCACCCAGCGATCTCAATAATTGTTCATAACTGGAACCCCCACTGCCAACACACGGGCACATCAAGAGCCTTCCACTAGAGATGCAGCCACACTTTGGATGGCTGGGGGTGTGCTACTCACTTATGGTTACTGGTGGTTATTGGGTAGGTTGCAGATAGAATTCACGAAGTTTGCCCCTCAACATCGTCACAGATAAGTGGAATTATCCTGCACAAAAATGACAAAGTACTAGCTACTGACTCATTACTGAGCCTATTGTTCGTGGGCTACGGTGTATAGTAAGTATATCAAGGTTTCGTCATCAGCACAATCAGCAATTATGTCACCTTGTTGGCCTGGATAAAAAAATGCAGACTCAAATATAGCATTCTGTTCAACATTTTGTTGGTGTCTCTAAGCCATATTTAAACATTTTGGGGGTGCGCTGACAACCACGAAACCCACAGCGGCTGCACCGCTGTCCCCCCACAAATCTCACCGCCAACGTGTCTCCTCGGCTCTCCGCGAAGGGTCCCCTTCGCTGTCCCCCTTCTTCCCCCTCCTCCTGCCTTCCTCCTGCCCCCGCCTCTGGCCGTCAGAGACTCGTTCACCGCCCGCTCCAGCGTCTGGAGTCGCACGTCGCGAGCACGTCCCTGCCTCTCCAGCGCGTCCAACGCACGCCGCAAAGCGCCCGCCTCCTCGGTGCGCGCCGCGACCCCGGCACTCCGTAGCTCGGCCGTGGCGTTGGCGAGGCGCGCTACGGCCTGGACACCCTCGGCTGACATTCGACGCTGCACCCCGTCCAAGACGGCCTCGAGGGCCGACAGACGCAGCTCCCAGTCCGTGGCCTGCTTGCGCGCGCTTCTCTTGAACTCGCGCACCTGTGCCTCCAGGTCACGGCTGGCGGTGGAAGACGTGGTGAGGTTCTCGTGAGCGGCCCCCAGAGACTCGAGGCGACGCTGAGCGTCGTCCCTGAAGAGACGGAACTGCGATGAGAAGGAGAAGAAGGGGTCGGCGAATTCATGGATTTTCGAGACGATGTCGGGACTGGTGGCGTAAAGTGAGGAGGCGCATCTAGTAATTTCCCAAGGGGTTGGGTGGGAGGCAGTCCAGAAATGTCAAGCTTAATAATCATTAAATGTCGTTTTCCTAAGAAATTTCAACGAAATACTAATTTCGGACGTCGGGAAGCCGTTCGCTTTGTTCCTCACATTAGCAATCGTGGGTGCATATAAATATTTTATTTATTTTTTATGTTAATTGTAAACTAATGAAAATATATTAGTAAAGGTGTCCAGTTTTGGGGGGGCACTGCCCCCCCCCATGCCGCCCCCCCCCCCCGCAAACTCCGCCCATGGCTGCACCTTTCATGATACAGAGTCAAACCAAGGCTTAATTTCGGTGACCAGGAAAATATTTCCGCAACCTGCACACTTCATTCATCACATTGTGGCTAAGGCTACGAGTCACATGCCACCTACTCTGAAAATATTCAGTGAAAATTGAAGCTGCAATTGGTGGTATAGTAATTTCATGATGAGATAGGGTAAACTTGCAAATTTGGAATATAACAGGATAATGGGTAGTGTTAGCCCTTGCCCAAAATATCCAGTTATTGGGCTAAATATATTTAATTTTACGCGGAGAGACATACTTTTGTCTATTTTAATCATTACCAACTTCAGTTGAAAGCATGTACTGTGCACATTTTCTCTGTCCATCTGCAATGGGAGTGGGTGGGCATGATCAATCTAGTAAGATGATCAAATATGAACCAACTTATATATATATGCAGCTGTTTGGTATTAGGAACTCTGCCTTTTAAAAACAGACCAAATGGATGCCCGAATCTTGGAGACACAAGCTAAGGACTGTATGTACTTGCAGATACCAGCCGTATTATGTGCTTCTAATTAAATGCTTCAGAGAACAAACACGTGTTAGAAAGCATTCTATAATCCATGCCTGTGCGTTATTTTTTTCAACTTGTTTCTTTACAGAATAAATAACCCATACCAATAGAACATCTTATCTTGCTCTGGCTTTGTACTTACTGGTCAGGTTCCCTCTAAGGGTCATGTCCCTCGCCAACTTTCACTGCATGTAATCTAAGTCGCACCGAGGCAGTGGGTGTTGAAGAGAGGGATTTAATTTCATCCCCACGCAGCTCCGTTTATTGAAGTTAAAATTAGGCACCTCGCCACAGGCGGTTGACCTTTTGACAGCATCTCTAATATAAGCACAGCCAGCAGCAACGACACAGAATCTAAGAATACTGGGTGTTTGT